>NC_065445.1:134053209-135253209 GCF_917563875.1 Diabrotica virgifera virgifera
TTAAAAAAATCCTCGATTACGTCATCACGCCCAGATGGATGACACCACGAGGATGATATATATGCCAAAAAATCGTAATTTAAAAATAAAAATGACCTATTTCGGGATTTTTCCTTAAAGTCGCCGGTTTACGAAATAACGAATTTATGCGTTACTTTATGGACGCACTGTATTAATCGTACGCTATATTATATTTAATAATAATCAATAAATATATAATAATAATAAAATAAAAAATAAATATAATAATTAATATAATAAAATAGTTTTATTAAAAATTGTGTTTTATTTAGATTGATATTGATGTTCTTTCCATAGTACATACAAATTTTGATCATATTGATATCGAGTATCGAGTCGAGTGAAGTATCCCAAACTAAAGTGCATTGTAAATGTAACATTGTAACCTATTGGATTAAAAAAACCGAAAACCGGTTTTTGGAAAAACCGGTTTTTTGGACGGTTATAACCGCCAGGTTAAACCGTAAGAAAAAAAACCGGTATAACCGAAAACCGGTGTTTTGTCAAAAACCGCCATCCCTAACCTATACACAATATGTGCAGTAACAGGTCTTCGGAAGTTTATGCAAAAGAAAAGTTCTAATGTATCGTAAATAGATTCAATGAGGTGGCATTTGGCCTATTCCACTACGACTTCTTTAAATCTATTATGGTATTCTAGTCCTAGATTACATTCTCTAGCCTGACCCTTTTTAAAAGGACTAAGTAATACCTTCGAGACTAAACCTTTCTAAAATTTCGTAACCAGGAGAATATTTTTCACTTAATATCACGTTTTCCCTCGATTTTACCCTGACTTATTCGATGAGGATGGTAATAATTTTCGTGCCAAATTATTCAAAAAGCTGGTTTTTCTTATTTTGACCATTATAAATAACTATTTCTGAGATTTTCCAAATATACAAAATAAGAACCGTGAACGCACTGAGACTTATAATTTACTGCTACTAGACAAACTTACAGCTTAAAATAATTATCTACAAATAAATTTATTGCCGCTTACAACTAATGCAAACCAGTAATCCATTATTCAATGGACATACAAACAATACTGATATAAACCAGGGAAATATAAATTATATAAATCAGAGTATAGTAGTACATTCTTTCACGGTTTTTGCTGTAAATTTTAAAGAACCGCTTGGATTGACATGAAATTTGGCATACGCATAGCTAACATGTCAAAGAAAAAAAGTGATATGGTGCCGATGTGTGCTTTTGTCTTGAGGGTGAGTTTCAGCCCATCTCGGGGGTGAAAAAATATATGTCCAAGATAAGTCCTGAAATGGATAAACTGACTAATTTTAAGCAACTTTTGTTCTATAGAGTTTTTTCACAACATCAATACTTTTCGAGTTATTTGCAAGTTAATATGTTCATTTTTCAACAAAATAACCACGTTTTTAGACGGTTTTTCGCAAATAACTCAAAACGTAAGCATTTCGTCGAAAAAAATATTCTTAGCAAAATTATAGCCCATAAAAATGTGAAAAACGGTGTATATATTGGGTCTCTGTACCTAGCAAAAGCAGAGTTATAGCTAATGAAAAATAGGTTCATATTCGAAAAATTACAAATAGAATAATTCAATGTGAAATATCCAAATAATAAAGCATTCTTGGGGAAAACACATTACAACTTTTTTAAAGTGTTTAAAAAAGCTTTATTTCTGTTTTTATAAAAAAATTTCTAGCATCAAATGTAAGCAAGTTACGCTCAAAATAAAGTTGGTCTCTTTTGTTTTGGCAAAAAAAATCTGGAAGATCACCCCTACCCCCCAATTAGCAACTTAAATGAAATTAATCATTACCGCTTCACAAGTTACTTTACTTATGTTGTGTTTATATGATCTGTAAGTTTCATCGATTCAAAGTGCTTATTTTTGAAAAAAAAAATTGGTTTAAAATAATATTTTAAAAAATTTTAATTGAGAAAAAATGCTTTTTTTCAAAATAACTTAAAAATTGTTAGAGATACCAAAAACAATAAAAGAAGTCGGCTTTACTTTTCTGAATATTTTGTATTTGTTTGTTTTTCTGTAAGACAAAAATTGGTAAGATTCGGTGTTTCTAAATTTGCATACACTCGTGATAAGTGACTCGTTCAAGCCCTTTTAACTACAGCTCTTCCAAAAATAAGGACTTTGAACCGATGAAACTTACAGATCATATGATCAATACATACGCGAGTAAAAAAACTTGTGAAGTGGTAAAAATTAAGTTCATTTGAAATGCTAATTAGGGGGTGATTTTCCCAATTTCTTACCAAAAAAAAGGGATCAACTTTATTTTGAGCGTAACTTGTTTACTTTTGATGCTAAAAAATTTTTTTAAAAAACAAAAATAAGCATTTTTTATACAATTTAAAAGAGTTAAAATGAGTTTTCCCCAAAAAAGTGCTTCGTTTTTTGGTCATGGCACGTTAAAATATTCGATTTGGAATTTGACAAATATGAATCTATTTTTCATTAGCTATAACTCTGCTTCTACTAGGTATAGTGACCTAATATATACATCATATTTTTCACTTTTTTACGTGCTATATTTTTGATAACAATTTTTTTTTCGACCAAATACTTTTTGAGTTATTTGCGAAAAACCGTCTGAAAACGTGGTTATTTTGTAGAAAAATTAACATATTCACTCGCAAATAACTCTAAAAGTATTAACTTGGTGAAAAAACCTCACTTGGGTGTAATTTCCTCACCAAAATAATTTTTTGCCTGCGTTTGGATGGGTATGTCATAATCCTACAGGTATTTTCCTCACCAAAACTGAAATGGTTGTTTCAGGTAGATTTCACTAAAAGGCATTCAAGGGAATTATTTATCTACTATAAAATTACAGTAGGTACCTATAATAATTAATTAATTAATTATAGTATTTTATTTTTAGTCATAATTGGAGTTTTGACAAAAATGGCATATTTAATAGAAAGTAATCAAGGTAAACCTTTACTGGTATTTGAAAATTTTATTTTTTATAAGGTGAAAGTTTTAAAAAGTGAAGAAGTTTTCTTGAGGTAATAAAACAACTTGTAGTGCGAAATTGTTTACTATTGGGGCAAATTTTACAATAATTAGAAGTAGCCTATAAAATAATTATGAACCAGATCGTCAGAAGATAGATCGAAAAATTGTTTCTAACTCTTGTAAACGTAAAGCCGAAGAGAATAAATATATGTACTTAAAAACCAGCAAAAATTATTCGCCAAGAGCTTGCAGCTAATTTTCCTGAAACAATTACTACGATTGATGTCAGTTACATAAGAAAAAATATATATACATAATTACCGACGAAAAATGATGCCTGGTCGACTTCCTTCCAATATTGATGAAGAGAATATTCAAGAATTTGTGAAGAGCTGTGTTCAAAAAACAACCAAGGGGGAAAATTTTCTCTTTATAAACTGTGTCAAAACTAAGATAACTGTATTTAGTTGTGAAACAAATATAAGACTTTTAGCCACATTGAATTTTATACAGAGAGGGGCAAAATTGTGGAATATATTCATTTTCTCTAAAATGGACAATTTTGGAAAATAATCCCAAAAGAGGTCGATTTTTATTTTTAAATTACAATTTTTTGGCATACCTATCTATATTTCATAATAGTGACGTCATCCATCTGAGCGTGGTGACGTAGGTACCTAATCGATGATTTTTTTTAAATGCGAATAGGGACGTTTAGCAGCTCATTTGAAAGGATGTTTAAATTTTCCATTCAGTAATATACACATTACAATCAATATTTATACTGATACAAAAAATAATTTTTGAATTAAATTAATTGACGCAAAAAGAAGAATGTATGTAGTTTATTTAACTCAAAATACATTGTACTGCTGTCAGAAAAAAAATGTTTATTTTACCAATAAACATTTCTTTTCACTTAAATTAAATCTCAAACAGCCTCCCCTCCTGTCTCTTGGCAGTTTGAACATTTCATGTAAGCGAAAAGCAATGTTTATTTACGAAATAAACATTTTTTCTATTTTATGGCAGCAATAGAATGTATTTGGAGTTAAATAAATTAAATACATTCTTCTTTTTTCGTCAATTAATTTAATTCAAAAATTATTTTTTGGCCACCCTGTATAAATAATTATGTTAATATTTATATTACTGAATAGAAAATTTAACACCCTTTCAAATAAGCTACCACACGACCCTTATTCTCATTTTAAAAAATCATTGATTACGTGATCACGCCCAGATAGATGACGTCACTAGTATGAAATATGGGCCAAAAGATTGTAACTTAATAATAAAAATCGACCTGTTTCGGGATTTTTCTCCAAAATCGTCCATTTTAGAAAAATTAATTTATTCCATAATTTTGCCCATCTCGTATATTATGTATGGCATAATTACTGTACCACATATTATTCGTAATTATTCACTATTCACGAGCTAATTAGTGGGCATTATATTTCTTTATTATACCTACTGTTTACTGCCAAACAAAAAAAAAACAGAAACTTACAACAATCTTTTTTATTTGTTAAAATCAGAAATTTTTAAACCTCTCGAAATTGAGTTTAATCCTAGTAAAGTTTTTGTAGATTTTGAAAAGGCTTTATATTATACATAATGCAATCATTCAAATGTGTCCGAATACTGATATACAGTTGAGTCCACGAGTCTTTACCCGTGCGTCATCATTTAAAGCATACGAAAAAGTCGATGATAGTTAGAAGTCGGAAATAGTTATTTTCCTAACTAGTGCGGAAAGTGATACTTTCATGTACGAGACTGCCGTTGGCCCGAACGACGCGATAGCGGAGTTCGGGCAAGCAGTCTAGTGCGGGAAAGACACTTTCCGCATGAGTTAGGAACAATATTTTTTCTAAGGCCATACGTTTGGACAAAAGCCACAAAAAATAGAGTCATATCAATTTTTATTTAGGAGTGAAAATACACAAATAATTAGTTCTTTGACAAGGTTGTAAAATCCAAACTTTCAATATAATGGGTTACCACGACGATGATATTGGTTTCCATGATGACGATTTAGAACCATTGTAATTGTCTACTGATTTGACTTTTAAATATTATGTCAAAATAGTTTTATTTCATCGAATTATTGCGTTAATTTAATTAAAACATGAACACAATAAGATACATTCGAAATAAATTAGTAAATAATATCTAAATATTAGTTTATTGGATGCATTATAGTATATTATAATGCCATATTAGAAGGTATTCTACTTTCCCGCCAACAGTGCGGGAAAATTTACTTTCACGCACGCCGTGCGGGAAAGTGCAACTTTCGGAAACGAAATGCGTGCTAGAAAGTGGCTGTTTAAGCACGGCCGTAGAAAATTGAAATATTTACTAAACGCAACCGCAAGTGACAGTAAGTAGCTACTGCTCCTATTACGGGTTAAATTTTGAGTTATCAAATATGTCTTTTATCTCGCCAGGTATTAATGACGCAAGGGTAAAGACTCGTGGACTAAACTGTACATGATTGTAGATTTCACCTACACCAAATTTGGTGTAGAAAAATTCAGTCTCTTAATTTAACATCAGAATACACAAATGATTCTGAAGTAGGCAAGTGGCTCAAACATACTTTTGGCCATACATTATATAAAACCAGAAGACGTATCAGATTGTTTTGTGTTTGATTTAATGTCATGCAAACCAGAAAATGAAATTTTTTGATTATAGCAGTTTGCATATTGCAAAACCTATCAAAGATAAAGATGTTAAGGAGAAAAATGTAGAAAATTTATTAATAAGTTATCAGTCTAATCAAATGACTATAATGGATTTTGTAAAGTGTGTCTCTTATTATAGTAAATATTAAATAATAAATGTATACGTTTTGCGCATTATCTATATTATAAACTATTATTATAATGTAAGGAAATATGTCTTTTATTCGGATTTCGGATGCTTTCATAATAATCATTCTTAAATTACATCTATATTTTTATTTTACTACCTGAGTGAGTTGGTGAGGAAAATACCTACCAGATTAATACAAACCCTTACGTTTGGTGAGGAAAATACCTGTCGGAATATATGGCTTTAATGGTTGGTGAGGAATTTACCTCCGCCCGAAAAAAACTTTATAGAACAAAAGTTGCTTAGAATTAGTCATTTTATCCATTTCCGGACTTATTTCGAACATATATTTTTCACCCCCAAAAGGGGGTGAAACTCACCCCCAGGGCAAAAGCGCACATCGCGACAATATCATTTTTTTTTCTTTGACTTATTAGCTATGTGTATTCCAAATTTCATGTCAATTCAGGTAGTTCTTTAAAATTTAGAGGTTTTGCCATATTTTACCTTTAACGAACGTACTATAGAGCAAAAAAACGAAATCAATTTTAGAGAAACTGTAGGCGAGGAAATGAAGCAATAAACTTACCAAATGCAGTTCGATGAATCTCAATGAAACTTTTTGCATTCGATTCATAAGAGCCTTAGGAAACGTTGTAGAAAAATGGTTTTGAAATTCGGAAATAATTGAAGGAAATGAGTTCAATATTATTACTCGGAAGCTTTTGAGCTTGTTGAACACGAATCTCATAAGGGCGATAGTATCCTAGGCACCTGATGCCCATAATAGGCCTCGTCTGGAGTTTTATGGAAATTCAATGCAAAGTCAGTGCCAACTCATTACTTGGGGATTTTTGGGGACGCTAATCACGAAAATTATGACGGCGATGGACTCCAACGTACCTGGTAGGTAGGACCAGCCTCTCTCTTGGAGTTTTGTGAAAATTCGATACAAAATCAGTGTGCAAAGTAGTTATTTGGGATTTTAGGGTTGCGAATATTATGATAGTGATGTTCTCCGACGTACTTGGTTACCAGGAAAGACATCGTCTCTGGTAGTTTCGTAGAAATTCGATACAAAATCAGTAGAAACTCGTTACTCGAAGGTTTTGGAATCATACGCCAGGGAAATACGGTAAAAATATACCATGTTCGGGACACTTGAGCAGCCAGGTTCCAAATAGTTTTTTTGGGTACTATATACCTAATGCATTATAAGTACAAAAATGCCCGTCACAGTTCGGACGACAATTTTAGTTATTAACAAATAAGTGTCAAAAATTGCAGTTTTTTTGTTTAAATCGACACAGGTAAAAATAGCGTAATTAAATATCTTATTTATAGTATCCTTTTTTTAGAAGATGAGCAAAAGTTTTTTGCATAAAATGGCAGTTTTTGAATTTCGGTCCGATCATTTGTTTCTTCAGAAATTTCAAAATAAAACTAAAATTTCGATAATAAAAAATTTGCTATAACATAATATTTGCTATAATATTTGCGTATTTTGCTATATTTTGCGAAAATGACTTAAGACTTTCATGTTATATGAAAAGTTGAATCAAACAGTCCATATAATGCATAAAAAATTTTAAGACGATTCGTCAATTAGTTTAACTTTTATTCAATTTGTTTATCCCAAATAGCTTTTTTTGCAATGTTATTATTCAGAAAATAATAATGATATGGCAATTCTGTTGAAACCGCGTGAAAGAAGAAAAGTTATGTTTTCAAAGTATATAAAAAAATCATTAAAAAGTCATTATTATCATTCTGAAAACATTTTACTAAAGTAGAGTCATTTTTGACTTATAAACAATTTGAATAACTTTGCTACTTTGGGATTTGAAAAGCTGGTATTTTTACACGAATTTGCCATGAAAACTTTTGGCCTAGGTTAATTACAGTCAAAGTTAGCCATTTTTTTTATTTAACTCACAGCTACTTTGTTTCTAAAAAAGTTTGAGTAAACTTTGAACTTCAACAAAGTGGTTAATAATGCTCTAAAAACGACGTCCTAACGGAATCGATTCGTGGTCGGTGGAGGGGAATTATTGAAATCCGTGCACCCAAAAAATGAAATTGATTCTTCAAACATATGCTGCGATTAATATCTTCGGAGCTTGTTGATGGATTTCGATCATAATTTTTTAATTTGTATCTACTCGTAGTCTTGTTGTAGAGTACGTTATGTACACATATCCCCACCTAACATTGCAAAATGTTAGGGAGAACTCCGTTATCACTCAGGGATATGAAAAATAGATTACGACAGATTCTAAAGCCTACCGAATATACATATATAATTTCATAAAAATCGGTCAAGCGGTCTCGGAGGAGTACTGCAACTAACACTGTGACAGCGACAGGAGAATTTTACAGATGTAAATATGTAGATGGCTATTTAAAAATAGGGGTAGGTGATAAAAGAGTGAAAATTAAGGGTTGTATGTATTTTTTAATTCTACACCATACAAAATTAAGGTAGATAATTTTGTCCAAAAAAATAGCTGTAATTTTGGAAACCAGAATCTTTAAACGCGATTTCCCAAAAATCTACTTTTTTGAATTGTGCCTCTATATTACTGAGGGTGCGATTTGTTTGTAAACTAATACCTTGTTTTTGATTGTAAGTTGTGAGCTTCTACCTAATAACCGATATAACTTTTTGTATTTCAGTTTTAGTTCTTCAATTCTTCAGTTTTCTTTCTGATATGTTCCTGCCACTCATAGGCGTAACCAGGGGGGTTTTGGGGGTTATAAACCCCCCATTGGGATGTACTTTGAGCTCTATACGCTAAACACCATAGCCCTCAGAGACCTTCCAGTAGTTGTAACCCCCCCCCCCCGTTTCAGGTAGTTGTAACCCCCCCTTAGGATCATCCTGGTTACGCCTATGCTGCCACTTTAATTTGGTATCCAAATGTCCTACGAATTGAATGCAAAAAGTTTCAAACCGCAAAGATTTGGTAGTTTCTGGACTTCTTACTGCTTCATCTTCATGGCATCGTTTACTAGACTTACTACGATTTAGAAAAATAGGATCTAAAAGCCGGTGCATATATAAATTTTGTAATAATTTAAACAACAAAAATAGTATCCAGTGTTTCATTTACGAGTTAAGAGAATTTCCTATTTGTAAAACCACCCAGTAAGCAGCACCTTTCCGCTAAAACGATCACACGTAAATTTTATTGGCGTGGTTATAATCACATACTATTACAGAAGCAGCAGAAACAACGCATCTAATTTTGTAACTTAGCAAAAGGTGTCTCGTCTTGTTTTGTTTACAATGAGTTGAAGCATATGTGCAGCGTGTAGGTGTGGGGTTAAGCGGGTTTAACTTAATCTCACCAAAAATAGTCCTTTCGACAAAGACGTGTCTATTTTACTTAACTAGAGAATAAGAAAAACAAACAGAGAAGTTTATAAAATCGTTGACGTAGGTTTTAGGGTGAAGTTGAACATGGTGTTATATATTATAAACACAACGTATGGGTATGGGTGTGTTGGAAAAGATGACTGGGATTATACAGTAGTCAAAGTCAGTAGTGTAAAAAGGTATTATAAAAAACATAGATAAAATCATAAAATATATGATTTGTTGTCTCTGATATAATATACATACGTCTCCACTTCTTCAATCCTTCATTAAAATAATCAATTCATCCATCCAAAGATACATACACAAAGTTAGTATGAGATACATACACAAAAAAGTATTTTTTATTACTTTTTTCTCCTTGTAGATCCAGTTTATAGATATCTGCTTAAATATTCTTTTATAACAATCATTCGAATACAGCATCTTAATAGCTCTCTCCAAAAGGGAAGACAAATCGGAGCCGGAGAATTACCGAGAAATTAACTTATTAAACACAACATTAAAATTAACAACCGAAGTGATAATAAACAAACTGAATCAAATTATAACATTAGCAGAAGAATACCAAGGTTTTAGGTCGGGAAGATCATTCACCGACGCTATATAATTTCACCCCGACTTCTTAATAGCTCTCTCGAAAAGGGAAGACAATCGGAGCCGGAGAATTACCGAGAAATTAACTTATTAAACATAACATTAAAATTAACAATCGAAGTGATAATAAACAAACTGAATCAAATTATAACATAAGCAGAAGAATAACAAGGTTTTAGGTCGGGAAGATCATTCACCGACGCTATATTTATAATGAGCCAAGTTCAAGAGATATCATTAGAATACAACAAATCGGCATACTTATGTTTCGTGAACCTTAAGAAGGCACGTGACAGGCTAAAATTAAAAAGGACGTTATCCGTTTGTTTTACTCAAGAATGGTACCTCTAGGAATAATTAAAACGATCGAAAATATCTACCAGAACAACACAATAAAAGTAAAAGTAGAAGACGAACTAACTGATCCAATTGAAACTGGCAATGGGATAAGACAGGCGGATTCTCTGAGTCCTTTATTGTTCAACACGATTATGGATGAAATAATAAAAAAGTAAGAACTAAAAAAGGATACCAAGTGTGATGAAAACAACTTAAAATAATCTGCTATACAGACGATGCAATACCTACTAATTTCTCAAAGTGAAGATGAATTACAGCGTATGCTGCACAAATTTAATAAAAGCGCCAGAAAATTTAACATATCAACTTCTCCAAAAAAGACCAAATGCACGGTATCCAAAAAGCAAAGCAAATCCAAAAAGATGTAAATTAGAGCTGGAGGATCAAAAAAGGCAACAAGTGAAGGAGTTTAAATATTTTGGCGTCGCACTATCTAGCTACGGAAGCAGTGGCAGATCAAGTGAATAGAGCAAACAATATGGAGAAATAAAAATATCGGAAAAGAAATGAAAGGCAGAAACACGACCTGACACAGAGAGGACAAAAAGATTGCTAGAAACAGCAGAGATGAAAACCCTTCAAAAAATCTATAGTAGGTAAGACACAGATAAATATGCGACAGATATACGTGGGACAGAGATAGGAGTACAGATATACGATGGAGATACAAGGTGGATCATTAATAACTGAGTAAGAAACAGAAAAGTAGAGTGGAATTTCCACATAAAACGACTTACAACAAAGAGAGTAGTAAGGACGGTGAGAAACGGTTCTCCAATATGAAGACTATCAGTTGAAAAATCACGAAAACGATGGAACGACAACTTACTGGAGGCACATTGAAGAAACCGAAAAATCAGAGAGAATAATGGCTGTACAAAAAGAAGAAGAAGAAGAAGAAACAGCATTCATAAAATTGTTAATTTTGCAATATTTTATTACGACGGGAGAGTGTTTGTATCTCCAACAGCTCCATTCTTTTGTTGGATTTTAGCTTTAAACTTATTGTTCACATTCCTGGCCGAACTACTTTTTTTCTCGTTTTTTCTCTTTTTACTTATGCCTATGTTGCTACCTATTCTATGGTTTATTGTATATTTTACCATTTCTGGTTTACTTTTATCTCTGCACTTGGTATGTCTTCTTCCAGAGTCTTAAATCTATTTTATATTCGGAATTGGTATTCTTATTCTTTCTTCTTTCTCATGTAATTCGAGATTTTATGTTTCCAACTCGTTGCCTTGTGAGTTCTGTTTTAATCCGAGTTACTTTCTGCTCCTCTGCTGATAATATTATTAGAGTTCCTTCCATCAATGAATGCATGACCTATCTGGATACAAGCAGTTCCATTATTTTGAGACCCACGTTACTTTATGAATACGAAAGTACTCAATACGATTTTGATACCGTGTCTGGTATGCTACCGTGCACTGTTGTTCTAGAAATTCATAGAATATGTTTTGTTCTCTGCATCTGCTTCTTCAGTTGATGCATGCGCTGATATAAAATAGTTAGATTAGCTCACTTTATTTTCAGTCTTAAATAGCACACCATGCGTTTGTAAGTATATTGGTTTGAATCACGGTAGACAGGGACCGGTATGCTCGTAAATAAATCAAAATGTGTACCCCGACGCGCATGATGTCACCTACGAAGCAACAATACAGGTTCCAGATGTAGGAACCACCAGTGTCCCGGTTGATCTATTTGTGTATCGTACGGTAGATGAACTGTTTTTACAAAGTCTCTCGTTTCGATATTTTTCTATTATTTAGGTCTGTTTTGTTAAGTTTTTATGTATTAACAAAGACATGCCGGGTTGTGCCGTAGCTAATTGTAAGAATTATAATCGATTGACGAGAGGATCAGACATAAAATACTTTCGATTTCCTCAAAATGAAGAGTTTGTAAAGCAATGGGAGGTTGCAAGTCGGCGCCAAGATGACAACATAAAGGACTTATACCATTTCAAAAAGGAATATTGCTTACTGATAGATCTCTGAAAGAGTTACTTCCTTACCTACAAGCAAAATACAACGTTGACTATATTTTTACATCGAAGCTGAATCAGGATGTGCTAGAGAACATTTTTTCTTATATTCGAGAAACGGGTGGTGCAAACGATCATCCTTCGCCAATAGATTTTAAATTTAGATTAAGGTGGTATATTTTAGGAAAAAATTCAGCGGCGATCTTTACAGAATGTCGCAATACTATTGAAACTACTGAATCTTGCGTAAGTAACAGCTCAATAGAAAGTCCTCAATTGCCAAGCGATATTTCGGCATCGGAAGATATTTTCTTGACACAAAAAGTGCTGTCTAATTTGAGAGAAAAAACTGAAGGTTCGAAAAACTCTCAGTCTGAAGAGGACAAAATACTTCAAAATAAATATATAGAAGCTCACTACTTGGAGGAGGATCATATAACTGACGATGACATTTTGAAAGTCGCAGAAAATTATGAGGCGAAAGGAAAAATTCATCGGGACTCTTTGAAGTATGTTGCTGGTTTTGTGGCATACAAATTCAAGCATAAATATAGTTTACGAAACCCTACAAAATATGGAACCAGGATGGTTCGGCCAATGGATTAAGTCCACAGTCAAGAAATCCGATAGCACACACACACACACACACACATGGAACCAGGTTGGCTACAGATAGTCTCAAGAGGTTCTCTTAAGTACCCAAACGAAGAATTGTGGGAAGCTGCACTAAAAATGGAATCACTGTTTTGTACAATCCATGGAAGCTCTGTGTCAAAAAAAACTAAAATCTTTCAAGACCTGCCACAGAAAACATTGGCTCAACTTGTGAATATCACGATACCATTTGAGGTACTTTTATGCCTCAGTAGGATACGTATATATACATATATAAGATTAAGAGAAATGAACAGAAAGATTAGTTTGAGTAACTATCAAAGAAAACTCAACAAAAAAATATCAAAGTTTGTTAACTCTAAGAAATAAATTTTAATAAGTAATGTATAAAAATAGGTATTCAATAAATGTGCAATAAATCTTCATTATAAATTGTAGGCCTGATTCATTATTGGCATAGGCGTAACCAGGGGGGGGGATTTGGTGGTTATAACCCCTCATTTAAATGTACTTTGAGCTCTATACGCTTAACACCATTACTATTCCATATCCCCAGAGACCATAAGTAGTTGTAACCCCCCGTTAGGATCATCCTGGTTACATCTCTGATTATTGGAACATTGTAAAGTAAGCTAATGTTGGAAAATGCAAATGAAAGTTTGAAGATATTTTGTAACCTCTAATTATTGTAAACGTTAGTTAAGTAATTCGTAAAGTGTTTTTAATATTTAACCATTCTACCTACTTTGTTCAAAATACACGATTTTCGAAATATTTTGTTCAAAAAACAATATTATATTCCTACATTAATATGAATATACACACTTTATGTAGCGGCAAAATGTCGAAAATAGTTGTTTTATTTTTCATTAATCAGAAAACCTATACCCAAAAAAATGTTAAAAATTGTAAACTACACACCATATAAAATAAAGTACCAAATGTTCATGCTTACATTTTTAATATTAACCGACTAACAGGGCAAGCGTTACTGTTCTAATAGAAACTTTGCTTCGCACGTGACGTCACTCCTTAGCTAGCTTGCGTATAGGCATAATACCGGTCTCTGTCTACCGTGGTTTGAATTATATTATGGCCGACTCAGGGCCCCCGTAAGGGCTACAGGCGCCTGTGTACAAAAAAGGAACTTGGCGACCCTTAAGGCATTTTGGTTTATGTGTATTTATTTATTTCTTTAAAGGTAGGCAGGTATTTTGGTAGGTGCTTGAAATAAGACAATAAACTGAACTTTAGAAGTCATAATAAGTTTCAATGAGTTTTCCTCGAAAAGTGTTTCTTTTTTAGGATATTTTACGTAGAAATATTCGATTTGACGAATAAGAACGTATTTTTAATGAGCTTCAATTTTGGTTTTAGGTCTACAGACTTGATGAATATACCATTTTTTTCGGTTTTTTATAGCTACATTTTTGATATTGTTTGTTATTCGATAAAATACTTACTAAAATACCGCCTAAAAACGTGGTTTTTTGTTGAAAAATAAACATTTTCACTTGCAAATAACTTGAGAAGTATTGATGTAGTTACAAAACTTTATAGAACAAAATTTACTTAGAATTAGTCAATTTATTCATTTCCGGACTTATTTTAAACCTATATTTTTTCACCCCCGAGAAGGGGCAACTTTCACCCCCCAAGCAAAAGCAACCAACGACACAAGTACAACTTTGAAGTGAAGGGAAGTACATACAACCAAAATCCAAATTTTTATGCAATTCGTTGGTGACCCTGAAAATTACACGGTATCGCCGTATTTCACATTCATTTACTGGACGTGTAATATTCATATATAATATACACTCACCGGCACAAAATTCCGCCACCCAAAATTTTTGATTAAGTTTGACAATCTATAACTTTAATATTTGTACTCCGATTTTCAAGATTCTTGCACCAGTTTGTAGGTACATGTATTGATGTCGTTTGTTATTAGTCCGGTAACAATAATTTTTTGCTTAGATGCATTATACGGGGGTGAATGAAAGAGTTGTTTTTCTCCTAAATTTAAAAAAATTTTCTGTGGAAAAATTGGAGGGCTGATTTTGTTTCATACTCCTTTTGTATTATCCTGGAGGTATCACTAAGGTTTTGTTTTATGATTATCCGACTATCTCTTTTCTTGTAAGAGCTGTAAATAAAAACACTGCTTTGAAGGTTTATTTAATTAAAAATATCAAACGCACTAAAATTAACAAAACAAAACAAAACAATTCAATAGCGGGTATGTCCACCTCTTGCAGCAACGACTGCTCGCAATCTGTTTAGCATCTAATAAAGATGTATTATCCTTACCTGGGGAATAGCCCGATATTCCTCTACCTGAGCCATAACTGTGCCAAATTTTCTGGAGGCCTAGGATGACGGCGAATAGCTTTTTTAATTCATCTCATAAATGCTCAACAGGATTGACATCTGGGCTGCATGTGGGCCATTCTAATCTTATCAATCCAATCTCTATTTTATGAGTGAATCAGTGTTTTTATTTGCAAAAAATGGTACAGCTCTTACAAGAAAAGAGATATTCGGATAATTCAAAAAACAAAATTTTAGTGATGCCTCCGGGATAATATGACAGGACTATGAAACAAAATCAGCTATTCCATTTTTCCACAGAATTTTTTAAAGTTAGGAGAAAATACAATGCTTCTATTCACCCCTGTATAATGCCATGTAAACAAAACTTTTTTGTTACCGTTAATAAAGTTATAAATTGTCAAACTTAATCAAAAATTTTGTGTGGCGGAATTTTGTGCCGGTGAGTGAATAATTGTAGTAGCGATATTTTCCGAGACTTTGCTGTTGAAAATTAATTAATTACATCGCTAAAATTTATGCCATCAAAAATTTATTGTTCAATTGTTAATATTGCTAGCCCAGGCAATCTTTCTTGAAGCATGGATCTTGAAGCATACAGATACAAGCAATGTCAAAAGAATTCTTAGTGAAATGCATACGTTTGCAAAGGTGGAGATTAAATTGTTTTCAAATATATATTGTAAAATATTTAAGGGGTCTTAGTACTTACTTGGTGTTAGTAATGGTGTTACAGAAGAATGTGAAAAATACCATGGACAGAAAGAGTAACAAATCAAGATGTTTTGCTGAAGATGGGGAAGGAATGCGAAGTCATAAAAACCATGCAAACGAAAAACTGGAGTATCTAGGCCACATAATGAGAGGAGAAAAGTACTCTCTGCTTAGACTCATAATCCAAGGAAAAATATCGGGAAAGAGAAATGTGGGACGTAGGAGGATTTCCTGGTTGCGAAATTTAAGGGAGTGGTATGGGTGCAGTTCAATACAGTTGTTCAGAGCTGCAGCCAACAAAGTTAAGATTGCTGTGATGGTAGCCAACCTCCGATAGGAGACGGTACTGCAAGAAGAAGAAGTACTTACTTTTCAACGCTTCTCATTTGTTTCGAGCTTCTGTCATATGTCGTATAATCCGTGTATAATATTAATATACGACATATGACAGATGCTCGAAACAAATGAGAGGCGTTGAAAAGTCCTCATTTCAAAACAAATGATTGAAGTCTACATCCTTATTATCCTGCTCTCTCAGTCGTTCTTGAAGAACAAAACAACGTTTTAAAAGATCGCTGTCACTTAATTAAATATGTTTCGTGTGTATTTATACCTAATCTTATTTAATTTTTAACTTTTGTTTTAAAATAAATTTTTTTTTCAATTTTTGACGTTGAATTTTGGCGCCCCCAAAGGATGGCGCCCGTGTGCGTTGCACACTTTGCATATATGGTAGCGGGGGCCCTGGGGCGACTTCAGTTTTCCGTTTATTACGAAACCACACCCATATTTATGTCTTTCTTCTTCTACTGACCAGAAAACCATAGAATTTTTCATCTGCATGCTACCTGAGCCTGTTCACCTCATTTCTTGAATAGCTGTTACATCCATCTTATATTTTTGTAGCTATTTTGTGGCGTACGTCGCGATTTCTGGTCTGTACAAGCTTAGTACGTTCCAAGTGCCTAATAGAATATTATTATTTCGATGCTTAAGTCTGGTCCGTGTTGCCGTCCTATTCCGAGGCAATAATATAGGATTCGTAGCGCCTCTTTTATGGGTCCAATATGGGTCGTGGGTACAATATATCTTAGCCTGTCATACTGTTAAAAATCGCTATTTTCATACTATGTTAAGTAAACTTAAGAACAATTATTAGAGATCAGTATAGTGGATGTTAAAAATTAATTGTTGTTAAAAATTGTATGCTATTTAGAACATTATTTGAGAGGGACCGTTCAAGTATTACGTAACGCAGGTTGGGGGGGGGGGGGTCAAAAGAAAATTGCTTTACGTAATACTTGAACGTTCATTTTGAATGACCATGTATATGTAGAAGCAATGTTGGTATTTCAGGAAGCAATAATTATTATTGAAGAAACCGTGTGACTGACTGTGTCTACTCAAATTTACTAAATTATGGACAGGAAAGTAACTAATCACTGAACAGTGTAAATTAAACTCACTCTAGTTGACTCAGGTATGCTCAATATCCGTTGAAAGCCATATCTTTACTAATTGTTAGATATCCCTAAATGCATAGGGTCGTCCCCTTCATTAATGCAGTCGTCAAGAAATAGATAAGTATACTCAACATAAATTATCAACCGTTACCATAAAAATGTTCACATATACAACCCGAAAGAGGGGTAAGGTGCATCAACTATATTTTTAGTTCAAAGAAGATAGATGCTTTTCAAAATGAAAAAGTAATTAGAGCTAAAAATAAGCCTGAAATGTTTTAACTGAAATCTAGAGTGTGGAGTTTTATAGGCGATTTAAATTCCTACTCTGAATTTTAGATTTTTAGGTTAATGGTCTTTTTGATTCTCGAATAATATTTATTAGGTATTATATATTTCATCGACTTTTGTTCGAGGACTATTTACTACCAGCAGCTGCAAATGTTATCTATCATTTTATTTTTAATACAACTGCAATTTGTTTTGAATAGTTTTCGAGTGTTTGGTAATACGGAAGTTTCTTAAAAATAGGTGAAAAATATGTGACTTGTTTATTTTTAAAGGTGGTTAATTTAACTAATTGATAAATATGTTGTTTAAATATAATGTTTGGAAATACATGGAAATCGATGAATTAAAATATATATATATATATAAAACAGATGAAATAGAGAATGTGGAAAAATCCCCTTACGAACAATTCACACATCCACCATTTCGGGTTGTTATATATATATATATATATATATATATATATATATATATATATATATATATATATATATATACAGGAAATACAGACATATTTGACACACACATGATGATGCATTCCACTTAAAGTGGATGGAGAGGTACTTAACAAGATACACGATGCTTCTATGGAATTACATTTTTGGTACCCTTTAATCTTAGGCTCTTGTATATCAGGTTTTAATTTATTTTGACCGGCACTTGTAACTAGTAGTTCTTTCATCTTTTAATAATATTTATATATAGTTTGATAATTAAATAATAAGAAAATACAAATGCCTATAACTATTAGAATAATGAATATCAGGAGAGTAGTTACCACCGTATCAACCGTATCAATTACACGGTCCTCCCGACATATAGGGGCTCCCGACATACAGGTGAGCCTGACAAAAGAAAAATTAAATCTATAAAAATGGAAAGAATTAGTCCTAAATATTTCACTATTGTCGTATGGTCAATAAGGTATTGCAGTTAGGAAAACAATTGTCTCAGAAATTTCAAAACGCTCCATTTATGGCGATTGTTTTTTATACAACTCAAGACTTGTCAAAAACTGTCTAACTTTCAGTAGTTTCTCGATACGTGTTAATAGTAGAAAAAAATGAGTGTGTATAGTGTGTAACCAAAGATATCAAAATCTTTTTTGTGGTCTTTTTTGGTGTCCATATCAGTAGCTGCTTGCAGTTAACTCTTAATTTGAATAATGTGACAGAATATATATAGGGTGAGGCAGATAAAGGGCCTATTAGAAATATCTCGAGAACTAAAGTAAAGAAAATTATGAAAATTGGAATATAGGGGTTTTGAGGTGTGAACTATTTAATGAAAATATTTTAGTCTCTTTGCTACTTCCGGTTATACCGGAAGTTGATTGTAACTTCGTTTTTTTTTAAATGGGACACCCTATATATTTTTACGTTTTTGGATTCTCCTCGATTTCTTATTTCTTAAAATATAAGGTTTTGTAATATTGTACAGGGTAGATCAAAAGATAATTACATTTTTTTATTAATTTCGTAACAAAATTCACACCTTGTAGAATTGTAGTAGTTTTACGTCAAAATCCCTTTATATGTTCAAATGATTTTTAATATGGTCTACTATTGTTATCAATCATTAGTATAGCTAAATTTTGAATTTTAGTATACAGGGTGGGTAGAAACTCGGAATGTGTATTTTCTGAGTTTTCTTAAATGGAACACACTATATTTTAGTATTGTAATGAAATGGTATTTTATGGTAATTTTTAATTTCTTAAGCATTCCCTATACCCAACTGCTTTAATTTGTGCTTAATTGTTAATCGCACCAACAATCTTAACTACGTAGATATTTTGATAGCTCAACCATCATTGACAATTTTAAGTATCAGTCTCGATTAGTATGTATTTATTTCCGAAAAATTATTTGTGATTGAATATTTTTATGGCCAACCTAATAAAATTTCAGGTATATTGTGTTGCAATTAATATTTGGCTTGAATCACCAATAACTCACAAATTGAAGAAGTTAGGTATAGGGATTGCTTAAGAAATTAAAAACTATCCTAAAATAACATTTCATTACAATACTAAAATACAGGGTGTTCTATTTAAGAAAACTCAGAAAATACTCATTCTGAGTTTCGACCAACCCTGTATACAAAAAAGGAAAAATTTAACTATACCAATAATTCTTAACATAGTAAACTATATTAAAAATCATTTGAACATAAACAGAGTTTATTATGTCAAACTACTACAATTCTACATGGTGTGAATTTTGCTCCGAAATTAATAAAAAAACGTAATTATCTTTTAACCTACCCTGTATAATATTACAAAAACTTATATTTTAAGAAAGAAGAAATCAAGGAGAATCCAAAAATGTAAAAATATACAGGGTGTCCCATTTAAAAAAACGAAGTTACAACCAACTTCCGGTATAACCGGAAGTAGCAAAGAGACCAAAATATTTTCATTAAATAGTTGACATCTCAAAACCCCTGTATTCCGATTTTCATAATTTTCTTACTTTGAGTTCTCGAGATATTTCTAATAGGCCCTTTATCTGCGTCACCCTGTATAATTGATTTATCTAAATGGAGATACGCAGCACGCTTCCGCACGAATCAGAATTGGCAGCACCACGTCGGAGGAATTCCTCATTGAAACCGGGCTTAGACAAGGAGATCCTCTCGCCCCTCTGCTGTTTAACTTCGCACTGGAACATGCAGTAAGGAAAGCTCAGCCACAACTGACAAACGGATTTTCCACCCAAGGATCAAAAATACTATTGGCCTTTGCGGATGACGTGGACACAATTGCACAAGGTGGATTCCACCAGAGATGCAAAAGAAGTTTTCACCCTATTCGAGAACGGAGCCAAGGAAGTTGGTCGTAAGGTCAACGAGGACAAGACCAAGTACATGGTGGTTACGAAGAACCCAAGACCAAGGGTTAGACAAAACGTAACAATTAATGAATACAATTTTGAAGTCGTCAAAGAATTTAAGTACCTGGGAGCGATCATAACATTTGAAAATAAATATGAAAAGGACATTGCAGCCAGGATCATTGCAGGAAACAGGGCATATTACTCATTATAGACTCTACTTAAATCAAAAGTACTCTAAAGACCAGCAAAAATGAGAGTATATAAGACAATAATTCTTCCCGCAATAACGTATGGAAGCGAAACATGGACTCTGAATCAGCTGGAAACGACAAAATTATTGGTACTTAAAAGAAAGATACTGCGGACTATCTATGGGCCTTGCAGAGAAGAGACAACAGGAGAATGGAGAAGAAAACACAATGATGAACTCCAGAGAATATATGGAGATGAAAACATAGTACGCTACATTAAAGCAAACAGAATACGATGGGCGGGTCACGTGCTAAGATCAAGTGACGAAAGACTTCTGAACGCCACATTCTGGGAAAGGCCCGATGGAAAAAGATCAGTTGGTCGCCCAAGAAAGAGGTGGAAGGATGCAGTAACTAGTGATCTACGCAAAATGGGAGTACAGCAATGGGAAGTAGCTGCTCAGGACCGACAACAATGGAGGGAAATAGTAAACGCGGCCAAGATTCACATAGAGTTGTAGAGCCAAATGATGATGATGATGATAATGAAATGTAGAGGGCAGGATTACAATAAAGCAAACGTTATGTTAATGTTACCGGCCAAACCCGATTTCAGGACAAACTAGTTTGGCCAGACTAGTTTGGACAAACTAATTTGGCCTAGGCCAAACTAGTTTGTCCTGAACGCGTTAGGATAAAGTAGTTTGGCCTAGGCCAAACTAGTTTGTCCTAATCGCGATAGGATAAACTAGCTTGACCTAGGATAATCTAGTTTGGCTTAGACTCCAAATGTGATGATGACTCTGATGATGATGAGTCGAAAGTCGTCGATTTAGAGTGCTTGTTTGCGCTCCCTGTTCTAAGTGAAAAATAAGACGGTTTTGCCTTCGCATTGGTTCATAATTGCAACTGAATAAAAATGGAATTTTTATTTTATTTTTAAATTCGTTGATATTTTATTTTAAGTATTCATTTCTTTGAATAAAAAAAAATTAAATAAAAAACTAGTGTTAATTGTTGGTGTTGATAAGTGACATGGTTTTATACAGTGGGGCACAATTTTATTGGATTATTATTATTTTTTTTAATTGTTAGCTATATCCCTAACCTATGCTTATATAAACTTAAAATATTGTATTTTCAGTAGTAATTGCACAAGAGCTCTAAAATTCTATATTAATTTTAGAGTTCGAGTGCAATTTGTTGCGATTATTTCATGAATAAAACTGTTCAAAACCAAAATTTTATTGTAATTTATTTATGTAAGTACAAATTAGTACAATTAAACACAAAGTTTTTATAAATATTTGACGATTGAAAGTCATCACTTTTATAATTTTTAAAACAATAATTGTCATTAATGTCACTGAATGTATTTTTTCGTAGCAACGAAGCGCATCTGACGTAATATACTTAACGACGGGCAATTATCAAAAATTTTCTATTTAATTCAGATTTCTGTAGCTTTCTATTGGTCAGAATCTCCTATGAATGAAATAATCAATTTAATAGATTATGGAAAATTGATAAAGGGTGGTGTCCGATTTAAAATATAAGGTCTACGAATTTAAGGGTGTAGGCGCAAAATCTTGGTGCAATGCTATTTAAATGCATTCATTTTTTTGAATCCCGAGAAGACTAATCAATATTTTCGAAAAATTTAAACGCAGAATGAAAGATTATTACCGAGGGCCGAAAGTCCCTTAGAATAAACAAAAAGTTTCTTTTGAAGAAATATTTGAAATTAGAAATCACACCAAATTTTCTCTTTTTTTACCCCTGTACCTTCAACTTATTAAAATAAACATTATAGAAGTTTGTAGGGCCTTTCGGCCCTCGGTAATAATGTAATCTTTCATTCTGCGTTTAAATTATGCCAAAATACGTATTAGTTTCCTCAGGATTCGAAAAAAATGAATGTATTTAAAAAGGCGTTGACCAAGATTTTGCGCCTACCCCCTTAAGGTTAACCTTTTGATACAGTTAACAATTTAAAAACACAGAATCGGAAGTTGCCAGTTCAAAATAACAACATAATTATTATCTATGGGGATCTTCAAGATTCTTTAAAATCACTTTAGCAAACATCGGCATCTTCAAACTGCCAAGCAAAATTACCAAAAGTATCCAATCTTGCAAGTCACAGAGAGGCTCAATTAGCCGAAATAACGTCAACAATGTTGAAATTAGTGAAAAAAATGCCAACCATGTAGAAATTTACGAAAAACTTGCCTTTCGGAATTCTCGGATTATTTTAACAGTATCTCGTGAATTTAATCAAATTGTTGTAAAAACTTGACAAATTGTGAGTAATCATTATCATTATCTCCCGCTGCTTTGAAAAGTTCCTGCGAAGCGCCTTTTGTGGCCTGCTGTATTAACATCGGGGTACGGTCACTATCAAGGTGGGGATACGACAATACAATTTACAACCGGACTCTGGATTTTTTTCTAAAAAAACGAGCGTTTATGAAGTTTAAGATATTCCCAATTGAGTAAGTATTTAATAATAAACATAGTTTAAAAGTCAAATTTATTACAACTCAAGAATGCTACACAGAAAAAAGAATAAAAAATTTAAAAATTTGCAAATTTGCAAAGAATCAACAATTCATTTTATTTAATTTAAACATTTTTTTAAGAAAAATTATAGGTGTATTACCTCCACGAGCACTAATTACGGCTCTTGTTCTATCAGGCAAAGGCTATCGAGTACAATAAACCAGTATATCTATGTTTTATAGACCTGACAAAGGCTTTTGATCGCATCCAAGTTGAAGACGTGTTACACAATCAATATTATACAAACCATCGAAAACGTCTACTTCCATAATCGAATACGGGCAAAGGTAAATGGACAACTAACACAGTTTATACCAGTACAAAGCGCAGTCAGACAAGGTGTCTCGTTAAGCCCACTGCTCTTTAATATAATAATGGACCAAATAGTAGAAGAAGTAAGTAAAGGTCATGGTTACAGAATGGTGAACAAAAAAATCCAATTATGCAGATGACGCCGCATTAATCGCCGAGACAGAAGACGATCTCCAAAGATTAACACACATCTGCAATACATCAGCCAAGAAATACAATATGATAATATCAGTAGAAAAAAACGAATGTATGACATCTAAATACTCACTACGATGTAAAATCGAAATTGACTGGAAAATAATGAAGCAGGAAGCAAGGTTTAGATATCTGGGAATAGATATAACTACACTAGTTGCGAAGATGTTGAAGAAGTATGTACTACAAATCAAGAAGAATGTACAGAGAAGAATACAAAGAAGTATGTACAAAGCTTAAAAGCAAGTAAAACGGCGGAATCTTTTAATGACACAATCTGGAAGAACAAACACCCAAGAAAAGACACAAAAGCAAGAATCTATAAAGCAGCAATTAGACCTTTATTGACATACACGGCGACGAATATCAGGGAAAAGTCTGTTGGATAGGGAGAGGGGCGAAAACATAAGATCATGCAATGTAGAAGACATAAAAAGATGGATGACAAAACGGAAACAGGAGTGGAAGGACCACATTAGTAGAATGGCAGAGGATAGGATAGTAAGAATAGCATGAGGTAAGTCACCAAATGCACGAAGAAGTATTGGCATATCAAGAAAAAGATGGTGCGATAATTTAAACAATTTAGAAGGCTAATATTGAAGAAGAAACAGGCTTTTAAGCCTACATACAAGAAGGAAGAAGAAGATGAAGTTTTATCAGGAATACTTTGCATTAAGGCAGCAAAGTCTGCCTGAGGGATTTGCTTCCATTTTTTACGAACTGCTTGCTCCAAATCATTCATGGTTTCAATCTCACCATGGTTACGTATAATACGTTGTTCCAGAATATTCCATGTATTCTCTATTGGATTTAAGTCTGAACCCCTTGGGGCTAGGGCCAGGGTAACAACCGAATTCCAACTTCATTCATTACAATCAATCTCGGTTTAAATACCCCATTCCACGAATATACGACCCTCTTGGATTATCGTGACAACGAATATTTTACTGTGCAAAATATGAAGAACGAAAATAAATCGCAAATTATATTGTTGTTTATTGGAGTAATAATTATAGCAAAATACTTTCGTACTTCTTATGTTGCACACTAAAATATTCGTTGTGGCGATAATCGAAAACAGTCGTATATTCATGGAATATACATATCATCTAATGTAGACACATTATTTGTAAGTTGTCTTAACCATAACTTTGTTTATACCCGAAAGTTTGGATTCAACATTACAATTTTTTTATCAAGCCCGATTATAAATATCTCAAACAATGATAATATTCTTTTTATAGTTTGTGAATAGATAGATATTTTGGTCTCAGCTTTTCACAAAGGTCAATGCTACAATGCATAGTATTAAAATACTTAATAAATCAGAAATTACAAAATTAAATGACCACCCAAGAAAGTATTTGAAAAAAACCTGCGAAAAAGGTGGGTAAATTTGCCTTGGGGGGAGACTTCCAATAAACACCAACTAAAAGACATAAATAATAAAAAACTCTAACAAGAAGTAAAACCACTTCTATGTAAATTGGTATATTTATTAAAACTTAAAAATCCCAATGGATTGAATAAAATATGTCCAATTCAGAACGTTTTCAGACCTATCGGTCCATCATCAGTGAATGTGCATACTTGCTAAATAGCCCCAGAACCAAACAATGGTTGAATTTAAAATTCGATTTACATTATTTAAAAATAATATTCAACAGGCTAAACGCCGATGTTACAGGATATTGCCTATGGGAACATGGTGAAACCCTACCAAAACCTCAATCAACCATCTTAGGCCAACTTTGACTATAAAGTGACACTAGTGTGTATGGAACTGTATGCACATTCACTGATGATGGACCGATAGGTCTGAAAACGTTCTGAATTGGACATATTTTATTCAATCCATTGGGATTTTTAAGTTTTAATAAATATACCAATTTACATAGAAGTGGTTTTACTTCTTGTTAGAGTTTTTTAACTATATGGTATACAGCCAACCTAGGGAACTTCCCTTTTAGTTTACATAAATAATAACTTATATGCATTAAATTCCCTTATTTTTCCTAACTAGTGGGTTTATTGGGTTGAATTTAACTGTCTACGGTGTAAGTTTCATGAATTTTGGACCTTCTTCATAACAGTGATGAGCGCGCTAATAACCGGCAAATGTCTTTCTTAGCGTCTGTTTTGTATATTAACGGTCACTTTATATGACCCATATTATTTCGTTTTGAGAAAAAATATTAAAATTAAAATTAGCAAAAATAGTAAATAAAGCGCATCGCTATACACCCCCCTCCGAGAGACTAAGACGATTGATAATACATAATATATACAAATTATAATGAAAAATGAAAATAGATAAAAAAAACAATGCAAAGTTTATACGAGGAGAAAGAAAAATCACTTGATTCACTGTGAACTGACACTTTCTTGGTAACTTCCAGTAAATCTTGCTTTCCTCTTCGGTCTGTTGTTTGCTTTGCTGGATATTGTCATTTTTTCTGTTTCGTGATGGATACTTTCGTGAAGCTCGTAAGCTGGTTTCAATCTGTCTATGGAAATTGTTGTTTCTTTTCCATTTACCCGGACGACAAAAGTCTTGTCACCTCGCTTAACAACTGGAAAAGGACCGTGTTATGGGTTTTCTAAGCTGCTTTTGATTGTATCACGGCGGATGAAAACGTGAGAGGTGGTTTTCATGTCTTTGAAAATGAAGGTACTTTTGGATCCATGATGCGACGGTTGCGTAGAACGGAGGTTTTCGAAATGGTTTCGAAGCGTTTTTAAATAAATGTGAGCATTGTCGTCGGTGTTTCTTTGTGACGAAAACAATAGTTCACCTGGCAAACACAATGGTTCTCCGTACACGAGTTCGGCGGCTGAAGTACCTAAATCTTCTCTCCACGCTGCTCGTATGCCCAGTAACACTGAAGGTAGGCTTTCGGTCCATCGGATGTTTTCATGACATCGAATTGCTGCTTTTAACTGTCGATGAAACCTTTCTACCATACCATTTGCTTGCGGATGATAGGCGGTTGTCCTTAAATGGGTAGTTCCAGTTAATTTGCATATTGATTTGAAGAGATGCGATTCGAATTGTCGGCCTTGATCTGTTGTGATGCGCTAGGGAGTGCCGAAACGAGCTATCCAACCAGAAAAAAATGTTCTGGCTACTGTGTCTGCTTCTTGATTAGTCATCGGGAAAGCTTCTGGCCAACGTGTAAAACGGTCAACGCATGTTAGACAGTATCTGTTTGCTTCTGAGACCGGCATCACTATAATGTCTATGTGGACATGTTCGAATCGGCTGGAAGGTGGTAGAAAACTTCCAGTAGGTGAAACAATGTGGCGCGATATTTTCGATTTTTGGCACTGTAGACACGCTCGAGTCCATTTCCTCACATCTGATTTAAGGGGGGGGGGTATGGTTTGAAATATTTAATTTTTTTATTATTTCAAATAAAAGTACATACTTTCAAGAATATTCTCTGAAAATTTCAAATTAATCGGAGTAAAATTACCAGAGATACAGGGTGTTGAATATCCCTACCTTCGACTCGCGTTGCCGTGGCTTCGCGCCAGCACGCTTGAGCGTAGTGAGAAACGTTAAACAACTGTTCGTCTTCTCTTTTGTAGATTACTCCGCAATTCAAAATACATATTTCAATGTTCATCACTTTACGATTTGGCAGACAAATAAGAAGATGAAGACGCAGTTGTCAAAACTTTAAACGTATTTTTCTCAAAACTTCTTTTTCAAATGCGGTGGACATTGTAACTGAAAAACTACTTGACCGATCTACCTGAAATTTTGCATAGATCTTCTTTAGATATTTCGTGAGGTAACAACGTCGAGATATTTTTCGTTTTGTGCTTATTTTTTGTTCAACAATATTAAATCTGTTAGTTTTTACAAAATTTTTATCAAAAATTTCGTATTTTTGATTTCTGAGTGATACCAAAAATTCAAAAATCATTAAAAATAAAAAAACTCGACGTTGTTACCTCGCGAAAATCATAAGCTAATTAAATCTTTTTGGATTTTTTGTTTCGTATGATCCAGTGATGAGTTCTGATGTCCACCGCAAAATCCATTTTTTTGAGCTGCCTGCCAAAATTTGTCACCAATGGCTTATTTCTCAATATTTTGGATTAAATTTTTTCTTAAATATTCTTTGAATTGTACTTAATATGTTTATTTAATTTAAAAATAAAATAATTCTACCAAAGCTTCGTAAAAATTCACAAAAATGTGCTTGATATGTTGATTTCAAACCATACCCTCCCCTTAATGGATGGCCATCTTCACAGAATTGTTGATTCCGGGATGTGCTAGGTTATGCATGGTGCGAAAAATTGCCATTCGAAGTGGCTTCGGTACAAATGGTCTGGCTGTAGATGTTGATATGTCACAGTACAAACTCACGTTTTGTTCGGAAAAGCGTATTTTCTTCATTTGAAGTGATGATTTCTCACTTAAAAAAGTTTGCAGTTCTGGATCAGTTTCTTGTGCGAGAGCTAAGTCAGTGATGTCGATATCTTTCTTGATGCTATCGACTCGAGATAGTGCGTCTGCCACAATATTTGTTAATCCAGAAATGTGCTGAATGTTAGTGCAAAACTGTCCTATATAGTCTAAATATCTAAACTGTCTAGGACTACATTTATCTAGCTTCTGAGTAAAGGCGAAGGTGATTGGTTTCTGGTCTGTGTATATCGTTATGTCCTTGCCTTCGATCATATGTCTGAAGTGTTTTATGGCTAGATATATAGCTAATAGTTCTCTGTCGTATGCACTATATTTCTTTTCGCTAGGAGAGAATTTCTTAGAAAAGAAAGCTAAAGGTTTCATACCTGTATCCGTTTTTTGTTGTACTACAGCTCCCGCACAAAAATCGGAAGCGTCACAAGTGATGGAGATATCAACATCGTTTACAGGGTGGCTCAGTAAAGCAGCGTTAGCTAAACTGTTTTTGCAGTCGTCAAAGGCTTGGATTCGCTGTGGTGTCGCCGTACGGTCAAGTTCACATTGGCCGCGTATAGTTCGTATGAAGTCTTTTCGCGTGCACCCCGTACATATTTTCGCGGGAAAATGCACATATCGGCTCCGGTGTCGATTAAAAACTGTTTTTTTGTATCATAGTCTGTTACGAAAAGGCGGCGAGACTCAACTTCGATCGGATGCCGCATTTACCGACTGCCCGCGATGTTTCCCTGATGCTTGCACGGAGGAGAGCACTTTTGAGCCTGGTCACCAAAACGGTAGTGATACCAACATAATATGTCACTATTATGTTCCCTACTGTAGCTACTGTCTCTAGGATATGGTCTGCGTCTTGAGTTGCTGCGGTTGCGACGGTATGTGTTTGTTTGTGCTTGAGCCTGCGACAAGCTAGCTAGCTGGTTTTTCATGTCAGCTAATTCGGCTGTCAATTTAACAATGGTGCTTTCAAGAGCGTTAGAAGCTTCTGAAATTTGGGCCCTAGGAGCTATAGCTTCAGATATTGTGTCAGCTAGCTCGGCAACTGCGTCCAAACTAGCTTTAGCTTGAGTAGCTAAAGTAGCCTGTGTAGACGCTGGCAGTCTACCTAACCACAGAGACCTTACAATATTGTCTGGTACCGTTGTGCCTGCTAAATACTGTAAATGTCGTAAGAACTGCGAAGGTCTTCGATCGCCCAGTTCTTCATGCTCAAGTAGTCTTTTATTTTTGGTTGCTGTGATGCATTAAGTCTCTTAATTAATTCTGATTTTAATTTTGCATACCTCTCTGTGGCTGGTGGTGAAACAATGATGTACCTAACTTATAATATGTAGGCTGTGTCTAAATTGGCAACTAGATAGTTGAATTTGGTTGCGTCACTTGTTATATTTGCCAGTGTAAATTGTTTTCTACTTGCAGGAACCATATTTCAGGATCGTTGGGCCAGAACGGTGGGATTTTAACTGAAATCCGATCAACTGAAGCACTGGTGTTGGCACTGGTATTACCGTCCGTCATTTTCCATGTTCACTGTATATTATTAACCGGCAAAAGTATATTATTAACACTAAATTTTTTTTAAATTATAGCGGCGTTTTAAATACTCGCGGGGTCACCAATATTCCGGTAGGTGTGTTGCTGGAATTAATTGAAATGGATATAATAAAACGAACGGTAAATATTTATTTATTTTCGTAACAAAAGGTATTTGCGCTTAGGTCTCTTAGGTCTAACGATTTGTGTGTGATTCGTTCACCCGCTGTGTCGTGACTGAATAGAGAAACCACAACGATTACTGTTATCTTTCTTCCCTCTGACCAGATGACTGAGCAATAAATCATTTATTAGGTCTGGTGTATACTTTCGCAGTTACAACAAAAAATACTCTCGAATGCATAGTGAGTTGTTGACATAAACGTCTGATATGGTAACTAATTTATGTGGGCTTCAGTTTGTTAAACTGCCACTCCAAAATCATATGGTCAGGGGATGCATTCGTTTCGTAAAACCATGTCTTTCTTAGCGTCTGTTTTGTATATTAACGGTGACTTTATATGACCCATATTATTTCGTTTTGAGAAAAAATATTAAAATTAAAATTAGCAAAAATAGTAATTAAAGCGTATCGCTATACATATTATGTGAAATAGGTTATAATTAGTTTATTTTATTAACCGTTTAGAAAAAATATAAAACAATAAAATAAATGTTTAAACATCATGTACAGGGTGTTTCATTAATAATTGTCCATATAGTAACTGGAGAAACCTTAGCACAAAATACGAAGATTTAACCTAAAACCCTTAAATAAAATGTGGTTCCTTACTGAGTTACAGGGTGTTTTATCTAAAAATTTAAAAATTATTTTTGCTCAGCATTTTAAAACTATTCCACGTATCCTTTTCATACTTGGCAGGAAGTATAGGTACTATACAAACTACTAAATTATGTTAAACAAACGTTTATGGCTATTACCAGAGGCGTACGACGGGGGCAAGTAAATGGTCGACCCTTTCCAAATTCTACGCCACTGGCGAAATTGCTATTTTAGTTCAATTTTTGGATTCTCCAATACTTTCTATGAAAATAATATACTCTTCATTCGTAACGATAAAGTCATTAGTTTTCGAGATATTTGAAGTTAAAAATGAAACGACACGGTTATTTTGATCAGTGTATTGTGTCGCTTCATTTTTAATTTCAAATATCTCGAAAACTAATCATTTTATCGTTACGAATGAAGAGTATATTATTTACATAAAAAGTATTGCAAAATAAAAAAATTACACTAAAATAGCAATTTCGTTAGTGGCGTAGAATTTGTCAAGGGTCAACCAGTCACTATCTCCTGTCGTACGCCTCTGGTAGTAGCTAGAAACGTTTATTTATCTTAATTTAGTAGGGTATCCAGTACCTACACGGTCTGCCAAGTATGATAAGGATATGTCAAATAGCTTTAAAGTACTGGGTACAAATAATTGTTAAATTTTAATCATATGAATCATATCATAAATTAATCAAAATAACTGTGCAGTTTCATATTTAACTTCAAATATCTCGAAAACTAATGACTTTATCGTTACCAATGAAGAGTATATTATTTACGTAGAAAGTATTGTAGAATCTAAAAATGACAGTAAAATAGTAATTCCTCTAGTGGCGTAGAATGTGAGAAGGGTCAACCATTCACCATCCCCTGTCGTACGCCTCTGGTAGTAGCTAGAAACGTTTGTTTATCATAATTTATTAGGGTGTCTAGTAGCCGCACTTTCTGCCCAGTATGAAAAGGATACTTCAAATAGTTTTAAAATGCTGAGCAAAAATAGTTTTTAAATTTTTAGATAAAACACCCTGTAACTCAGTAAGGAACAACATTTTATTTAGGTGTTTTAGGTTAAATCTTCGTATTTTGTGCTAAGGTTTCTCCAGTTACTATATGGAGAATTATTAATGAAACACCCTGTATACCTTATTATTATGCATTAAATATAAACATTGCAATTTTTTGCACGTTGATACAAAAAGTATCAAAATAATATAGAAATATTTAAAAATACGCCAATCTGTTTAAATACTTTTTTCCAACTGATTTATGTTCATTATGTACAAAAAGAAATGAAAAATTAAGCATTTTGGCCAAAATGTCAAAAAGTCTAGTGTGTTCTGTATCTTGAAATTATTTGAAAACCTAAGTTTTCAAAAAATCAGTCGCCCGCACGCACAAGTCCTAGGTCAACTGAGAGTACTGTAGAAAATAGGATAATTCATAGCTGGCCAGCGCCGATTGCAACATTGGTTAAATTGCCAAACTAAATTTTGTTGGGCCAATATGGACCCACCATACCAGTTGAGGGTTAAGGATCATAAATAACAAATTTTGACAGAAATTTCTCTATTTCACGTTGCGTTTAATCTATTTCACCTTGCGTTGACTCCCGTCTTCAGTATTTATCTTTTTCTGTTACGTTTTTATATTTCACTCAGAATGTCGCACCACGTTCCGTCGGAATTCTTTTTAATACAAAATCGCTCCATGACAAAATATGCCTGATCTAAAGCTTCGAATTGTAGATGACCCTGTATCATTAACCACCTTGAATTGGCATCGAACTAATGACACAGAGTGGCATAAAAACAAATGAGTTCTTGATCCAGTTACTACGATGAGTGTGTATACGTGTACGGCTTCGGTACATTTAAAGAATGTCTGTTGCGATTGCGATACAAAATTAATAATAAATTAACGTCGGTACGAGTTACGGACTTTTTTCTACGACATGAGAAAATATCTTGGGAATCATACAGTTAATAACAGGTATCAATCACTACGTCGTCTTCTTTCGATAGTCTAACGTTAACGAGATTGGACAGATGTATTTCGTTGTGTTCCCATATTTCAAACAATTTCATTATGTTATGAGAATAGACAGAGATGACTGTAGAAGATATATTGAACATTGATTAGATTTCAGTCTCAGTAAAACACTAGTTCTAAATAAAAAATTTATTCCAATAAATAACAACAAGAAAATTAACTTCTGTATAATATGTGCAATAAAAATGAAAACACGAATCCTAGTAAATAAAATCGACGGAGCTTCGGTCCGATGTTGACACCTGCAAAAAATAAATATTCCGATATCCGACACTCAGATGGGTGAGGCAAAGGACAGTCTTTGGTCTTCGGTCAATACCCAAAAACCGACTAATCATAACTTAGACTTAGACTAATCGGCTAATCGGGGACGACTAATCATAAATTAGACTAACTAATTATCGATCAATACTCGATGCAGACTAGGAACGGAAGCGATCGATCAATAATCGGTCGCAGGGTACAGGACCTTTGATCAATACTCAAAGACTTGGGTTAAGACCTCACACCAGATCAATACCCGTATCGAACCCAGTTTTCTACTTCGGTTTACGGCGTTTTGTATTTTTGGCGGTGTTCCATCTCAAGTGCGCATCGATGGTAGTGGTAGTTTGATGGTGGGAGTATGGGCTTACAGAGAGATGATGCCATCCTTACAATATAAATATGATAATAAGACGACGTAAAATTGAAAAATATCGCGAACAACTTCATGTCCCGATATTTTTGTCAGTACGGGAAACGCCCAGGTTCAGAAATTTCGACCATAAAAAATTTGTCCACCTCGACATTCTTTGACTCTAGCTGTTTTTCTTCAACTACTTGACTGGTGAATTATATATTATTATTAAAAGATAATTGCCATAATGTATGATTATTTTATTAGATATCTCACTTGACACTTAGAACATCAATTCCATCTCCAATAATTGAAGCTGCCAAATATCCAGGTAAATTTTGCTACAATGATGTTAAGAGTATTTAGGAGGATGACACAATTATCTATACCTACAGTTCGAAAACAGAAATATACATCTACATCCAGCATATTTTCGGCTGAAGAATTTGCTCTATAAAACTCTCTTCAGTGATGCCCTGAAAATAAAATAAATGAACTTAATATATACCGATTTAATGTTGGTATTAAATGCATCACAAAACTCAAAAATGAAAATCAATGGTAACAGGTTCATATTGGAAATTTTCCAACAGATTCTCATTTCTCAATTTCATTACATAATGTTAAGTTTATGTGGGTCAAGGCTCACCTACCAGGTAAAAGCCAATACAATAGCTAAATCGTTTAGAGTTTAGAATATTTACACACATACATACTTGTAATGAGGTCTCACTCTAATGACATTCTAGTTGATAAACAACCATTAGATTAAATTTTAATGGAATTATCGTTGGATAAAGTACAGCGAAAGAACAGATACTAATTTTTTTTATATATAAATTACAACTGTCAGCTGAAGTCACAGAATTTTACAGAAATAATGCTACATAGAAACATAGTATCAACAATCCCCAGGTTATACATGAACCAGGTCGGTGTTCAGAACATCTAAATAATATCGAAATGTCAGTGTTTAGATATTAAACAGATACTTGGTAAAAATAAATCTAAAAACATTTTTTTATTTAAACTTTACAATAAATGAAGATATAATATATACAGGGTGAGTCATGAGGAACTGTACATACTCCTACCTCGTATAGAGGCCCCTATGGGGAATAACAAATAACCATTAAAAAGTGTCTGCTCCCATTGTTTAATAATATACAGGGCGAGTTTCGCATTTTGACAGAAATTTATATTCGTCATAATTTTTGAACGGTCAGATCGATGTGTCTCTTATTTTGGTCAATCGTTACACTATTACTACCTAATCAACTGATTTATTCAAACTAGAAAAAAATCAGGTCCGGCTTTAAAAAATTAGTTCGTTTGAGTCTTAGAAAAAATTTCACCCTGTATACGCTTCTTGAAAACTCTAATATTAATTTTACAAATTAGACAAATAGGCAATTAAAACGGCATATTTATTTTTTCCCCACACGATTACTTAATTTTTTATTATAAAAACAAATTTGTCAAAATCGCAATTTTACCATAAAAATAAAAAAAAATTAAACAACGTTTCTCTTAAAATTAAAAGTTTCACCATTTTTTTTTTCTATAACATGTCTAGATCTAAAACTCCCCATAACACTTCTCTTTGGACTCTATAGTTTAACATAGACGTGATCAAATAGATAAATTTTAAATTTTTTCACTTAATTTTTGCGATTTAACTTTGCAATTCACGAATCTGCACTTTTTATTTTTAAAAATTCATAACTTTTACGAGAAGACTGAAAGTATACAACAATTGTCATAGTCTTCACAATGGTAAGAGATATGTGCTGTAAAAATTTCAGAAAAAAAAAATTTTAAATGAAACGTTGTAGCGAGTTAAACCGTGATTTCATCTTTTTTTTTCATTTTTAGGTTAAAATTCCGATTTTGACAAATTTGATTTTTTAATAAAAAATTAAGTAATCGTGTGGGGAAAAAATATGCCATTTTAATTGCTTATTTGTCTAATTTGTAAAATTCATATTAGAGTTTTCAAAAAGCGTATACAGGGTAAAATTTTTTCTAAGACCAAAACGAAATAATTTTTTAAATCCGGGCCTGATTTTTTTCTAGTTTGAATAAATCAGTTGATTGGGTGGTAACATAAATTAAATATTTGTTCAAAAAAATTAATTTTTGTAATAAAAGTAAATTTTTTTAAATCTATGGTTCACTTTACCAAACTTTTAATTATTATTCATAGTCAAATTTGATTGTTTTATAAAATATTAAGTAATCACGTGGGGAAAAAAATAAATATGCCATTTTAATTGCCTATTTGTCTAATTTGTAAAATTCATATTAGAGTTTTCAAAAAGCGTATACAGGGTGACATTTTTTCTAAGCCCCAAACGAACTAATTTTTTAAAGCCGGACCTGATTTTTTTCTAGTTTAAATAAATTAGTTGATTGGGTGGTAACATAAATCAAATGTTTGTTAAAAAAAATTAATTTTTGTAATAAAAGTTATTTTTTTTAAATCTATGGTTTACTTTACCAAACTTTTAATTCATAGTCAAATTTGATTTTTTTATAAAAAATTAGGTAATCGTGTGGGGAAAAAATAAATATGCCATTTTAATTGCCTATTTGTCTAGTTTGTAAAATTTATATTTCAAAAAGCGTATACAGGGTGAAATTTTTTCTAAGACCCAAACGAACTAATTTTTTAAAGCCGGACCTGATTTTTTTCTAGTTTTAATAACTCAGTTGATTAGGTGGTAATAGTGTAACGATTGACCAAAATAAGAGACACATCGATCTGACCGTTCAAAAATTATGACGAATATAAATTTCTGTCAAAATGCGAAACTCGCCCTGTATATTATTAAACAAGGGGAGCAGACACTTTTTAATGGTTATTTGTTATTCCCCATTGGAGCCTCTATACGAGGTAGGAGTATTGTACAGTTCTTCATGACTCACCCTGTATGTATATACATATATTATATGTATTATATTCAACCGGTTTTATAGTGTTCTACGTCTTTCGGTTAATAATCGCCACTCCTTTTTATTGTGGCAGTCTTCCTCTCTTAACGTCGATTCTCACTATGCATTCCGTTTACTTTCTATACCCGTATGTTTTTGAGAGGAATACGCGTATTTTTTCCGGTTTTTGAGAGGAATACAAGTATTTTTTTCCGGTCTGATAAAATGTGTGGAATTCTTCTGTCCACTGTACGTTCTTATTTATATATTTCTTGTTTTCCGTTGGTCCCTACGCTTCACTTGCTGCAGCATGTATCGATTCTTTGATGTTTTCGTGTCTATCTTCAATGTTTTCATATCATGTTGGTTTACTTTTCCGTCTACTCTTTCTTGAAGCAAGGATAAGTACTGGCTAAGTATAGAATAATATTTTTATCGGCTTTTATTTTTAGTTAGATTAAGGTGTGGGTTAATATTGGAAAGGACCCCGCAATACTCCTTATGGAAAAGTGGTCGCGGTCAAATTTAACGAAACATTGGTTAATGATAGTTCTCTGCGAGTAGATTAAAAAATTCCATGCACCTAGGTCTAAAAAAAATTTATTCTCGAGCTACAGCCTTCTGAAGTTCTTGAATTCAGGTACTCGGTTTACGTTAAGTGCACTAATTCACGGTCAAGCGAATGAAAATATCTATTTGTTCTGAAGCTATTTCCTTGCGGACATTCTTGAGTTGGGTTGATTTCATGTAATCAAATGAACTATCTTTTAGTAAAGTCGTCCCAGGAACGCATCTCATTAATATTGGCAATATCATTTTAAAGTCTTCTAATTTAAAATGTATAATATACGTCTGAATTTCCGTTATAAATGAGTCAGATTAAATAAATTATTAGAAGAATTTTTTACTAAACAACAACAGTTTTGTTTAATTTAGTATTATTTTGTATTTTGACAACGACACTCGACTTGGGCGTCGAAACGTTAATAAAATCATTTTTTTGGTAAAATTGTGGCTTATTTCCAATTGAAAATAGTTGATTATGAAATATCTATTATTGAAAGAAGGGAGACTTATTTTCTTCATGCATATTTGCGCGTTGCATATAAATTCGTGGTCAAAAATAGATGCATCATCGTATTTTAGTCTTCAGAAAACCTCCGAAAAGTCCTCAGGAAACTGAAGAAGTGTAATAGAAAATGTGATGCTGGAATGACATCGACATAAGAATTATCATGTTTTCATAAATTCTTCACGCTTATCTAATACCAGCAAAGCTGCAGTTCCACCTTCATCAACATCATCATCCAACCAATTCACGTCCACTGCTGGACATAGGTCTCCCCCAACTGTTTCCACACTTAACGGTTTTGTGCTGATTGTTGCCAGTTTTTACTAATCCGTCTGATATCATCTGCCCATCGTGTAAGCGGCCTTCCTCTACTGCGTTTATCTTCTCTTTGTCTCCATTCCATCAGCTTCACCTTATCTTTAGAAGTTCAGTTCCACCTTATCTTTAGAAAACTAATGAAGAGTGGGGGGGAATAGGGAAATTCCCCCGTAACACGGTCCAAAATAAAAGAAAAATTGTTGAAATATAAAAAATATATGACATGAAACTTACTACAGACAGACAAATTCAACCCAACTAACTCGACAGTTAGGAAAATTAAGGGAACTTATTGCATATGTTATTACCTATGTCTTTTATGTAGTTTGGGTTTCTCTTTTTATGTCTTTTGGTAGGTGCACTGCATATACTACACCAGCAGCTCTTGAAGATGTAACGTAGTTTTTGCCTATTGCAAGTGAATATAATATGAGTATGAGTATTTTATACTTAATTATTTAAATAAAGAGATGAAATGGCAAAGCATATTTATTTCATTTTTGTTTGCGTAAAAAAATAGAGAGAATAAAGTCTATTATGAATATAAATATAAATATTATAGTTCTAAAAGTAGCCAAACAGCATTAGTCTCCACAATATTTTGTATTAAAAAGTTCATCATCATCATTTGCTCTAGAACCCCTGGTGGACCTCGGCCTGCTCTAGAATCATCTTCTATTCCATCCTATCCTTCGCCCTGAATTTCAAATTCCGTACTCTTAACTCCATTAACTCGTCTTCCACCTGGTCCTTAAATCATGCTCTGGGTCTGCTTATTTTCCTTACTACATCCGGTCTTTATAATTGTTTCTGAAAACGTTCCGGGGAGAAGATCAAGAGGACGATCACCATCTAGATGGTCTGAACAAATAAAGCATTCAGCTGGAAACTCATTCTGCGAAGCTCTTAGAGCAGCTGAAGATAGAGACCAATGGAGAAACATTGTTAGGAATATTGGAAGAAATCACGATCCTCGGTAATGGGGAAACGACAAGAGAGAGAGAGAGAGACAGAGATCCGGTCTTTGGTTATAAATGTGTTTGGATGGCTCCATCTCGTTCATTCTCTCTAAGTGGCCTAACCACCACAGCCTGCTTATTTTGATGGACCTACCAATACTACATTGATGCATACGTGAAAACGTGAGAAGTCTTGTGCGGCTCTAGCAGCACTTGTTATGGTTATTCCTCAGTTTTCTAAAGTTGCTTCATTAGCAGTAGCGGATCTAGACATTTTCCCTTTGGTGGGGGGCTTGCAATGCACCAACCAAAAGACATATAAAAAAGATAAACCCAAACTACATAAAAGACATAGGTATTAAAGTAATAACATGTGCAATAAGATCCCTTAATTTTTCTAACTGTCGAGTTATTGGGTTGAATTTGTCTGTCTGTAGTAAGTTTCATGTCAGTTAATATATTTTTTATGTTCCAACAATTTTTTCTTTTATTCTGGACCGTGTAACGGGTGAATTTCCCGATTCTCCCCCCCCCCCCCTAAATCCGCCACTGTTCAGTAATTTTCTAAAGATAAGGTGGAACTGCGGCCATGCTGGTATTGGATAAGTGTAAAGCATTCATGAAAACATGATAATTCTTATGTCACTCTTCTTATGTCTTCTTATGTACTTGGGTACTATATACCTAAAACATTATAAATACAAAAATGCCCGTCACAGGTTGGACGAGAAATTTAGTTATTAACAAATAAGGGTCAAAAATGAGAGTTTTTCGCTACAGGTAAAAATAGGGTAATTAAATGTCTTATTTATAACATTTTTCTTGTAGTAGATGAGCCAAGGTTTAAAATAGCGTTTTTTTAATTTTGGTCCGATTATGTGTTGCTTCGGATATTGCAAAATAAAACTAAAATTTCGAAAATAAAAAATTTGCTACAACTTTTGCGAAAATGAATTGAGGACTTTCATATTGCATGAAAAGTTGAGTCAAATAGTCCATACAATGCACAAAAAATTTTAATGCGATGCGTCAATTAGTTTAAATTTTATTCAATTTGTTTATCCCAAAGAGCTTTTTTTTCGTAATGTTATTGTTCAGAAAATAATAATGATACATCAATTCTGTGAAAACAACATAAAAGAAGAATAGTCATATTTTCAACGTATTTAAAAAAATCATTAGTCATTTTTATCACTCAGAAAAAATTTTACTAAAATAGAGTCATTTTTGGCTTATAAACAATTTGAATAACTTTGTTAATATTGACTGTAGGCTAAAACTACAATGGAATTTGAAAAACTGGTATTTTTATACGAATTTTCGTATATAATATCACAAGAGAGAAAATTTTGCCGGCAATATTTTCGACTGGTATGAAAGTTTGTTGCCTGGCAATTTTCGCGAATTAAATTTTGACTTAAATCACGAGACGTCAGTCGAGTGATTTAAGTGATTTAAACCAGGAGAAAATTTTGCCGGAAATAATTTTCTCTCGAATGATATTCGACAAGACTATTTCACGAGACAATTAATGCACCATATCAACGAAATATAATCTTTATTTCTTTATTTATTTATTTATCTTTATTTATTGTCTGTCATAATTTTGTAGCTGAGATTTCACGTCGTTAAGGAGTTTTGTCAGTAGGAAACGAAGCGTTGCTATGCCGTTTTATCAGTTAAAAACAGTCTAGTGAAATAGTCAAAGAAAAACTTTTCACCTAGGTTAGTTACGGTGAAAGTTAGCCACTTTTTTTTTAATTGACGGCTACTTTGTTTATAATAATTAAGCAACCTAACTAGAGCCATTTTGAAGTTGAAGATATATAGGTTATATGTAAAAGTTTGAGTAAACTTTGAACCTTAAGAGAGTGGTTAATAAAGCTTTAAAAATGGCGTACGAACGGAATTAATTCGTGGTCGGTGGAGGGGAATTACTAAAATACGTGCACTCAAAAAATGAAACTGATTATGCAAACATATGCTGCTATTAATGTCGCTGGAACTTATTGCTGGATTTTGATCATAATTTTTTTAATTTGTATGTACTCGTAGTCTTATAGAGTACGTTATGTACACACAACCCCATATAACATTACAAAATGTTAGGGGTAACCCCCTAAGACCTACCGAATATACATATATAATTTCATAAAAATCAGTCAAGCGGTCTCGGAGGAGTATGGAAACTAACATTGTGACATGAGAATTTGATAGATGTAAATATATAGATGGCTATTAACAAATAGGGGTTGGTGATAGAAGAGTGAAAATTAAGGGTTCTATGTATTTTTTAATTCTATATCATATAAAATTAAGGTATATAATTTTGTCCAAAAAAATAAAAAAATGTCAGGGGGGCAACCCCCCTTATAACTTATGGGTATAGAAAATAGATTAAAGGCAAGCGTCCACAGACCCGCATCGTACGCATCGGACGCATCGTACCCAACGGATTTTAGTTTGCCTTGTACAGAAACTTATGTAACCGCGTCCACTGATCCGCATCGTACGGATCGCATTATCGGCAATCATTGTAAGGAAGCTCTCATACCAAAAGCGATATCCGATCGATATATGTAAGGAAGCTCTCAGACCAAATGAAACACATACAATAAAATTCATACGTAAAATGTTGCACAGTTCATAATAGCGTACATCTGTTTATACTCAACAGAGATAACGTCCCATAACACATTTTATCATTATGTAGAATACAGGAGCGTGCCAATTTTGGAACTTCCGAATATCAATCAGTATTTGAAATGTCTTCAAGCGAAAAAGATGTTATTGTAGTTTGGCAATTTTTAAGAAGATGTCAGAGAAAAGAAAGAAAAATGCGTCGATGACGCACCCACTGAATGCATTTAACATTATTCATAGTCCAGCAATTGTTTTACATGAACAGACATGAACATTTTTGCTAGGAGTGTTTTTTTTTTGATAAAATTACTTACTTTTTGAGTTATTTGCAAGAAACCGTATAAAAATGTGTTTTTTTAATGAACATATTTACTCTCAAAAACTCGAAAAGTTTTAACTTAGTGAAAAAATGCTATAGAACAAAAATTGCTCAAAATTACGCAGTTTATCCATTTCCGGCCTTATTTTGAACGTATAATTTTCACCCTCGGGAAGGGATGAAACTCGCCCCACATGCTACCTACTTACATATGTCTATGCCAGATTTTCATGTTATTTTAAAGGGTTCTTTACAAATGTATAGGTTTTGCAATATTTTACCGTCAGCATTAACTTTAAAAATATCACAAATTTTTATTTATATAAAAATTGTTTTTTTTTTATATTATTAAAGAAAGAAATATGAAAATAAACATGGAGAAAATAAAGATAATGGTCATGGGAAATGAGGATAAACAAGTAAATATAGAGATAAATAACCAGAAATTATAACAAGTAACAACATATAAATACCTGGGTGTGAAAATATAAAATGGATGAAGATCAGAAGAAGAAGTCAACGAAAGGATAACCATGCCGTTCAGAATCTACTACAGCTTAAACAGAGCATTCATTGGAAAAAAGGAGTAAGCAGCAGAATGAGGCAAGGATGAGGCAAGATGAGGACAATGATAGAGGTATATAAAACGATCTTCAGGCCAATCCTTACCTATGGTAATGACAGCTGGGTGCTAACACAATCATCGAAAAGTAGAATAAACTCAATGGACATGAAGTACCCAAGAAAAGTAAAAGGAATTACAAGACGCGATAGAATAAGAAACAGCATTGTAAGGGAAGAACACAACTTGGACTGAAGCGAAGCGAAGGGCTAAGAATAAACAAAGTGGAGACGATTTGTATATGATATAGATACATGAAATGTATTTTTTAAACACCTTGCACCGTTAAGTAGAAAGATTTAGATTATGTTATTATGAACATATAAAATTATTTACTACTTGGACTAAAGAAAAATGGGATCTGTGTAACAATTTAATAAATTTAAATTATACTAGAAAATAACATGTTTTTTTTCTCTGATTCTGGTCTTGATTTAGAACTAGAACCTTTAGCCACGTAATTGGATAACTTATCACTAACTCAGATGTAATGTGTAGTGTGTGTGTTGAGTAAATGTCTTGTTACTTTGCAAAGTCGACGTCATTGTCTTTGCAAAGAGACGCTAATTGTATCCGAACGTCTGCGGTCCAACATAGTTAGAATCTCTAAAAAAATGATTTGTCAAAAAACTGTAAAAAGGTATTAATCTGTAAACATTAGATAGATAAGTCAACAAGCACGTTTATCCTTTTAAGACTTTTTTACGTTTATTTTGTAAGTAAACAAATCATTGTAAAAAATTGAATTAAATAAACGTATTATTATCTCAAAACTTAAATAAATTTATCCTATTATCCCTAATTATATTCTACGCCCTAATTCCAAACACACACATTTGCACATCTGGGCACTCTTTACTGCCCTTTTCTTGAGAATCCGATCGCCGTTGCATCGGAATTCTAGGAATTTTAGTTTAAGTGCGTTCAAGGGATGCCTGTTAACCGTTGAAACATATTAGACCAGACTATGTCATCGTCCCCGTGAGGTAAATTATTCCGATTCGTATTTTTGTACAAACCTACTCAAAAACAGGTCCTTATAACAAATCCACAGGGTGGCGGGAAGTGGCGCGGTCGGAAAATTGTTTAAATAATTTTTTAAAACAAATTCAAAAAATCAATTTTTTCACTTCGTAGGTATAATTTTTTTAGACTCTTTGGGTCATTATAAGCAAAAAAGGTCGGTTGTATTTTTCTCCAAAATTGATTGTTGTCGAGTTATACGCGATTTAAAAGTTAAAAAACGAAAGAAAATGGCCATTTTTAAGGCTTAATAACTCGGTTAATAGTACATTGTGTACCTAGTAGGAAAAGTTTAACATTCCCGGACGATGTAAAGATTGCTGTCGAGGCGCAAGCCGAGACAAGGGAATACAGAGTCCGGGAATGTTGCTTTTCCTGCAAGGTATACATCCTATTTTTTCGAAAATCTAACATTTAAATTATATTAAAATAAATATGTTAAAATTTTCAAATAGACATATTCTGACTCAAATATTCGTGATGCCACCAAGTACATGTTTTGTAACTATAGAAACAAAAATATTGAATTGTCAAATTTGACGTATTTGTGTATTTTTGACAGTACTTATAATACATTTGTTCTGAATCTGCTGTAAGGAAAAAATATTTTTCTATGGATGTTATACAATGTGCAACTGTCTCACTACTTACATACATTCAAAACGAACAATTTCTCATGCAGTGAGAAAAGTCGGCCATTGCAGTGGGAAATATTTTTTCTCACGGGTTCTCGTACGGTTTTCCATATCGTCGTCTTAATACTATAACTTGATAACACGAAATTAGTAGTTTTGAGATAAACGAGTTTAAAGATTTTAAAGATATTTGTGCTGCTACCATGATGTTGGTAAATACGGAATTCACTCTGCGGCTCTCAAATACTGTTCCTTAACTTTTTGGCAACTGATCTATTTGGGAATACGGTGCAAATTTGTTTTCCAATATGGAAAAAACTATGAAAAATTAAAGTTATCAACTTTTAGCATTACCATAATGTTAACATTTGGTAATGTCGCATGTTGTGTCAAGTTGCATATAAGTGAACTTTTTAACACAACTAATATTTTATACATTATTTTGTTGAAAATTAGCCCCCTGCCATGGGGGTTACCAGATCTGCTAACAATTCTCGAATTCTTGCATTAAAATGAACCGAATAAACAGATAGCAATTATGTGGTAAGCTCAATGGTTTCAGAAAAACATGTGCTACAACTAGATAACTCGAGTTATCTAGTTATAGCATTCAGTGTATGTCGTATTCACGATTATTTCGATTAAATAATAGCTTGATAACTTATCTTTGTCAACTTTTAGCACTGAATGTTAGGGGCATTTGAGTTTTATCAACTTTCGTCAATCATAAATAAATACTTAACCCGTTTGGAGCGAGCTATTAAGTTTTTACACAATATGGAGGCAAATAAAATACATCTTGTGAACTAGTTATCTCAAAAACATCAATTTTGGAGTTATTAAGTTATAGTACTAAGGCGACGATATATGATCGATGTTTCCATGGTAACATGCACAATACAAGCACAATTTAATATTGTCAAATAAAATGTGTTGGAGCAAAACTTACCAGGAATTACCTTTCAAAACTGTTCGAAAATAACTGTTAATTAGAATTTTAAATAAATAAGGTAAATATATAAATTTTAAGAATATTAAATAACTACATGTATATGTATTTTATTTCAATTTATGTATATAATATACGTAAAAGCACCTAAATTATTCAATTTTGAAGTTTAAACTCATGACGTCATGACACAACCGCATCCATAGAAAAAGTACAGTATACAACACATGAGAAAATGACATATTTCTCCCTGTTGTACAATATACTATTCCTTATGTATAGTAAGTAATAGCTATTTGTATAACAAGGGAGGAAAGTGCTACTTTTCCTCCCGAGAATGAAGTTTACTGCCCGACGCGTAGCGGAGGGCAGTAATCATTCAAGGGGGGAAAACGCATTTTACTCCCATGTTATACATATGGTTTTTCCACCTTCCTCAAATAACAAGTCATTTTTTCATTTTTACTTAATTTATTTATGTAACTAACCAACAAAATTTATTAAAACTAAAACTAACAAGTAGGTACAATATAACTGTCAACTGTCAAATATAAGTCAAATTATTAATGTAAACATTGTTAAATCAAAATAACAATTTACTGTTTTTTACCATTCTGCAAACTACTGGGTGTTTTATAAATAAACGTTAAAATGTATAGATACTTAAGTAATAAAAAAAGATATTGCACAGGGCGTTCAATAAGTTATATTTCATGAATGAAATACTATGACGCCACTTTTACTTTTCCTCCCTATTGAGGAAAAATATTTTCCTCCCTAGGGAGGAAAAGTACAACTTTGCTCCCTACAATCCGGTCCGGAAAAGTATACTTTCGGTAGAGGTGGGTGGAAAATAACATTTTCGTACAGTTATTTTTCATTTCCAGGCAATGGCTAAGTATAAGGAAATATCGAACGTTTCTTTCAAAAATATCTAAATTCCTGACCGATTTTCGGAAAAAATTATTATTATGAAAGTTAGAAAGTGAAAAAATAAAAGTTTAAAGTCCCCTTACATGATCCTGAAAAAATTTGTGTCATTAATTTATTACTAAGTTGTTATTTTTAATTATTAACAATGAGCGCTGAAAGCGTATTTAGGCGGCTGTCAATGTGAGTGCGAAAAATATGCACCATTCCGGCAGTCCAATGTTGCATCTTACTCGTACCCACATTGATGGCCGCCTCAATACGCTGTTAGCGCTCATTGTTAATAATTAAAAATAACAGCTTTTTAATACATTAATGTCACAAAATTCTTCAGGATCATGTAAGGGGGCTTTAAACTTTGATTTAGTCACTTTCTGACTTTCATAATAATAATTTTTAACAGAGTTAAAGCCTTGAATATAACTATTTTCGCGTTTTTCAAATTTTAAATCGCGTATAACTCGACAACAATTAATTCTAGAGAAAAATCATAAGAGATTTTTTGCTCATAATGTCCCAAAGAATCTAAAAAAATTGGTACGAAGTGAAAAAATTTATTTTTTAAGTTTGTTTAAAAAAATTGTTTAAACAATTATCCGACCGCAGCACCTCCCGGCACCGTGTATTTGTTATAAGGACCTTTTTTTAAGTAAAAACGTTTGTGCAAAAAAAGACGGATCGAAATAATTTACCTAACGGGGGCGACGATACAGTCTGGACTATATGGGAAGTTGCGTGTTACATATATCGATCGGATATCGCCTTTGGTATGAGAGCTTCCTAACACGCAACATCCCATATAGTCCAGACTGTATCGTCGCCCCCGTTAGGTAAATTATTTTGATCCGTCTTTTTTTGCACAAACGTTTTTACTTAAAAAAAAGGTCCTTATAACAAATACACGGTGCCGGGAGGTGCCGCGGTCGGATAATTGTTTAAACAATTTTTTTAAACAAATTTAAAAAATCAATTTTTTCACTTCGTACCAATTTTTTTAGATTCTTTGGGACATTATGAGCAAAAAATCTCTTATGATTTTTCTCTAGAATTAATTGTTGTCGAGTTATACGCGATTTAAAATTTGAAAAACACGAAAATAGTTATTTTCAAGGCTTTAACTCTGTTAAAAATTATTATTATGAAAGTCAGAAAGTGACTAAATCAAAGTTTAAAGCCCCCTTACATGATCCTGAAGAAATTTGTGACATTAATGTATTAAAAAGCTGTTATTTTTAATTATTAACAATGAGCGCTAACAGCGTATTGAGGCGGCCATCAATGTGGGTACGAGTAAGATGCACCATTGGACTGCCGGAATGGTGCATATTTTTCGCACTCACATTGACAGCCGCCTAAATACGCTTTCAGCGCTCATTGTTAATAATTAAAAATAACAACTTAGTAATAAATTAATGACACAAATTTTTTCAGGATCATGTAAGGGGACTTTAAACTTTTATTTTTTCACTTTCTAACTTTCATAATAATAATTTTTTCCGAAAATCGGTCAGGAATTTAGATATTTTTGAAAGAAACGTTCGATATTTCCTTATACTTAGCCATTGCCTGGAAATGAAAAATAACTGTACGAAAATGTTATTTTCCACCCACCTCTACCGAAAGTATACTTTTCCGGACCTGATTGTAGGGAGCAAAGTTGTACTTTTCCTCCCTAGGGAGGAAAATATTTTTCCTCAATAGGGAGGAAAAGTAAAAGTGGCGTCATAGTATTTCATTCATGAAATATAACTTATTGAACGCCCTGTGCAATATCTTTTTTTATTACTTAAGTATCTATACATTTTAACGTTTATTTATAAAACACCCAGTAGTTTGCAGAATGGTAAAAAACAGTAAATTGTTATTTTGATTTAACAATGTTTACATTAATAATTTGACTTATATTTGACAGTTGACAGTTATATTGTACCTACTTGTTAGTTTTAGTTTTAATAAATTTTGTTGGTTAGTTACATAAATAAATTAAGTAAAAATGAAAAAATGACTTGTTATTTGAGGAAGGTGGAAAAACCATATGTATAACATGGGAGTAAAGTGCCTTTTCCCCCCTTGAATGATTACTGCCCTCCGCTACGCGTCGGGCAGTAAACTTCATTCTCGAGAGGAAAAGTAGCACTTTCCTCCCTTGTTATACAAATAGCTATTCCTTACTATACATAAGGAATAGTATATTGTACAACAGGGAGAAATATGTCATTTTCTCATGTGTTGTATACTGTACTTTTTCTATGGATGCGGTTGTGTCATGACGTCATGAGTTTAAACTTCAAAATTGAATAATTTAGGTGCTTTTACGTATATTATATACATAAATTGAAATAAAATACATATACATGTAGTTATTTAATATTCTTAAAATTTATATATTTACCTTATTTATTTAAAATTCTAATTAACAGTTATTTTCGAACAGTTTTGAAAGGTAATTCCTGGTAAGTTTTGCTCCAACACATTTTATTTGACAATATTAACTTGTGCTTGTATTGCGCATGTTACCATGGAAACGGCGATCATATATCGTCGCCTTAGTACTATAACTTAATAACTCCAAAATTGATGTTTTTGAGATAACCAGTTCACAAGATGTATTTTATTTGCCTCCATATTGTGTAAAAACTTAATAGCTCGCTCCAAACGGGTTAAGTATTTATTTATGATTGACGAAAGTTGATAAAACTCAAATGCCCCTAACATTCAGTGCTAAAAGTTGACAAAGATAAGTTATCAAGCTATTATTTAATCGAAATAATCGTGAATACGACATACACTGAATGCTATAACTAGATAACTCGAGTTATCTAGTTGTAGCACATGTTTTTCTGAAACCATTGAGCTTACCACATAATTGCTATCTGTTTATTCGGTTCATTTTAATGCAAGAATTCGAGAATTGTTAGCAGATCTGGTAACCCCCATGGCAGGGGGCTAATTTTCAACAAAATAATGTATAAAATATTAGTTGTGTTAAAAAGTTCACTTATATGCAACTTGACACAACATGCGACATTACCAAATGTTAACATTATGGTAATGCTAAAAGTTGATAACTTTAATTTTTCATGGTTTTTTCCATATTGGAAAACAAATTTGCACCGTATTCCCAAATAGATCAGTTGCCAAAAAGTTAAGGAACAGTATTTGAGAGCCGCAGAGTGAATTCCGTATTTTACCAACATCATGGTAGCAGCACAAATATCTTTAAAATCTTTAAACTCGTTTATCTCAAAACTACTAATTTCGTGTTATCAAGTTATAGTATTAAGACGACGATATGGAAAACCGTACGAGAACCCGTGAGAAAAAATATTTCCCACTGCAATGGCCGACTTTTCTCACTGCATAAGAAATTGTTCGTTTTGAATGTATGTAAGTAGTGAGAGAAGTTGCACATTGTATAACATCCATAGAAAAATATTTTTTCCTTACAGCAGATTCAGAACAAATGTATTATAAGTACTGTCAAAAATACGCAAATACGTCAAATTTGACAATTCAATATTTTTGTTTCTATAGTTACAAAACATGTACTTGGTGGCATCAAGAATATTTGAGTCAGAATATGTCTATTTGAAAATTTTAACATATTTATTTTAATATAATTTAAATGTTAGATTTTCGAAAAAATAGTATGTATACCTTGCAGGAAAAGCAACATTCCCGGACTCTGTATTCCCTTGTCTCGGCTTGCGCCTCGACAGCAATCTTTACATCGTCCGGGAATGTTAAGCTTTTCCTACTAGGTACACAATGTACTATTAACCGAGTTATTAAGCCTTAAAAATGGCCATTTTCTCTCGTTTTTTAACTTTTAAATCGCGTATAACTCGACAACAATCAATTTTAGAGAAAAATACAACCGACTTTTTTTGCTTATAATGACCCAAAGAGTCTAAAAAAATTATACCTACGAAGTGAAAAAATTGATTTTTTGAATTTGTTTTAAAAAATTATTTAAACAATTTTCCGACCGCGCCACTTCCCGCCACCCTGTGGATTTGTTATAAGGACCTGTTTTTGAGTAGGTTTGTACAAAAATACGAATCGGAATAATTTACCTCACGGGGACGATGACATAGTCTGGTCTAATATGTTTCAACGGTTAACAGGCATCCCTTGAACGCACTTAAACTAAAATTCCTAGAATTCCGATGCAACGGCGATCGGATTCTCAAGAAAAGGGCAGTAAAGAGTGCCCAGATGTGCAAATGTGTGTGTTTGGAATTAGGGCGTAGAATATAATTATTAGGGATAATAGGATAAATTTATTTAAGTTTTGAGATAATAATACGTTTATTTAATTCAATTTTTTACAATGATTTGTTTACTTACAAAATAAACGTAAAAAAGTGTTAAAAGGATAAACGTGCTTGTTGACTTATCTATCTAATGTTTACAGATTTATACCTATTTACAGTTTTTTGACAAATCATTTTTTTCTAACTATGTTGGACCGCAGACGTTCGGATACAATTAGCGTCTCTTTGCAAAGACAATGACGTCGACTTTGCAAAGTAACAAGACACTTACTCAACACACACACTACACATTACATCTGAGTTAGTGATAAGTTATCCAATTACGTGGCTAAAGGTTCTAGTTCTAAATCAAGGCCAGAATCAGAGAAAAAAAACATGTTATTTTCTAGTATAATTTAAATTTATTAAATTGTTACACAGATCCCATTTTTCTTTAGTCCAAGTAGTAAATAATTTTATATGTTCATAATAACATAATCTAAATATTTCTACTTAACGGTGCAAGGTGTTTAAAAAATAAATTTCATGTATCTATATCATATACAAATCGTCTCCACTCTTGTTTATTCTTAGCCCTTCGCTTCGCTTCAGTCCAAGTTGTGTTCTAAGTACAATGCTGTTTCTTATTCTATCGCGTCTTGTAATTCCTTTTACTTTTCTTGGGTACTTCATGGCCATTGAGTTTATTCTACTTTTCGATGATTGTGTTAGCACCCAGCTGTCATTACCATAGGTAAGGATTGGCCTGAAGATCGTTTTATATACCTCTATCATTGTCCTCATCTTGCCTCATCCTTACCTCATCCTGCTGCTTACTCCTTTTTTCCAATGAATGCTCTGTTTAAGCTGTAGTAGATTCTGAACGGCATGGTTATCCTTTCGTTGACTTCTTCTTCTGATCTTCCTCCATTTTATATTTTCACACCCAGGTATTTATATGTTGTTACTTGTTATAATTTCTGGTTATTTATCTCTATATTTACTTGTTTATCCTCATTTCCCATGACCATTATCTTTGTTTTCTCCATGTTTATTTTCATATTTCTTTCTTTAATAATATATAAAAAAACAATTTTTATATAAATAAAAATTTGTGATATTTTTAAAGTTAATGCTGACGGTAAAATATTGCAAAACCTATAAATTTGTAAAGAACCCTTTAAAATAACATGAAAATCTCTCATAGACATATGTAAGTAGGTAGCATGTGGGGCAAGTTTCATCCCTTCCCGAGGGTGAAAATTATACGTTCAAAATAAGGCCGGAAATGGATAAACTACGTAATTTTAAGCAATTTTTGTTCTATAGCATTTTTTCACTAAGTTAAAACGTGTCGAGTTTTTGAGAGTAAATATGTTCATTAAAAAAAAACACATTTTTATACGGTTTCTTGCAAATAACTCAAAAAGTAAGTAATTTTATAAAAAAAAAACACTCCTAGCAAAAATATTCATGTCTGTTCATGTAAAACAATTGCTGGACTATGAATAATGTTAAATGCATTCAGTGGGTGCGTCATCGACGCATTTTTCTTTCTTTTCTCTGACATCTTCTTAAAAATTGCCAAGCTACAATAACATCTTTTTCGCTTGAAGACATTTCAAATACTGATTGATATTCGGAAGTTCCAAAATTGGCACGCTCCTGTATTCTACATAATGATAAAATGTGTTATGGGACGTTATCTCTGTTGAGTATAAACAGATGTACGCTATTATGAACTGTGCAACATTTTACGTATGAATTTTATTGTATGTGTTGCATTTGGTCTGAGATAAGGCAAACTAAAATCCGGTGCGTACGATGCGTACGATGCGGGTCTGTGGACGCTTAGGCAAACTAAAATCCGGTGCGTACGATGCGTACGATGCGGGTCTGTGGACGCTTGGCTTTAAACCTCTTCAACGTCCTACATGATAAACGTGTATAATTTTATAAAAATCGGCCATGCCGTTTGAAGTAGTATGGTAACCAGTGTTGCCAATCGGCGGATAATTATCCGATTTGCGTACCTTTTTGAGAGTTGTCGTATCTTCTTCGTATTTTTAAATAAATCGGATATTTGGGGATATTTTTCAGTGTATCTACCATCGACTAAAACTTTCTCATCCATATATTCCCAACACCAACAAAACATTAATTTTGTTTGGTTCCACCCAAATTTTTATAAATAGCCTATACTGGATGAATGTTAGTGGCATCCGATACTTTTCCTCTTTTGATAAAAGGGACATGTGCCGATTCTTTTGTTTAGAATTTAAATGCACAAGCGCATCCACTTAAGGCATACTAATCCAATTTAAATTTCAAAAACCGTCTGCCGTCCGATGTTATTTATGAGTTTTTAGTTTTTAGTCTTTAAACTTATGAAAGCTAATTCACGCACGATTTTGTTTTATTTTCATTTTATGTAGTGCAGTGCTTAAATAAACGTCTCGTCTGTTAAAATAAGTTTTGGTTTGTGAAAATACTTTTCTATAATGGATAAATGGTTAATAAAAAACGTTAAAGTGGGTGAGGTACTATGCACAAAAGAACTTTCCGGCACAGAAACGTTAGTTTTCTGCACACTACTGTCAGTTATTCTGTGAGAAAATATTAAGTTTGTTAACATAACATTGTGCAGAAAAATGCATTTGGAATAGTGGTTGTAGAAAAATCTACTTACTTGAAACTAGTAACATCTAGATATCTACTAATGAACTCAAAAATCCTTCAAATTTTTTGCCTATAAAAATTATTTAGTCGGGCATTAACGTTGAACGCACCACGGGTATTATGGATAATAACCTTAATAACCTTGATACCTTAGTAACTACAAGACTGTCAAATACATTTCTATTGTTTTAGTTGTAATAAATCTTTAGTTGTTAAAAGAGCGTAGGCGCAAAATTTCGGACCAATAATCTTTAAACGTATTCATTTTTTTCGAATCCTGAGAAAACTAATAAATATTTTTTAAAAATTTGAACGCTGAAGGAAAAAACGCTTATTACCGAGGGCTGAAAGTCCCTTAGAATAAACAAAATGTTTTTTTTTGAATGAGATATTTGAAATTAAAAATCACACTCAATATTCTCTTTTCCTTTTACCCCTGTAACATATTAGAATAAAAATTATGACTTTCGGCCCTCAGTAATAATGTAATCTTTCATTCTGCGTTTAAATTTTTAAATAATACTTATTAGCTTTCTCAGGACTCGAAAAAAATAATGCATTTTAAAAGCATTGCCCAGAAATTTTACGCCTATGCAATTAATGTAGCTGTAATTTATTTTGTATTGCTTTATTTATTATTTATTTTTCAGTACCTAGTTTTAGGTAGTTATTACGTTTTAATAAAATAATATTTAAAAGTGCTTTTTTTACTTAAATAATTATAATAAATTAATATAATGATCCAAATAATGAAATATTTAGATTTATTTATTTATTTGAATTTAACACTTACGATAATACAAAATACGAATAATATAATAATAGTAAGTAAATAGTATTTACCTACATGAATTAGGTAATAATCAGCTAGGATACGAGATTTTCATCTATAAACGAAAATTTTTAAACTGCGAAATAGAGAATCCAGTAGATTAAAGGGTCGGTTGTTCGAACGCTAATCAGATATGGAATCAACTGATCATTATCAAATATTTAATTACTGTCAATGTCAACTTTGATTTGGTTGCTGAAAACATAATTGATTACAATTATGAGATTAATTGATTAATTAATCAATTATGTATGTTAATAATTGTTACGTTAATTGATAATTAATAATTAATTAATCAATCAATTATGTTAACTATCATAATGTTAATTGATTACAATCAACTGATTGGCGTACGAACAACGGATTTTGTTATTTGATGATTTTTAAAAGGACTAAAAGAATAACATTGGCAACATTGATTTTAATAACAGAAAAATTTTTAAATGAGCGTACCTTTTTGTGACAAATCGGATATTTTTCGAGAGATCATCGGATAATCTAGAGAAATGCGATTGGCAACACTGATGGTAACTAACACTGTTACAGGAGAACTTAATGTATATAGAAGTAACTGCGAATTAAATAATAAAAGTGGCTAACTTTGAACCTAATTAACCTAGGCAAAAAGTTTTTTCTGAAAATTCGTATAAAAATACCAGCTTTTGAAATCCTAAAGTAGATTTACTCTATACTAATATTAACAAAGTTATTCAAATTGTTTAGAAGCCAAAAATGACTCTATTTTACTAAACTTTTTTCGGAGTGATAAAACGACTTTTTAATGATTTTTTTCAATACTTTAAAAATCTAACTATTATTCTTGCATGTGATTTCCACAGAATTGCTATGTCATTATTATTTTCTGAACAATAACATTGCGAAAAAAAAGCTCTTTGCGATAAACAAATTGAATAAAATTTAAACTAATTGACGAATCGTCTTAAAATTTTTTGTGCATTATATGGAATGTTTGACTCAACTTTTCGTGCAATATGAAAGTCGTAAGGCCATTTTCGCAAAAGTTATAGCACATTTTTTTATTTTTTAAATTTTAGTCTCATTTTGCTCTTTCCGAAACAAAAAAGGATCGGGCCAAAATTCAAAAAGTGCCATTTTAAACCTTGGCTCATCTTCAAAAAGAAGAATATTATAAATAAGATATTTAGTTACCCTATTTTTACCTGTCGCGATTTAAACGAAAAACTGCCATTTTTGACCCTTATTTGTTAATAACTAAGTTTCTTGTCCGAAGTGTGACGGACATTTTTGTATTTATAATGTATTAGGTATATAGTACCCAAAAAATCTATTTGCGACCTGGTTGCTCAAGTGTACCGACAAAAACCTTATTTCTCTGGACTATATTGATAATAATCGTGTATCTGTAATTATTATAACATTTTATGTCTTAAAAATTTTCATTAATTTGCTTAACCTGGCCTCAGGACTTATTTTAAAACTTAAAAATAAATAGAATAGGATGAGACATCATTGGAAGTCTCTTCTTCTTGCCAAAAACATGGAACAAATTTAATTTACTTAATACTGTTTTAATGATGTAGATTGTAAATAAACATAATTACATAAAAAAAATTAATTTGCTTTTGATATCGATTTTTCAACTATCCTTTACTTCAAAACCTAAAACACTATGTTGTCAAGAGAGAGACTGACTTGAATTAAATTAAAAATAAATAAAAAATAGTCGTAGTCTTGTTTTACACATCGCATCGCTCATATAAATGTCTGTCTGCATTTCTAAAATAACTAAAAAATAAAATTAAAATACCTTGACGGTATATCGCTTCGTCCATTCCTCTCAAGAATTTATCAGCAGATAATGAATCGCAATTTTTTAAGAAAAAACACAACATAGAGTTACTCCCATACCGAGTAAGAGGGTCATCACCGTACCACCTTTTCCCTCTTTTTTGCCGACCAAGAACGGCGATGAATTATACTTAAAATGGTTAAAATCTCTCTACAACATAGATAACCGCTTACATTACTTCTGAATTAATTTCGTACAAGACTTTCAACAGCTTTTAAGACGCCGCATATCTCTTCAAGTGCTAAAGATATTAGACTTTCGGTGTTGAGGTACCGGTATTTGTCGGCAGCAATGTGTGTTTTTGGGAAATAACTGACTAAGCTAAACGATTACATTTGGATACTTCAGACGCATAAACAAATAGCAAATTAAATAAGTAAATGTGTATGTATAATTAGTTTAATTCAACCAAAACCTGTTGCTGACCATCTGTAGTAAGAAGAAAAGATGTGGATGTATATAGAAGAAGACTGAATAAGAAAATATACCAAGTGACATAGAAATCTAAACACCCATAAATTATTGTGCTTTGAAAATATTTTCTACAATTATACAGGGTAGCAAAATATAGGTAAATATATAATTACAACAAGAGGATATGGTTATCGAATTAAGCTCTGATTATGTATATCTTGGAACAAGAATCCAACTAAGTGGAAGGACAGAATTCGAAATAGAGGAAAGAATTTTAAAAGGAAAGAAAGTGGTAGTAGCTTTGAACTCAATACTTTGGTCAAAAACCATATCAAAAGAAAAGAAAAAATAGCTATATAATAGCTTCTTTAAAAGCGCGGTACTGTATGGGTATGGAACCTGGCAAACTGAATAAGCGAAGAGAACAGAAGTTGCTCGCACTGGAAATAGACTTCTGGCGAAGATCGGCCTGCAACTCCAGAGTCTCACACGTATCGAATGAACGAGCACGAGATATGAATATAAAAATAAACATAATTGAAGAAATCCAGGAAAAACAACTTTGTTGTTCCATGTACACAAAATGGAGAAACATCGACTCCCAAAGCTGGTAATGGAATGGCAACCCCCGGAAAGAAGGAAAAGGACAGACCGAAAACTACCTGGATAATCGGAATCCAAAAAGCAATGTCTGAAAGAGATCTACAGCCAGGAGATGGACAGATCGATGAAAACAAGGAACCGGATGGCGCAGGACGCTATAAACCGGTGTTAAATATACATATAGCGAAATATACAAACGATCAAAATTTCATTGAATAAAACCATTTAAAGGGGTATATCAATTAACCTTCGGAGTACGAAGACTGGGTCAAGCGTGACCCGAAATTCACTTATTTCTTAATATTTTATGAAATAATTTTTTTACAAATCCGATTGATCGTAAGTTCTCCTTATTTGTTTCAGTCTATTTTTTCGTATATAATTCGTGAACATGCAAATTACAGTTTTTCCTCTACGTAACATCTATGATGCCGGGTCAGTCCTGACCCGGTCTTCGGATTTTGAAAAATATTTTTAATATGTTTGTAGGTACACGTAAATCGCAGCCGTCTCTGTTTACGGGTATACGTATTCAAATATATGGCCGGAGCGAATTTACCTATGCCCGTTTTCTGTAAGGTATTAAAATCTGGCCGCCGCAGCGAACTAGTGTATACCCATGTGAAACCATCTTAAAAAATTTAAATACAATAATTTAGGATTATAATGGTTATGTTTGATTGTTTTTTGTTGAATTAAAGATACTGTTTATTAATACTGACTATTTAAAGCATCCTTATAAATAAAATGAGAATGGGTCACGCTTGACCCATCTTCGTAATCTAAGTAAGTCAAATAATCTCCGTACTCCGAAGGTTAATAATGTGTTCATGCACTGCATAGACAACACTTGGATGCGTCTAGACTCAGCTAGCTTCTGGTTAGGCGGTCAATAACCTCCTGGAGTATCCCGTTCTATGCCCTAATTAACTCCTCCCGACGTGTTCCCAAAGTTTGAGAAGGACGCTCTATAGTTTGTAATTCCTCAATAGGTTCTTTCTTATTCTTGATTATCTGTTTTACTTCTTTAATATTGACTTTAAAGATTGGTACTTATACTTACAGGGTACTTAGTAAATGGCTTAAATATTGTCCAAATATTTCGAATGTCTCGGCTTTCTCTGTATCTGTTCTTGCCCATTACCTTCGGTATTTTTTACAGGAGGTATGAGGTCTTGTGAACCTTTAAATTGTCTCGTTGCCTTACATAAATATTGAAAAGGATTCCAACGGAACGTGGCGCGACAGGCTTTACGAAACATGTAACAGAAAAAGATAAAAACTGAGAACCGAAGTCAAAGCAACGTGAAATAGCGTTATTTCCCTCAAAATTTTGTGATTTACGATCCCTGGACAAAGAGCAAACCCCCTATTTATCGCCATTTATGGCTAGAGTGGACTGGCTTGGATTGTCCCATCATTTGTCGGTAAATGAGGCACAGTTCATAGAAAATCAGAAGCTGAAACAAGACCCTTCCAACTCGGCAGCGGAGGTACGGTTAGTGCCGTGGTAATTTTGTGGTCTAACAACGTTGTGTTGTAATTTTTACCATTGTGTGAATTAACCAACCTATTAACATTTTTAACGCCAACATGGAGTGCCAAATGTGCTCTCTTCTCTTTTCATTATTATATATTTGCTATTTCTCTCTACTGACGTTTTAATTGGTAAGCTGGTAAAGCGCGCCTCGACACACTCCATTGGCTTAAGTTTGTATGTTTGTACTGCGTCAAATATTCTAAATAAGCAGGGGTGTAACAGAGGCCCCCGCAGCGTGAAGCTTGCGTGAAGCATCTTGTCGTCTGATACATGTAAAAATGTCTGAGTTTATGTAAAAATCTGGTTAGGTATATGATTTTACTTTGTGTGTTTAAATTTGAAAACGTAAATTTCTAAATAGGCGTATTCGGCAAATGAATCATCTAATATCTAGAAACTTAATCATTTCCTGTCTCTCGAACTTTTAAGGTAACGACAATAAACTATAATGCTTTGTACGTGACTATTGAAATATTTGAGAATTGCAATTTGCCTAATTTTAGAACAATATTTGTCTAAATCTAGAAATGGGTTTTCTCTTTAATCTTTACCTACGTTTAGTATTTCGATACAATTATCCAGAGGAGTAACAGAGGCCCCCGCAGCATGAAGCTTACGGGAGGGCCCAATATGTCAAGGGTAAATATGTCACATCTTGTCGTCTAATCCCATCTTGTTATAGTATTTGCATACATACGTTTTTTAAGTAATGCAGTATTGAAAATGAAGTTGTCCATCCGAATAAATAAAATTATAGATATATTCGCTGATAGTAGATGTGCACGAAGAAAGTTGTTCATCTCATAGAATAATACTATGTACTAATGTAATCATTTAGTAATTTTTGTTCTATTTTATTCTATGCCAATAAAGATGAAAAATCTAAGTCGTCATAAACAATGCATGAATACACCAATAGCAGGAGTGAACACCAGGAAATGACAGTTTTGGAGTGAAATTATTAGCGTCACGACGGACGTATTTGCTTGATTATTTCATTCATAGGAGATTCTGACCAATAGAAAGCTACAGAAATGCAAATTAAGGTAATAGTTTTTGATAATATCCCGTCGTTAAGTATATTACGTCAGATGCCCTTCGTTGCTACGAAAAAATACATTCAGTGACATTAATGACAATTAATGTTTTAAAAATTATAAAAGTGATGACTTTCATTCGTCAAATATTTATAAAAACTGTGTGTTTAATGGTACTAATTTGTACTTACATAAATAAATTACAATAAAATTTTGGTTTTGAACAGTTTTATTCATGAAATAATCGCAACAAATTGCACTCGATCTCTTAAATTAATATAGAATTTTTGCTCTCGTGACACTTTGACATAATTTTTCTGTCAAAATTAAAACTGTCAAAGTGTCACTCGGGAAAAATTCAATAATTTCAGAGCTCTTGTGCAATTACTACTGACAATTTGGATTTAGGTACTAGTCACACTCCACTTCAAAGTAGGACTTATGCCGTTGGGTGCTTTTATTTCGGGGGGTGACACCCCTCTTTAGGGTGTAAAACATATGTTTAAAATAATTCTGGAAATGTATAAATTGAATTATAAGCAACTTTTGTGCTATAGAGTTTCTTTATCTATGTTAATACTTTTCAAGTCATTTGCGAGTGAAAATGTTTATTTTTCAACAAAAAAACAACGTTTTCAGACGGGTTTTTCGCAAATAACTCAAAAATAAGTATTTATCTAATTAAATATTAGATATCGAAAAAATATTTGTAGCAAAAATGTAGCTTATAAGATACAAAAAAATGGTGTACTTATTCATGAAATCTATCGACACAGTAAGAGCACAGTTGAAGCTCATGAAAAATTATTCTTATTCGTCCAAATCCAAATCGAATATTTCAACCTGAAATAACTAAAAAATGAAGCACTTTTCGGGAAAAACTCATTAAAACTTTTTTTTAAATGGTTAAAAAAAAACTTTATTTTTATTTTTTATAAAAGTTTCTAGCACCAAAACTATACGAGTTACGCTCAAATAAAGTTGGCCCCTTTTTTGGAAAAAAATCGTGAAAATCTGCCCCTATTTTGCACCCCAAATAAAATTTATCGTTAGCGCTTTACCATTTACTTTAAATATTTATTGTTTGTAAGATCTGTAAGTTTGACCGGTTCTTATTTTTAAAGTTCTTATTTTTGAAAAAATTTGGTTTCATAGTAAAAAAAGTTTTTTAATCTTGGAAAAATGCCTTTTTTTCAAAATAACTTAAAAATATTAGTGATACGAAAAATCTCAAAGAGTAACGAAATGTAGGTCTTGCTTTTTTTATAAAAATTTTTTTGGCTTTATTTTGTTTTTTTTTGCAAGACAAAAATTGGTTAAGATATGGCTGTTTAAAATTTGCATATACTCGTTCAATCCCTTTCAATTAGAATCCTTTTAAAAATAATCACTTTGAACCGGTGAAACTTACAGGGCATATAAAAAAAGTTAAGTAATTTGTAAGGCAATAATGATTAGTTTCATTTGGGGTGATAAAGAGGGGGAGATTTTCACAATTTTTTTACCAAAAAATGGGATTAACTATTATTTGATATGAAAATAGTTTCTGTCCTTGTGGGATCGGTACTCACCGGAGGGACCACAGACGTTCGGATACAATTAGCGTCTCTTTGCAAAGACAATGACGTCGGCTTTGCAAAGTAACAAGACACTTACTCAACACACACGCTACACATGACACTAGGTACCTAACTGCAAAAACTCACCGTACCTACCATGCCAATGGCCATTAGTTGTCGAGGCATTAGCTAAATAAATAAATAAATATTATTTGATGCTAGAAACTTGTGTAAAAAATAAAACTTCTTTTAAACACTTTAAAAAAGTTCTAATGAGTTTCCCCGAAAAGTATTTCATTTTTTGGTTATTTCACGTTAAAATATTAGATTTGGAATTTGACGAATACGAAAAACTTTTCATGACCTACAACTTTTCTTTTACTTGGTCGATAGACTTCTTTTTTGTTTCATTTTTTTATAAGCTAGATACATTTTTGCTGACAATATTTAGTTTGATCAAATACTTACTCTTTGAACTATTTGCGAAATATCGTCTAAAAACTTGGTTTTTTTGTTGAACAATAAACACTTTTACTCATAAATAAATCGAAAAGTCTTGGATTGACCACTAAAAATTACACGGTATCGCCATATTTTACGTTCATTTACTGGGCTGTAACACATATAGGTATGTATTTGTTACACATGTCGCATTTAGTAATTTTTTAAAGGAGGCCCAGTTCCAATCCTGTGGGGAGGCCCCGACGGAGTTTGTTACGCCACTGTAAATAAGTTTGGGTCCCCTACTAATACGTTCGAAATTGTCTTACACTCCAGTTCTTCTACGAATTTCTTCGTTTCTTAGTATTTCTCAAGTTTATTTCAAGCAATTTTTCCGAAGCAAATAGAGACGAAAAGGATAGATAGGTCTTAAGAAACTCTTATGGTTACTAAACATATGACGTCATTGGACCGGACAAGTAGTAGGGCAGTTGTTTCACGCAACAATGAATATGGATCAATTCAACGAAATTGTCATGGTGATAACCTTGAAAGAATGGCACTGAAAGAAGAAGAAGAAAAAGCATTATATCCCACTTTTTGTACGGAAATAGTAAAATATACTGCTTTTTCAATTATTTATGTATCTACTTTAAGTGGCTAGTTCGTTGATATTATTTGTTCTGTCAGTGTACCTACTTCGGAATATGTTCCAATTTGCTTGATTAGTAGTTAGGACTTAAGGCTTATTTTTGAGTATGACCTTGGAGTCAAGTCAATTAGAATGGTAGAATGGTCTGAGAAACTAAGAATGGCCCCAGCATGATTCTTTGCTAAGTATTAATAATACATACCTTTATAATACAAAAGTTTAAGAAATCGGGTGATTTATTTGGATATGTTGACCAATAAGTTGGTTTTCCTGTATTTTAGGTTACTTTTTTTTTGTTTGTTAACAATACAACATTTGGCAAACCTATTTTTTGTCTCATTCATAAATCCCATTTTTAGTGTCACTTACAACTATAAACAGACCGTGATCAATGATATTTTTACTAAGATCTGGAAAGTATCCAAAAAGCAGGTTATAATTTTAGGTGTAGTATGATTTTTCATGAGATTGTTAAAAATAGACTTTTATGAATCATCAACTTAGTTTTCGTGTGACGATGTGTTCAATGTTAATGCCACAGAATCAATTTGATCTAGAATAATAAGCTGCGGCCTATATTTATATGTATGCGTTATTTGATTGCTTTTGCCTGCAGTTAGAATATATACGAATTATAAAGTGAAGTACTACTCTTTGTATGGAAAAATTGATAAAGCTACTAGGATACGACTGATACTGTGACGCATAATTTAGAATACTACATGATGATTGTTTTCTTATTCCTTTTCCAAAATAACATATTTTTCTTTGTTCGGGTCCCATCTTCGATATGGTCTTCCTTTTTGGGGTTCTGGTACAGCTACCCAATCCGATGTTATTTTTAAATTAAAAAAAGAGCAATAAGATATCTGTTTGGCCTCAGAAGAACAACACATTGCAGAATATACTTCAAAGATCACAGGATTCTAACACTATCTTCTTTATATATTTTAGAAACTGTTTAGTTAATTCGTACATCTACATATCTTTTCAGCAAGACCTAGACATGACTATTCTACCAGAAATTCTACCTTTGACATCTATTTACTGATCCCGTCCAGTGAGTTAGTAAAGAAATATATATTATATTCAGCAAAAAAACTATACAACCATCTCCCTCTACAACTTAAATCTGCAACATATTTGCCCCAAGTTCCGTAAAATAACAAAAGCCTATTTATCTGAAAGACCATATTATTATTATTCAATATAAGAGTTTCTTAACCAATAACTAAGAAATTACAGTATTCTTATGTATAAGTTGAATCTTAATCTATATTTGAGTGTCATAATATGCAGCAGCCTAACTTATTAATTTCTTAAGGTAGATTACGCAATTTGCAATTTTTTTTTTAATTTTTGAATAGATTGTTACTGATTTTTATTTCACTTTATTAGGTATATTTTATTTATATTGACGATTTATATAATTTTAGTAAATTGTATTTGTTATTGTTTTTATTTATAATGTAAGCTTTGTCTATAACATTGTTAAATTTTTCATGACAATAAAGCATATTTCTATACTATTAGCAGAAAAATAAAAAAAATCTTAACCTTATCGCCCTTATGTTTTTTCTTGTACTTTTTGTTGGAATTCAACTTTATTATTTTTGTTAAGTGTTAGAATACACATGTGGGGTCTCTTTTCATGGGTGGGCCAATTCTCCGAATGCATTAGGGCGATAAACTCTTACCTAAGATTGCACATGTTAGAAGGGATGTGAATGCCAGAACTGTATGTTAGTGTTAGTTCTGCGTTCGATATGCAGTCTGGAAGTATACGTTGTAGAAGACACATCTTAATTTCTTTGTTTGTATATTATTATAATACGGTTCGGTTAAAATAAATAGTTTGTTTACTATTATTTGTACCTTTTATTATCTACTATTTCTAATAGGTTCTGGGCTCAGTTACGTTGTTAGCTCACCTGTATTAAGATAATAATTAAAAGTGTACAGTCGCGAAATTTTCGTGTTAACCGAATACATAATGGCGGAGAGTGCGAAATATAACGTCGAAAAGTTGAACGGCAAGAACTATCAATCTTGGAGTTATTTAGTGAAAATGTTACTCATCAATGCTGATCTATGGGAAATAGTTTCGAGTGAGTTACCATTAGAAGCAGATCGAAGCAGTTCTTGGAAAAAACAAAATGATAAGGCTTTGTCAACTATAGCCTTACTTGTTGACGTTAATCAATTAGTGCATATCCGGAACAGGGAATTCGCGCGCGATGCGTGGATAGCGCTAAGGGAGTATCATCAGAAATCAAGTTTGTCTAGTATGGTGTTTTTGTTAAAGCAAATCTGTAGGCTATCGCTAGAGGAGAATGGTGATATGGAAGCACACATTAGTTTATTCCTAGAATCGTTGAATAAACTGGCCGCCTTAGGGGAAGAAATTAAGGACAGGTTCTCAGCAGGAATTTTGCTGGGAAGTCTTCCAGACTCATACAGTTTTTTGATTACAGCGCTGGAAAGTAGGCCATCGAGTGAATTTACTCTAGAATTTGTTACGAGTAAATTAATAGATGAGTACAGGAGACGTCAGGGAGCTTTGGGAAGAAATCAGGAGGAGTCGGTGATGAAGTCAGTATACGAGGGTAACAAAAATAATGGTACTGCAAGGGCAGAAGCAAGGCAGTGTTATTTTTGTAACCGGAAGGGCCATTTTAAACGAGATTGCTTTAAATACAAAGCGTTTAAGAAGGAAAAGGCCAATAAAGTCACTGAAGGTACTGATGATGCATGTTTTATGGTCAATTATAGCTCAAGGGACGGAAAAAGGGATTCTGCTTCGTGGTATGTGGACTCAGGAGCTTCGAGCCACATGGTTAATTACAAAGGATTCTATACCCAATTTGACGGTAGCAGAAAAGGCGTTGTAAGTTTGGCGGAGAAAGGGCAATACTCCGAGGTTCAGGGTATAGGAACAGGACTTATTGAGTGCGTGACTGGATCGGGAGTGGAAAATTTAAAAATCGACGAAGTGTTGTATGTGCCGGGATTAGACTCAAATCTGCTTTCGGTGAAAAAGCTAACAAGTGCGGGACATAATGTGCAATTCGATAAAAACGAGTGTAAAATCGCTTTACACGGAAAAGTCGTCGCGAGTGCGGTGCCTTCACCGGACTTATACAAACTTTCATCTGTGGACCATGGATTGAGTGCTGTGGAGCACTCCAGCAACTGTCAACATGCATGGCATAGACGGTTTGGACACAGGGACATGGATGCAGTCAAACACTTAATGGAAAAGAAAATGGCAGTCGGGATTGATATGACAGACTGTAGGATTAGGGAAACTTGTGAATGCTGTATGAAAGGTAAAATTTTACGTAAGAGTTTTCCAAAATTTTCTCATAGCAATACATTTAATATTCTTGACTTATTACATTCGGATATTTGCGGGCCCATGAAGACTGTTACTCCAGGGGGTAAACGTTATATTTTGACTTTAATTGATGATTTTTCTAGATATACAACTATATATTTATTAAATCATAAAAATGAAGCGGTAAAATGTATAAAAGAGTTTATAGAATTTGCGAGTAATCAGTTAGGTAGGGTTCCAAAAGTAATTAGGTCGGATAGGGGTGGCGAGTACGTAAATAATAATTTAAGGGAATTTTTAAAGGGTAAAGGTATAAAAATTCAATATACAGCGGGGTACTCTCCAGAACAAAACGGGGTTGCAGAAAGAAAGAATCGATCTCTAGTTGAAATGGCTAGGTGCATGTTAATCGATGCGGGTTTAGCAAAGAAATTTTGGGGGGAAGCGATAGTGACAGCCAATTATTTGCAAAATCGATTACCTACTAAGTCGAAAGAAAAAACGCCCTATGAATTGTGGCATAAAGTAACACCGAATGTGTCGAATTTGCAAATATTTGGGTCTACGGTTTATAGCCACATTCCCAAAGAAAAAATGAAGGATTTTAATCCAAAAGGTGAGTCACTGATATTTGTAGGTTACTCTGATGAATCAAAAGCGTATAGATTGTTAAATGTAGATACAGAACGTATTACAATTAGCCGTAGTGTGGTGTTTTCCAAGAGAAATATATGCGTCGAGAAAAAGGAGGCAAAAAGTGAGGAAATATCCATTGGGTCCATGATGGAACGGCAAAAAATAGAGCCAAACGACGTAGAAGACAGAGAGGTTGCAAATTTTGAAAACACGGAGGAAATAGAAAATTCTACGGACACATCTAACACGTATGAGAGCTTAAGTTGGGAAGAATCCCATGACGATGACGGTGATTCTAACTATCAATGAGATACAGATCTCGATATAGAGAATTCAGGTGATCGTAGATCTAGCAGAATAAATAAAGGTATTCCACCTGAGCGCTACATAGTAAAGTTGACAGAACTCGAAGAAGTAGAACCTAGAAACTTTAAAGAAGCGCTTAAAAGAAGTGATAGTGAAAAATGGAAGCAAGCTATGGAAGAGGAAATCACGTCATTAAGGAAAAATAAAACTTGGGATTTAATACAAGCACCAAAGGAAAAGAATATAGTCTCATGTAAATGGGTATTCAAGTTAAAAACAGGCGAAGATCAAAGCTCGAAGAAGTACAAAGCACGGCTGGTAGCAAGGGGTTTTAGCCAAAAATTCGGCGTAGACTACGATGAAGTGTTCGCTCCGGTTGCGCGGCAAGCTACTCTTCGAATTTTATTGACAGAGGCATGGAGAAAAAATCTCATAGTAAGGCATATAGATGCAAAAACAGCCTTTCTAAATGGAGAACTGTCAGAAGAAATTTTTATGAAACAGCCTGAGGGATTTGAAGAAAAGGATACAAGTTGTGTTTGCAAATTAAATAAAAGTTTATATGGTTTGAAACAATCTGCCAGAACTTGGAACAAAAAGCTTGATGAAGTTTTATCTAAAGAGAATTTTTGTAAAAGCAATATTGATACATGTTTATATATCAAGGTAATAAATAATGAAAGGGTTTACGTACTTATATACGTGGATGACATTTTAATAGCAGCAAAGGATACACAGGTAATTGATACATTTGAAGAGAATCTAAAATGTAATTTTGAAATAACGAGTTTGGGATTATTACAAAATTATCTAGGTATGAAGATTGAAAGGTGCGATCAAGGGATATATAGTTTAAATCAAGCCAGTTATATTGACAAATTGCTGAACAAGTTTAAGATGAAAGATGCAAAAGAGTCCAATATACCGCTGGATGTTGGATACTATAAGCTTAGCAGAGAGAAGCCGATGAAAAACAGTGAAATATACCAACAACTGATTGGTGGTTTATTATATATTGCGGTAAATAATAGACCGAATATATTGGAAAGCGTCACCATACTAAGTCAACAGAATAAAAATCCAAAAGAAGTAGATTGGAACGAAGCAAAGAGGGTGTTAAGATATTTAAAGAAAACTAAATATAAAAAGCTTATTTTAGGACAAGAAGGAACAGATAATGCATTATACGGCTATGCAGACGCTGACTGGGCAGAAGACAAGGGGAACAGAAAATCCAATAGCGGGTATATATTTTTATTACGGGGTTCGCCTATAAATTGGGGATGTAGAAAACAGAATTGCGTGTCTCTATCATCAACTGAAGCAGAGTACATAGCATTGGCTGAAGGCTGTCAGGAAGCAATTTGGTTAAAACAGGTTATAAAGGAATTTGTGGGTTTAGAGCCGGAAATAGTTATATACGAAGACAATCAAAGCTGTCTAAAACTTTTAGGAAATCACAAATTCAGTAATCGGACAAAACATATCGATACAAAGTACCATTTCGTAAAAGAATTGCATGAAAAAGGGGTTGTTAACTTTAAGTATTGTCCTACCGAGGATATGATAGCTGATATGTTGCCTAAGCCGCTGAATAGGGTTAAGTTAGAGTACTTAAGTAGTAAAGGGGGTCTGTTTGACTAATTCAAAAATAATTTTAGTTGCGAGGGGATGTTGGAATTCAACTTTATTATTTTTGTTAAGTGTTAGAATACACATGTGGGGTCTCTTTTCATGGGTGGGCCAATTCTCCGAATGCATTAGGGCGATAAACTCTTACCTAAGATTGCACATGTTAGAAGGGATGTGAATGCCAGAACTGTATGTTAGTGTTAGTTCTGCGTTCGATATGCAGTCTAGAAGAATATCTCGTTGTAGAAACACGTATCTTAATTTCTTTGTATATTGTAATATTACGGTTTTTCGGTTAAAATAAATAGTTTGTTTACTATTATTTGTACCTTTTATTATCTACTATTTCTAATACTTTTAACTTCGCATTGGATAAGTACTGATAATATAAGTATATTATGGAAGTTTAGAAACAAGAGATCGCATAAGTTATTTACCACAATACAAATGTTTACAATGTACAATGTTGTAGGTACTCAAATATACAGGGTGTGGCCAGACGAAACGAAATGAAAAATTAAAAAGTGGCATATTTTTTTGGTATTTTCGGTTATTTTTCTTTGATCTCTAAACCAGGATAAGAATCGCCCCAAAATTAAGTTTTAATGGCAATGGAGGTAAAATAAGATATCATTTTAAAACCCATGCAATTTCCTACACACTAGTGTTTAATTTTTAAATTCGGTCTAATATGTTATTTTGTTTATTTAAAAGAATACATTTTAAACTTTAAATTGGAATTTAACTTCTTAATTAATTGACTAAATAATGTCCAGTTGCACCAATAAATAAACGATTGATTTGGATTGCCCGATTTATTTTAAACTATAATTGTCAAAAAATTGTTAAATTAAAAACAGAAATTTTAACGATTCTCCCAAAAAATATTAAATTTGAACCTTTTTCGAAAGAAAAGAAAAGTGTTCTGTTATTATATTTGATGGTAAAAAATTTAATATTTTTCGGGAGAATCGTTAAAATTTTCTTTTTAATTGACAGTTTTTTGACAATTATTATATTTTAAAATAAACGGGCAATCCAAATAAAAAAATCAATCGTTTATTTGTTGGTGCAACTGGACATTAAGTACGCCAATTAGGGAATCCAACGATCTGTCAAACTATTCCAATATGTCTGGCGATTGGCATGCAATACATTGAAGGCATATGATAGTATAGTGTTATTTTAGTATTTTAAAGTAATTTTCGTATTTTATGTCCATGTAAGTATTGCTAAATACTTCTGTGACATAGTAACAAATATTGCTTACGTCAATAAACTTTAATAAGTAGTTAAAAAGTTTTAACTAAGTAATTTGGAAGATTGAAGAAAGCTAGGTTAACAAATTTTATGTTTTATAAGTTTAATAAAAAATAATATTGAGCATCCCTAAAATAGATTTTAGGTAAAATCATCGGGGTAATATATATTTTATTATTTTAGGTACTTAGTAATACCACATTGTATCTTAAATTTGAAATTTTAATTTAAATAAAGTATCCAATAAAATCGCTTGTGTGCAGTGTTGCCAGAGAAATTTTTGTAAATGCACCGGAATGACTGGAATAGTGACACAAAGTACTAAACCAACACATTTTGTACAAAAACTTAAAAAAACGTCGTTTAATATTATTTGAAGCAAATTTCTTATGTCACAAAATTTTAGGTTTTTACTTTAGGAGACTTTAGTATCAAAAGTTTGGTTGTTAATTGTATCAAATTGGTACAATTTTAACAACTCTGGCAACGCTGAATTGCCTGCCATACGTCCTGTCATTAAAAATCACGTGGTTTGGATTGCCTAATTGTGTAGATTTTTATTTGTTTCTTGGCATACATTTTGTTCTTTTTTGTATGTATTTGTAACAGTAAATAAATGATAATAAGTGGAATTATCTAGAGCAGCGGTTCTCAATCGTGTTGAGTCATGTACCACCTACAGTTCCTATTATTATTTTTGGTACCACCTATATTTTTAGATTGTATTATCAAGACTTACTAAGTAATACTATTTTAATTTTTTGAGTGTTTTGTGTACCACCGCAAATAATGATATGTACCACCAGCGGTACATGTACCACAGATTGAGAACCGCTGATCTAGAGGATTCTGTTGTGAATTTCAGTTATACGTAATCATTTGTAGACTTTGAAAATTTATTATCATGTTTTATTCCATTCCTGAAAGGTTAGATATAATTTCGTTGTATTTTAAGAATGATATAATAAATAGGCCAATTTAGCAGCTTATCAATTTAATGACTGACATCGAGATAACCATGACAGTAGGAAGTATGTTTTGGAGTTAGTAAAAAAAGTTCAGGAAACTGGGAATGTGTCACTGAAAGGGTCTCTAAACTGAAGTTGCAACTGAACTGTATCATGAACCAACCGAACTAGTGTCCAAGCCATTTTAAAGAAAAACGAATTCCAATCATATAAAATACACTAAAACACAAACGTCTACAGTTTTGTGAAATAATGCGTTTGGTGATCAATATACAGTTTTTTTGAAGTTTGAAATACTTTTTTAGGCGCGATTGGAAAAAATGTTGAGAGTGAATTTTTATAAAGACGACAGTATGAACTACGCGCACACAGACAGTATAAAGTTAGTTGCTAAATCTTTTAAGTTAGGTACGTATGTATTAGTGCAAATAAAGTGTGAAAAAATCCTTTTTACACCTTTTTATTGTTATCCTCTTTATTCACACCAATTTTCATATCTTTAAAATAATCATAACATATATTATTATAATAAATATTATCGATATTACGAGTGAAAATTGCCAAAAATAGCAAAATTCCAATTAAAAATCAGGTTGGAGAAAATGTAATCTCAAAGTTCAAAATCGGTATACGTTAAAAAAAAACGCATTTTCTCGGCTTCCCATGGAGCAATTTTCTTCATTCTTTTTTTGTTCCCAAGTAACTCGAGTAGAGCCATCGAACTATCGCAATATTAAATGTCAAACTTGCAGCTGATTTGTTAGAATACACTAAGCACCAAAATTAATGCACCAAATAAAAATTGGACATTTTTGATGTCTTGTATTTCCTAAACCTGTTTCGATTTTAGTGATTTTTTTTTTAATATATTATAGCTTTATTCTTCAAGAATATCGGTGTAATAATATTGTTGCTAAACAGTTAAGTGTCATTGTATACCGGAAGTAACAATGATAGTGTGTTTTTTTCTCAAAGTTTGGAACACCCTGTGGAATATTGTGGCGTATATAAAATATTGAAATTAAAACCCAACTGTAGCCTTATGCTTTCTTAACATTATGCTTTTTGATTTATTAGCTTATGTTGGATAATAAAAAAGTTAAGTACTTTAACAACTAGCCATGGTCTTCATCAATACAGGGTGTTTCTAAATAAGTACGACAAACTTTAAGGGGTAATTCTGCATAAAAAAATGACCATTTGCTTTATAAACATATGTCCGCAAATGCTTCGTTTCCGAGATACGGGATGTTGAATTTTTTCTTACAAACGGACGATTTATTTATTGCTCTAAAACCGGATGAGATATGCAAATGAAATTTAGTAGGTTATAAGAGGTAGTTATTGCGCATTTGTTGGCATACAATTACCAACTTTATATTCACCATTGGCGTGCGTACGGGTCATATTACCCGGTCATATTACCCGTATGCACGTCAGTGGTGAATATAAAATTCTTAATTGTATGCCAAAAATGCGCAATAACTACCTCTTAAAACCTACCAAATTTCAATTTCATATCTCATCCGGTTTTAGAGCAATAAATAAATCGTCAGTCTGTAAAAAAAAATTCAACATCCCGTATCTAGGAAAAGAAGCATTTGCGGACATGTTTATGTCCGAACATGTTTATAAAGCAAATGGTCATTATTTTTTCATGCAGAATTACCCCTTAAAGTTTGTCGCACTTATTTAGAAAAACCCTGTATTGATGAAGAACATGGCTAGTTGTTAAAGTAACTAACTTTTTTATTATCTAACACAAGCTAATGAATCAAAAAGCATAATGTTAAGAAAGCATGAGGCTACAGTTGGGTTTTAACTTAATATGTTATATACGCCAGAATATTCCACAGGGTGTGCCAAACTTTGAGGAAAAAACATACTATCATTGTTACACCCGGTATACAATGACACTTATCTGTTTAGCAACAATATTATTACATCGATATTCTTGAAGAATAAATGTGTAACATATTAAACAAATCACTAAAATCGGACAACAGGTTTAGGAAATACAAGACATCAAATATGTCCCATTTTTAAGGTGGTGCGTTAATTTTGGTGCTTAGTGTAGAATATTTTATTTATAAGAAAAGAAAACTACATATTTTTTTCAGTTGTAGACTTTTTTTAAATAAACTTGCTCCAATTGTACCTTTTAACGTTAAAAACACAAAAATATTCTCATTTGAAAGCTGTATAATTATTTAAACAATCTTTATTTAAACTAATTAAAAATTTTGTTGTGTGTGTGTGTGTGTGTGTTTAGATTTATGACCTTGGTTTGAACCAATTGGCCAGCTCAAATTTTTTTTTTATTTTCATAGACACAATTTCCTAATTTTAACTGATATTTATTATATTTTAATAATTACAAACATATATTACATACATTACATTAAAAATACATACTAATAAAACACTATTACTAAATACTTATACTAAACCACTAATTGATATTAATTTTTTTTTTCGCGCTAAGACCTAAACCCGATTCAACGTCGCGGAGGTTTAGGCCTTCTTTGTGATTTTTTTTTGCTTTTTTTTGTTTTTTTTTTATTTGTTTTTTTTATTGTTTTTTAATATTTATTTTTTTTTTTAAATTTTTTTTTTGTTTTTTTATATATATTTTTTTTGAATTTTTTTTTAATTTTATATATATATATTTTTTAAATATCAATTTTCATATTTTTTAAGTGGTTATAAACAATTTTATACAAATTTATATTTCGTGTACATAAAATGGAATTTAAATTGGTGGGGAGAGTAACTCCTACTGTTTGTAGATTCTTATATAACTGTTGATTCAGCATCTGGAAGTTTGCGCAATCGAAAATCACATGCTCTAAAGTACCCAACTCCCCGCAAGTGCAGTTTTGAGAAGTGGCCAACCCTAGTTTATTTTTGTGAACTGGATATAAACCATGTTTGTTCCTTGCTCTATTTAAGGTTTTAATGAAGTGCCGATTTGTAATGTTAAACCACGGTTTTCTATTAATTTTTGGTTGGATATCATGAAATCGTACACCTTTAAGAGATATATCATATTCCAGTTGCCATTGCTCCATTTGTTTTTTCTTAAACCATTGTCGTAGATCAGTGACTGGCATTAATGGTTCTTCTATCGTTTCCCCTGTTGTAGTAGCATCCTTGGCAAGTCTACCCACTATTTCATTTCCGTTAATTCCATAATGAGCCTGAATCCAAATTAATAAAACAAAAATTTTGTTATAATAAATAAATTAATTTATTATAACAAAACAAAAGCAACTTTGACATTTAATAATGCGTTAGTTAGATGGCTCTACTCGAGTTACTTGGGAACAAAAAAATAATGAACAAAATTGCTCCATGGGAAGCCGAGAAAATGCATTTTTTTAACGTATACCGATTTTGACCTTTGAGATTACATTTTCTACAACCTGATTTTTGATTGGAACTTTTCTATTTTTGGCAATTTTCACTCGTAATATCGATAGTTTTTATTATAATAATATATGTTATGATTATTTTAAAGATATGAAAATTGGTGTGATGAAAGAGGATAAAAATAAAAAGGTGATGGTTTGAAAGTTATGATCTTACTGTTTATATATTTGCCGTAAATGCCGGTCAACTTTAACCGGTTATATCTCAGGAACCACTCATCAGAATTAAACATTTTTTTGTTTTAAAAGAAGCGTCCTGCCACTTTTTTTCCAATACCGTTTTCATGATTTAATTTGATTTAATATGTTCCGAGATATTTTATTTGTTTATTAGCCAAAAAATTGTTTATTATTTTAAAATATTCCTGAGGCCATTTAAATAGTCCAATTTCAATTCTGTAAAGTAAATTAGATAGGTACAGTGTCTTTTTATACAAAAATCATAGTTATTCTTATGTATCATAATTATTGTGGTTATTATAGCGACCGTAAATTTTTAATTAACAATTCAATTGTTGCTAAATTGTTCATTCAATTTCCATCGGCTTCTGGAATTATAGTCTATACGAAAAGAGATTTTATACTACCAAGTTATTTAATTATTGATAAACAATTACTTAACTAAAATTTTAGTTGAAAATTAAAGATTTTGTTGGAAAAACACTGCATTTTCCGGGGAAAATTTTCGTCGAAGTAAATCGGAAAAAACACGTTTCGATGCAGAATTTAATTACGGTGAATTTTTATTTGAGTGTTTTTGGTGTAAAGTTAAAATCTTTGCATACCTATATTATTAAAGACTTTGCATACCTATATTATTAATATAGGTATGCAAAGTAAATATGGCATAATCGAATCATAAGATTCGATTCCAGCAATAAAATTGCTGGTAAATAACTTTTCCCAAAAATGGCCTGTTCTCTGATAATATGCCCAGACTATAATATATATACTGATGAGTCTCGCATGCAATAATAATTATGATTTCAAAATTGTTTAGCTCAGGCCGTAACTACAATTGGGGCAACCGGGGCAGTGCCCCGGGGCCCCCGGCCAAGAGGGGCTCCGCAGGGGCCCTTGTTTGGTTGGCCGTGCATAGATTTTAACGAGGAAAATAAAAATATGTATTTTAAAAGCCGATCCCAACGAAATAGTTTCCAATGACACAATTTTAAAAAGACCTTACAGATGCACTCTAGACCTCAACATAAAATTGAGGGGGCTAAGCTGGGGCCCCCTAGACCATAACATAAAAATTTAAATTATTACCTAGGAAATTAGTTATTTTGGCGTAATAAAACCTAAAATGCCATTGGAAGAGGAGGTCCGGGCTAAGCTGGGGTCCCCAATACCTTTCGTAAAGATATAAATTGTTACTGAGAAAATTAGTCATTTTGGCGAAACAAAAACTAAAATGCAACCGGAATATGGGCATCCCGTCCCAGCTTTATTGTCTTAACCAATTTACCCCAGGCCACATATTGGTACGTGAAAGGAACCACATTGTAGCCGAACAATGTATTTGCATAAAACAGATAAGATGGTACTTGCAAAATTATTTAACTTAAAATAAGGTGATTTCAAAATTTTTGAAGTTATACTTCTTTAGGCACGAGGGTGAATTTTTTACATTCCCTGGCACATGCGCACACCGACAGTATGGTATTATAGTCGCTACATCTTTATGTAGCGCAAATAAGGTGTGCGTGAAAAGAATATATTATTAGTGTTTTTAGTAAATCTATTTATTATTAATTTTTGGGTCTTTGGATTTGTCTTCCTCGGGAATAAGATATTTTATAATAATAGTAAGTATATTTAAAGTATTTTTGTATACTTCACTTGGTCTATTAAATTTGTCAGTATGTATGAGAAATCTTGTAACCTGTCAAAGCAAAGGGAGTCTAGCTCAGTGGTATAGTGCGTGAGCGGAGATCGAGAGGTCCCCGGTTCAAATCCCCGTGTGTTTTATATTTTTTTTTTATTTTTCTTATTGTTTTTATAAAAATTTTTGGAAAGTAGTAAGTAAAAATTAGTTTAATCTTTAAATAAAATACAAATACCCTGTTGAAAATACATTTATTTCGTTGAAATCATATAATAGAAATATAATTTCTTACGTGCGTACAAAGTAAACACACATTCTTTTTTTGCGTTGGTCAACTAAAATAGCAATATATAGGTACAAGAAACTTCAGTCATGAAATGCATTAAAATGAGTTATCAAGGGGTTAAATATCAAGCATTTTTTTGTACCCCCCCCCATTCCGCTGGGGGATAAACCCCAGATCACGTTTGCCCCGGGGCCCCCAACATCGTAGTTACGGCCCTGGTTTAGCTGTGTTTTTCTATGAACTTAATAAATAGAAAAATTGTAATCATACATAGTTATTATAGTAAATCATAAAGATTAGCTTCAATTTGCTCAAAGACAATAAAAATTAAATGAAACGATATAAACACTCGGATTCATTTGATGATCTAATTTATTGTTAGAATGCGAATACGATCCATTTAATAATAAGTATGACCTAAATACACGCTGACCTGCTTTAATACTTTGTGCATTAAATTAATATGTAGCCAAATTGCAATAATGTCAATATTAAGATCCGCTACTTGAACCAATTTGACGAAATTGATATTTTATTCTCTACATTAATATCACAAGAGAGTGAGAATAAATTGACAATAATGCGACCATTTTTCGAAAACTTGTTGCCTGACAATAGACACGAGAACCCGGAGAGCTCGTGTGACTATTGCCGATTGGAAACAAGTTTAAGAAAAGAATTGAAGCATTATTTTCTTATTTATGTATTTGTATTTATACTTACATATATAATTCAAGTATTTGTACAAAAACATTCAGTGACATTTATCCCAATTAATGTGACAACATTTTTCAACTCGTCAAAGTGAACAGCTTAGCAAATATTCGTACGTCAATCAAATATTAGTTATAATTATTTATAAATACAATTTTATTCATGAAATAATCTTACTGTAGTACAAACGAGCGCTTAAAATTGCCGATTTGTGTTGTCCCCGTGATAATTTGATATTAGATGCAGAATTAAAAGTTTAATATGGTTCATTTTTTTAAATGTGTCAGTTGTCAAAACTAGGAAATTTGTTGTAAATAAACAGAAACAATCCACCTAAAAATATTCCCACTGTAATCATCTAGGTAGAAAATTCCCACTATAATAATAATCTTATTGAACAGAATTAAACACGTGATGAAAAATCTTACTACACAATTGGAAATTGAAATCATTAATCAATAATAACAAGAAAAATTAATCCCATCGCCATGCTTCTTTATGGTAAGGGAAAAAAATAATAGTTGCTTATACAATAAAACATAAATAAAACTATTATTATATGGTTTGTTTTTAAACCAGGAGGAGTAAACTAAAATGACAGATTCACACCCAATAAAGTTACTAGAAAAATCACTAAATACATTTTCTTTTTTGGTTGATCATATCGGCTTTCGACGGTAATCCATAAATATTATATTATATTATGTACTAATAAAAGTTCTAAAAACAACTATTTTTATCTAAAAGCAAACTAAAAATCTAAAAATTAAAGGAATAACGCAGAAAACACAAAAACTCGCTGATATAACCTATGAAATGCCAATAGGGCTTTTCATCGATTGTCATTTGTTTCGAGCTTCTGTCATATCTTGTATAATCTGTGTATATAATAATTATATACACGGATTATACGACATATGACAGAAGCTCGAAACAAATGACTGTGAATGAAAAGCCCTATAGGTACTGTCAAAATTTAATAAATGTCATTAGTGTCACATTTCCTATAACAGTGGAGTAAGCTTGCCAGTGGCGTAGCTGACAGGCCCGCAGGGCCCGCAAGGCGCTTTAAAACCTTCAAGCTTAACACATTAACCACCACATTAAAATTTTTTGTTTGTGCCTTCAGGCTCCACGTTCAGAATCTCATTGTTAATGTGAATAATATTTAACTCACTGAGCGTCTGGGCCAAACAAGGCGTGAGCTGAATAAAACTCACGTGGCGTTCAATGTGTTAATAGGTACTTCTACTTTCTTTAAATTGGGGACCAAAACATATGTTCCTAATAAGCATCAAAATAGGGAATTTGGAAGGAAATAATGAAGCCATGAAGCGGGTAATTGACGTAACTCTTACTCTTTTCGGGTGCAATTTAGCGTTTCGTACTTTCGTGGACATATTGGTAGTTTAGATGAAAGTGAATCCCAAAAAGTAATTTTTTGTCGGTGGTTCTTTTACTAGATAAAAATGATCCTGTTTTCGCTAAATTAATCGATAAAAACAATAACTTGAGCCCCCAAATACAAAACGAAGTTATAAATTTGCTGGCTTGAGAAACTGAAAACAAATTTATTAATTTAATTAAAAAAATTTAGGTCTGGATCCCGCGTATGAAAAAAAAGTTGATTAATAGCAAGCTGAAAATTTGTTAATAGCTTAAGGGTGTCTAGTCGGATAAACTTTGATATATGGGAACACTGGAACAGGGGCAGTTTTAATTGTGGAACAGGTTAAAAATTTGGAACGGTCACACCACGAAAACGGCACATTTATTTTGTCCGACAGAACAGACTTAAACTCTCCGAACAGAGATTAAACTCTCATGCAAAAATCAGACTGCTATTTATCACCTGTCATAAATCCTGTCACTTGACATATTCCACATGTTCCACTCATTAAAACGCCCGTTTGGTGATAAATAGCAGTCTGATTTTTGCATGTGAGTTTAATCTCTGTTCGAGTTCGAAGAGTTTAAGTCTGTTCTGTCGGACAAAACACATGTGCCGTTTTCGTGGTCTGACCGTTCCAAATTTTTAACCTGTTCTACAATTAAAACTTCCCCTGTTCCAGTGTTCCCATATATCAAAGTTTGTCCGACTAGACACCCTTAAGCTATTAACAAATTTTCAGCTTGCTATTAATCAACTTTTTTTTCATACGCGGGATCCAGACCTAATTGTTTTTATTCGATAATTCTTGATACTACTCAAGATATTTCGAAACATGATCAGCTTAATTTTATTAATTCCGGTATGTAACTTGCGATGAAAATAATTTATCTTCTAAAGCAGAAGTTGTTGAAAGATTTTTGGGATTTATTCGCATGTTAGACCAAAGTACAGAAGGTCTTGTAAATGAAATTTTAAAATTTATACAATCAAAGCACCTTTTCGGACAAAACTGCAGGGGAAAGGGGTATGATGGGGCAAGAGTTATGAGTGGTGTATATTCAGGCGTACAAAGGCGTATAATTGACATTGAAAAAACAGCTTCCTATGTTCATTTTGTATCCCATCATCTGAATCTAGTGTTGAATGATGCCGTTGTTGGTGTACAGGAGTTGGTTTTTTCGGATATAATTAAAAAGGTTATGTTTTTTTAGTACAAGTATTAAAAGATAAGTTGTACTATGTACTATTATGACTTTGGATTCATCGCGTTTGCCAACACTTAAAAGGTTATGTGAAACCCGGTGGTCATCCAGACATGATGCTGTTATGGCTTTGTGTCGAGCTTTCGACAAGCAATGCAATCTTTAACGAAATTTTCATTGCTATCTAAAAAACGATGAAAAATTTTAAGTTAATGTTAATACATTATTAGAGCATATGAATAATTTTGAATTTGTCATTAAAATTACTATTTACTTTTGAGGCTAACATCAACACTTTTGCAATCTGAAACGGCAGAGTTAACAGTCGCCCTTCAACTTTTTGAAAAAACTCGTGATAATCTTCTAGAAATGAGAAATTCGGTTTCCGAAACTTTAGCAAAAGCAGCTGGAATAGCAGAATAGTGAAGTATTACACCGGAATTTAAAAATAAAAAAATTTTACGATGATGAGCTTAGCTGTGACGAAAAAATAACTTTTAGCAAAAAAGTTTTGTAGTTATTGTTTTCAATGTAAATTTAGATATAATATTGCAACAACTTACTAATAGGTTTGTCGGATTAAGATACATGTATAATAGGTTTTCATGTCTATTCATAAACTAAGGAAGACTTATTAAAGAAAGGCCAAATATTGTCATTTACACATATTTTAGTAATTATACTGTTATTAGTTGTGTTTTCTGTTATGTTTTTAATACGGGGGCCCACAAAAATTGTTCCGAGGGGCCCCGCAATCTTCAGCTACGCCACTGAAACTTGATGAGGTTGGTCCAATTACAAACAATCATTACGGCGCGGTTTTGAATTAGGTACTCCTTCTGGTATAAAAACGTACATTAGTAAAAAGTAAGTTTGGTGAATACTCATAAAAGATCAAGTATATTCAAATGGCCACAATTTTACCTAAAAATGATTTTATTATTACTCATAAAAGATAAAAAATCAGTATTTGAAGAAATTGGGGTATATTTTCAATTATAAAAAATTTTAGAATTCTTTTTCTTCTTCGGCTTTTTCCCATTATGGGTTAGCCGTTTTCCACATTACTATTCTCTCAGTCACCTTCTCTGACGTCTTTATCATAGCATTTCCTTAGTACGTTTTCCGTCTTGTAACAAGTCTTTTTTTCTATCTTCTTCCCGGCGAGTCTCAATCCAATATTTTTTTCGGCCACATGTGCTCTGCATTGGCGCATCCAGAAGGGGGTTTTGGGGGTTAAAACCCCTCCCAGGGCATATAAAAAATATACAGGGTGTTAGTAAATAAGTATGAAAAACTTTAGGGGCTAATTCTACATGCAAAAATAATTCCGGTTGTTCTATAAACATATGTCAGCAAATGCTTTGTTTTTGAGATACGGGGTGTTAAAATTTTTATTTCAAACTGCCAATTTATTTATTTCTTTAAGACCAGTTGAGCCATGAAAGTGAAATTTGGTAAGTTTTAGGAGGTAGTTATTGCGCATTTTTGACATACAATTAAGAATTTGTCATTCATCATAGGCGCGCCTACAGGTAATGGACTGAATTTTTTAAAAGAAAAAAATAGTACGCCACTGAGATATTTCAAATTAAGAATTATTTTTAAATTTCACGTCTAATTTATGATAAAAAACCTTTCTTGCCTTTTTTTTTGATATGGTGCACCCTTTTTATGTAGAAAAATAAAACATCTTGAAGCGTATTTTTCATTTTTTAATAATAATTATAATTATCAAGAAATATCCAATAAAATAATACTAAACTAGAACAATAACAGAAAATATTACTAATAAGATTTTATCTAGGTGCAGAGCTGCAACAAATGATAAAAATGACCTTCTTTAGAGGTTACAGAAGAATTTTATATTCATCATTGGCGCGAATACGAGTAATGGTCTGAATTTTTTTAGGAAAAAAATAGTACGCCACTGAGATATGTCAAATAAAAAATTATTTTTTAATTGCTGGTTCAATTTACGATAAAAAAATTTTCTTGCCTTTTTTTTTCATATGCGGCGCCCTTTTTATGCATAAAAATAAAACATCTTAACGTTTATAAAGTATTTGAACTAAGTTTCTATGCATATGGAAACTATCTAAAATACTTTGTAAATACATATTATGATGTTTCATTTTTTTTCTATTAAAACGGCGCCTTGTATGAAAAAAAGGAAAGAAAGATTTTTTGTCGTAAATTGAACGAAGAATTTAAAAATGATTTTTAGTTTGACATATCTCGGTGGCGTACTATTAATTGTTTTCTTTAAAAAATTCAGACCATTACCCGTACGCCCGCTAATGATGAATATAAAATTCTTCTGTTACCTGTAAAGGAGATCATTTTAAAAATTTCTTGCAGCTTTGCACCTAGTTAAAATCGTATTAGTAATATTTTCTGTTATTGTTCTAGTTTAGTATTATTATATTGGATAGTTCTTGATAATGTATTAAGAAATTAAAAATACGCGTCAAGATAAGGTATTCTATCAAAAATTAAACGTGGAATTTAAAAATAATTTTTAATTTGAAATATCTCAGTGGCGTACTATTTTTTTCTTTAAAAAAATTCAGACTATTACCCGTATGCGCGCCAATGATAAATACAATATTCTTAATTGTATGTCAAAAAATTCGCAATAACTACCTCCTAAAACTCACCAAATTTCATTTTCATAGATCAATTGGTTTTAGAGCAATAAATAAATGGGCAATTTGAAATAAAAATTTCAACACCCCGTATCTCGGAAACGAAGCATTTGCGGACATATGTTTATCAAGCAAACCGGCATTATTTTTTCATGTAGAATTACCTCTTAAAGTTTTTCATACTTATTTACTAACACCCTGTATAAAGAATATGTAGTAGGAAAATATAAAAATTATGTAAAACAACACTTTGTCGACATAGTAACGTGTACCTCTAAGGCAGGCCGCACATCAAAGAAACATGAAACGTAAATTACGTTTCATGGAAATAATACACTGCTAAATAAATATACGTCCGGCCATTTATGAAACTCTCCGAAAATAAAAATGTGCCATGAGCATGAATCACACTTGTTTCATTGGTAGCCGGACTTTGAGATTTGTTTAGCAGTGTTTTATTTCATAAAACATGTTTCACGTTTCATGTTTCATGTTTTTCGTTTCATGTTTCTTTGGTGTGCGGCTTGCCTAAGGTTCAGAAATATTCTCTAGACTTTCTGTTTCCTAAGCCCGACCGCACATCAAAGAAACATGAAACGTAAATTACGTTTCATGGAAATAAACCACTGCTAAACAAATATACGTCCGGCCATTAATGAAACTCTCCGAAAATAAAAATGTGTCATGAGCATGAATCACACTCGTTTCATTGGTAGGCGGACTTTGAGATTTGTTTAGCAGTGTTTTAGTTTCATGAAACATGTTTTTCGTTTCATGTTTCATGTTTTTCGTTTCATGTTTCTTTGGTGTGCGGCTTGGCTAATAGGATAATATCATAATATTCTCAAAATCAACCTATACACATTTCAAAGTTTACGGTTTAGTTCATCAAGAAGACGATAAAGATTATTTGTTGAATAATGGTTTCAATAGGAAGAGCCATCTGAATGGTGGACCGAAATGCTACCAGCATTGTGCAGTTAAAAAATTATAGGGAAAATAGTAGAAAATTCTAACCAAATTCTTTGGAAGTCACTCCCATTTAATTTAATTAAAGCTTAAACTACTTTAATAATTTTATTGCAACATATAAAAATTTGCATTTTTTGTTTTAGGCTTGCGCTCCACGATACATCTGGTTTACCAAAGACTTAAATAGAAGAGATCCAGTTGGGACGTGTTTTGTTTCTAATGGAGCTTTCGATAATTTTGAAGAATATTCTCCTTGTAGAACAAGTAAGTAAAGCTACCTAAATTATAAGTAAAAAAAAAACGTTAGACAATATTATAACTAGTCTTGATTCATACAATGAATGGTTCTATCTATCTATCTAATCAGCCTTAAACGCCCATTGCTGGGCATAGGCCTCTTCTATTAATCTCCATTGGTCTCTATTTTGGGCGATCTGCATCCAGTCCTTTCCTGCCGTTCTCTTAAGGTCGTCCGTCCACCTCATATGTGGTCTTCCCCCTTTTCTTTTCTGTTCCCTGGTCACCAGTGTAGAATTCGCTTAATCCATCTTTTATCTTTTCTTGAAATTGTAATTAACGTCTAATAAGTATAGCGTATGTCCTAAAAGTTTTGGCACAAAATAAGTATTTAGGTATGTATCAGATTTTTTAATGAAGACATTTTTTAAACACTATCTAGTTATCATAAATTACAACTCAATACTTAACTAATGTATACTACCGAATTATAGAGAGGGGTCTATTCTGCTCTACTAGACGCAAAGATTTTCGAAGGTCTCTCATGAGGTCCTGGACGGAATTCAGATTAATTTCTCTCAGTTTTTCGTAAATTCGATGTCGTAATTATTGTGCTTCACCTTAGGCTTCTCAGCCTTCATAATAAACTTTCCTAGAAAATAAAGCCCAAAAATCCTCTATTGGGTGAGCCGACGGCAAGTTTGGTGGATTATCATTATGGGAACAAAGAATACGTGATGTTCTCGAATCTAGTTTTGAGTAATGGCATCATGATAGGCACATATCGTCATCGACGTGATGTTCGTGGATAAACTGAAGCAATTTACAAATGATGCTATCAATATAGCTATGATTATTCAAAGCTTCACCCCTCACTCTTCCCACAATAGGTCGGCATACATCCGACCAGAGATTGCGCACCAGAGATATCTGCAAATTTCGATTTATGTCTAACAATATCAGGACATTTCTCTATGTCTAAATTCTAGGTAAAATCCATCAGATCCCTTCATTTCAGAATTACTCAAGTGAAATATTTTTCTTCTATTTATCTAAAAGAATGATAAGCAAAGTGTACCTACTCTAGGGTGACCAAATCCTAAACTTGATAAAACCGGACACATCCAAGAAGCATCCTCTTTTTGTATTGTTTGTTTGTGAAAGACAAGAGGTCGTACTACTCTCTATATATTTTTCATATGCCCTGGGGGAGGGGGTGCGAAGGAGAGTTTGGGGCGATATCATCCAGCTAACAGAGGGACCTCCATCGAGACCTAATTATTGAAACATGGTCTTTTAGCTAATTTGGGACCTATAAATCCTTTTCAATTTACCTACATGAATATGTAATTGACTGCGAAATAGACAGAACGCAAAAAAACTAGCCCGAATGACATGGATCAACAACACGTCAGAACAAAACGGGCTGACGCAACAGATAAAAAGAAGAAAAATCTCTGGTTTCGCTGGATGATATTGAAAACGACAGAAAAAAGCATAAAATATAACAATTTTACAAAAAAAGTCAGAGCGACTACAAATAAGGCCAGCATTAAAACAAGAGGACTAAAAAACCAAAAAGTATAAACCATATTAGAAGACAAACAGATCAGCAGAATATGGGAAGAATATTATGAAAAAATGCTATTCACTACGAAGGAAACACACTGTGATGAAAAAGTAAGGCCGTACAAGATAACGACGAAGTAGAAACTTCCACAGAAGAAGAAGTACAAAAACAAATTAAAACCTAAGAAAGGTAAAAGCAGCAGGAGAAGATGAAATAGCAGTGGAATTAATCAAATACGGAGAGAGAGTTACATAAAGAAATAAACCAGCTAATAACTTTATTAAACACCGCATATAACATTCTAGCAAACATAAAAACATGAGACTTTTTTATTTAGCTTAATGCGTCGACAACTTATGGCCATTGGCATGGAACATGAGAGTTAAATCATGCGCTGAACAAATATTAAGAGAATACCAGAAAGGGTTCTGACGGAGGTGGTTGACGATTAATTCCATCATACAGTAGAGCAAAGAATTCAAAAATCAAGAGAATACAACAGAGAAAAGCACCTAATATTCATAGACTTCAAAAGCGCTTTTGACACAATAATCGGACAAAATGATGGAGGAGCTAGAAACTGTTGAAATCCCAGAAAAATGAAGACATATGCTAACAGTGAGCATAAAGAACACCACACCAAGGATCAGTTTTAACGGAACAACTTCTAAGGATATCAATGTAAACAAAGGCGTGAAACACGGTGGTTCTATCTCCCCGGCACTATTTAACCTTGACATAAGGAGAACAAACTTTGCAAACAAAAACATTATTAGAAACAACTTCAACTAATAGTAACATATGCAAATGCTCTACTCGTAGTCATCATAGCGAAGACCAAGATGACACTTATAAAGGTAGTTGGAAAATTAAATAAGGAAGCAAAGAGAATAGAACTAGAGATAAACCAGCACAAAACAAAATACATGACGATAAGAAAGGACGACACAACAACTCAGAAATATCTAATAACACAGAACCAGAAATTTGAAACTGTGTCCACCTTTAGCTACTTGGAAGTAACAATAGGGAAAACCGGAAAAGAGAGAACAGAGGAAAGAATTTCGAAAGGCAAAAAATATATGGAATGAATAGAAATCTGCTGAGAAGCAAGACTCTAGTAAGAGAACAAAGATCTATACCTATATCAGACCTTAATAAAACCTATATAAGACCTTAATGACCTATATAAGACCTGTTGTTACATATGGGATGCAAACAACGACGATTAACAAGAAAGAGGAAATAGCCTTCTGAAATTTGAAAGAAAAATGATGAGAACAATGCTTGGCCTCAATGTAACGAGAGAGGGAGAAATAAGAATTAAAACGAATGCCGATATTGAAGAAGTAAAGAGGAAAAATATAGCCACTTAGTCAGCAGTGGCGGCTCGTGATTTTTACAGTAGGGGAGGCTATACCTAACTGTAAAATATCTAGACAAATTTGCACTAGCAAAAAAATGCGCCAAAAAATGTAATTTAAGGCCCCATTTTTTGACCATTTTTTATTTACATTTCATAATATCATAATAATTCATAATTTAATGATATCATATCATTTTAAAAATAGTTAGTCTAATTGTAAAAGTTTAATACCAAAGTTTGTGTCGTTTATTTGTTAACAATTCCATCTATTTGTAAATAGATACCTCGCATATTAAAATAAATACAGATTTGAAGTTTTGCAGTCCATACATAATGAAGCTTCAAATTTTTTAAGATACTCAACTGAATTTTTTTAATTCTAAACGCGGCCTACTGCGAATTCAAAAACACCATAAATTACCGATATTTTGCTTTGAGTTAAAGATATCGGAAAAAGTTATTTGAGCAAGTTTTTCCAAATATTATTATAACCCCACATACCAAATTTCATAACAAAATTCGCACTTTTAGATTTTTCATTATTTTTAGTCAGGACCCTAAAATTCGTTGTCCCGAGACGCACGCAACCACGCAACGGAGCCGAGAAGCTATTCTGCCTCCCTTGGTATATCTCCGGGCAGCGTGTGATGGCACCATAGATGCCACTGTTAGGCCGGGTCTCCTTAAACGCCTGCTGCACTGCACGGAGCATTAGCAACGGAGACTGTTGGGCTTCTCGGCTCCGTGCTCCGTTCATGCATCTCGGGATAACCCAGGGTCCTGCCTACAATAATATGTAATAAAACTGAGACGCGATCATGCGTTCTAATGCTAATGCTCCGTACATATGGATAATTAGTGATAATATGGAATTTACACGTTGTATAATAGTAAGAGTTGTACTTGTTGTTTTCGCGATTCATGATAAATAAAACAGTGTAGAGTGTGTAAAAAATTTATGGGGAGGCTGAGCCTCCCTTGCCTCCTCTGACGAGCCGCCACTGTTAGTCAGATACATAAAATCAACCCAACGTAAATACGGGACATTTAGGCGGCCCGAGAGACTTTTTCTGGACCCCGGGACAAATGGTTAAAAAACGGGACAATCTCGTTTTTACGGGACGTTTGGTCACCCTAATAGGCTTACCAAAGCATAAACTTAAAAAAACGGGACACATCCAAATAGGGTTTGGGGGCGATATTCTTCAGGGGCCTCCACCGAGATGTAATCATTGAAACATGCTTTTTTTTTTCTAATTTGAGACCTAAACCTTTTTCAATTTACCTACGAATATGTAATTTAATTTAAAATGTGGGGCGTATCATAAATAAAAACAAAGATTCTGCAGCTTAAAAAACGGAATAATCCCGTTTATACGAGACGTTTGGTCACCCTACCGTAGCCTGATTTAAGTATTTTCAGATGGCGGGTGGCTCAAGCAACCAATTCTTGAGCCACTCTGCATCTGAAAATACTTAAATAGGGGACAACTTTAGGCCACTTTGTATTTCATAGCGTCATTTAAGACCATTCCTCCTCTATTCAAACAATATCGCAGAAGATCTGTATTGATGAGCCATTGGTAGAATCAGACACAGTATTCCTTGCTCGTACCTATTCGTTACTGTAAAATAGTTTTGCGTGAAATGTTTTTATTTTCATTCTATTGTAGAGTGTATGTGAAATGTAATATCCGACAGATATCAACTTTAGATACCCGCCAAACCAACTTGTAGGTATATACTTTTTTCTACGAGCGTGCAAAAATGTCTACTTTCGCGCACGCATTTTAGTTTAGAAAGTTTCACTTTTCCGCACGCGTGTTACTTTTCCGCACGCGTGTTACTTTTCCGCACGCGGTTTTTACTTTTCCGCACGCGTGTTAATTTAGATATGTTAATATGGCCTTAAAGTAATTATAATACATGCAATAAACTAATATTTAGATGTTATTTACTAATTTATTTCAAATATATCTTATTGTGTTCCTGTTTTAATGAAATTAACGCGACAATTCGATGAAATAAAATTATTTTGACATAATATTCGAAAGTCAAATCGGTAGACAATAACAGTCGTTTTGAATCATCGTCATGGAAACCAAGATCGTCCTCATGCTAACTAATTATATTGAAAGTTTGGTTTTGACAACCTTGTCAAAGAATTAATTTGTGTATGTATTTTCATATTAATTAAATTCATTTTGGTAATTTTTTAAGTCTCTTTTCCGCACTCGACTGCTTGCCGAACTCCCGCTTCGCGTCGTTCGGCAAACTGCAGTCGCGTGCGGAAAAGAATGGCTTTTTGCACTTGTTAGGAAAATAACTATTTCCTATTTCGAATTTATACATCTTAAAGCGAAAACTTTATTAAAATAAAAAAATCTCAACTTACATTAGACAACGTAAACAAACTTTTGTTTCCAAAGGCAACTTTATATTATTTTGTTTCGGTTAAAATTAAAGCCATGAGACCGTGCAAGTTCGGAAAAGTGACACCTGGTTTCATAGCTCAGCAACATTTTTCGCACTTTTAATTATATTGGCCAATTATATTAGTTCTGGTTGCTGGCTAATTGTCAAGGCCATAGCCCAAAAAAATTATAAGAAGAAATAGTAAGATTTAGGTTATGTTATTAAAAGGTAAACAACTGTATGTAGTAAAGCAAATTAATTATAAAAATGCAGTACTGCAAGCACGATACAATTATTTAAATTTACTTTTGTATAATAATTGCTTATCATATCAATATTGTGGAGCAACATAAATTTTTTCTTCTTCAATGTCAGTAGGTATGAACATAGAGGTATATATTAACATAGAGTGAGCCTACCTTCCTCGCTTCCTGACGAAAGATCTCATGGACTGGTTGCGGCATCTCTAAATCTCTTTCTAACACATTGTATCGAGAAACTAAGATGACGTTAAGTGTGAGTATAGGTACGGAAGGGGAGGACAACTGTCGCAGCTTTACTATGCGTAAGAGTGAAACAGCACTAATCCAAATAAAAAAGATGGTGTCGTCACTTCGCTATGAATGACACTATCTGTCTCTCTATTCTAATATATAACTCTATGGGTATGAAATATACGTCAATTTGACAATTTCAATTGACAATATGATTTATTTAGGAAAGTTGCAAGATTTATCCCCTCCAAGTACTTGCACACCGCGAATAATGGCACAATTAATTGTTTCAACGAAAATTTGTTTTATGTTGAGTTGAACGAAGTGCTATTATAATTCTTCCAAGACTTCAGGAACACCCATTTGAAAGTGGTAATGATGCGGACATCCATCCGGTTCTGCAAACCATGGCGAACATGTAACAATAAAACACTTTAAAGGTTTTTTTACGGGCTGTAGTGCCATTAAAATTTCAAATTAAAAATATATACAAAAGTAAAAAGGGGAACATGTGCACACCATCTGAAAAACGTTCACAAGGGCCACGTATGGCGGAGGCACGTGTTACCAGCGCCGGATACTTTGCATCAATTGTTTCTTTCGGCATTGGACATTTGAGGTTTATAAGGTATAAAGTTACGACAAATGTGGAATATCATATTACATAACGAGCTATAAAAAAGGGCTTACTTAAAAAAATAACGGAAGGAACAGCGAAGCAAAGATATTAAATGATGCGAAGAAATGATTAATAGCGTCAACAAGCGACCAGGGCGTTTAGGAAAAAATCTATTTTTAAATACAGTACCCAGATTACAATTTACTTTATAAACAACGTCTGACTGCTGTTTATAAAGTAAATTGTAAAGACTGCAATTCGACATACATTGGGCAAACACATCAATATATACATAGAAGGATTATTGCACACAAACATAGTGTACAAACCAACAAAGTAAACACTACAGCATTAGCCAAACATTCCATAGAAAATAACCATGCTTTTGATTTTGAAAATGTGCAGATTTTAGAAAAAGAACAAAACTATAACAAAAGATGTATATTGGAGATGATCCATGTAAAGAAAGATCAACGTTGTATAAACAACAAAACTGACATCAAGGATCTCTCCAATATATATCATAATTTAATAAATTGATTTTATTTTTGTAAATGTACCTTTGGCAAAAATTTTAAATACGGTCCTTAACGGACGGCAATTTGTATTCTGCCATATGTTTTCAAGAGCCAAGCTCGCATTCCACAACAAAACGACAAGCCAACAAGTGCAATATAAATTTTAGTGCTCTATTTATGTAATGTTTATTATTATTAATTAAACTGCTTATTGAAAATGACATGTAGCCGAAACGTTTAAGCCATAACAAAGTGTTTTATTTATAAGACCGAAAAACCCAGGAATTAAAAAGTTTCTGCTACGAAATAAGGAGTCTAATGCTCATAATCTTTTAAAGGTTTTATTAACTACAGTATGTGGGCGACCGGTTTCGGCATTTACATTTTGTATGCCATCATCAGGCCCTTTTTTTTGTCCACCTTTTGTTTACGAGACACTAAAAAAACGTGAAATATGGCCCAACACCCCGAAGTCAAAAAAACGTTCGTAAAAACTGATAAGTTTGATTGTCCAACTGTTGTCCACACTTGTCCAGGCATTTTTTTTAATTGTCCACCTTTTATTTATTTAAATTAGCAATAATTATCGTTTGTTAGTAAAAATGCCAAAAAAATGAGAATTTTTGGAAATTTTTTTCACGTTTGATTGTCCGTCGAATGTCCACCCTTGTCCAGCAAAAATTTTTTATTGTCCACCTTTTGTTTACAAGATACTAAAAAAACGTGAAATAAGGCCCAACACCCCGAAGTCAAAAAAACGTTGTAAAAACTGATTAGTTTGATCAGTTTGATTAGTTAGACTGTTGTCCACACTTGTCCAGGCATTTTTTTTAATTGTCCACCTTTTATTTATTTAAATTAGCAATAATTATCGTTTGTTAGTAAAAATGCCAAAAAATGAGAATTTTTGGAAATTTTTTTTCACGTTTGATTGTCCATCAAATGTCCACCCTTGTCCAGCAAAAATTTTTTTTGTCCACCTTTTGTTTGCGAGATACTAAAAAAACGTGAAATAAGGCCCAACACCCCGAAGTCAAAAAAACGTAAAAACTGATACGTTTGATTGTCTAACTGTTGTCCACACTTGACCAGGCATTTTTTTTAATTGTCCACCTTTTATTTATTTAAATTAGCAATGATTATCGTTTGTTAGTGAAAATGCCAAAAAATGAGAATTTTTGGAAATTTTTTTTCACGTTTGATTGTCCGTCGAATGTCCACCCTTGTCCAACAAAAAGTTTTTTTGTCCACCTTTTTTGAAAAAAATAGTTGAAAAAAATTTTTTGGACAAGGAAGAAGTACAAGTTTTCGAATTCGAGAAAAAGTTGTCAGGACTAACAGCTTTGGATTGTCCAATAGTTGTCCATTCGTGTTCAGACATTTTCATTACTTGTAAAACATTGAAAAACATAACGTTGATCGACCACTAATATCATGTTGCCTTTTTGTCATTTATTAATGTATATCATGGATGAAATTAGTTATTTTTTTATAATTTGCTATACATAAATAATTTAAGATGACAATAGTTGATAGTTGTTCATATAATTTAAAGTTTTTTAGCAATAAAATTTGTAAAATTTAAAAAATGTGTCGTGATTAAAAGCTATGAACAGGCAACTTGTTCATCAGTTATAGTTATTTGAAAAAGTGTACAATTCATTTTCTAAAATATATATACTTGAAAATATTCTATTTAATTATATTACATGTAAAATAGTTCAGTTTTTGTCCGCAGCGTGGACGAAAGTGAGATTTTTAGCCAGTGTTCGAATAAATATCTCTTCGCATCATGGACAGAATTTTTTATTCACTCGTATGATTATTTCATGTGTACATACGAACACAACTTTTCACACATGCAAAAAAAGCATTTTCATGCTTCAACCACAAAAAGCGTGATTTTTGTACGTGTGCGTAACGCAAAATCATAATTTTTGAGCCTTTACCATGAAAAGTTATGTTCGCACCTGTGAGCAATCGTCGATTTAGGCTCAGACGATTTTACGGCTCGGCTACGCCTCGCCTTAAAATTTCGTCTTCGCCAAAATCGACTTCTTGCTCACACGTACGAAAATAGCTATTTATCCGTGGTGCAAAATGTACTACCATTGATTTTGTTTGACTAAGTTACGACGTTTGACTAAGTTAAGATATTTAGTCTCTTGTAAATATCACTGAACTTGGCATCATAGTTGCTGAGAATATACGTCTTAATTACCGTTGGGGCAAGCTTCTTGGATAGTCATAGTCATAGTCATATTTTATTGATCCTTTTATTGATCCTTGTAAATCATCTTGGAGAAGACTACTAACTCAGTGAGAACTTTATTAGTGGACTGTTTAGCATAGGAGTGAATTTTAAATAAAATAAAAAAATAACAGTAAAAAAACCAGACCTTAAAGTAAATTGCAATAAAAATATCTCTTACCTTGTCATTTCTCGTTGCACAAGCTGGAGCAGGCCTGTTATTCCTCGTACTGCTATTGCTGAGTAGTATAAATCACTCGCGAGGAATATATTGAGTGTCTATACACTTTTCGGAATAATGTAAGTGACTGTTAACGAAGAGAGTTGGTTGGCGAATTGTCTTTTTAAAATGACACGAGTAGGTAGGTAATTATATACAAAAAACTTTAAGGTTTTTACTCGAAAATAAAGATAAAAATTAATACATACTCACTGAATTAAGTATTGGCCTACTCGTATATACGGGGTGTCCCAAAACTAATAAATAATTAGAAACAATGGAAATAATAAATTCTTTCAGTACCTAATAATTAATTATAATATTGAAAAGAAAATGAATTAAAATATTCTTTACAAAAACAAGAAAAATATTCTTTACAAAAACAAGAAAATTAAAAATTGTTATTCCTACTTGTGTGGACGAACCAACATTCAAAATAAATGTATAGGATACGTCTTTACAGAATTCAGTATAAAAAAAACATTAATGTGTATAATACAATATTCACAGTGTAACAAAATTGACAAAACATAAAATATATAAAATAACATTTTTACAAGTAAATATGAAGCTACTGCAGTTTGTCCTCCAGATATTCATTTATAGAATAATATGCTTTTCTTAAGAGTAAATCTTTAACATTTTTTTTTAAATTTAGTGGAAAGTGGTATTTCTTTCACAGTTTTTGGCAAATGGTTGTATAAGGTCAGTACCATATATCTGAAGCTATTTTGAAATTTGGATGTTCTGTGTTTAGGAACTCGTAAAGATTCAGCACTTCTTGTATTGTAATAGTGATTGTCTGCATTTACTGGAAATGTATTTATTTCCTCTTTTACATAAAGTAAACATTTATAGATATATAGGCAGTAGAAAGTTAAAATTTGATGTTTAATAAAAATTGGTTGACAAGATTGTTGATAATCCAAATTAAACATTTTACGGATAATTTTTTTTTTGGGTAATGAACACTTTGGTACTATCTACTGATAATCATACCTTTCGATTTTGAACGACTATTTCGAAAGTCGAATTGCTGCGCTTTTTGTCAATCTCAAAATATTGTTGAATCCATATTTTTCATAAACGGTGAACAAAAAAAACTTCCTGCTGGACAAGAGTGGAATATTTGATAGACAATCAAGTGTGAAAGACAAATTTTTCAAAAATTTGCATTTTCTGAAGATTTTGATAACTAATTAAAATTATTGATATAAAATGTAAAAGAAAGATGGACAGGTGAAAAAATGCTTGGACACGTGGGAAAACTGTTGGACAATTAGACGTATCGGTTTTCACGACTTTTTTTGCAATTCGGAGTGCGGGGCCTTATTTCTTGTTTTTTTTAAATCTCTTGAACAAAAGGTAGACAGAAAAAACTTTTAGCTAAACAAGGATGGAAATTCGATTGACAATCAAATATGAAAAAATTTTCAAAAATAGTATATTACATAACTAGGACTTATTTTATTTACGAGTGTGAAGTTTGTACACAGAGGCGAAGCCGAGATTTGCAATCATACGAGTAAATATTAGATTTGTTTTTTTTTTCTTGACATTTTTATTAAAAAACTACAACTACTCCTATAATGAAGAAATAAGTGGAAAAGTAAAAAAAAATGCCTGAACACGTGTGGACAATTATTGGACAATCGAAACCTGTCAGTTTTGACGACTTTATCTCGAATTCGGAAAACTGTACTTTTTCCCGGCCCGAAAAATTATTTTAAACTATATTTTTCAAAAAAGGTGGACAAAAAACCTTTTTGCTGGACAAGGGTGGACATTCGACGGACAATCAAACGTGAAAAAAATTTCCAAAAATTCTCATTTTTTGGCATTTTTACTAACAAACAATAATTATTGCTAATTTAAATAAACAAAAGGTAGACAATTAAAAACAATGCCTGGACAAGTGTGGACAACAGTTGTACAATCAAACGTATCAGTTTTTACGTTTTTTTGACTTCAGGGTGTTGGGCCTTATTTCACGTTTTTTTAGTATCTCGTAAACAAAAGGTGGACAAGAAAAATTTTTGCTGGACAAGGGTGGACATTCGATGGACAATCAAACGTGAAAAAAAATTTCCAAAAATTCTCATTTTTTGGCATTTTTACTAACAAACGATAATTATTGCTAATTTAAATAAATAAAAGGTGGACAATTAAAAAAAATGCCTGGACAAGTGTGGACAACAGTTGGACAATCAAACGTATCATTTTTACGACGTTTTTTGACTTCGGGGTGTTGGTCCTTATTTCACGTTTTTTTAGTATCTCGTAAACAAAAGGTAGACAAAAAAAATTTTACTGGACAAGAGTGGACATTTGATGGACAATTAAATTTTTTTTATTTTTAAACCGTATTTAGAGGTGCCAACTTCACAGGGCTACAGTTTTTAATAAAAAATAAAAATAAAGCTTTTTTTCTACGGCGGTGCTAAAAGAGCTACTTTCACGCACGCATTTTGTTTCCGAAAGTTGCACTTGCTACGGCATTTTAATATATTATAATACATGCAATAAACTAATATTTAGATATTATTTACTAAATTATTTCAAATTTATCTTTTGTGTTTGTTTTAGTGAAATTAGCGGGATTATTTCATTCATAGGAAATTCTGACCAATAGAAAGCTACAGAAATCTGAATTAAATCGATAATTTTTTATAATTGCCCGTCGTTAAGTATATTACGTCAGATGCCCTTCGTTGCTACGAATTAATACATTCAGTGACATTAATGACAATTAATGTTTTAAAAATTATAAAAGTGATGACTTTCAATCGTCAAATATTTATAAAAACTTTGTGTTTAATTGTACTAATTTGTACTTACATAAATAAATTACAATAAAATTTTGGTTTTGAACAGTTTAATTCATGAAATAATCGCAACGAATTGCACTCGAACTCTAAAGTTAATATAGAATTTTAGAGCTCTTGTGCAATTACTACCGATAATTCGATGAAGTAAAATTATTTTGACATAATATTTAAAAGTCAGATCAGTAGACTTACAATGGTTTTGAATCGTCGTCATGGAAACCAATATCGTCGTCGTGGGAACCCATTATATGGAAAATTTGGTTTTGACAACCTTGTCAAAGAAAACTATTTTTTGAAACATTTAAAAAAGTTTTAATTAGTTTTTCCCGAAAAGTGTTTCAATGTTTGGTTATTCCAGGTTGAAATATTCGATTTGGACTTGGACGAATAAGAAAAATTTTTCATGACCTTCAACTGTGCTTTTACTGTGTCGACAGACTTCATGAATAAGTACACCATTTTTTTGTATCTTATAACTACATTTTTGCTACAAATATTTTTTCGATATCTAATATTTAATTCGATAAATACTTATTTTTGAGCTATTTCCGAAAAACCCGTCTGAAAACGTTGTTTTTTTTGGTAAATGTATTTTCATTCGCAAATGACTTGAAAAGTATTAACATAGTGATGTGATCTTGATTATTGATATGAGATAATATTTTTATATGTCATTTAATTTAATCAATGCATTAATAATAATCTAATTAATTTACCAGATCACATATCAATATGTTTTCAATCTCAGGGCTTTTTATAAAATTAATTACTTACATACGTGGCTTCTAAGTATTTCTCAATGGTTCCTAATCGGGATAGGAAAGAAAAGAGTAAAATAATAACACATATGGGTTACAATTGTAATCAAAATATTGTTTATTTTATTTAAATGGCAATCACTGCTTAATATTTACTATATCTTATTATTCTTAAACATAACATTTACACATGGGAATCTTATTTCCTTTTGGTTTCCAATTGAAAGTTTTTATTAACATTTAACTATTATGATTTATTAGCAACAATTCTATTTAAGTTTGATGAAGCTTTTCTGATATTATTGATTATGTTTCTTCAATTTTAAATGTGGTATTTAATACGAAAAACCCATACATTCATGTCCAAACAAATGAGACTGACCTTTTTCTGGTGAACTGAGAATGTCTTCACACAAGACCCGTTTCCTGCTATCCTTGGCTGCAATCAAAACCTCGTCCTGGCTTCCAGTAATGTTCTCCTCTGAAACTAGCTCGTATAGCTCTCGTTTCCTGCTTCTGTCGTGATGCTGTGTTCTACCTTTTTTGAAACTGCAATCAGCTACCGGGAACTCTTGGCTCAAGGAGGTTCTTTTACTCTCAACCTGGCCTACCTCTCGTTCCACGATAGATACTCCACACTCACGGAACTACACCGGCTTTCTCACTCTCCGTACACTACCGTCTACTACTGGACTTCACTTCTCGACAGCTCAAAACATTCTGATCTCTATTTGTCATTCATTCCCCTACTTTCTAAATATCCCTTCCAGATTCACAAATCAAACTTCCACCACCAACTCTCATTCGCAGTATTCCTCAAAACCAATTTTTAATCTTTCTAAATATGCTTAATGGATTTCAAAAGAAAAATAGTTAATTCCCATTCTAAAATTACTTTCTACTAATTACAAAATTTAATGATCTATTATCTACTTCCACTAAGTCTTATTTAGCATCGGCTAATGATCGAACCTTCCGCGAACAACGATAATGACCTATTATCGATTTCACTTGAGTCTTATTTAATCACTTCTTAAAATTAAATATAACAATTTGTTGTATACAGGTTGTTCTAAATTTATATGCCCGTGGTTGAGAAAATTGAAAATATTTTATATTAAATTGAATTCTGTTTATAATTATCAAAATTTAATTTTCATATCAAATAGAAATATAACAAATCCCCGCCTTGTATTCGATAAAATTTATCTGCATTTTTAAATAAATTTTCTCGAGGCAAAACCAACTCCCTGTATATTTCCTTACTTTAATCTACGTCTTATACCCCTTCTTCTTGTATTACTCTAATTAGTCCCACCTGTAGAGTAATTGTTTCCTTATTTTCAGTGTCCTCATCCTGTGTTAGAGTGTCGGCTATTATGTTGTCTTTCCCTTTTTCCCATATCAATCTTCTGTCTTTTTCCTCAGATTTTTCACATACTTTTACCGTGTATTCTGCATCCTCGTTTTCATATGCCTCCTCTTCAAATGCCACTGTTTCGATCATATCTTTTTCGCTTTCATTTGTTAGCTTTATTTCTTCTTCTCCTGAGCTCATCTCTTCTTTTGAGGAATCCCAGTTTTCTTTTGCTTTTGATACTCTCAATTTTTCTTCTTCTGGGCTCAACTCTTCTTTTGAGGAGCCACAGGTTTCATTTTCTTTTGTCTTTTTCTGACTTTTTCTCCCTTTTCTTCTTTGTCCTTGCTTCGTTGCCAAATTCATTTCCACTGTTTGTTCTTTACCTGATTCGTCCGTATTTTGTTTCTCCTGTTCCTTGTCCTGTTCTTCTTCTTTTTCTTCTGTTATATTCATCGTATTATTTTTAAAATCTATCACTACATGTTTTTCTGCCAATTCGTCAACTCCTAATATCATGTCATGTGACATGTTTGGCATTATTACACATTGTAGTGCATACATCTTCTTACCCAGTCGTACCATTACTCGTATGCCTTCATTTATAGTTTCCAATGTCCGTTTGTTTGCGCCCACTAAATTTACCCTAGGTATTTTGTAAATTAAATTTGTTAAGTTAACTTCTTCTATTAGTTTTCTGTTGACCAATGTTATTTCAGATCCAGTGTCTATCATAATTTTAATTGGTTTCTCGTTGATAAATCCATCCACAAATTTTAAATTAACTCCATTTTTCTTTTCGTTGTTTCTTGCCAATTTAATAAACTCCTTGGGGTTACAAAAGATTCCTGTTTGATTTTTGGTTTTTAGTGAGCGCCGTCGTGAAAAGACGCCGGTTGCTCATCGTTGTTTATATTTTCGTCATAATGTCTCTGTCCGTCATATTCATCTGTCTGGGTATTATTTACTTCTCTTCTATTTTCTCTTGGTCTGTCGGATCTGTTTCGGTTTTCTCGATATCCCTGTTCATTTTGTCTACCATTATTTCTGTTTTCTTGATTTGAGCGTGTGGTGTTTCTATTCTGGTATTCTCGATTTCTGTTCTCATTCCATTGCCTATTTCTTTGTTCACAATTTCCTCTTCCGTTGTCTCTATTTTCGTTTTCCCTTCTGGGATTAAAATCTCGTCTTGTATAGTCCCTCCTATTTTGATTTCTATCTCTGTAATCCTGTGTTTCTCGGGGCCTGTAATCTTCTCGCGACCTTCTTGATTTTTTTTCCCTTAAACGTGATTCTCTTATTTGTAGGAATTGGCATAAACTATCTATGTCTTTGTAGTTTTGCAATGTGATATGGTCTTCCAGCGTTTCTTCGAAATGTCTTGCAATCAGTTCGACTAATTGTTCCGATGAGTAATTATATTGTAAATGTTTTGCGTTATAGTAAATTTGTAATGCATATGTCCTTTCTGATATACCCATCCTATCATTGTATTTCCCATTTTGCAATTCCTTGTTAATTTCCAATTGTTGGACTTTTCCCCAGAAATAATTCAAAAATTTTTGTTCAAATTGTTGCCAACTGTCAAATTCTTCTTCTTTGCAATCGAACCATAGGCTTGCTTCATATTTTAGATGGTTTCTGATAGTTTCTTTTGCTGTTTCGAAATTTCCGATGTGCTGTATTTTCTTTTTCAGGCTATTTATGAACGGCACTGGGTGTAATCTTCTTACATCCCCGCCAAACCTTATCTTCACGTCATCTGTGCTATGTATAACCATTTCTCTTCTTTCTCCTACATTTTGTTGAATATTGATTTCCGCAATCTTTCTTTCCATTTCTTCTCTGATTGCTTGAATAGCGTTTTCAAACTTGTTTTCCAAACTTTCCATTTCTTTTTTCTGGCAATTCGTTATCTCCTTTATTTTGCTTTTGATTTCTTTAATCTCTGTCTCTTGTTGTCCCATATCGTTCTTGATCATTGTCAAACATCCTTTTACTTCCTTTTCATACTTTCCTATGCGTTCCTCCATTTTCTTATTGTTCTCTTCTATTGCTTGTTTCATTTTTTGTTGTGTTTCATCCATTTTTTGGTGTGTTTCATCCATTTTTTGATCCACTTTATCCATTTTCTTTGATGTTTCTTCCATGGCTTGTTTCGTTTCACGTTGATTTTCATCCAGTTTTTGTTCCATTCTTTGTGACTGGAGTTGCATCATTTGTAATAATTTATCTATTCCTGATAATTCTTGCTGTTCTGATGCCATGATTGTCGTGTCTAAAATGTCTTCTTGGTCTGAATTATTCTCTTGATTTGAATGTTCTTTTTGTTTTTTGTTATCTTTGCTTTGGCTTCTTGTCACAGACATTTGTTTTCAAGAAGTACTGTCCCCGCCAAATATGAAATTTTACTAGTATGTTACCAAGACGACTTTTTCTCACCCAAATATTATAAATTGTCAATAAATATATCAAATGTAAATATCGTAAAAATAAAATATAAAATCAGTTATGTAAAATTTGTACCTAAAGAGATCTAAAATTTTATGTTATCAAATGTAAGTATCTCACTTTTTACCACAGGCATATAAATTTTCAAATACCGGCTTTACTCTTTCTATCCTTCAAATTTGCCACTAGAAATACTTTACAATGCTTTCCACGTTGGACGACAGTTGATGTGATCTTGATTATTGATATGAGATAATATTTTTATATGTCATTTAATTTAATCAATGCATTAATAATAATCTAATTAATTTACCAGATCACATATCAATATGTTTTCAATCTCAGGGCTTTTTATAAAATTAATTACTTACATACGTGGCTTCTAAGTATTTCTCAATGGTTCCTAATCGGGATAGGAAAGAAAAGAGTAAAATAATAACACATATGGGTTACAATTGTAATCAAAATATTGTTTATTTTATTTAAATGGCAATCACTGCTTAATATTTACTATATCTTATTATTCTTAAACATAACATTTACACATGGGAATCTTATTTCCTTTTGGTTTCCAATTGAAAGTTTTTATTAACATTTAACTATTATGATTTATTAGCAACAATTCTATTTAAGTTTGATGAAGCTTTTCTGATATTATTGATTATGTTTCTTCAATTTTAAATGTGGTATTTAATACGAAAAACCCATACATTCATGTCCAAACAAATGAGACTGACCTTTTTCTGGTGAACTGAGAATGTCTTCACACAAGACCCGTTTCCTGCTATCCTTGGCTGCAATCAAAACCTCGTCCTGGCTTCCAGTAATGTTCTCCTCTGAAACTAGCTCGTATAGCTCTCGTTTCCTGCTTCTGTCGTGATGCTGTGTTCTACCTTTTTTGAAACTGCAATCAGCTACCGGGAACTCTTGGCTCAAGGAGGTTCTTTTACTCTCAACCTGGCCTACCTCTCGTTCCACGATAGATACTCCACACTCACGGAACTACACCGGCTTTCTCACTCTCCGTACACTACCGTCTACTACTGGACTTCACTTCTCGACAGCTCAAAACATTCTGATCTCTATTTGTCATTCATTCCCCTACTTTCTAAATATCCCTTCCAGATTCACAAATCAAACTTCCACCACCAACTCTCATTCGCAGTATTCCTCAAAACCAATTTTTAATCTTTCTAAATATGCTTAATGGATTTCAAAAGAAAAATAGTTAATTCCCATTCTAAAATTACTTTCTACTAATTACAAAATTTAATGATCTATTATCTACTTCCACTAAGTCTTATTTAGCATCGGCTTATGATCGAACCTTCCGCGAACAACGATAATGACCTATTATCGATTTCACTTGAGTCTTATTTAATCACTTCTTAAAATTAAATATAACAATTTGTTGTATACAGGTTGTTCTAAATTTATATGCCCGTGGTTGAGAAAATTGAAAATATTTTATATTAAATTGAATTCTGTTTATAATTATCAAAATTTAATTTTCATATCAAATAGAAATATAACAAATCCCCGCCTTGTATTCGATAAAATTTATCTGCATTTTTAAATAAATTTTCTCGAGGCAAAACCAACTCCCTGTATATTTCCTTACTTTAATCTACGTCTTATACCCCTTCTTCTTGTATTACTCTAATTAGTCCCACCTGTAGAGTAATTGTTTCCTTATTTTCAGTGTCCTCATCCTGTGTTAGAGTGTCGGCTATTATGTTGTCTTTCCCTTTTTCCCATATCAATCTTCTGTCTTTTTCCTCAGATTTTTCACATACTTTTACCGTGTATTCTGCATCCTCGTTTTCATATGCCTCCTCTTCAAATGCCACTGTTTCGATCATATCTTTTTCGCTTTCATTTGTTAGCTTTATTTCTTCTTCTCCTGAGCTCATCTCTTCTTTTGAGGAATCCCAGTTTTCTTTTGCTTTTGATACTCTCAATTTTTCTTCTTCTGGGCTCAACTCTTCTTTTGAGGAGCCACAGGTTTCATTTTCTTTTGTCTTTTTCTGACTTTTTCTCCCTTTTCTTCTTTGTCCTTGCTTCGTTGCCAAATTCATTTCCACTGTTTGTTCTTTACCTGATTCGTCCGTATTTTGTTTCTCCTGTTCCTTGTCCTGTTCTTCTTCTTTTTCTTCTGTTATATTCATCGTATTATTTTTAAAATCTATCACTACATGTTTTTCTGCCAATTCGTCAACTCCTAATATCATGTCATGTGACATGTTTGGCATTATTACACATTGTAGTGCATACATCTTCTTACCCAGTCGTACCATTACTCGTATGCCTTCATTTATAGTTTCCAATGTCCGTTTGTTTGCGCCCACTAAATTTACCCTAGGTATTTTGTAAATTAAATTTGTTAAGTTAACTTCTTCTATTAGTTTTCTGTTGACCAATGTTATTTCAGATCCAGTGTCTATCATAATTTTAATTGGTTTCTCGTTGATAAATCCATCCACAAATTTTAAATTAACTCCATTTTTCTTTTCGTTGTTTCTTGCCAATTTAATAAACTCCTTGGGGTTACAAAAGATTCCTGTTTGATTTTTGGTTTTTAGTGAGCGCCGTCGTGAAAAGACGCCGGTTGCTCATCGTTGTTTATATTTTCGTCATAATGTCTCTGTCCGTCATATTCATCTGTCTGGGTATTATTTACTTCTCTTCTATTTTCTCTTGGTCTGTCGGATCTGTTTCGGTTTTCTCGATATCCCTGTTCATTTTGTCTACCATTATTTCTGTTTTCTTGATTTGAGCGTGTGGTGTTTCTATTCTGGTATTCTCGATTTCTGTTCTCATTCCATTGCCTATTTCTTTGTTCACAATTTCCTCTTCCGTTGTCTCTATTTTCGTTTTCCCTTCTGGGATTAAAATCTCGTCTTGTATAGTCCCTCCTATTTTGATTTCTATCTCTGTAATCCTGTGTTTCTCGGGGCCTGTAATCTTCTCGCGACCTTCTTGATTTTTTTTCCCTTAAACGTGATTCTCTTATTTGTAGGAATTGGCATAAACTATCTATGTCTTTGTAGTTTTGCAATGTGATATGGTCTTCCAGCGTTTCTTCGAAATGTCTTGCAATCAGTTCGACTAATTGTTCCGATGAGTAATTATATTGTAAATGTTTTGCGTTATAGTAAATTTGTAATGCATATGCCCTTTCTGATATACCCATCCTATCATTGTATTTCCCATTTTGCAATTCCTTGTTAATTTCCAATTGTTGGACTTTTCCCCAGAAATAATTCAAAAATTTTTGTTCAAATTGTTGCCAACTGTCAAATTCTTCTTCTTTGCAATCGAACCATAGGCTTGCTTCATATTTTAGATGGTTTCTGATAGTTTCTTTTGCTGTTTCGAAATTTCCGATGTGCTGTATTTTCTTTTTCAGGCTATTTATGAACGGCACTGGGTGTAATCTTCTTACATCCCCGCCAAACCTTATCTTCACGTCATCTGTGCTATGTATAACCATTTCTCTTCTTTCTCCTACATTTTGTTGAATATTGATTTCCGCAATCTTTCTTTCCATTTCTTCTCTGATTGCTTGAATAGCGTTTTCAAACTTGTTTTCCAAACTTTCCATTTCTTTTTTCTGGCAATTCGTTATCTCCTTTATTTTGCTTTTGATTTCTTTAATCTCTGTCTCTTGTTGTCCCATATCGTTCTTGATCATTGTCAAACATCCTTTTACTTCCTTTTCATACTTTCCTATGCGTTCCTCCATTTTCTTATTGTTCTCTTCTATTGCTTGTTTCATTTTTTGTTGTGTTTCATCCATTTTTTGGTGTGTTTCATCCATTTTTTGATCCACTTTATCCATTTTCTTTGATGTTTCTTCCATGGCTTGTTTCGTTTCACGTTGATTTTCATCCAGTTTTTGTTCCATTCTTTGTGACTGGAGTTGCATCATTTGTAATAATTTATCTATTCCTGATAATTCTTGCTGTTCTGATGCCATGATTGTCGTGTCTAAAATGTCTTCTTGGTCTGAATTATTCTCTTGATTTGAATGTTCTTTTTGTTTTTTGTTATCTTTGCTTTGGCTTCTTGTCACAGACATTTGTTTTCAAGAAGTACTGTCCCCGCCAAATATGAAATTTTACTAGTATGTTACCAAGACGACTTTTTCTCACCCAAATATTATAAATTGTCAATAAATATATCAAATGTAAATATCGTAAAAATAAAATATAAAATCAGTTATGTAAAATTTGTACCTAAAGAGATCTAAAATTTTATGTTATCAAATGTAAGTATCTCACTTTTTACCACAGGCATATAAATTTTCAAATACCGGCTTTACTCTTTCTATCCTTCAAATTTGCCACTAGAAATACTTTACAATGCTTTCCACGTTGGACGACAGTTGATGTGATCTTGATTATTGATATGAGATAATATTTTTATATGTCATTTAATTTAATCAATGCATTAATAATAATCTAATTAATTTACCAGATCACATATCAATATGTTTTCAATCTCAGGGCTTTTTATAAAATTAATTACTTACATACGTGGCTTCTAAGTATTTCTCAATGGTTCCTAATCGGGATAGGAAAGAAAAGAGTAAAATAATAACACATATGGGTTACAATTGTAATCAAAATATTGTTTATTTTATTTAAATGGCAATCACTGCTTAATATTTACTATATCTTATTATTCTTAAACATAACATTTACACATGGGAATCTTATTTCCTTTTGGTTTCCAATTGAAAGTTTTTATTAACATTTAACTATTATGATTTATTAGCAACAATTCTATTTAAGTTTGATGAAGCTTTTCTGATATTATTGATTATGTTTCTTCAATTTTAAATGTGGTATTTAATACGAAAAACCCATACATTCATGTCCAAACAAATGAGACTGACCTTTTTCTGGTGAACTGAGAATGTCTTCACACAAGACCCGTTTCCTGCTATCCTTGGCTGCAATCAAAACCTCGTCCTGGCTTCCAGTAATGTTCTCCTCTGAAACTAGCTCGTATAGCTCTCGTTTCCTGCTTCTGTCGTGATGCTGTGTTCTACCTTTTTTGAAACTGCAATCAGCTACCGGGAACTCTTGGCTCAAGGAGGTTCTTTTACTCTCAACCTGGCCTACCTCTCGTTCCACGATAGATACTCCACACTCACGGAACTACACCGGCTTTCTCACTCTCCGTACACTACCGTCTACTACTGGACTTCACTTCTCGACAGCTCAAAACATTCTGATCTCTATTTGTCATTCATTCCCCTACTTTCTAAATATCCCTTCCAGATTCACAAATCAAACTTCCACCACCAACTCTCATTCGCAGTATTCCTCAAAACCAATTTTTAATCTTTCTAAATATGCTTAATGGATTTCAAAAGAAAAATAGTTAATTCCCATTCTAAAATTACTTTCTACTAATTACAAAATTTAATGATCTATTATCTACTTCCACTAAGTCTTATTTAGCATCGGCTTATGATCGAACCTTCCGCGAACAACGATAATGACCTATTATCGATTTCACTTGAGTCTTATTTAATCACTTCTTAAAATTAAATATAACAATTTGTTGTATACAGGTTGTTCTAAATTTATATGCCCGTGGTTGAGAAAATTGAAAATATTTTATATTAAATTGAATTCTGTTTATAATTATCAAAATTTAATTTTCATATCAAATAGAAATATAACAATAGATAAAGAAACTCTATAGGACAAAAGTTGCTTTACTAGTCAATTTATGCAATTCCGGACTAAACGTACCTATGTTTTTCACCCCAAGAAGGGGTGTCACTCCCTCCTGGGGGTCCAACTTAGTAGTGGACTGTACTAGAACCTAAATCCAAATTGTCAGTAGTAATTGCACAAGAGCTCTAAAATTCTATATTAATTTTAGAGTTCGAGTGCAATTTGTTGTGATTATTTCATGAATGAAACTGTTCAAAACCAAAATTTTATTGTAATTTATTTATGTAAGTACAAATTAGTACAATTAAACACAAAGTTTTTATAATTATTTGACGATTGAAAGTCATCACTTTTATAATTTTTAAAACATTAATTGTCATTAATGTCACTGAATATATTTTTTCGTAGCAACGAAGGACATCTGACGTAATATACTTAACGACGGCCAATTATCAAAAATTATCAATTTAATTCAGATTTCTGTAGCTTTCTATTGGTCAGAATCTCCTATGAATGAAATAATCAAGCAAATACGTCCGTCGTGACGTTGATAATTTCACTCCAAAACTGTCATTTACTGAAACTTCATTTTCAATACTGCACCGCTTAAAAAAAGTATGTATGCAAATAATATAACAACACATTTTTACATATATTAGACGGCAAGATGGGGCCCTTGACATATTGGGGCTCCCATAAGCTTGGTAAGCTTAGGGCGTGGGGGCCTTTGTTACGCCTCAGAATAATTGTATCGAAATACTAAACGTAGGTATAATTGCAAATTTATATTGGAATCAAACAACATCAGTTTTAGTAGATGGTGTGGAATCACAGGCTCTTAATATTAAAAGAGGGATACGGCAGTGATGCCTCTTGTCACCCCTGCTTTTCAAAGTTTACTCCGAAAGAATTTTCAGAAAAGCACTTTCTGAAAAACAAGAAGGAATACTTGTGAACGGTGAAGTCATCAATAATTTGCGATATGCGGACGATACAGTACTCCTAGCTTCTAGTCAAGAAGATCTGCAAACACTACTTGATAGTGTCTTTGAGAGTTGTAGGGAGGCAGGTCTGGATCTGAACATACGGAAATCCAAAATACTCGTAATAAGTAAACAACAGCATATAAAACCGTCTACATAATATGTAAATAATACCAAATTTGAGCAAGTTGATAAACGTTTACCTTGGACAGCAATTAAATTGTAACGCAGAAAGTCACGGCGAAATTGGATCTAGGATAGGGTAGGCTAGAGCCGCTTTTAGAAGGATGACCAAGGTGTTATGTAACAGAGACCTAAAATTGGTATTGAGGATCCGCCTACTTCGCTGCTACGTGTTCTCGGTCTTACTTTATGGTGTCGAGTCCTGGACTGTGAATAAAATCGATCTAAATCGCCTTGAGGCTTTCGAAATGTGGTGCTATAGAAGAATTTTAAAAGTTTCCTGGGTGGAGAAGATTCGAAACTCCACAATACTAGAACATCTCAGCAAGACTACTGAGATCATAAAAAGCATCAAGCAGAGAAAACTGGAGTATTTCGGACATGTAATGAGAGGTCCCAAATATAGGTTGCTACAAAATATCATGCAAGGAAAAATAGCAGGCAAACGCAGTCCAGGACTAAGAAGAACCTCATGGTTGAAGAACTTTCGAGATTGGTATGGTGCTGATACAAGCATGCTATTTAGGGTGGCAGTGAATAAAATTAAGATGGTAACTATGGCTATTATGGTAACCAACGTTCTGAAAGGACATGGTACATGAAGAAGAGACGTAGGTAAAGATTAAAGAGAAAATTCATTTCTAGATTTAGAAATATTGTTCTAGAATTCGGCAAATTGCAATTCTAAAACCTTTCAATAGTCACGTACAAAGCATTATAGTTTATTGTCACCATAAAAGTTCGTGAGACCGGAAAGGAGTAAGTTTCTAGATAAGAGATGATTCACTTGCCGAATACGCCTATTTAGAAATTTACGTTTTTAAATTCAAACACACAAAGTAAAATCATATACAGTGGAACCTCGATAAATCGGATTAATCTGGACTGCGGCCGATCCGGGTTATCGAAAATCCGGTTTAGCCTGAGAATATGGGAAAAATTATTAAAATACGGTATATTTACAGATAAACTCCATTATAATTGCAAAAACATGAAGTACAAATGCACAGTACATCTAAATTACGTAAGTTGTATACAGTTTTGTTCATTTCTCGGTAAAAAACCCATGTCAGTTTCGGTTGTGTCAATTTTGTTTGACGAGAATCCGGGTTAGCCGGACTTCCGGGTTATCGGAGGCCGACTTGGCGGGGTTCCACTGTACCTATAATAGATTTTTACATAGTATTAGACGACAAGATGGGGCCCCTGATCGATTGGGGCCCCCCCGCAAGCTTCACGCTGCGGGGGCTTCAGTTACGCCCGTGATTATTCAACGTGCCCCATCTATAAGACAGCCGTATCGTCCACGTCCCCGTCCTAACATAGAGTGTCCGTGCCGATGAAATGTATTTGATAATTCATACTGCATAGCTTGATGGTGGAAACTTAACTTTATTCAGTTAAATATGGTAGTATTCGTCGTCACCCCGAGTAATTTTACTGCCCAATTTGTATCTTTCAGTTCAATTCCGACTATGTTCCTATGACGGAAACGAATTGAAAAGCATATGGAGAGATTTTTTTGAAAGACGTGATTTGTTTTTCGGCTACTTTTAATCGTTGTGGGTACGCATCGATTAATCGACAATTTTGACGCCACTCTTGTACTCAGACAACCGTTAAATTCCTATTCCTATTCTTTATTGTTGTCTGCTAATAAAATTTGAATTTAAAGTGCCCATTTAGTCAAATAATGGGATCATTGATAATTTCTAGCATTCATGATCAGCGTTTATTTCCTATTTATTGTAAAAGGTTTAAAATTGATATAATGGTATATGAAATGAAGATCCCCTTATTGCTTTCGCAATACATCTTAACATTAGAATCAAAGGAACTTTTTTATCGCTTGTAATTTTAAATTTATTATAGCACCAACATTTTTATGTGAGAATAGTCTGGGATTATTAAAAAAAATTCATTATTTTTCAAATTTTCTTTTTCAAACATTATAGACCAGGGTAATAAGCTAGAAATAGACCATGTTCGGGACACTTAAAGATCCAGGTAGCTGACTACTTTTTTAGTTATTGTATACCTACAGGATAAAAACCTACCTGTTTCCTGCCTAGAGTTCGCGTCCGTTTTTTAATTATTAACAATTTAGTGCAAAAATCGCTATTTTTTCGATTTTTTGCACCCCATTCAAAAGCTAAATAGTTGACATAAAATTACAAAATTTAATTTTTTAGAACATTAAAAAACCTTCAAAATGCCGATTTTTGAAAGTTAAAAAGTTAATCTGTTGCTGCGCAAACTGCAAAATAAGTGAAAATCGTTATTTGTTAATAACTTTTACAAAAACTACCTTAGAACTTTAGTGTTTCACCCAAAGTTGGGTATTGGGGTACTTAACAAACCCTCAAAATTTGAGACCGATCCATTAATTAGTTTAAGAGTTATTCTAATTGTTTATCCCAGAGATCTTTATTTTGCAATAACATAAGACAGAAAATAATGAAGATAGCGCAATTCTGAGTATGCCAAATGAAAGTAGAAAACTGATACTAGCAAAATTTACTAAAAACCGATAAAAGATTATCTAATATAGTCAAAAATCCTAATGCCAATTTGTGAAATTTTGTAGTTTAAAAACATTTAGAATAACTTTAAAAATATTGTCTGTAGAAAAAGTCATTTTACATATTAGAAAAGCTGGTATTTTACACATATATCAATCGGTTTTAAAACGTCTTGCGACGTTGTCCAATGCCTAATTTACATGACACTCTTTCATCCCATTGGCCCTCTCTAAGATCTCTTGCGCTCATCGCCTTCGTTATTCCCTCTCTCCAAGATTTCTTGGGTCTTCCTCTCTTTCTCCGGTTTGGTGGTACCCATTGCATAATTATTTTAGGGAGTCTTGAGTTATCCATCCTCTGGACGTGTCCGTACCATATCAGCTGTTTTCTTTCTATGTCTGTTGTTAGAGAGCCGTCAACCCCCATTCGCTGTCTTATCTCATCATTACGTATTCTCTCTCTGCGTGACACTCCTACTGATCTTCTAAAAGCGTCCATTTCTACTGCCTCCAGTTTTCTTCTGTTGTTTTCGGTAATCCGCCAAGTTTCTGCTCCGTACAATAGACTGCTTTTAATAAGAGATTCGTAGATATTGTGTTTTCTTCTTTTTCCTATTTCATGACTACATAGTACGCTGTTTAGACAACCTATTGTTTTTCTGGATTGTGTTATTCTTCTCTTTATTTCTTCATCATCTTTCCCCGTTGTGTCAAAAACGATTCCTAGATATGTGTAATGGTCGCAGGGCATGATGATTTCATTATTTTCTAATGTGATGTTCGATAGTTCGGTACCTATTGGCAGGTATTTTGTTTTTTCTGTATTAATTTCTAATCCCCACTTTCTATATTCTTCTTGTAATTTCCTTGCCATGTACTCTAGATCATCTTTATCGTTTGCTATAACAACTTGGTCATCAGCAAACTGCAATGTATATAAGCAAATCTCTCCAAGGTCTACGCCCATGCCTCTGCATTTTCGTTTCCAGTCTTTCAATGCTGTTGCAACATATATTTTAAATAAGGTCGGTGATACACAACACCCCTGACGTAGACCTTTATTAACCAGGAAGCTTTGCGATAATCTGTTTCCAGTTTTTATTTGTGATGTTGACCCTTCATACAAATTTCTTAAGGCTTTTATTAAGGTGACACTAATATTCGTCTGTCGTAACACGTTCCAGAGTTTGTTTACAGGAACTGTATCGTACACCTTCTGCAAGTCAATAAACATGAGGTGGGTTTCTTGATTTGTGCTTAATTTTTTTTCTATTAGTTGTTTGAGGCAGAAGATATTATCAGTACAGCTTCTTCATGTTCGAAAACCGGATTGTTCTTCTTCCTCTTGGTCTTTGTACTCCTTCTCAATGCGGTCTCTAATTATTCGTCCATACAAACGGCTGAATGTACTAGTCACTGATATCCCTCTATAGTTTTCACATTTAAGCTTATCTCCTTTCTTATGGATCGACGAAATATAAGCAATTTTCCACTCGTCTGGTACGGGAGAACCATTTATAAATTGATTTATGCACCAAGTGACGGTTTCAAACAATTTTTGTGATCCACATTTTATTAGTTCGGCTGGGATATCCCCTGGTCCTGGAGACCTACCGTTTTTCAGTTCTTTTATAGCTTTTCTAATTTCTGTCACTTGTATTGTTATATCTTCTCCTTCAATGTTAACCTCTGTTGGTGATTGAGTTAAGTATTCGTCCCTATTTTCTGTCAGTAGTTCCCCATAGTACTTTTCCCATTTTTGTGTGGATATTAATTGAATGCTTGTGCTCTTCCTTTCGTTAGTTCTTATTTTATTTAGGAACTTCCATGTTTCTGTACATTTTCTGCCTCCCAGGTAGGTATTAATTTCCTGGCACTTCTTATCCCACATTTCTCTTTTTGCTTTTACTGTTGTTCTTCTTGTTATTCTTTTGAGTTCCAGGTATTCATCTCTATCTTTTTGTTGTTTATTGCTCAGCCATCTGATATACGCTTGCTTTTTCTCTTCTACGAGTGCTTCTATTTCTTTGTTCCACCATAGTTTTTCACTTTGTCTTTGAGTGTTAAAGCCGAGTGCTTCTTCTGCAGCTTTTTTAACGCTAACGACTACGTTTCTATATACCTCCTCTACTGTTGATGTTTCAGTTATAGTCATTAGTTTGCGATCCAGTCTTTGTTGATATAGTATTCTTGTACTCTCTTGGGTCAAACTATCCAAATTATAACTTCTTTTTTCCAAAGTTTCTTCTTGTTGGGGTTGACAATTTGTTTGATTATGTGTTATTTTATATCTAAATGGACAGGTTACTTTTGATTTTACGACATAATGATCTGAACCGCATGTTATTCCTCTGTATGCTCTCGTGTCCTGTACTTGCATATTAGTATTTTGTTTTATGATGACATAGTCTATAATTGATTTTAAATTTCTTGTAGTTTGGGTCCAGGTGTACTTGTGTACATCTCTATGTTTAATGGTATTTTACACGACTTTTTAAAAATGTAGTTTAATTGGTGACTAGTCGTGGTAAGTGAAGGGGGAGCTTGCTAGGAATGCACGTCGTCGTCGCGGTAAAAGTCACTAAGTCCAAAATAACAAATCTGAGAAAACGAACATTTAGTGACTTCTGCCTGACAACAACATGGTAATTTTGGACTTATGCATATTCAGTGACTTAGGCAACAATCTCTTCGTGCTTTCTAGGACTTCGTTATTTCTGCCAGACTATGAAAATTGATATTGTGAAGCGATTAGGACACTTAACTCAATTTTAACAAAATTGGACTTAGTGAGTTTTGCCGTGACGACGACGATGTGTTTGCGGACATGAGTGTTTGTTTTTGCCAATATGTGTGCATACATTTGTCTGTGGTTTTAATTTAAATATTTTTTTAAATATTGGCTGGATCTTATTGGTCTTATAGCATCTTTTTACAACCAGACAGTGTTCTAACTCTGATTTTTATTTGTAGCATTTGTTGGAATATATTCAACTATAAATTATTATTTTTGTTAGCGTTAGGAATAAACACATGCAGTCTTCATGGGCGGGCTACTTCTCCGAACCATTAGGTCGATACACTCTTACCTAAAATTGCGTAAAAGTATCATGTTACAAGACATGTGAATGCGAGAACTGTATTTTTGTTTGGTTTGGTATTTAGTCTGTAAGAATACATGGTAGAGGAAACACCTCTCTTAATTTCTTTGTATTATATTGTAATAATTATTATCTTATTTTATCTAATAATTATTATTATCTTATATTTCTAATAGCATTTAGTTTACTTGTAACCGTTGACCTGATGATGCTCCGCATATTGTAGAGAGCGAAACCGGTCGTCGGAAGTTAAACAATAAATGATTGCGAGTACGTCTGTTTTTTACTTCATTCAAAATGAACTCACATATTATGCAACCCATTCAGCATTTTAAAATCGTTTACTTTCTTTTCTCTATATATATTTGGCTATTTTATAACTTTCCTGCAGCCTCCCTTGTATTTACATTCATCCTATATATCGTTATATTGCTATAACAAATTATGCAAAAATACAAAAATTGCGCTGAGCAGGTAACCTTATAAGAATGGATAACGACAGAACACCTAGTAGTAGAACTATGATGAACTAGTAGAACACTAGTAGAACGCTTAGCGGAACTATGATAGGACGTAGGCCTGTAGGAAGACCAAGGAAGAGGTGGATAGACGAAGTGAGAACAGATGCTAGAGATATTGAGGGTGGACAACTGGAGGAGAGCAGCCAGACAGAGATACTTGGAGGCAGATGCTCATACTAGGAGAGACCAGGGCCCGACTTGGACTGTAGTGCCATGGGAGAGAGATATATCGTTATAAGTGTTTGATTTGGCATCTGTTACAGCTACTTTCGGTTTCCATCTTACTTTAATTCATTCAATTAACATGGTTCACTGGCCCTTCCAGTTATACACAACACAAGTATATGACAGAAAAGGGCAGAGTAGCAGTCTATATGTATAAACTGGTTAATCAACTGGCACCTCAAATAGATATCGCGCTATTTTGTCGTATACTTGTCCAATAAGACTATATCAAACAAAATACGGAATTCTCAATTTCTTTTTCTTAGAATAACTATATTAGTTGTATGTATATCCGACAGTTTAGGAGTATATCTTGTACATAGTTTGTTTAATCGTCTTGTAATAAAATCATTTCCGTTTATTTTCTTTATTTTACTGAACTGACTAACTTCCCTTCAAAGAACTGCCACTGGTGTTCGTTCATGTTACTAGTTTTCTCACACCGACACATGGTACACCCATTAAAAAAAGTATAAAGTTAGGTCTGTCTTGTCATAGTCTAAATAAGTAAATAAGGGCTTCTGGGCTCTCTGCGCATAGACGAGAACCAAGTCTTTATTTGTTGGTTATGAGGGTCTGGAAGCTAAGCATAACACCTAACGGGGATTACACAAGTGTGGTGATGAAATATAAATTGACGGAGCAAGATAGCAGTCAGTGTGAACATTTATTGTTTGTAAGCAGAATATTACGAGAAAAATTTAAAACATAATGGTAATTTATAACGTGTAACTGTGTTTTCTTCTTACTAAAAATTTAATTTACTGTGAAACAACCTACCCGTCAGTATCTTTTAATACGTGCATCTGCTTCAATTTTGTCAGTCAATCTTCGACAAAAGAAAAATAGTCAATTTTATTTTAATTTATTCGATTGACCAAAAAAAATTCAAAGACAAATTCCAAAGAATCAGAAGAAAATCCTGGAAATAAGAGTCACATATGCTGAATTAACAAAAAAATAACAGATTTACTCAAACTATAACAGCGACATCGTAGTCGACAAAAGAGATTTTCAAATTATACTTTACTTTACTTAATCAGTAGACCCATTGATACCTTTCGGTGTTGGGCAATTCAAATTATAGAAGCTATTTATTGGAATCAGAGAGCAATCATTAATACTAATGATATAACACGTAACTGTAACATGCCAAGGCCAATTGAAATACAATGAGATGTCAGACAGGGTTGTGTGCTATGACCTATACTGTTTAACGTCTACGCGGAGGTAATATTTGCGAACACTTTATAGTATTTTTCAGAAGGTATCGGGATAAACGGACAAAGAGTAAATAACAGTGCAGATTACACTGTCTTAATGACTGATAGTGTTGCCCAAGTGCAAGACCAAGACAAGACTTAGAGAGTCTTGGTCTTGGTCTTGCGACAGTACACCTGGTATTGGTCTTGGTCTTGGTATTGCACTCCAGGTCTTGGTCTTGGTCTTGGTCTTGCAGCAAGAGTCTTACAAGTCTCGCAGTTGCCCATTAGCCTATTACATATCTTAGAACTAGAACAACGTAACAGAGTAGGTCAATTTTAAGCTTTAATATCACAGCCAGAGTAAAGACCAACCAAATTAATAAATATCTAAACAACTGACACCGGGTGGGGTTTGAACCTACGATCTAAGCGATCCGTGTCTATATTCCAACTAACCAAAGTTTATTAGGAACTTACGTATTTTTTCGAGTATTTGCCATTGACAATGTGTGATTTGAAAAGAATTTAATTCAGTGACAGATGTGCACAATATGAAGGGTCAGAGGGAAAAAGGATGAATGTCAATTTTTGGTCATTTTGAGATTGTTGTGCAATCTGTTAGCTTAGAAAGGGTACTATCAACCTGTGAATGGACAAGGGGAAATAAATATGATAATCGTTTTAAAATCACGTCACAAGATTGGATGCAAGGGGTAAAAACAATGAATATTTAACTTTATTTCTCATTTTACCGAAAATGCTTGCAGATAGACATAGACATTCATCGTTCTTTCCCCTGGCCCTTCATATGTTAACGCCAGTTCTCATTTTGGTACCGAATACCAAACCGAGAATAATACACTTCTCCAAGAAATTAAGGCACCTCCTTAAAAATGGGTCATTTTTGATGTCTCGAATTTCCTAAATCTGTTGTCTGATTTAAGTGATTTTTTAATATTATATAGCCTTATTCGTTAACAATATCGCTGTAGTAATATTGTTGCCAGAAGTTATATTGTCGTTGTATAGGTACCCGATAACTTATCGGTACTAATGAGTGTACCAATCAAACTGTGTTTTTTTCTCAAAGTTAGCATCATCCTATGGAATATTCTAGCATTTACAAAATACTAAAATTAAAACCCAACTACAGTCTGATATTTTTTTAACATTTTGTTTTTTCATTCGCTAATGTTGGATAACAGTAAAGTTGGGTATTTTAACAACTAGCCATGTTTTTCATCAATACAGGGTGTTTTTAAATAAGTATGGCAAATTTTAAGGGGTAATTCTAAACAAACGGGTCGTTTTACCCGTATGCGCGCCAATGGTGAATATTAAATTCTTAATTGTATGTCAAAAATGCGTAGTAACTACCTCTTAAAACCCACCAAATTTCATTTGCATATCTCAACCGGTTTTAGAGCAATAAATCGTCAGTTTGTAAGAAAAATTTTAACACCCCCTATTTCGGAAACGAAGCATTTGCGAACATACACTTATAAAGCAAACTGTCAAATTATTTTTCGTGCAAAATTGCGCCTTAAAGTTTGCCATACTTATTTAAAAACACCCTGTATTGATGAAAAACATGGCTAGTTAAATAAGAACCTAACTTTTTATTATCCAACATAAGCGAATGAATAAAAAAAAACAAAATGTTAAGAAAATATGAGGCTATATTTGTTTTTTAATTTCAATATTTTATAAATGCTAGAATATTCCACAGGGTGATGCAAACTTTGAGAAAAAAATACAGTTTGATTGGTACACCCGGTGTACAATGACAAATTTACCTGTCTAGAAACAATATTATTACAGCAATATTTATAAAGAATAAGGCTATATTATTATCAAACATTAAAATCAAATAAATAAAAAATCAAATTATCAACTACTTAAATCGAACAAGTTTAGGAAATTCGAGAGGACAAAAATGACACGTTTCTTGGAATGCCTCGTAGACTAAATATTTGGGTATTTGGTTACACGGTACTATATAGCCGGCACGGCATTATCTGTTAGTCTGTCTCCTTACCGTAATCACACTCAGCAGAAAAACTATACATAATAGTCTTATTATTCTATATTATATCGATATGATTTTTGTGTGTTTAAATTCCTAGAAAACTATTTAAGGAAAAAAATGAACTACTTATTGTAGGTATATTTTTATCAGCAAATGACATATTTTTAAAAAGTTTCGATACATTATAGGTCTGGATCCCGCGTATGGAAAAAACATTGATTAATAGCAAGCTGAAAATTTGTTAATAGCTTAACGGTGTCTAGTCGGATAAACTTTGATATATGAGAACGCTGGAACAGGAGCGGTTTTAATTGTGGAACAGAAAAATCAGACTGCTATTTATCACCTGTCATAATTCCTGTCATTTGACATATTCTACATGTTCCACTCATTAAAACGCCCATTTGGTGATAAATAGCAGTCTGATTTTTGCATGAGAGTTTAATCTCTGTTCGGAGAGTTTAAGTCTGTTCTGTCGGACAAAATACATGTGCCGTTTTCGTGTTCTGACCGTTAAATTTTTTAACCTGTTCCACAACTAAAACTTCCCCTGTTCCAGTGTTCCCATATATCAAAGTTTGTCCGACTAGACACCCTTAAGCTATTAACAAATTTTCAGCTTGCTATTAATCAACTGTTTTTCATACGCGGGATCCAGACCTATTAATTTATGAATGGAGGGCGGCTATTCTCAAAACCTGGACAATTAATTTCAGAGCGAAGAATGTATGTTTGTTTATGGTATTGTTCGTAAGGCGCATAAGTCCAATTTTACAAATTTTTTTGCTTCTCATAGAGTACCTACCTAAGAATATACCCTAACTAATATATGTACTTCATAAAACGACCCTCAGTTCTAATTGCAAGACACAAGAGTCTTGCAGGCTTAGTCTTGTTCTTGCTCAAATCTTGCACGGTAAGTCTTGGTCTTGGTCTTGCTCAAATTAGGCGGTCTTGGTCTTGGTCTTGGTCTTGCGAAAACGCAAGAACAAGACCAATACTGCAAGACCAAGACTGATTTTGGGCAACACTAATGACTGATTTGGACCATAGTCTCCAGATACTGTTAAATAGGGTCACTGAGAGTTGTGAGAAAATAGGGATGAAGATCATTATTGTGAAAACCAAAGTTATGAAAATATCCAAGAGCAAAAATTTACCCCTTCCAATGTGAACCACCAACAGCTTGAATACGTAAACCAATACAAATATCTTGGCAGCTGGTTCAACAATCAACTTGATTATAAACAATAAGTAAGAGCAAGAATAGAAGTAGCCCGATAAGGTTTTATCAAAAAGAAAATCTTATTTTGTAACAATACCTAGCAGTAATATCAGCCTTAAATGTCCTTAGTTTGCACAACTTTTCCAAGGTAAAATTACTACATTAGACTCCCTATATAACGAGAACTGAAATGGTGGACTAATCACCTCGTTATAAGCGGATCTCGTTATATCAGACAACAATAATATTGAAATGTTTTGATGCCTCTTAGACCTGAACAATGAAACTTCGTGCCATCGTAAACTTACCATCGTAAATTGTAACTTTTCTACAATATGTATTCAATATCGGTCGATAGATAAACAGAAAGAAGTTTATTGCAGGCTGTGTTTATTACACCACTGGCCTCGATAATAACACATATGTTGGGAATTTCTATATACAAGCAGTTAGGGTATTTATTTATAGCCATTACTTCGCTAAAAACAGGTAAAAAATCATATTCTTCGATTTCATTTTTCCTCTTTATAACCAATTATGCCTCGTTATAGAGGTGTTATAGTTCAATAGAATTTCATGGGACATCTAGCGTAGCTCATTATAAGCGAAACCTCGTAATATCCGTATTCGTTATAGAGAGACTCCATTGTATTAACATTACATGTTTAGGTCATAATTAGCAAACACCCTTAGGGCACCAGGAGCACTTATGTCAAAATTTTTAAAAATAGAATATAACGGTCCGAATATCGTTATATTTTTGCTCCATCCTGTATACTAAATCCGTTTCAGACATTGTGTTTGTGTTTGTTTGTCGCGTGGAAATGTGTGATTATTTTTCATTTCTCATGAATCTGTAGTATTACGTAATTAATTCTTGATCCTTATGCTTACCTATTCGTATCTCTTGTTTTTGTCTGAAGTTGAATTTTTGCCGTCAAAGAAATGAGACTCGTAAATCTTTTTGCTAATGTGTTTTTGGCGACGAAAATTTGATGTTTTGGACTGATTTGTTTACATAGTGCATACCGTTGCAGATAAGAGGCTCTGAGTGTGTTTATATAATCCAACAAGTTTACACGTGTAATATGGCGTACGTTACAAAAAAAAGCCTGGGAGAATTTGAGCTGAGACACAAATCATCAGAATTTCGTAGATTGAATCCTATTTGACGGAGAATGACTTATTACCTTTGAAGGCGTGGATGAAGTTTGCTTAAACCTTTTCTATTCGTTTTGAGATAAGAGTGGAAATTGGCGAATTTTTTTGATTGGTAAAACCGGTAGTAGGATAGAAGAATGGGAAGATGGAGTGAGTTTTGGATGTTAGAGGAGTTGGAAGTATAATCGAGAGAGTCAGTTCTAAGTAGTCGAGATGAGCGATCAGTTCTAGAGAGTTAGAATAAGAAGTTTGTGTCTTTCCGTCAGCACGCCTTGCCTTGCTGACGAAAATTGTTGAAAATAGTTCAATGGAGAAAATTAGTTGTTTGTATTTAGTACAGTTTCTTTAAGTTTTTGTTTCAGAGCCGAAGTAGGCTTAAGTGGCTGCTATGGTCGTGGAGAGTGTAAATTCTCGACCGTATTTTATGTTCCTAGTGATGGATTAAACACATCCTTTAGTTTTCTTTTGTCGAAAAGTTCTCCATTTCTTTCAATCAAGTTTAATTAATAACAATAATAATAATATAAAAAATGAATAACCATTTTCAATGTCGTTGCAACACGAAACTACAGCCGCGCGATATTCTAGTCCAATCAGAGAGTGCCGCAAGCACCTCTACCGGTTTCGAAACTTATTAGTCTCTCATCAGGAGGCACATATGCTGCTCTCCCTGATCCAACCAAAACAAACCCCGGCGTGCAGTCCCGGATCGCAACGAACGAAATGGCATAGATGCCCTAGCGGCAACTGCTATGAAAAGTCTAAGTTTTCAGTCTAATGGCATATGAAGGAACATAATGCTACTCTACATCCCACCAGAATGAAAACAATGGGAACCTTCTCTGGTTACACCTCCGAGGCTTCTACAATTTGCAAGCCATACGGATGCCGAGACTAAGGAAGATGAGGGAATTTTACAATATATAATTCACGTCCCATCTGCTCAGCGCGGTAAAGTTCCAACGAGAATAGTTCCCTTTGTACTCCAAACAGAGTAAAGTAAATCAAAAATGAATAACCATTTTTAATGTCGTTGCAACACGAAACTACAGCCGCGCGATATTCTAGTCCAATCAGAGAGTGCCGCAAGCACCTCTACCGGTTTCGAAACTTATTAGTCTCTCATCAGGAGGCACATATGCTGCTCTCCCTGATCCAACCAAAACAAACCCCGGCGTGCAGTCACGGATCGCAACGAACGAAATGGCATAGATGCCCTAGCGGCAACTGCTATGAAAAGTCTAAGTTTTCAGTCTAATGGCATATAAAGCAACATAATTCTACTCTTAGTCTCGGCATCCGTATGGCTTGCAAATTGTAGAAGCCTCGGAGGTGTAACCAGAGAAGGTTCCCATTGTTTTCATTCTGGTGGGATGTAGAGTAGCATTATGTTGCTTTATATGCCATTAGACTGAAAACTTAGACTTTTCATAGCAGTTGCCGCTAGGGCATCTATGCCATTTCGTTCGTTGCGATCCGTGACTGCACGCCGGGGTTTGTTTTGGTTGGATCAGGGAGAGCAGCATATGTGCCTCCTGATGAGAGACTAATAAGTTTCGAAACCGGTAGAGGTGCTTGCGGCACTCTCTGATTGGACTAGAATATCGCGCGGCTGTAATTTCGTGTTGCAACGACATTGAAAATGGTTATTCATTTTTGATTTACTTTACTCTGTTTGGAGTACAAAGGGAACTATTCTCGTTGGAACTTTACCGCGCTGAGCAGATGGGACGTGAATTATATATTGTAAAATTCCCTAATTTTTCTTAGTCTCGGCATCCGTATGGCTTGCAAATTGTAGAAGCCTCGGAGGTGTAACCACAGAAGGTTCCCATTGTTTTCATTCTGGTGGGATGTAGAGTAGCATTATGTTGCTTTATATGCCATTAGACTGAAAACTTAGACTTTTTAATAATAATATGTATTCTATACACTATACCAGTGTTGCATATAATAAACGAACAATGGAATTTCATCTCTAATATAATTAATAACTGTACTTTGTCTGTAAAAATGAGTGTCGTTATGTGCCGTAACATCAGGACAATGTTTAACACCGTAACTGCCGCATGGATGGACTATGGATTACCTACGGATAAAGAACACAACGAGATACTTGGTACTACAACACTCTTTTATTGATTCATAAAATTGCATAAAAGGAGAAAAAATTGTACGCAAATGTCACTAGGAAACCACAGTTTTCATATAATTTACTTTCCTTGATTTCATTTTTCAGTACTCTCAAAACTCAAAGACATAATGGTAGGGGAGCCCAAGCGGGGATTTTTGCAGTTACTCGAGCGCGTCAGATTATCATATGGGGAAAAACCTGGTACCCTGCAGATGTACCTCTACCATATATTGGCTCTTAACACAGAGGAGTTCGACAAGGGGGACCCGAAGAAAAAAAATCTATCATTAAAAATACTCGAAATTGTCAGATTAAGATAATGTAAGTTAAGTATGTACATGCAAAAGAGTGTATATTTCATAAATCTGACGATTTGAGAGGGGAGTAAGAAAATGGGGAGTTAAAAAGTTTCACAAAAAAAGCGAATATTTCGCGAAATGAACGTCAGATCCATAAACTAAAAACTGAGTTTTCAATATTTTTCAAAAATCTATCAAATGATACCAAACATGACCCCCCACGGAGAAGGGTGGGGGGTAAATTTAAATTTTAAATACAAATCCCGCGATATTTCGCAAAATAAACATCGGATCAAAAACTGCAAAATACACTTATTAAGTATTTTTGAAATATCTATCGAATGGTACCAAACACGGAGTTGGGGTGGGGGGTTACTTTAAATTCTTAAATAGGAGCCCCAAATTTTTATGACAGATTTGGATTCTTTACGTAAAAATAAGCAACTTTTATTCGAAACAGAAGAAGAATATCTTGGCTTCAAAACCTGAGAAAGTGGTTTAATACATCGACAACCGGACTATTCAGAATAGCAGCAAGCAAAGTTAGGATAGCCATGCTGATCGCCAACATCCGGAACGGATAGGCACCTTAAGAAGAAGAAGATTCGAAACATGTTTTCGAATTATGTACGGATGGCGCGCTATAATCGGAAAAAACGATTGTTGGAAATGGAAAATTAAATTAAAAAATGACAAGTCCCCACTAAAATGGACAATTTTACTTAACTGTTTTTGATTTTAGGACCTAGTAATCGCAACCCAGTAGGTCCCCACAGCGCTCGAGTGACTGCACATTTAGCATACTTTGCTCCCTTACCATAATGAGTGAAATCGTGACTGAACTCTTACTGAAATCCTAGGTCTATCTATAGCCTATTATATCGAGGCCTCGCAGATTAAATCAGTTTTACTTTTCTGTTGATATTTTATAGATTTAGAAAAAAAGTGTTAATAATTTTTTTTATTGTCATACTTTTTCTGTTTCAGTGAACTGGGGATACCATAGACAAGGATCTTGTCAAGCTGGTTTTAGTGCTGGTGTTGATAGGGTAAGTTAAAAATTTCACCATTATAAATATTGTTCTTCCTATTAAAATTTGAATTTTAACATGAATGAGGACAAATAAATAATAATAATATAACAGTTTAATAAAAGATTTCTGTTGTGTAGGTTTGTTTATCTTTTTTCTTTACTTAGATATGCCTAAATTAATTTTTGACTGTATACCAAATAATCATTTAAAATAATCTTTTAAAATATCTAGAAAGAATCAGTGATTCTTCATAAAAAAGTTTTTGCTGAGCATTGGCTTGCGAAGCTGCACGCGATATTATTTACCCTATTTGTACTAAAACCGCTTTCAGTAAAAAAATCTATACAGAAATAGAAATAACGGTCTGAGATCCATATCAATGTACCTTACCATTTTTAGACTACCAGTTACAACTACACGGTAAATAGAAAGTAGAACTCAACAAGTTATGTGAAAACAAAATTATTAATATTCATTATAATTCATTAATAATTTTGTTTTCACTTTCACCATTATCAAGTAGGTAATATCAGGGACAAATTCATAAATATAATAGCTTGAAGATGCTCTTAGAACACATAAACAAAATCAACAAAAGGCTGGCAGATCAAATATTTCTTAACAATACAATAACATGAAGATGAAGTATTAACCTTTTTCTACTTTTAACTAGGTATATTGCATTTTTCTTTAACATTGCCTCTCATTCTATTGAAATATTTTTATTTCATCTCTTTCTATGCTTCTGCTACGAATAAGTGACAACTCGGACTATTCTACGCCTGCCGTGTTGCTCATGTGAGTATGTATTTCTTTCTACATTTCGAAAGGGCACCCACTAATAATAATTTATATACAGTGTGTCAATTTGAAAAGGTACTACCCTCTATAAATTTGTTCCCTATAGAAAATCTAAAACATGCAAATACTTCTTAAATTTATTTGCGGCGGGGACATTTTGTAATTTTGTAGACCAGTTTTCAACTAATGGCCCGGCTACACACTACGTCTTGCCTGAGAGCATGCCTGCAGACTCGTTTGTGCAGGTAAGAGCGTCTGTATGGACGGCAAGACGGTATCGCGCGCAGGCCTTTAAGCACGGCCTGTACTCTCGTCGACATGCTGAAGATTTTACCTATGCAGTTTTAGGTTCTACAGTTTTACTTGGACGTGTGGCCGGAGGTTCAGTCCGTTCTTCAGTTCCGCAAAAGTTTTCAAGGTGGATAGACCAAGACCAGACGAAATGAGCGACTTAAGAAGTGTTTCAAAACAATTCTTAATTGCATTTGTAGACTTATATACAAATCTTTGCCGGCATTATGGAAGGTGAAGAGTAGAGAATATTCCTACAGGAATAAGGAAAATGTTGCATACGCTTTAATGACTGAAAAATTAAAAGAGAATTAAAAGAAAATTAAAAGACTGAAAAATTAAAACTAAAAAAAAATATTGTTTATTAATAAACAATACAATTTACAATAACGCTTCCATTAAAAAAACCTCTTCGGTGCTGCTCATCGTGTCGAGTTCTCGAAAGACTAAAGTTTGCGCAGACCAGTTTTTACGTAGTCTTCACGTGTAGACAACGTACGGTGTACCCTCTTTTTGTTCCGTCATACCTACGACCTACACAGTTTTTACAGTTTTTAACTGCACAGGCAAGACGTAGTGTGTAGCTGGGCTATAAGTTACATCAACGGGGGAAAGGGGAGTTGAGTGATAGCTCATTAAGGTCGTTCAACTACCTTTTCAAAAATACTACATAGTTATATATCTATTCATATTTTTGAAGAAATCAAGTAAAACCGTAAAGATATTAAGTATCGACCTCAGATCTACAGATTTTTTTTGGAGTATTGAACTCTAATTTGAATTTTTGAAGTATTAAAGTATTTTTTTTTTATTTTTTGGAAAAATCAAGCAAAACGGTAAATATATTATGTATACAGAGTGAGTTTTATGTATGGAAACACTCAATTATCTCAAAAACGGCTTACACGATTTTTATAGATGTTGGTAGGTATGAGTTTTCTAATGCGGCCGATATTATAGTGCTAATTACATTGTTGTCATATTTTCCGTTTTTCTGGAAATCTAATGAACTTTCTTATTTCAAATGGAACACCCTGTATATTTTTTGTGTTTTGAAGTCCCTAAGAAATACTGATAATTTTTCATGTTATATTCCCTATACCTAATTACCATAATTTCGGAGTTATTGCTACATTTATTAAAAAAAAATTTAAACAAATTATAAAAAACAATTTTTTTGGCCCGGGTAAACACTAGTTTAGGTTGTTTGGATCATGGGGAACAAAAAAGATCTTTTATAATTTTTCTCTAAAATTAATCGTTTCCGAGTTATAAACAATTTAAAACTGAAAAAAATCGAATAATGACGATTTTCAAGGTTCAAGAACACAAATAAACAATTTTATTTTTGAAACTGCGATGTACCCAAATTCAACCTCAAGCCTTATTTTATCAGATACCGATAAGTAATTTAAGATTGTTTCATTTTAAAACATTGTAATTTTAAATGTTAATGCAGCCCGATCGCCCGTCCTCTCATATGCACTTCATTAAAAATTAAAAATTAAATGTTTTAGAATAAAAAGAGACAAAAAATCTTATGGCAAGCTATCAGAAGAACAGTTGGGCTTAAATTTAGGTACTTTATAATTTCAAAAATTATATTTTTTACTTTTGTTTTAGAACCTTAAAAATCGTCATTATTCGATTTTTTTCAGTTTTAAATTGTTGATTACTCGAAAACAATTAACTTTAGAGAAAAATTACAAAAGACCTTTTTTTTCGCAATGATCCTAAGAACCTAAAATAATATCCATCTGGGCCGAAAAAATTGATTTTTATAATTTGTTTAAATTAAAAAAAAAATTTAAATAAATGTAGCAATAGCTCTGAAATTATGGCATTTAGGTATAGGGAATATAACATAAAAAATAATCAGCATTTCTTAAGGACTTCAAAACACAAAAAATATATAGGGTGTTCTATTTGAAATAAGAAAGTTCATTAGATTTGCAGAAAAACAGAAGATCTGACAACAATGTAATTAGCACTATAATATCGAACGCATTAGAAAACCCCTACCTACCAAAATCTATAAAAATCGTGCAAGCCGTTTTCGAGATAATTGAGTGTTTCCATACATAAAACTCACTGTGTATAGTTCAGAACTCCAAATTTTTAATGGAGTATTGAGTCCAAGATTTTCCGAAAGTACTGAAAAGAAATGTAATGTTTGCATATTTTTGAAAATGTAGTTTCTTTAAAAAGAGGTATCATTCAACCCCCCATTCCATTAAAACTTTTGGGGGTTGTGTCCGTCCCTGTTAGAGGGTTGATGTAATTTAGTTGAAAACTGTTCTACATGAAGAAGCTTTAAAAAGAGGTATCATTCAACCTCCTATTCTATTAAAACTTTTGGGGGTTGTTTCCGCCCCAGCTAGAGGGTTGATGTAATTTAGTTGAAAACTGTTCTACATGAAGGAGCTTTAAAAAGAGGTGTCATCAACCCCTATTCTATTAAAACTTTTGGGGGTTGTGTCCGCCCCGCTAGAGGGTTGATGTAATTTAGTTGAAAACTGTTCTACAAAATTACAAAATGTCCCCCTCACAAATAAATTTGACGTGTTTTTGCAGGATCGATTTGGATTTTTAATTTAATTTTTAAATATTTATACTATACCAATTACAAAAGAAATTTTCACTTCGATATTCAACTTTTTTATTCTTTGTTACCAATTAAATTGGTTTTTTATAAGACGCCTCTGTATTACTAAAATTTTTAATGACCGATATGCACCTAACGGTGAAATAATCTCTTCATTGTTACCATTTCATTTACAGTTTACAAATTATGCAAATTTATTCATAAGAGAAAGAGGAAGATCGCGCCTAGTCACATATTTCAATATTCGCAGGTATTTTAACGATCAAAAAGTGAGGATCTCGATGCACTTCGCGATTTTGATAAGAAAAAAATCATATTGCTTTCCGCATCTCTGCTTATATACTTTATGGCAGGTACTCATACAATTTACTCATGGAATACTTGACATTTTATTAATGTACATGGCGACTCTATGATTATACAGAACATAACTCTAAAGTTTATTACTTATCATTAGTCCAGGTGAACTAAAAAACTGGTAGCTCTGTACCTTAAATAATTATTGATAAATTTAACCGATACTTGGCGAAAATTAATTTTATAAAATTAGTTTTCTAAATTCATAAGATTCCAGGCGGGATCTGTCGGAAAGCAGACGATAATGGACATTTTCCATAGGAGTCTACTTTATTGTTGGACTTACTTCAGGATGTACTTTGTATCAATATTCATGATATTCTTCAGTCGTAAACCTTGTGCTTAATTTTTTATTTAACAAAATCTGAAAAAATCGAAACTTTTTGCTTTTTGGGCCCATATTTCCGCCTATAACTCGAGAGATATTGAATTGCTTCTACAAAAAAATATATAGACAAGGTTTTGTTTTTTAATTCTAGATAACGTTTGACTTGCTAGAAACAGAAAATTTTTGAATTATTGTTCAAAAAATAGCAATAATCGGGAAATAAGTCCAAAAAATGGAGTGTTTTCTTTAAATTTTGGATGGACCCCTTAATCATAAGATACAGCCTTAATATTCCGGCTACTAAAACTATATAACTAGTGGTCGCCAATTTCTTGAAAATTTCAAGATCTTGTCTTGATATCAAGACAAGATCAAGACAAGAAGTAATTTTAGATTTCAAGACAAGACAAGAAATTTGATGTCAATACCAATATTTCTTGAAATCAAGAAATCAAGAAATCTTGAAATATCTTGACTAGATAATAATAAAAACTCTAAAACGTATTTATTTGTGAATAATATAATATATTTTAACATAACATAACGTACTTTAATGTATTGAACACTTTTTTTTGTTAAAACGATTTACAAAAATGTAAATCATGTAAATATAACATAAATTTTTTAATCGGAATTGATAAGCCATGAATTAAGGTAGATAATATAGGTCTGGATCCCGCGTATGAAAAAAAGTTGATTAATAGCAAGCTGAAAATTTTTAATAGCTTAAGGGTGTCTAGTCGGACTAACTTTAATGTATGGGAACACTGGAACAGGGGAAGTTTTAATGATGGAACAGGTTAAAAATTTGGAACGTCAGATTACGAAAACGTCCCATGTATTTTGTCGGACAGAACTTCCAATTAATTCGTTACCCTTTCATTAAACTATCCTACAAAAATCAGACTGCTATTTATCACCAACTGGGCATTTTAATGAGTGGAACACGTAGAACATGTCAAATGACAGGAATTATGACAGGTGACAAATAGCAGTCTGATTTTTGCATGAGAGTTTAATGAAAGGGTAACAAAACAATTGGAAGTTCTGTCTGACAAAATACATGGGACGTTTTCGTGGTCTGACATTAGAAATTTTTAACCTGTTCCACAATTAAAACTTCCCCTGTTCCAGTGTTCCCATGCATCAAAGTTTGTCCGACTAGACACGGTTAAGCTATTAACAAATTTTCAGCTTGCTATTAATCAACTTTTTTTTCATATACGGTATCCAGACCTAATACTTCTTATTGAGTCAACGTCTAGCCGATTTCTTGACTTTGAAAAAAAGCTGCTCTTGAAACTAGCATTTGCGCAGGTACAGATGTTGCGAGAACATTTACATTCTGAGAAAATCCTTGGCCATTTTTCGATTATTACGGGTAGGCATTTTCGTGTCTTCTATACCAACCAAGTATATTCTCAGCATCTTCTGACCTAGGCTCATTTAAGTATTTTCGGCTCTGGTATTGGATTCTGTAGGTGTGCAAGTCATTCTAGGATATGTAAGGCCGTGTTAGCACGCAACGCAATAAAAAGGTCGCCGGGGAATCACCGGACCAGGTAATCAATTAATTTCAAGATCTTGAAATTTCTTGAGTCAAGACAAGATATAAGATGTAAAGAAAACGTCAAGACAAGATTTTCTTAAATTTCTTGATTTTTTTCTCAACACAAGACAAAAAGTTTTTATCACAAGAATTCTTGTCTTGTCGACCCCTATATATAACACTACTGAAATGTGTGTTAAATTTTATTAGGAGTGGCTTAATAGTTTTTTCATAATAATTTTGCAATCCAGGGTCCGCAAACAAAATTGCAAATTTGCAAAATTGTGATAGGTCCACAATAAGCAATTTAAATAGTCAGATTTTTTTTCATATAAAGAAAGGTTTAAGTTTTCAAACTTACTTTGAAAAAATTTAATCGGTAAATTAGGAGAGCCTAGAGGGCATTCTTAAACTTATGGCTGTGTGGATAGCCCCTCGGAGCGTTGAGCAAAAAGTTCAATCGACGAGTTCAAAATCACAACTCACTACAAAAGTTGAGTTTTCTCCGATTCCTGTTATCCGATTTTGATATTTATTTTTTATACGAGCGTTCAAAAATGTCTACTTTTCCGCACGCTTTTTAGTTTAGAAAGTTTTACTTTTTCGCACTGAATTTAGATATTTTAATATTTTAATATAATAATATTTAATTTATTTAATATTTAGATATTTTAATAATTTTAATAATTATAAAATTATAATACATGCAATAAACTAATATTTAGATATTATTTACTAATTTATTTCATTCAAATGTATCTTTTGTGTTCATGTTTTAATGAAATTAACGCGACAATTCGATGAAATAAAATTATTTTGACATAACATTCGAAAGTCAAATCAGTAAACAAAACAGTGGTTTTGAATCGTCGTCATGGAAACCAAGATCGTCGTCATGCTAACCAATTACATATATTGAAAGTTTGGTTTTGACAACCTTGTCAAAGAATTAATTTGTGTATGTATTTTCATATTATGTAATTCAATTAATTGATTAAGATTTGGTCATTTTTTAAACGCTCGTAGAAAAAACATTTATTTTGATAGCCGAAATATAGGGGTGTCTTCATCTTAAATGTGACATACTGTACATGTATGCAGGTATATAGGTGATAGAATGTGTCGCCTACCCGTATACTGAGGTCACGAGCCGCAACTGGACTTTACCCAGAGTATTTAGTACAGAAATTGGTCTAGAGGATTATATGCTGATTAGGGGCTTTCCTGGTTTGGGATTTATGAGTGTGTTGGCTACCCTCCAAGGAGTAGGAAAGTAGTTCAACATAAGGGAATCATTGATTGTTTTGGTAGGCAGCAGGATAGTACTCTCTTGAAGTTTTTTTGAGGCATCTTTTGTGAATGCCGTCTGGGACAAGAGATGTGTTTTCCAAAATTGCACATCTGCTTGATGGTCTCCTCTTCCACAGGAGCCACCATCAAATAAGGATGGGCTACCATGTGTGGAAGGGGATTATAGCGTTGATTGATAATTGCACTTGAATATTTATCAATCAACGGTTATACAGTGATGAGCGCGCTAATAACCGGCAAAATAGCACAAAAGATGGAAAACATAATACATTGCGAAACAAAAAGAGATGAAACTAGAGAAGGTGGAAATGATCGTTATAAACGTATAAATTAACATTAAATTACATAGTTTTCCACCTTTAGACGTCTGTGACAGGAGTATTTTATAAAATTCTACTGTCACAGTGACAGTTGTCATACTCCTCAGATACGTCTAAAGGTAAACTATGTAATGTAATGTTAATTGATACGTTTATAACGATTATTTCCATCTTGACTAGTTTCATCTCTTTTTGTTTCGCAATATATTATGTTTTCTATCTTTTGCGCTACTTTGCCGGTTATTAGCGCGCTCATCACTGTATACTATACGCTATGAGCTCGTAGGTAGAGGGGATAATTAAAAATTCTCGAGCGCCAGTAGTGACAAGTCTGTAAGCTTTTACTGGAAATTTGACATAAATGTCAAAGTGATTAATTTAAAACATTGAAAACATTAATAGCAAATAATATTAGTTGGTCAAAGTTGTGGTGTATATTTTTACCTTAAATATACTTCGTTTTAAATACTGAATTTAAGTTTTTTTAATACTTCGTAATATGTAATTATAAATTAATCTAAGCGCCATCTACACGATAATTGTGAAAGTAGCCGAAGTAAGAAATAAATATTTCATAAATAGAACGTTAAAATGATTAGCAAAATCTTTAAAAAATCGATTACAATTTAATTACTTTTTTGCATTGTAAATATTAAGCGATAACAATTAAATAATAAATTTAAAAATTACCGGTGAAAGTTGCATTAGTAATCGGCTAGGAGCGACACCAGCGAAGCTCAGAGCGTATAGTATTTTTCCAATCTCTGTTGGATATTACATCGATGTCGTTCGTCGAAGTTTGGGTTGTTTGGGGAGATAAATGCGGCCTGAAGTGAAAACCATACTCTATAGATAACTACAAGACAAGGTTTACGAAAAAAAAAGGTCAAGGAAGAAAGAAGAATGGTATCCAGGCTGCACAATCTAAGACAATGGACCAATGTAACTAGTACAGGAATATTTAGGACAGCAATATCTACAAGAAGAAATGATGTCTAGATAGATGTCTTCTTGTTTTATTATGAGACATGTATTAAATATTTACGTTGTATTTCTATCTATTATTTGTTCTGTTTTAGAAAAATTTAACAATTTAATTTTTCAAAAACATGTATTTTGAAGACGATTTCCAATTGCTACTTCCACCAGGAAGTAAAAATGCCAAAAAACTATTTCTAATCGAAACAGAAGTGGATAATGAAGTAAATAGAGCAAACAGAGCTGCGGTTTGCCTGAATGATACAATATAGAGAAATAAAAATATCTGAAAAGAAATGAAAGGCAGATTTACAATCAGTCATCAGACCAATAATGGCATACGCGGCAGAAATACGACCTGAGACTGAGACAGAGAGAACAAACATGCTAGAAGCAGCAGAGATGAAAACCCTTCGAAAAGAAATTCCTTCGAAAATCGTTGGTAAGACACTATGCGAGAGAGCTGGAAGTACAGGTACAGATATACGACGGAGATGTACGATGGAGAACATTAATATCTGTGTTAGAAACAGAAGAGTAGAATGGAACGGCCACATAAGCCGAATGACAACAAACAGAGTAGTAAGGACGGCGACGGACGGTTCCCCAATAGAAAGACTATCAGTGAGAAAACCACGATGGAACGACAAATTACTGGATGCACATTGAAAAAACAGCCATCATGTCTACACAAAAAGAAAATAAAGAAGACTATTTACAATCTTGAAATTGTGATTGATTCCCAGAATATATTAATTTTCAATTCAAAAGTATATAATATATGTACTATGTACTTAATACTCAACTGCCAAATAACCGCAATACCTGTTACCGCAACAACAATAACTTACTGTAGGTACATAATATTGTCTCACGATATCTGTAACCGCAATATACATATTTATTTCGTGCACTTTTTATAAAATTGTGTATGTAGGTATCTCAAATCTAATTTCATCAACATAATAATCAATCACATTCCTCTTCTCTAAATATCTAAGCTGGTGTTAAGTTTACGTCTATACGTAATTATTTGATGACAATACAGGCAGAAACTAATGGGCAGACACCCTGTAGTGTGTTTATGGTCGAGTGAATGGGTCGTACGCCTTGTAAATTAATACCATTAAATAGAAAACAATTTTGAAAAAAAATGATTAACTGAAAATGGCCGCGTATATTACAAAGTAAGAGCATTCCATTCGAAATTATTATAATTGAATAGGATTGTGAACCATGTGTGGCTTAAACTTTTCAAAAATTATTGTCAGAACCGGACGCTTAGTAATTTCATATGTAATACAGATTGACCTAAAGACAGGTAATGCAGGTTTTTATTCATCCATTGATTTCTTATTACCTATTTGATGTTATTACAGGATAGCTCACCAATTATGTTCCCTGAGGGCCCGTTTCGAAAACCTATGACCTATGACACTTCCGGGGTCCAGATTTAATGCTACCTGTGTCTGGTTGTTCTGATTCGGTTTCTTTTCGGATTCTGGTTAAAAAATATGCGATATATCCAAATCAAAAGGGTGCCACGAAATTTTTAGGCAGAAATTGTTTAACAATGTTTTTAACAAATTCAAAACGTCACCTTTTGCCCCCGATATGTTTTTAGCATGTTGCGTCATCTTAAACAAAAAAGATCTGTCATTTTTCTCAAAAAATTAGAGATTTCAAGTTTTAAGTGATTTACAATCTGAAAAATGTGAAAATAAGCATTTTCGAAGCTTGAAAACTCATGTGTAAACTATTATTTTTGAAGTTGTCAAGTTCTTAAATGGAGCTTGATTCAATTTAGACCGTTATTTTGAATTGTTTATGCACGTCCACTCGACCCAAGCCACCGCGGCGGCGCGTCGCACTATATGGTACGTATCGCACTATATGATTGGCGTATTTAATTAGCACATTGGCAATTATTAATTGAATAAATAAATAAATTATATAAAAAAACTGTATTAATAATATATTATAAAATTTTAATAAATGTCGAGTACTTGTTGGGAACTTTTCGCGTAAGTACCTACGTCTTTATTGAAACAAGCCCCGATTACTCGTTAGAATTTTGAAATTGAATGTATAAGTTTCAATTTAGGCACTTGTCAACCTAAACACTAATAATAATTTACACATGAGTTTTCAAGCCTCGAAAATGAATATGCGTATTTTCGCATTTTTCTGATTTTAAATCGCTTATTATATCTAACAATTCGAAAACTATCAACTTTTGAGAAAAATGACAAGATACCTTTTTTGTTTAAAATTACTCAAAACAATCAAACAATTTTTGGGTAGTAGCCCAAAAAAGGTAATTTTCAATTTGTTTAAAAAATTGTTTCAATTTAGTTTCAATTTAGGCACATGTCAACCTAAACACTAATAATAATTTACACATGAGTTTTCAAGCCTCGAAAATGCATATGCGTATTTTCGCATTTTTCTGATTTTAAATCGCTTATTATATCTAACAATTCGAAAACTATCAACTTTTGAGAAAAATGACAAGATACCTTTTTTGTTTAAAATTACCAAAACAATCAAACAATTTTTGGGTAGTAGCCCAAAAAAGGTAATTTTCAATTTGCTTAAAAAATTGTTTCCTGTGTAAAAAAATGTACAACTTCTCTGAAGTTTGGAATGAGTTTAATGCAACTGATTCCCATTAGGGAGTTGAGATATTCATCTCTTAGATGAGATGTGAACCGATTTTTAATAAAGTTCATTATTGAATAAACGGCTTCGCACACATAAGTTGAGTCAAACATAGTACACAATTTCATGGCCAAACATTTTCAAAATTGCAAAACACTATATTCTGAATTTAATCGCGGTCTGCACAAAACTAGCCTACGGTCCGCATGCGGACCGCGGTCCGCCAATTGGTGACCCCTGGGATAGCTGATAGTAGCAATGGATAAACAAGCAAATCTTTTGTGAGTCAACCACGTAACTTAACAAGTATAATATGTATACTTGTATATACCATATTATGGTACCCATAGACTAGATTGTTATAAGCTGGTGCAGGGTTCCATTAAGCTGGTGCAGGGTTCCAGTAAGCTGGTGCAGGGTTCCAGAATCCTGAAATGGGTATCATGAATGAATGTAAGTTGTACAATAAGCCAGATGACTGCATACAAAATGTTTATAATCGACAGCTTCCAAAAGACTGACTTTTGAGATCTCTGTAGGTCCAGGAGGAAGACTATTTAATCAAGTTACACAATATTTCGCTTATATGGATAATATCGAAATGATAGTATGGCGGCTGCATGAAATAAATCTCTTCTTTTACTTGAAGACGAGAAGGCCCAAGATAAAATTCACACCTGGCATGAAAGATACACTTTTCAAAGAGTATCTTTAAACACATCATGTTCCTGTATTGATGATGCAATTAGACATGATGCAATTTTGTTTACTATATTACCACAGAACGGCAGTTCTCGCCAGTGGCGCACACCTACACCCCCTACACGCGACACTATATGTACACGAAATTTTCGATTTTCTAAATCTGACTGAATTGAAAATTGGGCCAACTCCCATCTTAAAGTCCAGGAAAAGACTCACCCATTCATATGTCAACCAACCATTTTGGTCCAAGGGTGTGGATTTTACGGCCCTTCTTATTTAGGGTCTGTTTTTCGTTCTCGTCCCCAAAACTCCCAAAAACTTCGAAAATTTAACTCCGACCTTTGTAGCTTCTAATAGAAACGATCATTACCTTTCCAACGCATGTCTAATTTTGAAAATCGGTTATATCGTTCAAAGTTACCGAGCTCAGAAATATGAGTCAATTTTTATTTAAAAAAGGGAAAATGTTTGTGGATATGTATGTATGAATGTATGTATGTATGTGTGTGGAAAAGTTAAACCGATCTTAATTTTTTTTCTTTGTTTGAAGAGGGGGTGAGGGCCGATTCAGAACCGGTGTAGTTTGTGAGTTTTGACTACCGATAAGCCAGCTATAGGACTTGGTAGGTACAAAACGGCACATTTTTTGGCGGTATATATCTTCGGTTCAAGAAGAGACAGGAGAACAGTAAATACACCAAATCAATAGCGTTGAGTTAAGCTTTTAAATGGTGTTTAAGCTGTCAGGATCAGACATACACATGGCTCAGTATAGCCTAAAAACTGAAAAACTAAACTTTGAAAATTTTGGTTTTTCGACAATTATTTAAAATTTCAACCTACGAATTACGTCAATAACTGAGCATTTATAGAAGGACTCTAGACGAATCTAACGGTGTATACCTTATATCCGGGAAAATTCGAATTTTTAAGTTATAAGCTTCATAAATACAGTGGAACCTCGACAACTCGGATTAATCGGGACCGCGGCCGATCCGGGTTATTGAAAATCCGGGTTAGCCGGAGAATATGGTAAAAATTAATAAAATACGGTATACTTACAGATAAACTCCGTTAGAATTGAAATAACATGAAATATATTCACAGTATGTACCTACACATCTAAATTTCTAAAAACACACAAACACAAACCTAAGCAAACGGAAGCGAACAATACAATACTGTATTCATACAGTCACAATCGGAACGATGTTTTGTTATTATGTATTAAGAACAGTGAAAACTAAGACCATTGAATAAAAAAGAATTTTTTAAATAGTCTTTCTTAAACAATGCTAACACAGTTTGAAATAAAAAATAAAGGGCAATCCGAGTTCATTTACCGGCCATCCCAATATTTTTTTCAATATATTTCGAATAGAAAAAAATCTAGTGTACATTCGATGGACACTAGATCATTTGGGAGATAATGCGACAAAGGCGACCATTTATAAAGCTTAACGTGTAATCGAGAAACATTGCATTCAACTTTATACATTTAATTTATAAATAACTTTGAAAAACTCCTGATACAAGAATAAAAAACCGCTAAACGCTGTAAAAATGAGTGGCGCATACAATATTCCAGCTACAAAAGATCTGATATGAATATTACGTGGCCCGAAAATGTATTTTCATTTTGATGCAAAACAAAATTCTAGTTATATTTTAAAATATTTGTTCATAATATTTGCTAAATTTGAAGTAAACGCGCCACAAAAGAGTTTCAAAATTCAAACTGTATCAAAGTTACTCTTTTGTGGCGCGTTTTACTTCAAATTGGGCAAACATTATGAAAAAATCTTTTAAAATAAAACTAGAATTTTGTTTTGCATCAAAATGAAAATACATTTTTCTACGAGCGTGCAAAAATGTCTACTTTCGCACACGCATTTTAGTTTAGAAAGTTTTACCTTTCCGCACGCGTTTTACTTTTCCGCACGCGTTTTACTTTTCCGCACGCGTTTTACTTTTCCGCACGCGTGTTAATTTAGATATGTTAATATGGCCATAAAGTAATTATAATACATGCAATAAACTAATATTTAGATATTATTTACTAATTTATTTCAAATATATCTTATTGTGTTCATGTTTTAATGAAATTAACGCAAGAATTCGATGAAATAAAATAATTTTGACATAATATTCGAAAGTCAAATCAGTAGACAATAACAGTGGTTTTGAATCGTCGTCATGGAAACCAAGATCGTCGTCATGCTAACCAATTATGCTGAAACTTTGGTTTTGACAACCTTGTCAAAGGATTAATTTGTGTATGTATTTTCATATTAATTAAATTAATTGATTAAGGTTTGGTCATGCAAAAGTATGACCTTCTGCACTTGTTAGATTTCCTAACAAGTGCAGAAGGTCATACTTTTCCGCACGCGACTGCAGTTTGCCGAACGACGCGAAGCGGGAGTTCGGCAAGCAGTCGAGTGCGGAAAAGAGACTTTCTGCAAGAGTTAGGAACAATATTTTTTCTAAGAGTCTTTAAAAAATTACCAAATCTTAATCAATTAATTTAATTAATATGAAAATACATACACAAATTAATTCTTTGACAAGGTTGTCAAAATCAAACTTTCAATATAATTAGTTAGCATGACGACGATCTTGGTTTCTATGACGATGATTCAAAACGACTGTTATTGTCTACCGATTTGACTTTCGAATATTATGTCAAAATAATTTTATTTCATCGAATTGTCGCGTTAATTTCATTAAAACAGGAACACAATAAGATATATTTGAAATAAATTAGTAAATAATATCTAAATATTAGTTTATTGCGTGTATTATAATTACTTTAAGGCCATATTAACATATCTAAATTAACACGCGTGCGGAAAAATAAAAACCGCGTGCCGAAAAGTAACACGCGTGCGGAAAAGTAACACGCGTGCGGAAAAGTGAAACTTTCTAAACTAAAATGCGTGCGCGAAAGTAGACATTTTTGCACGCTCGTAGAAAAAAACTATTTCGGCCACGTAATATTCATATCAGATCATTTGTAGCTGGAATATTGTATGCGCCACTCATTTTTACGGCGCTTAGCGGTTTTTTATTCTTGTAAGTTGTACAATAAGCCAGATGACTGCATATAAAATGTTTATAATCGACAGCTTTCAAAAAGACTGACTTTTGAGATCTCTGTAGGTCCAGGAGGAAGACTATTTAATCAAGTTACACAATATTTCGCTTATATGGATAATATGGAAATAATAGTATGACGGCTGCATGAAATAAATCTCTTCTTTTACTTGAAGACGAAGCAGAAAAGGCCCAAGATAAAATTCACACCTGGCATGAGAGATATACCTTTCAAAGAGTATCTTTAAACACAGTATCCCTGTATTGATGATGCAATTAGACATAATGTAATTTTGTTAACTATATAGCAGATCTTATACAGCTAATCTATGTAACAGAAATTATAAGACTCTAATGAATCAAAGAAATATCCACCGATTTACCTTCCTGAATATCTAACAATTGTTTATGAATAAACACAAGTTTATAAGACTGTGGGAATGGCTTGTTGGCACGTGAAGAAGAAGATACCAAAATGTATATTAGACAGACACGCGCTAATAAAGATAAATTACTAAGAAAAACAAGCAGAAATCAACTCAGATTCATAAAAGTCTTCCTTACTGGAGTTAAGGGACCAGTCTAGCTGAATTCAATGGGACTTACGCTGCAGACTCTGTAGTAGAGGACCTGAAAGAGTCAACCATATCTTGCAGGACCACAAGGCACTATACTTTTGGGAGTCAACCAAGTAAATCAACAAGTGTATACTACCCACCGACTAGACCGATGTTCTATAGTCTAAGTTGTACAATAAGCCAGATGACTGCATATAAAATGTTTATAACAAACGGCTTTCAATAAGACTGACTTTTGAAATCTCGTGTAAGTCCAGGAGGAACATTATTTAATAAAGATACACGATATCTCACCTATATAAGTGATAATATCGAAATGGTAGTATAACGCTTGCATGAGTCTCGTTTTGCTTGAAGACCAAATAGAAAGGGCACAAGATGAAATTCACACCTGACAATGAGAGATATACTTTTTAAAGGGCATCTTTCAATACATGAGATTCCACAGCTTTTAGGACAATTACCATCCCTTTGAGATCGAGTAACAGATCAAAGAGGGACAAATCTTATATTATCCGTCTATAATATTTAGTATCAGTCTATAATATTTTCATTAAAACTGCTTTGCTGGAAAACCAAAATAAAATATATAAGGCACCTGTGGTAATATCAAGCTGTCGAACATGGATTTCTATGGGGAAACATCTATATACCTATGTATAGGAAAAATCTGTAGGGCACAATATTCAGGCTAGAGTCAAAAGTATTATTTGTTGTCAAAACTAGTAACGCCCCACCTGATCCGCAGTTAAATTTCCGGAAATTATCTTAGTAAGAGAAGTAAGATTCCTCTTTATATATAGAGGAATTATTCCATGACCACAGACAGGAAAATATAATGAAGATAATCAGAGTAAAAACGAGGGATCCAAAATAAGAGTCACAAGTTTTGCATGCAGTAAAGTCTATGAAAAATAATACAGCTGCTGGTCCAGCTGAAATACCAAGTGAATTGCTAAAACTGGTCAATGAAAAAAATATAGATCTTTTAGTCCAACTAATTAACACAATCTATTCCACAGGAATCATTCCACGTGAAATGCTGACATCAACATTTATTTGGTTATCAAAGAAAGTAAATGCTAAAGAATGTAGTGATTATACTATACCTTAAAAACTTTGCTAAAAATCATCCATAATAGAATACACGCTAAGCTAGAGATGGATATTAGTGACTCCCAGTTTGGATTTCGGAATGGAGTGGGCACAAGAGTAAGAGAGGCACTATTTTCTTTTAATGTGCTGACCCAAAGATGCTTGGATGTTAACCGAGATCTTTATGTATGCTTTAAATACTACAAAAAAGCATTCAATAAGCTAAAACATGATCGACTTATAGAAGTAGGACTCAAAAACAAGAATCTGGATATGAGAGATGTAACATTGATATCTAATTTATAGTACAGCCAACGATCAAATGTGAAAATTGGAAGAGAAGTGTCAGAAGAAATGGACATAAGGAGAGGGGTTAGGCAAGGTTGCATACTGTCTCCGTTATTGTTTAATGCTTATTCTGAAGAAATCATACAAGAAGCTTTTGTAAACGAGACAGTCAGCATAAAAGTGAATGGAAGTTTACTTTTTTTTCTGATTCTGGCCTTGGTTTAGAACTAGAACATTTAGCCACGTAATTGGATAACTTATCACTAACTCAGGTGTAATGTGTAGTGTGTGTGTTGAGTAAGTGTCTTGTTACTTTGCAAAGTCGACGTCATTGTCTTTGCAAAGAGACGCTAATTGTATCCAATAACATTAGGTATGCCGACGCCGACGATACAGTCATAATAGCCGACAACTTGGAAGACTTAGAACGAATAATTAACAAAATATTAAGATATAGTTCTTAACATCAAAAAAATCAAATTTATGAAAATTAGCAAGAACAACAATACAAACGGTAAATATTAACGTATATTAACGGTAGGCGGCCAGCAGATTGAGAGAGTAAAAAATATACGTACCTGGGAACGGTAATCACAGAAAATAACGATTACACTGCAGAAATAAGAGTGAGAATTGAAGAAGCACGTGCCAACTTTGTGAAAATGAATACGATTTTATGCAGCAAAGATTTGACATTGGCCCTCAGAATAAAACTAATTCAATGTTATGTACACAGTGCGCTTTACTATGGAGCTGAATCATGGACATTAAATCGAAATGCAATAAATCGACTTCTTCTTCTTCTTCAGTGCCTTATCCGGTCCGGATGTTGGCGATCATCAAGGCTATCATTGTTTTGTTGACTGCTCTGCGAAACAGCTCCGCGGAGCTTATCCCAAACCATTGTCGGAGGTTTTTCAACCACGAGATACGACGGCGCCCCGGTCCTCTCTTGCCAAATACTTTGCCTTGCAGGACAAGTTGAAGAGCTCGATATTTTTCTTCGTTTCGCATCACGTGGCCAAGGTACTCAAGCTTACGTTGTTTTACTAAATTGAGCACTTCTTTTTCTTTTGTCATGCGCTGTAGGACCTCAATGTTGGTGACATGGTCCACATAAGATATTTTTTTCGAAATCGACTTAACGCCTTTAAAATGTGGACATTTAGAAGAGTGCTAAGGATTTCATGGGTAGGTATAGTCACGAATATAAAAGTATTAAGGAGAATAGGCAGAGAGAGGGAAATTGAAAACACAATAAAAGAAAGAAAATTGTAATATCTCGGACATAATGTGATGAGAGGTGAAAGATATAACATCTTGAATATATGCCTGAATCAAGGGAAACGAAAAAGTTAAAAACCGGAAGACAGGCAACTCATAGGAACCCCATGACAGAGATGGTTTGATAATGTAATGGTTGACCTCCAGCAGCTTAGTATCACAAGATAGCGGTGTCGCACCCAAGAGCATAAAGATTGCGAAAGGATAAGTACCTAAATAAAATGAGGAAGCAAATTAAAAAGTGGTTTGACTAGGTTAACTTTCACAAAAAGAATCATTTAGTATAGCTAATCATTTATCTGTCAAAAACCTGGGAAAACTATATAAAGAGTTGGAGGAATATTTCAAATTTTCAAGAACTATGATGACTTCATATTGATGCACCTACATGCCTATATGGTTCAAGCGAAAAATACTTTATTCCTTTTATTATTTTCTTGTTTTTGGTGAATTTTTACTTCTATTTTAGATTGCAAACTATCTAACTCTAGGTATATATAGAACAAGAAAAAAAAAGGGAATTTTCAAATACACGTATCCAGAAAAATTCATTTTACAATATCTTGAAATGCTGAACAATGTTCAAAACGTCGATCCTGATGAATGTTGTATCACTTCCCAAACATTTTTTTCTCCCTTCTCAGCAAAATCTGACTAGTCCCGGGTTTTTTTCAGTTGAATTATTAAGCTTTGGAACTATAATATTTTCTTTTATTAACAATTTCTAGTTACTCCGGATCTGTATGTACATACATGTACCGATTAATACAAATACGGATAACACTCGTATGGTATTAATAATTGCTTTTCTATTTACAGATTTGGAACACATATAGCTTTGTTTAAATTATCGAAAATGCAGATACGAATCTCCCACTCGTTTAATAATTATTTTATAGGTTCCAGTGAACAAATGGAGATAAAATGAAAAACAAAATATCTTCTTAAGATCGACTCTGGCTAGGTTGTAAAATAGATATAAATAGATTTCAATTATTCTTCAACAGCATTTTATAGTGTTAAATGTAAACCTTTCGTAGAAAACTATAAATATGAAATACTTCAATGTCGACTTGTCTGACTTGAAAGAATGTAATAAGACACTAAATTATTCTCATACCATTTACTGTACATACACACTTTATATTAAAAGAACTTCAAATACATTATAGAAACTAGTCTGGAGGAATCTTCATTCAAAATAGAAAAAATCAAAAAATACATCCAAAGAAAAAAACTATACCAAAAGCAATATCAGAAATATTACAGAATTTCGTAACTAATACAGTTTGTTAAATGAAGATGTTTTTATAAATATGTATCTTCATTTGTTATAATATATATAACGTACCTATAACAGAAAGAAATGAAACCGTAGTCTGAGCCGACTTGAAAAATGACAAAAGCGTTGCAATTTGGCAGCATTGTCTAATCAAAGTATTTTAGGTCTTTGCTTTTTTAACTGTTAACACAGAAAAATGAGCGCCTTAATGTTGCCCAGGTTGATGTTATGTGTAATTAGTAAGATGTGTCGTAGTGATTTTGAACTTTATGAGAACTCTTCATGAGAACAACTATTCTCCTAAATACAATTTTATCTGATAATACCGCAAAACGACCAATTATAATCCTTTTTCATTTTCATCATTTTCTTTATCTTTGGACATATACCTTCTCCAATCCTTATTGTTCTTTTGCATTCTAGAATCTAGATTTTACTTCTCGGATATCATCATATCATTCCATCAAAAATGGATTCAATCAGAAGATCTTTATGTACAGTGCTCAACAATTGATAAAGATCAACTTAAAAATTAGTCATTTTTACTTTCTTGAATTTCCTATATCTGTTGTCCGATTTAAGTGATTTCTTTAACAAGTTATAGCCTTATTCTTTAACAATATCGCTGTAATAATATCGTTGCTAGACAGATAAATTGTCATTGTATACCTGTAAATCTCGGTAAATCTCAAACTTCGCATTACACTGTGGAATATCCTAGCATTTATGAAATACTGAAATTAAAACCCAACTGTAACCTCATGTTTGCTTAACAATCTGTTTTTTTATTCATTCACTTATGTTGGATAATAAAAAAAGTTAGCTCCTTTAACAACTAGTCGTGTTTTTTATCAATTGAGGGTGTCAAATAATGCACAATAACTACCTCTTAAATCCCACCAAATTTCATTTGCACATCACCGGTTTAAGAGCAAAAAATAAATCGTCAGTTTGTAAGAAAAATTTCAACATCTCCTATCTCGCAAACGAAGCATTTGCGGACATACGTTTATAAAGCAAACTGCCATTATTTTTTCATGCAGAATAACCCCTTTAAAGTTTGCCATATTATTTAAAAGCACCCTGTATTGATGAAAAACAGGGCTAGTTGTTAAAGTACGTAACTTTTTTATTATCCAGCATAAGCGAATGAATCAAAAAACAGATTATTAAGCAAACATGAGGTTACAGTTGGGTTTTAACGAAAAATCAATCACAGATTACTTTTGGTAAGCAGCAACAGAGGGAAAAGACGAAAAGAGTATAAGACAAGAAAGTAAAAAGAGATATTGGCAGTGACCATCATCTAGTAATAATGAGAATGAGAACCACAGAGGAAAAAGAAGAAAAGAGAAGAAAGCTAGTAAACGAAAAAATAAAAAGTTATAAATTAAAAGAGGAAAAATATAAGAAGACATTCTAAAAAATATTAGATATTATTTTGAAAGGTAGAGCAAAAAATAGAGATATAGAAGAAAAAGTGGGAATATCTAAAAACCAGCATAATCATAGCAGCTAAGGAAACTTGCGGAAAGCAAATGGAAGAGATACCTAAGCACAAAGCACCCGGAAGATTACGAGGCACATAAATAAAAAGGAAAGATGTTAAAATAACGGTGAAAGCAGGAAAGGAAAGGTCATGGGAGAGGTTTGAATAAAAAATGATAAAAAATTATATAGAAAACCAAAAACTCTTCTACAGGACAAAAGAAAGAGCACAAGATGCCGAATATAAAAGACAAGAATGGAAACGTACTAACAGGAAACGTACTGATGGAAATTGATGATAAAATTTAACAATTCATTATGACATTCTTATACGTCATTCCCCATTCTCCTGTATAGGTCCATAAATGTTCCTTAAAATTTTTCTTTCCCATCTAAGAAGTTGTTCCTCTTGTTCACTAGTCAAAGTTCATGTTTCTGATGCTACGGGTCTCATATAATTATTGTGTATATTTTTTTTTGCGTTGATAGATAACTACTAATTTTGACTTTACAATATTCTATTCTTTTCTTTTTTAAGTAAAATTCTGGCTTTACCTCATCACCGTTTTTATTTCGTTCTGTAACAGTTGATGCTAAATTGAAATGGTCTAGGCTTTCGAACTGTTGCCCGCTCAAAGATATATGAGTACCTTTCATCTGTACTTTTCCGCTTCTTTAAAATATTGATAACTCTTTTCCAGATCTTTTAATGTCCAACTAATTATGTCTATATTCTATATCATCTGCGTAAGCTACGGCTTTGTAAATCTTTGTAAATATTGTACCTTCTCTATCTGTAGGAGTTTTCCTGATAACTCGTTCAAGTTGTCAGGCAAACACCTGAGCGAAAAAATGAACTTATTTATGCACTTCAGGTATTTAGACATCATAATATTCATTATTCGTATTTAACCAAATTATCAGAACAATTCAAAAGCAAATAAAAAATATAATCAACATGAATATTTAAGTTAGCTAAGAATATAAGTTATTAATAAACTACGGATTGATGAAACACTAAGTGACTTTTTTAAAACGATCGGTCATTTACTCATGTTCAATTAACATTAATGATATAATTTTTATGCAGATAACACTATCTCTATAAGAGTATAGAAGTGTGTGTTTATAACTACAATAATATGATGTTATTGTCGGGTTCAAGGGAGATATTCATTAATATAACGACCATTTAGTCGGGAAATTTTCAAGACTCAAAGTTAAGGTTAATGTACATCAATTGTTTTCAGTTGGTGTTGATTTTTTGCATTCAATGTCAATCAAGTGCAAGATTTATTTGATTGAAACAATTTTACGAGGTAGAAGACAGTTTTATATTATAGAAATTGAAGAGAACTTTTCAGTAGGTCGTAATAATAATGTTGTCTGCCTAGTCTAATCTCTTACAACTTACAGAGTATTAATAAATTGCACATGGTATAATGGATCTCCGAGATGAATATACCGAAGACTTTCCATTTTATAGAGCTCTTCTGAGGCGTCCAAATTCTTCCTCATTCTTAACTATCCAACATTCAATTCCGTACATCATAGCCGGTCTTATGGCTGCTTTATAGAATTTTCCCTTCAGCTAAATTGTAATTTTTCTGTTACTACTCGCTTCCTTACCTAATACTAGTTGTTACTGCCTCATACATGTGCTCACCACAGAATCTGAATGAATGAATACCTTATGAGCGTGTGTTTCTTTATTCCTGCATTTTAATGCCTTATAATGAATTATACTGCCTTATAATGAAAATTGGATGTATTGTTGTACTGTCTTGTATAAAGCCAAACTAATAAGGGGATATTTCGGTATCTTCACGTATCCGTCTGTTAATTACTCTCTCCCATTAGTCTATCAGTTATTCGCATGTATAGAAGAAACCGAGTGGAGGAGTTCCTATCCCATCACATGTTCCAATGGCTAATACGGATAATTTTACGGCTAATAGGAATAAAGACCAAGCGTGAATAGGATATAATCAACATAAACACCTGTGGGTCAATTGAAAAAAATAATATAGGGGCTGCAGCTATGTCATTAACTATGCAGATTTGTTGATACAAAACGCACACTTGTACCATGATTAATCAAAAAATCAGAAAAATGCCTAAGCGAGGATCCAGAGGGCTGGCGTGCTCTGACAGATTATACCTTTGGCACGGAATGGGCGTAATGCAGTATGTCAAAACATTTTGTTCCAACTGGTGGAAATAAAATGAATACGAAATATGAGACAAAAAGAAATTAACTAAAAAAGGACTTAGAAGTGTGTAGCATCTGAACCACCAAATACACATGTAAAGGAAACGAACAGTTAATAGTCCAGAAAGCCACTGCGCATCCGCTAGGAAAAATATTCTGATTCTGATTTTTTGCACAATCTCACTCAAAAAGGACCCCTTTTAACAAATTTGCATGTTGCCAGGTCCAAAAGTGGGTCAAAAATTTTTTATACGTTTTTTTTTTGTTTTTTCCTAAAATTATTTTTTTTACATCGAACAAAGTTTTTTTAGGTTTTTTGGATCATTCCAAACAGAAAAGGTCTTAATTGACTTTTCTCGAAAGTTGATAGTTTTTGACATATAAGCGATTAAAAATTTAAAAATTGCGAAATCGGCCATTTTTAACCCTCATAAACTATGTGAAAAAATGAAAATTTCAATGTTGCAAAGGTAGGTAGATATTCTTTAAACATCGTTTGATGAAATCCCGAAGAGTTTTTTGCAATACAGTATCGAAAATCAATTTGTTTTTTAATTGCTAATATTTTTCCGCACATATATTTACACATATTACATACATGCAACGGTTGAAAATAGTGTCGCGCCCGCTTGATTAGCAATTAAAAAACTGTATCGATGTATGTAATAGTTATTTTCCTAACAAGTGCAGAAAGTCATACTTTTCCGCACGCGACTGCAGTTTGCCGAACGACGCAAAGCAGGAGTTCGGCAAGCAGTCGAGTGCGGAAAAGAGACTTTTTGCAAGCGTTAGGAACAATATTTTTTCTACGAGTCTTTAAAAAATGACCAAATCTTAATCAATTAATTTAATTAATATGAAAGTATATACACAAATTAATTCTTTGACAAGGTTGTCAAAACCAAAGTTTCAGCATAATTGGTTAGCATGACGACGATCTTGGTTTCCATGACGACGATTCAAAACCACTGTTATTGTCTACTGATTTGACTTTCGAATATTATGTCAAAATTATTTTATTTTATCGAATCCTCGCGTTAATTTCATTAAAACATGAACACAATAAGATATAATAAAAATGTATACCATTTTTATTCAGTTGCAATGCGAAGGCAAAACAATCTTACTTTTCAATTAGAATACGGAGCGCAGTCCAGTCCTCTGAATCGCGATTTTCGGCTCTTATTGGAGCCTCATCGGAAAGAACGTAGGCACTGTTCTCTATACCCTAATTGACCAGCGTCGAGAGTCTCTCCCACCCATTGCAACCGAAGTGAAGGTATTAGGTGACTAGCGTCATCTGGCAATAAGATATATTTGAAAAGTAAAACTTTCTAAACTAAAATGCGTGCGCGAAAGTAGACATTTTTACACGCTCGTAGAAAAAACTATATATAAAACTGTTTTCGATACTGTATTGCAAAAAATCTTCGGGATTTCATCAATCGATGTTTAAAGAATTTCTACCTACCTTGGCAACATTGGAATTTTAAGTTTTTCACATAGTTTTTGAAGGTTAAAAATGGCCGATTTCACAATTTTTAAATTTTTAATCGTATATAATATCACAAGAGAGAAAATATTGCCGGCAATATTTTCGACTGGTATGAAAGTTTGTTGCCTGGCAATTTTCGCGAATTAAATTTTGACTTAAATCACGAGACGTCAGTCGAGTGATTTTGTCAAAATTTCATAAGCGAAAATTACCAAAAGGCAACGAACTTGAATGAAACCAGGAGAAAATTTTGCCGGAAATAATTTTCTCTCGAATGATATTCGACAAGACTATTTCACGAGACAATTAATGCACCATATCAACAAAATATAATCTTTATTTATTTGTTATTACCAGACACTTTCGTAACGGATCTGTCATAATTTTGTCGCTGAGATTTCACGTCGTTAAGGAGTTTTGTCAGTAGGAAACGAAGCGTTGCTATGCCGTTTTATCAGTTAAAAACATTCTAGTGAAATAGTCGCTTATAATATGTCAAAAACTATCAACTTTAGAGAAAAGTCACTAAAGGGCTTTTATGTTTGGAATGATCCAAATAAACCTAAAAAAACTTTGTCCGATGCAGACAACTCATAATTTTAGGAAAAAAACAAAAAAAAACGTTTAACAAATTTTTGACTCACTTTTGCACCTGGCAACGTGCAACTTTGTTAAAAGTGGTCCTTTTTGAGTAAGATTGTGCAAAAATCTGAATCAGAATATTTTTCTTAGCGGATGCTCAGTGGCTTTCTGGACTATAAGAGACTCCTGTCCCAGAAGCTGTCTTCGCCACAAATAGGTAGCATGTTCACTACTACAAGCGAACCTTTAGAGCCCGCGCAGACCGCAGACCTTTTTGTCGGCCGATAGTTTAGTCGACAGAGAGGTATGCAGAGGCGCACATTACACCGATTCAGTCTCGGCCGACAAAACAGTTTGATGGGCTTACCCATCATGGACAGCCCAACCCGACTAAACTATCGGCCGATTAAAAAGTCTGCAGTTTGCGGGGGCTCTTAGCATACGTTGAGCCAGATAGTTTTTGCAGAACTTATTGTTGCTATGGGAGGATTTGATGTCATATTGATACAATAATTGCATTATTTAACTAATAATTATCACCTGGATGGTACGCATCGATTCACGGTTCAATTCAATCCCCTCACTAAGTCTTCCCTGATAAAACGTTAAGAGGTAAGAGATTCGAATAAAATCTAAACGTAACCCCTTATATATTTATATCGTTTGATTGATCTCCAACGTACCAACATTTGTAATTTATTAATGCTTAGCAAAGGTCTGATGTAGTTTCATGTAGTCTCTATGGGCATTAACTTTTTACTTCTTTACTTCTTCGTTGAGCCATAAGGTTACAATTTAAATGGGTTGTAATATATTTTAATAAACTCTGGTAGTTCGTACTACAATGGCCATAAAACAACAGAATGGTCTTGTTAGTAAATGTATGGTGGTGTAACAAAGTCTTGGTCTAGAGTTAAAGCTACAAAAAAAAACAACATAGGTGGTGGCTTGGAATCCTTGCCACCTGATACCTTGGTGGTACATTGGAATAAAAAATAGAAGGTATCGAACGTGTTAATCTCATAATTTTGTATTTTGTTGCAAATAAATTCTAAGCTGGTTATAACTACTATTCTTATTTTAAGGGCACAATAATTACGTAGAGGTAACAATATTAAGATGAGAACAAATTGATGTGGTTTTAATTTTACACACTTATAACAATTTGCCTCACTGCACTACGGTATTTCCAATTATTTTGACATTACAACTTCTCGAACTGGAAACGCCACTGCTTTTAAGTACCTATTGCATTCATTTATTTAAACCAATAAAGCAAAACTATTTAGCATAGAATAACATTTCCATAAGTACGCATCTACTTGCATTAAAACATTTTGTCGGAAGCTTTTAAAAGAATAATACCGTATTATTATATAAGGCACGATTTCATGTACATATTAGAATATACTGCTTGAAGTAATTTATTGCATTTTCGATAATTATTCTCGTAGGTTTTGATTTTTTATTGATTTAATCTATTTAATAATGGTAGATACATAATATGGTATTCATTGATCTTGAGAAAGCATATGATAGAGTTCCTCGAGAGATTCTGTGGTGGGCACTCAATAAGAAAGGAGTCCCTGGTGAATATGTAAAGATTTTGAGGGATATGTATGAGGGAGTAACGACTAGTGTTAGGACAGGTGTGGGAGAGACTGATAAATTTCGTGTGAAAGTAGGATTGCACCAATGCTCTGTGCTTAGTCCGTATTTATTTTCATTAGTTTTGGACCAGATAACAGCGAAACTACAGGGTAACATTCCATGGTGCTTAAGGTATGCTGATGATGTCGTGTTAGCAGGAAATAGTGAAAGAGACTTAGAACTAAAACTGGAACAGTGGAGGCAAGCTCTGGAGGAAAAAGGTTTAAACCTTAATAGGACAAAAACAGAGTATTTGGAATGTTCATATAAAGATGGAGTTACTACAAATAAAATGGTATCTTTGGATGGTGAACTGATTGTAAAAAGCAATAGTTTTAAGTACCTGGGATGGGTATTACAGAGTAATGGAGAAATAGATGCATGCCGTAGAATTAGGGCTGGATGGATAAAGTGGAAAGAAGCGAGTGGTGTGTTGTGTGACAGAAAAATTCTAATGAAGCTGAAGGGAAAATTCTATAAAACAGCCATAAGTCGGGCTATGATGTACGGAACTGAATGTTGGGCAGTGAAAAAGAAAGAGGAACAACGAATGCATGTGACGGAAATGAGAATGCTTAGATGGATGAGTGGAGTGACAAAGAAGGATAAAATTAGAAATGAGTATATTAGGGGAAGTCTAGGTGTGGCATCAATTGATGCCAAAATGAGAGAGCATAGGTTAAGATGGTTTGGTCATATTCAACGTCGAGACGTTAATCACCCAATACGAAGAATAGCTGAAGTGCAGATTCCTGGAAGGAGTAGGAGAGGAAGACCAAAGAAGACCTGGGGGGAGACGATAAGGCAGGACATGTTGGTAAAGGGGATTAACATTGATATGACCCAAGATAGAATTGTGTGGAGAAATGCAATTAGGGAAGCCGACCCCGCATAGGGATAAGGCAAAGAGAATGATGAATAATGGTATATACATCGTACATACAATTTAAAAAAAAAATGAAATTTGAATACTTGTCCATCGTTTATTCTTCACCTAAATCTTTTTCTCTCGGGTCGTCTGCTACACAGTTCTGCCATCTACTTCTTGGTGTTCCTCGACGTTTTCTTCCATCAACTTCTAACAGCTCCGCCTGCGGCCCACATAGTTTTCATTTCTACGTCTAACCCAGGGGTGGGCAAAGTGCGGCCCTCGGGCCGCATGCGGCCCTTTATACATTTTTTTGCGGCCCGCGAAAAAAAAAATGAATTATTTTCATTTAAAGATTTTTTTAATTATTGCCAATATTAATAAATAAATATAGATAATGCAGCTATTAATTAACACTTCGCAACGGGTGATTTTTCCGCAACTTTTCAACATAACGCGGGCAATTATTTGGGTTTCCGGCAGAGTTTTGTCGGCTCCCTGAATGAAATCCACGAAATTTCAACAAATGAAAACGATATTTTTTAAGTAGTCTGGAGATAAAACTTAAAGATTACGTCCATGAACAATTTTCAGAACATCAGTTATTATTTTTCACTGCTTAATCCATGAGCAGGTATTGTGCAAAAATGTTTTGCAAGTAGTCAACGCCAACGTCATTTCAATTATAACTAATATTGTTACTTATTCGTTCAATAGGACTAAATCATTGTGCATATTTTTATATTATTTAATTCTTTCAAAGAAAACAAAAACAATGAAGGAAATCTAAGATTTCTCAAATTTATCATCTTTTTCTTGTAATTTAAATGACGCTTGTTGCATATTACGTATCGTATGATGCGTGTTTGCATCTATTTAAGCACGGAATTTCCCTTCAAATAATTTAAGTAACTAATAGCAATGTGAAAATAGAATTTACTATTTTATTTGGCGATAAGCCACAATTTAAGCTTGAAATTAAATTTATTTGACGTTTCCATTTTCACTTCGGAAATCGTTATCAAAATACAAAACATTCATAAATTAAACTAATTAAATAAATGCTTAACTTATTATTGTTTTGTATTTTGATAACAATTTCCGAAGTGGAAATCGAAACATCAAATAAATTTAATTTCAAACTTAAATTGTGGCTTATTCCCAAATAAAATAGTAAATTGCATAAGATGTCACAAGGAAATAGCTTCAGAACAATATTAGGGAAAAAAGAAATAGGTTCATATATTTGAGGGAAAGACCATGCTTAATTAAGTGCGAATGCTGTTTAGGGGGGAGGGGTAGGGTTTGGAAAATTTGAATTTTTTTTTGTTTTTTTATTAGTTTAAATGAAAGTACATAAATAAATAAATAAATAAACTTCAAGAATACTCTCTAAAATTTTCAGCTTGACCGGAGTAAAATTACCGGAAGTAAAGCATGTTTAATATCCCTACCTTCGACTCGCTTTGCAGTAGCTTGAGCGTAGTGAGAAACGTTTAACAGCTATTCCCGTCTCTTTTGCAAATTACTCTTATTCCGGCGTGCATAACTTTACGATTTGTCAGACAAGAAACAAATTGAAATAAAAGTCAAACCAAACGCGTTTTTCTCAAAACTGCTTTTTTCAAAGGCTGTGGACATTGTAACTCAAAAACTACCTACTTGAGAGATCCACCTGAAATTTTCATAGATTTTCTTTAGACATTTCGTGAGGTAACTCTGTCGAGATATATTTTGGTTAACAATAATAAATATGTTGATTATCACCCTTTTTTAAAAAAATCGTTATTTTGACTTGTTGTATTTTGAGTGATATCAAAAACTCAAAAATCGTTGAAATTAAAAAACTCAACAGCGTTACCTCGAGAAACTCATAATATAATAAAATATTTTTGAATTTTTTGTTTCATATGATCCATTGACGAATTCTACTGCAAAATCCATTTTTTTGGAGCTGCCTGTAAAAATTTGCCTTTGTTGGCTATTTTTCATTATTTGGTCTCGAATTTTTTTTTAATAATCTTTGAATTATTGTATTGAATATGTTGATCTAATATAAAAATAAAATAATTCTAGCATAATTTCAAACAAAATCCACGAAAAGGTGCTTGAAAAGTTGATTTCAAACCACGCCCCCCCCCCCCCCCCGCCCTCCTTAAACAAAATTAGTAAAGTTAAATCGAACATGTTAAGGTAACAAATATTGCGGCCCTCGGTAATAGACCAAAAATATTTTGTGGCCCTTACTAAAAAAAGTTTGCCCACCCCTGGTCTAACCTGATCGAACCAGTCTCTGTTCTTGAATCTTTTAAATTGTAGTCACAGAAAGCTCTTTCCGTTCTTGATCATGTCCGTTCTAGCCTCACCTAGCATCTACTGTAACATTTTCATTTCAGCTACTTCTCACTCAACTACTTCATTTTCAAATATCTTCTTTTCCTAAATCTTCTTTATAGGCCACACTTTACTGCCGTACACCAACACAGGTTTTATCACACTCTTATATATCTTTCCTTTCAGCTGCTTCCCGATTTTTCGTCCACAGAATACCCCGCTCATTATCTTCCAGTTAAACCAATCAGCCTGTATCCTGTGAGCTTGAATTTTTTAGTATGTACTGTGTTTATTTGGAAAGATAGATTAAAAAAATTGGGCCTTTTACTTCGTATATCCTTTAATCATTCTACTTTCATCTATTCTGCAGATGTAAACATACTTAGCTGATTGTTCCGTATTGTGTATAATATAGATTCTTGTTTTAATTTTACACTTACGACCTCATTTCTAATTGCATCAGACATCTCTATTGCATTTAGCTAATATAAAAATGTAAATAACATAAATAAAAATCTTTTTTCTACGAGCGTGCAAAAATGTCTACTTTCGCGCACGCATTTTAGTTTAGAAAGTTTTACTTTTCCGCACGCGTGTTAGTTTTCCGCACGCGTTTTACTTTTCCGCACGCGTTTTACTTTTCCGCACGCGTGTTAATTTAGATATGTTAATATGGCCTTAAAGTAATTATAATACATGCAATAAACTAATATTTAGATATTATTTAATAATTTATTTCAAATATATCTTATTGTGTTCATGTTTTAATGAAATTAACGCGAGAATTCGTTGAAATAAAATAATTTTGACATAATATTCGAAAGTCAAATCAGTAGACAATAACAGTGGTTTTGAATCATCGTCATGGAAACCAAGATCGTCGTCATGCTAACCAATTATGCTGAAAGTTTGGTCTTGACAACCTTGTCAAAGAATTAATTTGTGTATGTATTTTCATATTAATTAAATTAATTGATTAAGATTTGATAATTTTTTAAAGACTCTTAGAAAAAATATTGTTCCTAACTCTTGCAGAAAGTCTCTTTTCCGCACTCGACTGCTTGCCGAACTCCCGCTTCGCATCGTTCGGCAAACTGCAGTCGCGTGCGGAAAAGTATGACTTTCTGCACTTGTTAGGAAAATAAATATATTGTCCTAATACTCTGTACATATCAAACAGTATTTACAATATATTACAATCTTTTTTTTTCTTTTGTCAACTTTGTTTCTTCAGCGCTTGCTTAGGCCTTATTTAGATAGGGCGGTTTGCCAACGTAAACGTCGCGATTAACCTGTTTAAACGCTGGTAAACCGCGTAAAACTCTCTGTTGCATATGTACGATTATGAGGGGTTGCATTTGTTTCTATGTTAACTTGAACCGCGGCGGTTGGGTTTTTCAGGTAAACCGCGGCGTCAAACGTTGGCAAACCGCCCTATCTTAACAAGGCCTTACTTTGTGAAACCGTATCCTCTTCGGGTTCCTGATTATCCGGAATGGGACGTTTCATCGCCGCCAGTTCATCGCCAGTCCATTTCATCGCCGTCCGTTTCATCGCCGACCGTTTCATCGTCAGTTAGTCAGTTGATTTTGTATTATGGAAGATGACACGACACGACGTTAAATTCAGTTCAAAACTTATGACAATTAAAAAGATAAAAAATATTATTATATTAATTTACTGTTCTATTTCTACTTCCCCTAAATTTGATACTAAATAGTATTAAATTTGTAGTGTTAAATGGCCTTCTAGAAATATACAAGAATAAAAAAAACCGCTAAACGCCGTAAAAATGAGTGGCGCATACAATATTCCAGCTACAAAAGATCTGATATGAATATTATGTGGCGCGAAAATGTATTTTCATTTTGATTAAAAACAAAATTCTAGTTTTATTTTAAAAGATTTTTTCATGATATTTGGCCAATTTGAAGTAAAACGCGCCACAAAAGAGTAACTTTGATACAGTTTGAATTTTGAAACTCTTTTGTGGCGCGTTTACTTCAAATTTAGCAAATATTATAAAAAAATATTTTAAAATATAACTAGAACTTTGTTTTGCATCAAAATGAAAATACATTTTCGCGCCACATAATATTCATATCAGATCTTTTGTAGCTGGAATATTATATGCGCCACTCATTTTTACGGCGTTTAGCGGTTTTTTATTCTTGTATCAGGAGTTTTTCAAAGTTATTTATAAATTAAATGTATAAAGTTGAATGCAATGTTTCTCGATTACACGTTAAGCTTTATAAATGATCGCCTTTGTCGCATTATCTCCCAAATGATCTAGTGTCCATCGAATGTACACTAGATTTTTTTTTATATTTGAAATACATTGAAAAAAATATTGGGATGGCCGGTAAATGAACGTTGCCAGATCAAATTAGCGTCGTAACCACTACAACTACATAAACCATTTAGGGAATAATCATTAATTGGATTATACTTGTGTAGCTTAATAACTTCTAAACGGCTTAACCGATTTTGTTCACTAAACATGAGTTTGAAACGTATTGACAAGTAGTACCTTATGCACCTAAGGTCAAGTATGATAACTGAAGCTATTACAGGAATTATTGAGCTTGAAAAACCGTTTTTTCCATAAGAAATAGATTTGATCATACTTATGAAGCCTATAACTTAAAAATTCGAATTTTCCCGGATATAAGGTATATACCGTTAGATTCGTCTAGAGTTTTTCTACAAACGCTCAGTTATTGGCGTAATTCGTAGGTTGAAATTTTGAGTAATTGTCGAAAAACCAAAACTTTCAAAGTTTAGTTTTTCAGTTTTTCGGCTATACTGATCCGTGTGTATGTCTGATACTGACAGCTTAGACACCATTTGAAAGCTTAACTCAACACTATTGATTTGGTGTATTTACTGTCCTCCTGTCTCTTCTTGAACCTATATACCGCCAAAAAATATGCCGTTTTGTACCTACCAAGTCCTATAGCTGGCTTATGGGTAGTCAAAACTCACAAACTACACCGGTTCTGAATCGGCCCTCACCCCCTCTTCAAACACAGAAAAAATAATTCAGATCGGTTTAACTTTTTCACACACATACATACATACAGTCGGAAAAATGAAAGAATACCCATGAACGATCACATTAATCACTTATTTTGTATTTGCTGTCTTTTTCCATAAATAACAAACGTTTGTTATAGAAAAAGATAGCAAATATAAAATAATTGATTGATGTGATCGTTCATGGGTATTCTTTCATTTTTCCGGCTGTACATACATACATATCCACAAATATTTTCCCTTTTTTAAATAAAAATTGACTCATATTTCTGACCTCGGTAACTTATGAATGGTATAACCGATTTTCAAAATTATACATGCGTTGGAAAGGTAATGATCAGTACTATTAGAAACCGTAAAGATCGGAGTTAAATTTTCGAAGTTTTTGGGAGTTTTGGGGACGAGAACGAAAAACAGACCCTAAATAGGAAGGGCCGTAAAATCCACACCCTTGGACCAAAATGGATGGTTGACATATGAATGGGTGAGTCTTTTCCTGAACTTTAAGATGAGAGTTGGCCCAATTTTCAATTCAGTCAGATTTAGAAATTCGATAATTTCGTGTATATATAGTGTCGCGTGTAGGGGGTGTAGGTGTGCGCCACTGGCGAGAACTGCCGTTCTCTGGTAATATGTTCAAATTTATGTAGTGTCAGGTTAGGTGAGGTTAGGTAATTTCCTAGAATTCCTAATTAATATTAAAAATAAATAATAAATGTAACTGTAGAAAATTGGTCGGAAATTTGGAAATAAATCAGTTAGCGATTAATTAACTGGCGATGAATCGGCCGGCGATGAACTGACGGCGATGAACTGGCGGCGATGAACTGGCGGCGATGAAACGTCCTAGACCGCTGATTATCTATGCTGTTGGGCTCGTGGACCTCTGTTTTTGCAGGTACTACTTTTGATGCCGTACATAGTTCCCTGCTTGAACGTCTTCAGCAACCACCTAGCTAGACCCTGATTAGATGATCAATCAGTTTATGTGTTCCGCGATGTATCCTATATGCATTCTGTTTCTAACAACGATATCCCTAGTTTCGAGGAGTTTTCTTGTGGCTTGGTTAATTAATTTTCTAGTCCGGTTCATGGCTACCTCCCTCAGTGATGGGCACTGAAGCCTTTTTTGGATGGTTGCGTTTGAAACTCTGTTTGACCTGACCATATATTAACCTATAGCATGTCGTTCTGTTCATACAAGTTTTTTGTAGTCGGGCTTCGCTGTTGAATTCCATACTGAGACTGCATATAACATCACCGCTCTAACGTAGGTCTAGTCTAATTGGTTCTGTATGTGTAGAGTTGAATAAATCAATCTCTGATTGCCACTGATGCCTTTTTCTTGACTAGCTGGGCGTGTTTGGTGTGAAGTTTAATCTTCTGTCAAGAAAAACTTCTAAGTACCTACTTGACGACCTGTTCCAACTGGATTCTATTTCCCCTCATCGATAATTCTTCTCTGATTGGTACGATCTGCTTTGTAAAGATAACGAACCCTATCTTCTCTGTGTTGATATTTATCTTCCAGTTGTCAGTGTGGTCTGCAATTATTTCTAGGTGGTTTTTAGTTCTCTCAGCATACTTATGTTTTCTTTGGCTGCGGTGTAGATTGCTGTGTCGTCGGCATATAGGTCTGGGGCTGGGTTTGTTTTGTTCTAGTATCAGTGGTAAATCTGAACCAAAAATATTATATAGTCATCAACATAATCATCCAGCCTTCTGCATCCAAAGTTGCACATAGGCCTCCCCTAATTTCTGCCAGTTCTGAGGGTCTTGGGCTTCCTGCAACCAATTCCCAGCAATCCTTTTGACGTCATCTGTCCAGCGTGTAGGTGGTCTACCTCTATTTCTTCTGTCTGCTCGTGTTATCCACCCTTATTATATCGTCGGTATACTGCGAAAACCAGATAAATGACAAATTTTAAAATAATGAGTTAAGTATACCAAAATTCTCAGCTTTTTATGCTCTACATACAGGTAAAACCCAATAAATGATACCACTTACCATTTAGCAGATAATTTGTGTAATAAACAAATAAGTTATACCTAACCAACTTTTCATTTTCAAATAAAACAATATATCAAAAATGAATAACCATTTTCAATTTCGTTGCAAAACGAAAATACAGTCGAACCATATTCCAGTCCAATCAGAGAGTGCTGCAAGCACCTCTACCGGTTTCGAAACTTATTAGTCTCTCATCAGGAGGCACATATGCTGCTCTCCCTGATCCAACCAAAACAAACCCCAGCGTGCAGTCCCGAATTGCAACGAACGAAATGGCATAGATGCCCTAGCGGCAACTGCTAGCAAAAGACTAAGTTTTCACTCTAATGGCATATAACATATCCCACCAGAATGAAAACAATGGGAACCTTCTCTGGTTACACCTCCGAGGCTTCTACAAAAACAAACCCCAGCGTGCAGTCCCGAATTGCAACGAACGAAATGGCATAGATGCCCTAGCGGCAACTGCTAGCAAAAGACTAAGTTTTCACTCTAATGGCATATAACATATCCCACCAGAATGAAAACAATGGGAACCTTCTCTGGTTACACCTCCGAGGCTTCTGTTTTGGTTGGATCAGGGAGAGCAGCATATGTGCCTCCTGATGAGAGACTAATAAGTTTCGAAACCGGTAGAGGTGCTTGCAGCACTCTCTGATTGGACTGGAATATGGTTCGGCTGTATTTTCGTTTTGCAACGAAATTGAAAATGGTTATTCATTTTTGATTTACATTTACTCTGTGTGGAGTATGAAGGGAACCAGTCTCGTTGGAACTTTACCGCGCTGAGCAGATGTGACGTGAATTGTAAATTGTAGAATTCCCTCATCTTCCTTAGTCTCAGCATCCGTATGGCTTGCAAATTGTAGAAGCCTCGGAGGTGTAACCAGAGAAGGTTCCCATTGTTTTCATTCTGGTGGGATATGTTATATGCCATTAGAGTGAAAACTTAGTCTTTTTTCTAAAACAATATATATTTGCCGGACAACAATATATTTCTACTACTTTAAATCTACCATATTCAGTAAAAAGGTGATAAGTGTCTTTAATACAGTGTGATTTATTTTGATTTACAGGTAAAACCAGGTAAGTGATCGCACCTCGATCTTAAATTTAGGTTTAATCAGCTAGGTCTCTTAACTATTTCAAACTAATGATAGAATATTATTTCTGATATATGCATCTTTCACTAGCATATCGAATATCAAACAAAACTTTTTCTCGATTTCGGTATTTCGGCATTTATCTGGTTTTCGTAGTATACCGACGATATAGTATTGATGATAAAATGCTGCCCTGCGGCATTCCTTCTAGAACTGCTTGCATCTTGGACATTTTTTTGTCAGCTGAAACCTCAAAAGTTTTATTAGTCAAATATTTTATCACATGCATACATTGACTAAGAAATGAGGTAATCTAGCTCTTTCTGTGTCCTAGATTTTTTCTATCCTGTGTGGCCATTCCTTTTGCGTCACCGACTAGTCTTGCTAGTTATAGCGTTATAGTTCACAATTTCTTCCTTTTCTGAAAAAACTGATCTTACTGGATAATTCTACTTCTTTCTGAGTCTTCTGCAGATGATCCTTTCCAAGTGACTCCAGTAGTGATATTGACTTGTAACTTTATTTGTTATTAAATTGTAAATTATTTCAATAATATAGGTATATTTATTTATTTGTAGAGTTTTAGTGCAGCAGTGTATAACTTCTCTTATATAATAATTAAGATAAAATATAAAAGAGGCGCTAGTTTATCTACTGGAAATAATGAATAATTAATTGTGTACTACGTGATCGATTTATTCCATTTTTAATTTCAAATTGTCCAGAAAATCATAAATATGTCAACCTTTTACTCTAGTAGATGACCTTCCTCGATTAGGCTAATCATTATACCGACATATTTTAGTAATTTATTGTTGATTTTTAATTCTGTATCATCATGTTCTTCCAAACGGGTTGATTGTTGTCGATCGTTGACCGATATTTTCATGTTGAATGTTCCCACCATTAAATTAGTTGATTAATGTCTCGGCGTTGAACATGACCAAACCATAACCTATGCTCTTGTTTTGGCATCAATTGGTGCCACCCCTAAAGTTCTTAATTTTAATATACTCGTTCTTAATTTTATCTATTTTGTCTCTACACTCATCCATCTGAGCATTTTCATCTCCGCCACATGCATCAGTGTTTATATTTATTTTTAACTGCTCATCATTCAGTTCCGTACATCATAGCTGGTCTGCTTATGGCAGTTTTATAAAAATTTTCCTTTCAGCTTCATTGAAATTTTTTCGGAACATAACACACCACTCGCTTAAAGGGCTACATTTATCACAGAACTTTTTCACTCTAAGTAGAGCATCATCAGTGATCAAGAACCCTTTAATTATTGACTAGATGTCTTACATTGACATAAATGAAAAATCCAATGGATGGATACAATCCCTGAGAATATGGCCCTTGGGTATTATATGATTCCCACAAGGCACGTGGTTTGCTTAATAGACAATATTATGTCTTCACACTGAAGACGATAAGACGCAACTGAAGTCGTCTCACCGTCCTCAATGTGAAACCATAATATGTGATTATGTATTGGTATACAGCCAGCTACAGGAAATTCTTCCTTATGGCCATTTATAATATGTACCTGCTTCTTCAACTGATTTATAATTACTGTAAAACGGAGGCAAAAGATAAACAGCAGTAAAATATTTTTTATATAATTTATATAATAATATATTTATATATAATTATATCTAATATTTAATAATAATATATTTATATATAATATAATTATTATATTCCCTTTTAGTGTGTTTATTATATTTGTATATAGTATACCGGGTGGTGAATTGTAAAACGGGCCATAGGAAACTCAATGTAAAATTCTAAATTGTCGAATTCCTGCTTCCCTAATTATTTTACATCAAAAGTCATGAGAAACTATTTGTAGAGGATTAAAATCTGTATTAAAAACAAAAGTTAAAATTGTTCTACGATTTAAACAGAGTCCAAATAGGTCTGGATCCCGCGTATGAAAAAAAAGTTGATTAATAGCAAGCTGAAAATTTGTTAATAGCTTAAGGGTGTCCAGTCGGATAAACTTTGATATATGGGAACACTGTAACAGGGGCAGTTTTAATTGTGGAACAGGTTAAAAATTTCGAACGGTCAGACCACGAAAACGGCACATTTATTTTGTCCGACAGAACAGACTTAAACTCTCCGAACAGAGATTAAACTCTCATTCAAAAATCAGACTGCTCTTTATCACCTGTCATAATTCCTGTCATTTCACATATTCTACATGTTACACTCATTAAAATGCCCATTTGGTGATAAATAGCAGTCTGATTTTTGCATGAGAGTTTAATCTCTGTTCGGAGAGTTTAAGTCTGTTCTGTCGGACAAAATACATGTGCCGTTTTCGTGGTCTGACCGTTCCAAATTTTTAACCTGTTCCACAATTAAAACTTCCCCTGTTCCAGTGTTCCCATATATCAAAGTTTGTCCGACTAGACACCCTTAAGCTATTAACAAATTTTCAGCTTGCTATTAATCAACTTTTTTTTCATACGCGGGATCCAGACCTAAAAATTTTGAAAAGTAGAATACATTTACCATACCTAAGTAAGTGCGTAAAAGTAAGGCCACACGTTACTATTTCTGACAGTACGCAAACTATTGACTGAATAAAACATCTTTATTATTACTACTTTCTCCTCAACTGAGGACATCTTTTCGACTTTATTGTTTTTTAACACGTTCGTTGCCATGTTGGTCCGATGGGACCATCGCTGATGTTGCTTCAATAGGCCACGTTGGTCCAATGGGACCAACGCAAGTTTTGCATCAACAGGCCATGTTGGCCCTATGGAACCAACATTTATTCAGATATGTACCGAGCCGTTGGTGTTTATTTAGTCATGGGAATGAACCAACGAGGCCTACAAGCTATGTGCTATGTGCTGTATACAGAATTTGTGCGATTTATGGAATATGACAAATGTTGTCCCACATAAGTCAAAAACGTTGAACACATTTGTTATATGGTGGCTCATAGGCGCACTTAAAAAAAGGAATGGATGGCTCAAGGAGGCATTGATTTAGAAAATATAGTCGGCAGCGAACGTGTTAAACAATAAAAACGATAAAATAAAAATACTGACGGTTCAAAATATTGTTAATATAATAATTTCATTTTGACCGAAGGCAACCTTATACACATTCTTGCACTGTGTGTGGCCTAAATTTGGCAAATACTTTGATAACATTTACATATATTTTACAAAATTTTGGAATGTGTTTAATTCGTAGAACAATTTTAACAATTGTTTTCAATAAAGATTTCAATCCTCTAGAAATAGTTTCTCATGTCTTTTGATGTAGAGTAATTAGGGAAGCAGGAATTCAACAGTTTCGAATTTTACATTGAGTTTCCTATGGCCCGTTTTCCAATTCACCACCCTGTATAACCCTATTATTATACAATCAATTATATTGTATACACAACCTATTTATCTATTTTCCCTTTAAAACACAATTATTTCAAATAGAGGATGCAATGCTATTAATCCTAAAATTTGTGCGCTTCTTCCTGCTTAGTATTTTATACATGGAATCAGTGGCGGCTCGTGATTTTTACAATAGGGGAGGCTATACCTAACTGTAAAATATCTAGACAAATTTGCACTAGCAAAAAAATGCGCCAAAAAATGTAATTTAAGGCCCCATCTTTTAACCATTTTTTATTTACATTTCATAATATCATCCTAATTCATAATTTCATGATATCATCATTTTAAAAATAGTTAGTCTAATAGTAAAAGTTTAATACCAAAGTTTGTGTCGTTTATTTGTTAACAATTCCATCTATTTGTAAATAGATACCTATGCATATCAAAATAAATACAGATTTGAAGTCTTGCAGTCCATACATAATGAAGCTTCAAATTTTTAAGATACTCAACTGAATTTTTTTAATTCTAAACGCGGCCTACTGCCAATTCAAAAACACGATAAATTACCGATATTTTGCTTTGAGTTAGAGATATCGGAAAAAGTTATTTGAGCAAGTTGTTCCAAATATTATTATAACCCCACATACCAAATTTCATAACAAAATTCGCACTTTTAGATTTTTCATTATATTTAGTCAGGACCCTAAAATTCGTTGTCCTGAGACGCACCCAACCACCCAACGGAGCTGAGAAGCTACACTGCCTCCCTTGGTATATCTCCGGGCAACGTGTGATGGCGCCGTAGATGCCACTGTTAGGAGACCGGGTCTCCTTAAACGCCTGCTGCGCTGCACGGAGCATTAGCAACGGAGAAAGCTGGGCTTCTCGGCTCCGTTCGTGCATCTCGGGATAACCCAGGGTCCTGCCTACAATAATATGTAATAAAACTGAGACGCGATCATGCGTTCTAATGCTAATGCTCCGTACGTATGGATAATTAGTGATAATATGGAATTTACACGTTGTATAATAGTGAGAGTAATTGTTGTTTTCGCGATTCATGATAAACAAAACAGTATAGAGTGTGTAAAAAATTTATGGGGAGGCTGAGCCTCCCTTGCCTCCTCTGACGAGCCGCCACTGCATGGAATATAAAAATGGAATAACAAGTATACAGAGTTGCTGTATCGTTGTGATAGTCATATTGGTCATATGTTTTAACTGGATATACAAAGCACCCAATCCTGGAGCTTTACAGGAATGTGATTCTATTTCCTTTAAATTTCGAAATTAATAATATCTACTTTGTGTTTTTTTTGTCTTTCTTTCTCAATGTCTTCTAATTTCGTCAATATCTATTTGATTTTGTTAATAATCTCTGCGTTATTGACATTGATACTCCTTTATTGACTACTACTGTAATAGTATATTATGCAACAAATATTTAATAATGGTCATTATGATGTGAGTATGACGGATAATACGAGCATCATAATGACAATTAAATACAAGTTGTATTCACATGATTTTTTCTATGATGATTCAGAATAAAAAAAAATTATTAAATTTTTTTTGTAAAACAAACAAATTTAGTTGGTAGTTATATGATTAAATTAATTATGTTGATTTTATATTTTGACAATATATCACATAATATGATAGGTCTGGATCCCGCGTATGAAAAAAAAGTTAATTAATAGCAAGCTGAAAATTTGTTAATAGCTTAAGGGTGTCTAGTCGGACAAACTTTGATATATGGGAACACTGAAACAGGGGTAGTTTTAACTGTGGAACAGGTTAAAAATTTGGAACGGTCACACCACGAAAACGGCACATTTATTTTGTCCGACAGAACAGACTTAAACTCTTCGAACAGAGATTAAACTCTCATGCAAAAATCAGACTGCTATTTATCACCAAATGGGCGTTTTAATGAGTGGAACATGTAGAATATGTCAAATGACAGGCATTATGACAGGTGATAAATAGCAGTCTGATTTTTGCATGAGAGTTTAATCTCTGTTCGGAGAGTTTAAGTCTGTTCTGTCGGACAAAATAAATGTGCCGTTTTCGTGGTGTGTCCGTTCCAAATTTTTAACCTGTTCCACAGTAAAAACTGCCCCTGTTCCAGTGTTCCCATATATCAAAGTTTATCCGACTAGACACCCTTAAGCTATTAACAAATTTTCAGCTTGCTATTAATCAACTTTTTTTTTCATACGCGGGATCCAGACCTATGACAATAATAATTATTAAAATGAATTTGAGTTTAAATTTTGAATGACCATATCGCAGCAAAGCGTATGCATTTGACTTAACATTGCTCATTGCGCATGTGTCACCTTCGAGACAGTACGTCAACTCGCGATTCCATCGGTTAAAAATTTGTATCGTAATGAAAATCTGCATTATAATGCGGCCCATTATGATTCAGGAATTGAAATCATAATTGATGAATTAAAGTATGAGAATAGAAAAAATAAATCTATAAATCATAAGTACTCGAATTGATTAACAATTCATGTACTATTTTAAAAGAAAAGTTCCGTGATAACAGGCCTTACAGTTCGCACTCATAAAAAATTTACCAAAGTTACCATGACTTAAAAAACGGCAGGACGAAATCGTGACCACGACCAAAAGCCAAAAGAGAATATGCTAAAGAGGCTTCCTTTTGTGGATATAACTGACAGCCCTTTTATTTAAAAAAAGAACAATAAACATAAGTGACTGTCGGAAATATATTTTTTGCTGAGTTGTTAAATTTAAAACATGATACCTGGTAGATATCATGTGCTATCTATAATTCATCTATTTTCGGAACTAATTAATTTACCAAGACATCCATTTTAAGATGCATTAATATTGACGAAACTTCAATATTCTTCTTTGTCTTCAAATTTCATTTGTGATATTGTTTTTTTATGAATTCTCCAATACATTATTTCTTCGCATATTTATATATTATTCTGTTTTTTCTCATCATCTTATAAACTTTAATTGAATGGTGGGCTACAACAATGTTGTAAGCGACAGATTGGGTCAAAGTGAGGTTTTAATGCAATATTGTTGTATATTCAGGCACCAATGCGAGCATCTTTCAATCTGGCTAAAAACATTTTGCCTTCCGAGTTTTTCGTATCGCAATGTTGGTATCCGTGCAAAAACGTTGTATGTATGTCACTGTCAAACTACTGTCACTGTAAAAATGGAGGTTAACGTGTCGCTGAGTACCCTTTTGAACATAAATAGAGGGAAAAAACGCAAAATCAATATTAACCAGTGGAAGAGAAACATCCGTAAGCGTCAGAGAAATGCAGGTGAAGCATATATATCTGCTAGAAACGAGAATGTACCAGCAAAACCCCGTCCACATGAGGTGAGTGCAACAATGTTGTATATTTTGTTAGGAAACGTATTTTTTTGTAGCCTTATCATTGTCGTTAGCTTTGTTATCTGTGCTCGTTCCGTAATGTGTGTATGATTTGAAATTCGGCATCTTTCGATAACTTCAAATAGTGGTAGGGGAGCAAAGTATGCTAAATGTGCCAGTCACTCGAGCGCTGTGGGGACCTATTGGGTTGTGATTGGGTTTGGTACCATTCGATAGATTTTTCAAAAATATTAATATAAGATATTAAATAATTAATATATATATATATACATATATATATATATATATATATATATATATATATATATATATATATATATATATATATATATATATTTAAAAACATAAGATGTAGATCTTTGAAACACACTCAGTGAACCAAAGATCCAAGGTTATTGGTTTAACGACCACTCGTACGAAATCAAATAGATGAAATAGAGAATGTGGAAAAATCCCCTTACGAACAATTCACACATCCACCATTTCGGGCTGGGAAAAATTTTTCGAATAGAATCAAAGATCCAAACACCAGTTCTTAGAAATGTGTTTCGCCCTCTTCATGTGTGAATTGTTCGTAAGGGGATTTTTCCACATTCTCTATTTCATCTATTATATATATATATATATATATATATATATATATATATATATATATATATATATATTATATATATAATCGATTCATAACGTTCTACGACGTCTTCCGATTCCCAATCGCCATTGCTCTCGATCGTAGCACATGTCTTCGTTCAAGCCTCTTTCTCTGATTTCCCTATGGATTCCTTCTATCCAGCTTTTCCTAGGTCTTCCTCTTTTCCGCCGTCCTTTTGGTGCCCATCGTAGCAGTTGCTTGGGTAATCTGTCTTCTTCCATACGTCGTACGTGTATATATATATATAAAATATATAATAACAAGTGTATTTCGCAGTTTTTAGATCCGATGTTTATTTTGCGAAATATCGCGCAATTTGTATTTAAAATTTTAAATTTAACCCCCCCCCCCTAAATAAGTATTTGTATATTTTAGGAGCGACTATGTAAGTGCAAATCTGTTTGCAAGGCTGATAAAATTCAAGGCCAGTTTGGAGATCTCTTCACAAAATTTCATAGGCTGGATTATAATGCACAAACTGCGCACCTGGCCAGTTGTATGGAACTTCAAGAGCCACAACGTAGACGGGTTCCCGAAGACATCTCCAGACGACAATGTACTGTACGATACCATATACATATTGGAGTGAAGAAATTACCAGTGTGCCAAAAAACTATATGTCAACCATTTGGAATAACACCTCTAATAATCCAACACATTCAGCAGAAGATAAAAACAGATATGCCGCTACATGATCAACGTGGAACACATAATAATAGGCCTAAAAATCAACGAAACCGACAAAGAACGCATAAAAGAACACATAAAGTCGTTTCCACTTCAAGAAAACCATTATAGTCGCGCTGCATCTACGAAGAACTGCCTTCCTGCTGAATTAAGCTTGAAAAAAATGTACAAACTGTTTTGTGAAAAGTATCCGCAATGCAATGTTTCCCGGCTCACTTACACTGACATATTTCAATCAGACTTTAATCTTCGCTTTGGTCTCCCTCTCTCAGATACGTGTACGTTTTGTGATAAAATGTTTATCAAGCTTGTGGCTACACCAAACGGTCCAGAAAGAAATGCTATTCTTGTTGACAGTGAACTCCACCATGCACGTGCTGAGACCGGATACAAAGCATTGAAGTTGGATGCTGAAAAGGCTAATCCACAACTCGTCGTACTCTTCACTGATCTTCAGCAAGTGTTGTACTGTCCAACATTGACTCATTCTTTAGTGTTCTACCAACGTCAGTATGCCACTTACAACTATGATATTCACGATGCAGGTTCAAACGATGCCACTATTATGTTGCGGCATGAATCTATTGGTAATCGTGGTTCTACAGATATCGCTTCAGCTTTCCTGTGTTACATAAAACACAACTTTCGTCCATTGAACTCAGGAGAAATAAAAAAACTCATAGTCTGGTCTGACCGATGCGTCGGCCAGAATAATAACTGGAGAATGCTGCCCATGTTCCGTTTACTGATTGTGAATAGATATTTCACTCAAGTAGAACAAAAGTTCTTAACTAGCGGTCACAGCTTCTTACCTTGCGACCGTGATTTCTCGCTCAGAGAGAAAGAAAAAACAGCAATGGTGAATGTACCCTTCGACTGGGTAGTAGTGATTGCCAACTCACGTCCCAGCAAGCCCTTCAATGTGTACTACATAAAGCAAAAAGGCTTCAAAGATTTTTCAGCATGTCAGAACTACTTATGGAAAGATCCCAAATGTAAGATCACTGAGTACCGTTGGTTCAAATTCGACAGCGATGATCCTACGAGAATAATGGCTAGAACTTCTCACAACGTCATGCAAGCTTGTCAAACATTCTCACTTGTGAATAAAAAATGGGGTGCAAAAGCCATCAGAGCATTCAACTACCAAATTGATGCGTTACCGAATGCGTATACCGAGCCTATAAAAATAAAAGAAGAAAAACGAAAAAATCTACTGGATATGTGCCAGTACCTGAACCCCGAATATCGAGAGTTTTATGAAAAATTAGAATAAGTTGGAACATTATTAGTAAGTTTAAATTTAAGGAGCATTAAACGGTGTACTTAGCATATAAAACATATTAATAAACATTTTGAATTGATTATAGTTCATTATTAGATACTTTTTTTCAAATCGTAAATCAGCCAAAACATCGCATAGTAATCAGGTGCAACACTGTTATATATTCAGTATATACAACATTGTTGCTGGGATATTTTTTTAAATAATTTTTTTCTGCTTACTCTGTGCAAAACTTGCATAATTTGTTTACACATCTATAACTTTATCTTGTTGTTAAGTGAAATTGATTTTTTTTCAGTGCCTATTTTCATAAATAACTTGTCAATATGTTTTTTTCATCTCTTGCATAATCTCAATTCTGTCGCTTATTACATTGTTGTAGCCCACCATTCAATTTAGATAGTTTAATTCTTTAAAACCTCTGTACATATAATAGCCCAATAAAATAAAATAAAATCAAAATGTAATTCCGTTACAGAGTATTCAAAAATAAACTACATTCATCATCATATAATGATCAATAACCACCATTCATCATAAAAATCATTCAAAGTTCAAAATCGGTATAATAAGTACATTAAAAAATGTATTTTCTCGGCTTTCTAGGTATTATAGAGCAATTTTCTTCATTTTTTAAATCCAAAGTAACTCTAGTAGAGCCCTCTAACTCACGCAATACTAAATATCAAGAATGCTTTAGTTTTGTTATAAGGAATTAATTTATTTATAATAAAATAAAACTGTATGTTTTTTCTTGTTGTAGACTTTTTAAAAAGCTTACCACACGTGTACCTATTAACGTTCAAAATACAAATATTCTCATTTGAAAGCTGTATAATTGTTTAAAAAAGTTCAATTTTTTTATTATAATAAATAACAGTTATAAAGTTATCAACATTTATAAATTATTACTGCTAAAATAAGGGTTTTTTGCAATAATCTCCAATTGTTTATGTATTTCAAATTAGAAACTATTAAGATCTACATTATTTACCTATTTGAAACATTTTTCTTTAAAATCTACAAGGAATCTTTTATTGACAAAAAAATGAATTTTTACACTTTATAATCGTTTAAAAACCAAACAATGTCGGATATTGAAGGAATTGAGAACGAGAAAAATGTTTAATGTTCTTTAGTTACCTATGTCGAAATATCAGGATTTCAGTAAGTATAAATAATAAAGTTAAAAAGTGCAAAATAAAATTCTCCTGTTTTTTTTTTCTCCTGTGATTTTAATATAAATACCTACTATTTTTAGTTTGGAATAAATTACCTATCTTATGGAGAAATCTTACGACTAGGTTGAAGCGCGTGAAGCGACATTCTGAGTGAAATAAAAAAATGTAACAGAAAAAGATAAAAACTGAAGACGCGATTCAACCCTACGTGAACTACAGTAAACGCAATTTGAAATAGAGAAATTGCTCTCAAAATTTTGTGTTTACGATCCTTGAACAAATAAATATGATTATTTATGGTGAGCGTTGAGTGACATGGGTTGGTGGTACAGGTATACATTTCAAAAACCCTTTCAGCTGGGCAAACCAGGGAATACATCAGTGTCGTCGTAATTTTGTGGTCTAATTACGTTGGGTTTTAATTTTTAACATTGTGTGAATTAACCAACTACTACTATTTTTAACGGCCCCACTGGCGCGGTGTAATAAATATTCTTGAAGGTAGGATGTCCAACCATGTGTCTGACCCATCTTATCACAAAGTAAATATTACTACTAATTTTACAGCCCTGTGGAGTTGTACTGTGCTCTCTGTCGTTCTCACTATTATATATATTATTATCTCTCTTTGCCGACGTCTAAATTTTTAAATACCTGAAGCTCGTATCAACACGCGCTTCGACCTAGTCGTCAGATTTCTCCATAATATATGAAAATAAGCCAGAATTCTTAACATTATTCACTATTCAGGTAGGTATAGTCCCAAAGTCATAATATAAAAGGACAAGTCATAAAATTAATATCCGTATCTGCTGAACATGTGTGTCACAAGCTAGTAATAAAAGCAATTCAAAGATTCTTGAAAATTGACTAAACTCTATTGCCAAATCTATCCGCTAAAAAATTTCTAATAATTTTGATTTTTCGGCAGAAAAAAAAAGAGAATTCGGTAGATTAATTTGAAAATTCATATTTTTGATTTTTTGTAGATGAAAAAGAGAGTTCGTTAGATCGGTAGATTTGGCAGGTATTCGGTAGATCTACCGAAAAATCGGTCGCTGTGGCATCACTGCTGATGACTGATGATCGATCGATGCACGATGATCGATGCAAATTTTGGAGACGTGTGGACACTCGATGGACGTTCGATAACCTGCACCAACGAACTGCACAGTCACAGTGCTACGATAAATCGTTGTCGTGTATATTGAGCATACAAGAACTTTACGCTAATTACTATATTTTTGGATATTTTGTAATGTTTTTCCATATTTCCTCGATTATAAAGATAATGGGATCTTCTATAGTTTCAATGCTTTTTTAATAACTAAATTTATGTATGTTTTTCGTTACATCTCGATAAAACATGGTAAGTTAACAGTTTTTGAATTGATTATGTAGACAGCGAAAGTCGAAACGTATTTTTCAAAATGGAAATACACAAAGTGTTCGTGAACAAGAATTGGCAATTAATTTAAGCCGTTGTCAAGGGAACAATGGGCTTAGCTAAAACGATCCTATGTCGTACAAATTTAACGCCAATAAAAGTAAAATATTTGTTTTAAGATGAGGACAGCGGGCACTGTTTTCGATATTAAGTAGTGACTAGTGTTACGACCAAAATTGTGAAAGGACATCAATATGTTACTACATACAGTGCCGGCATAAGCAGGATTACACCGGAATTATAGAACATTAAAGGATCAATGACTTATATTGTTTAAATCGTTATTCATTCCTTACTTGCAAAATCTACAATCTATGAATTACGTTTTCTTTCTAAGGAAAGATTTTGAAGTATGTCAGTTACAGACATATTTCTTTAATGCTTTGTCGCACCAGCAAATCTTAAGCTCCTGACTAAGGCCCGTATTTATAATCGAGTCTCAAGATCTCGTCGAGTCTCGAGACTGACCTTGAATAAAATTTGTGTGTAAACTAAATACAACTTTTATTCAAGGTCGGTCTCAAGACTCGACGAGGTCTTGAGACTCGTCTATAAATATGGGCATTAGTCCAGCTACGCTCAGGACCCCGCAAGGCTGAGCGGCGCCCGCGTGCGGCACATATTTTAGCGCCCTTTAAATCTACTACATCCACTTATGAAATAAATCTATAATTTTTTATTTTTGACGAGCTCTTGCTATATAGCTAATATTGCCAAACCAGATAATTTTTCTTCTGCCATAGTAGATCTCAAATATTTTTTAATTAACTTTTTGAAATTGAAAATGAAATTAAATTTTGAAAATGATCTCTCACAGAAGCAACAGACACAGTTAAAGTGAAAAGAATTCTTAATGAAATATGTTTATATTTGGTAAGGATGAAGTTAGATATTTTCAAATATCTATTGAAGATTATTAAGAGAATTTGATGAGTCAAGTAATGAAAATAATTTTTAAAGCATTTATCTTACTAAATAAATCAGTTGCACCAATATCCGCCTTCGTTTTTACTGGATCAGTTAGGTTTTGTTGAAGAGAAAGACCGTTTTTCAAAATATCATATCACTAAAAAGCCAAAAACATTATCATAACTAAGCATTATGTCAAATATACTATTTAACGAACTTAGTACTTGATCATTATTCTAATACTGTCTATTTTCTATGTTAAAGGTATCATTATCTGCTATACCTATAAGATTCTCACAAATTTTAATTATATAAAATTTGAATAGCTTTATAGCTTTTATTCTACTCGACTATTTTGTATCACTTAGAGGTTTTAGATTTAATTCAGGAACATGAATTTGATAATACTCCTTTTATTTGTGGAAGACATATACGTAAAATTCTTGTACAATATTAAAAAAGTTTACTATTTCATTTGACACTTTAGCGGCATCATTCACTACTTTTAAGCTATGCGCACTGTGCAGTGCGTGAAACAAAAAAAGCTCGAGGGTTATTCTACCCTTATTATGCCCTTGACATCTCGTGTCTTTTATACTTAAGGGCGTAGGAGCAAAATTTCGCGCCAATGTGTTTAAATGCATTAATTTTTTTCGAATCCTGAAAAAAATAATAAGTATTTTTGAAAAATTTAAACGCAGAATAAAAGATTACGTTATTACCGAGGGCCGAAAGTCCCTTAGAATAACAAAAAAGTTTTATGAGATTTTTGAAATTAAAAATCACAATAAATTTTCTCTATTTTTTTCACCCCTGTAACTTATTCAAACAACCATTATCCCGGGAGTAGTCGCGCTCACTTCTGTAACGTCGATAGTCGCGTGTGAGATTCTATCTCAAAATACGAATTTTAAAACAAATTTTTATTTTGTACTATTTTTATCTACTTTTTATATTAAAAATCTATATTTCTAACAATTTTATTAAAAAAAAACAGTGTTAATGGCCACCTGCCAACATCGGCCACCTGCCTAACGGCCAGTTTAAAAATTTCCCAAACCAATATTATGTAGACTACAAAAACTGGCAATACAGTCCACCTTTCTATATCGGCCAATAGTTCTTTCATTTTTAGTGGCCGTTACTGACAAATTTTACTGTACAGTAAAACCTGTGTTAACGGCCACCTGCCAACATCGGCCACCTGTCCTAACGGCCAGTTTAAAAATTTCCCAAACCAATTATATGTAGACTACAAAAACTGGCAATAGCGGCCACCTTTCTGTATCAGCCAATAGTTCTTTCATTTTTAGTGGCCGTTACTGACAGGTTTTACTGTATTACGAAAAAGGATGAAACGTGAGATTCTATCTAACGGCGCGACTACTCGCGGGTTAAAGCTAATTGGCTCTCCCCAAAGCCATAAATTCCACAAAAAGAAGAAGAAGAAAAAAAAATAATTCCTGCGCATTACTACACCCTTCCTCGAGGCACTTACGAAATTTTTTCAAAATTGCAAAATTTTTTATCAAGTTATCGCGAAAAAGGATAAAAATTGAGATTCTATCTCACCGCGCGACTACTCGCGGGTTATAAAAGTTTTCAGGGACTTTCGACCCTCGGTAATATTGCAATCCTTCATTATGCGTTTCAATTTTTCAAAAATATTTATTAGTTTTCTCAGGATTTGGAAAAAAATGAATGCATTTAAAACACATTTGCGCGAAATTTTGCGCCCTAAAATTTAAATTTTGTAATGGTTCAACTACAAAATTAAATCGTCCTTCCCCCTGTAGTGTCAAATATTAGGTAAAAAACTAAAAAACTCCCTTGTACTTCAACTTTTTTTTAGAATTATCGTTTAATACTATATATCGCAAACTTATGCTTGTTTGTTTTTTATGACAGGAATCTGGGATACAGTCCATAATTATTGAATAATATTTGGAACTATGCACCATACCATCCATACCCAATATTATTTTTTACTTTAGAAAACATTAATTCTATCATTTACGGATAAAGCAAAATAGGTATTCGGATATTATTATTATTTTAAATATAAAATAAAATTTTAATTATTTTCAGTAATAACACAATATTTGATTTTTGAGATTTCTCTCGATGTTCATGAAAAAATTTAAATTAAAAATTGTATAAAAAATCATTATCTCATTTGAAATATATATTTCTTATTTGCCAAACCTTCGGTTTGGCGCCCTTTTGGGGTTGCGCCCGCGTGCGTCGCATGCGTTGCACGTCCGGTTACGGGGGCCCTGGCTACGCTTAATATAGGACCCCCTTAAGTCTCACTTACGTTGCACCATAATTTTCGATTCTTATCTAAGCACGTCGTGACTGAGACAACGTTTATTATGCAACCCACGTGGCAATCCATTGTGGCAAACTGAAAATTGATCTAAGACTTAATGGTGCAACGCGAATGTTTCGTAATCTGAGCTTAAGGCACGTCTTAAGCTTACGATATGTTGGTGCAACTAGGCATAAGACACATACTGGATTTTAGCTTATAGGGTTTTATGCTTGGTAAGCTTAAGCTTAAGATGTGCCTTAAGCTTCGATTACGAAACATGCGCGCTCCATTCACCACATCTATAGATAAAAATCACTCTACTGCACAACAAGTCCATCGAATAGTAAATGAAATATCAAAAACTCTCGAAAAACATTCATTGTAAGCAAAAAATGTTCTATACATTTTTTTGATAAAAGTAATAGTTTTCGATTTATTCGCTATCGAAAGTGTTAGTTTTATATCGAAAAAATCAATGTTTTTCTTTTGTTATTATTTTCAAAATTTTCAATGTTATTATTTTTAAAAGGTTTCAATCTGTGTATTTTTGGGTAGCTCACCATGTTCTTGTAACACTGATGATGCGTAACAGAAAACGTTTTGTTTCTATGTTTGTAGCCTTATAGGGGCTTTTTAAACTAATATACCTTTTACCAGGACAAAAATTTTTTATTAAATTTTACTTAATGTTTTTCGATATATGTACTCATTTTCGGTTCACTCAATTTTTTCAAAATTTTTTCAAACCAAGTTCTTGAGAATTAAATAAACTACAATGTTATATTGAAACATATTTTCCTATCTCTGATGCTTATTGTTATTCGCTTAACTCCAGTGTTTTAAAAACTAATCATTCTAAGCCAGTCAAACTTCTAGAATCTATTAATAATGCATAAATAAATAAGAATGAATAAGGCCAATGACTAAAAACACCGCTAATTTACATTATTATGCGTCCAATTGTTTTCCCCCTTTTTGTTTTTTAAAAAAATATAGTCCGTCTAGAAAGTATCTGGAATTTTATATTTTTCCTAATTTTAATAGATTTTCTTTTTGTAACATTTTAAGACAAAAGTAATGCGTCAAGTAGGTTGTGCCGATAGTAGGTTATGGACAAAATCGCATGACAACACCATCTGTCAAATATTGTTATTTGTAAACAGACTTAAGATTTGTGAAATAATGTCGCAAGTAGAAAAAAGAAAAGTGGTGGAATATTTGTATAGAAAGGGTGTCCGAAACGTTAAAAATTTAGTGCAACTGACTGAACTCGGAAAAGTGCATTGTATGAGACAATAAAGAGGATTAAAAATGGCATAGATTATGAGACATAGACCAATTTCGGGTAGACCGCGTAAGATTCGCGGAAACAATTTAAATGCTTTAGTGGCTTTAGGACGACAAAATCCGCGCCTAGGGTTTCGTAAATTAGAGAACAGATTTGGAAATTAATGAAGAATAAAAGTGTGCCTAGAAACTGTCCGCATGTCACTGAAAAAGCAAGGCTACATTTCAAGGAATCCAAAAAAAATCCCCACATGGACACCTTTGCAAAGGCAACGAAGAATAGGTTTTTGTCAACGTTTTCGAGAAATAATCTTAATAATATCTGAGGAAAGTTGTTTCCAGCTTGATGCAAATCATCTAAAAGTCCTATCAAGAGAAAATGTTACCGTTCAAATTTCCAAATTTCCCACTAAAATAACGGTTTGGGGAGCAATATCTCAGCGTGGTGCTACACCTCTCTGTATAGTTAATGGTACTGTTGATAGTGCGAAATATTGTGACATCTTAAATGGTTTTCTTCTTGAAACGGCTCATGTTTTATATCCAGAGGGGTGGCGTTTTCAGCAAGATAATGCAAGATGCTATACTTTTGCTTATACTCAAGCTTGGATGCAAGAACACGAATTGGCAACAATTCCGTGGCCAGCAGTATCTCCAGATCTTAGCCCCATTGAAAACATATGGGGACTGATGAAGATTGAAATGGAACGAGCAGCGCCACGAGATAAATAAGGTGTGATTCGGTCAGTTTTACAGGCCTGGAACACCATTACCGAAAATTATGGCCTTGACCTAGTTTCGGGTGTACCTGGACGTTTAGTTAAGTGTTTAGATTTAAATGGAGGTTGTATAACTAAATGAGATGAATTATTTGTTGAAATTTTATATTTCAAGTGATAGAAATAAATACCGTAAAATTATAACTATAACTTCTTTTTTCCGGATACTTTCTAGACGGACTATATATTGATCTTTTAACCGTAACTTTTTTATTTTTTACTTTAAAAAGTTTGATAAAAAAGAATTTTGTAGGCTTTTACAAGATCTATAATCCTATTAATACTAAATATTTTTAAAATCCTCAGTCGCAAAATGAAGTGGCTTTGAAAGGGTTGGTAAAGGTGGTTTTTGCAGGTTATTACAAGTCAATAGCTCACTCAATTTTTGCCGTAGAAAAAATTTTTGCAAACCAGGTTCTTGGGAACTAAATAAGCTACAATTTCATATTTAAACATTTTTTTCGTATCTCTGATACTAATCTTGCTATTCTGAAGAAAAGGCCATTTTCTTCCAAACTACAAAAATTCGTTATTCGCTTTTAACTCCATTTTTTTTTAAACTAATCATTCTAAGCCGGTCAAACTTCTAGAACCTATTAATTATACATAAGTAAAAAAGACCAAATAAGCTCAATTACTAATTTTAATTAGGGTGGTGATTGGGGGTTGCTTCCGAACACTCTTTCGCTGAAAACATTAGGGACTGATATTCTTTTCATTATAAGTAACTTAATTTTTGAGCTAGAGACTTTTTTTATTTCTGGAGATAGATATTTTTAAATACTTTAAATTAGTTACAAGTTGTCCTCGAAAAATGCATAGTTTTCCCGTCTTTTGACTTTGAAACTACAATATTTAGCATTTGATTACTATTGGCCTTAAAGAAAATAAAAAAAAGGTTTTGTTTACTTTTTCAAAAGGTACATTTTTATTAAGTAAAGTTGTTTCGATAACTTTTGGAGTTATTAGCAGAAAACTTATTAAAAACATGGATTTTTTCTATATAAAACTAACACTTTCGATAGCGAATAAATCTAAAACTATCAATTTTATCAAAAAAATGTATAGAACGTGTTTTGCTTAGAATAAACGTTTTTACCAACTTTTGCGATTAAAATATAATAAAAAATTTCCACCCCCCGAGATGGGGTGGTAACCACCCCCATGGTAAAAGCGCCTTTCGGCATGATATAGATTTTGATCCTTGTATTATACACTACTTATTCTTAAATTTTCAAGCAGATCGATCCATTCTGTAAAAATTGCGAGGTTTTGTCCTATTTGAAGCTTCATTACTTGGACTAAAAGACGAATAGGCTTGACATGGGCAGCAGCGTCACTAGTATGATATATTATGTCAAAAAATCAACCTGTCTCGGGATTTTTCCTTAAGTAGCTGGCTTACGAAAAACGAATTTATTCCAAATATTTGCACCATACTGTATACGTAATAAAAGGTATCTTATCCTAATCATTAAAATAAGATTATGATCTCTATAATTTGTATAAATGAATTTAACAAAAACCTATGATTTTGACTAAAATTTAATAATTATGGGATAAATGTAAAATATAATCACTGTTGGTACAGTTATTTATCTTGATACATGCAGGTTACTTCGGATTACTGTCTATTAATTTCACGGAGAATCGGGATCATGAAAGCCGAGTATAACTCATACATACATCAAATCTGAGATATACAGATATCACGTCCGTTGTCGGAGGAGTAGCCACTGTATTTACATTACCAATGTTACCTTTATGGGAACCAACGAATGCACAGCGAGCGGTAGGTAAAGGTATTTATGTAGGTACTTAAAAATCGCTACCAACTACATTTGGAATGATAAAATCTACTCTGATTCTGATTCCACTTTATGCATCACGATCGGATGACGGATGATGAAAAATCCATTCGGAAACGTTCATCCTTTTCTTAAGGAAGATTGCTAATCACGAATCTACCAGTAACGAACTAAAGTAAGATGTCGACGAAACGGATACGCTATCACTCCTGATTGTTCCTTCTAAGATTGTTCAATAGTTGTTTGAACATTTAAAAATACAAATGAATACTTTTTGCAACTAATAATATGTATATGTTCATTTAAGATGTCATGACAATTTTATTTGATCACCCGAAACCGTATTAGTCCATACAATTCTTCTTCTACTTTTTCTTTAAATGCTGTCTCCCAATCGGAGGTTGGATATCTTCATCACTATCTTTATCTACGACTGCTCTAAAGACTTCTGCATTTAAACCAGTCTCTCAGGCACGTAGCCAAGGGAGGGGGCCATGGGGTCCGGATCTCTCCTAAAACTTCCTCGGCTTTTGTGCCAAGGCAGAAAGTTTATCTCCAAGTTATTATTAATATTTTTGAAAAAGTGAACGTAATTATTATTATTTTTTACTAGGATTATTTCTGTTTTTATTCAGTGTACGGATCAACTTATATCCAATTTAAAAATCAGATTTAGCAAAAACTAAAGTATACTGTCAGCATTTCAAATTCTTTTACCTGCATTTGCCTCTACAGAAAAAGCCAAATTGCTAGAAACTTTGGCTGCCTATTATTCCCACGATACTTCCCTTGCAGCAATTCAAGCTGAATATATGTTATGGTGCAACTGTAATACAATATCATCTTTGGAACCAAATACCGAAGTTCTCCACCTAATGGAACATTGTAATAAAGATTTTTTCCAAACATTTACAAATTCCTTGCATTTTTGGCAACTATACTTGTCACAAAAGGATAAATGAACGAAAGATAATAAGGTTAATACTGGATTAGGTTAGAATCGAAGAACAAGAGTATAGAAGGAGAACGAATAAAGACATTCTAGAAGAATTAAATGGAGAAGATATAGTAACGAAAATAAAAGTACACAGAACCAAATGGCTGGGTCATATATGGAGACAAGGACCAGAATCAGTATCAAAAGCTATGATATTATGGCAACCAGAAAGAAAACGGAGATGTCGTCGATCCAGATCGAAATGGTTAACTGTAGATGAGTACCTAAGAGAGCCGGAATTACAAAATGGAAAGACAAGGCAATAGGCCGGAAGAAATGGAGACATATTAGTGAACAAATACAATGATCATGGGGACTGATCCACCCCATAAAATGGATTTAGAAAGCGAAAGCGACGAAACCCCACATGGGGTGTTAAGCCATATACTATACCTATCACAACGGTTAGTGTAGAACCTTCATTCTCAACAATGAAGCCAGTAAAAACTTTACCAAGATACACGATGGGAAACGAAAGACTCAGTTTATTAGCTCTTTGTTCCATTCATTGGAACGTCGAAAGCCAGATATATAGATATGTATCAAATCATCATTACATATGTCACAGAGCGAATAGCATAGCTGAAGTGCCATATAGCCAGAATGAAGAACGGTGGTGAACCCAAAGAATTTCAGTGTGGAGACCAGGATTACACGATGGACAGACAACGTCAAAAGGGTTCCTGGGAATTGGTTGCTGGAAGCCCAAGATCGACAAAACTGGAAGAAATTAGGGGAGGCCTATGTTCAACTTTGGATGTAGAAGGGTGGATGATGATGATATATCAGAGAACCAAAAATTATTGGGTAGACAGCTCAATAGAAGACCAGGTGTACTTTTTTCTACGGAATCCTATATTTCGTTAGTAGTATAGATAAATCCCATCATCAGAGACAATAAAATGATATTAAAGATACAATGGTGAAATTAGGTATTACAAACAACCTATTTTACTAGGGTGAGATTGTCGTCATACAGATGTTATATCTTAGTAAAATAGCCAACACTTGTTATTGGAATTTTTAAAATATTAAATTGGTTGTTTCAAATTTTGCATATGGATCTAAAATTTATTCTGAATATTTTTTCAATACCTTATTGTCTAATCTAACAAAGATATTGAGTTGTGTCTGGACCCCCTCAAGATCATTTTCTGGCTACGTGCCTGCAGTTCCTTAAATTCTTCAACCATGGCACTCTCACCATGGTAGGAACATACATACATAAGGCGGAATCAAATCTGAAGAGAATAAAAAATCATCCAGAGTTGGAAATGGTACTAGATGCAATGCAACTTAAATATAATATTGAAAATCCATTTAATGTCTATCCAATAAGGAACGAATGGGAGTTAAATAAAACGAATCTCATAATGACAAACCAGTGCTGATATACATCTTCTTCTTTAAGTGCCGTCTCCTAATCGGAGGTTGGATATCATCATCACTATCTTTACTGTATCTACCGCTGCTCTGAAGAGTTCTATAGAACTGCATTTAAACCAGTCCCTTAAATTCTTCAACCATGACACCCTCCTTCTTCCTATACTCCTTCCGTCTCTTTTATTTCCCTGTGTTATCAGTCTTAGCATTTCATATCGCTGTATCCTTATTACGTGTCCCAGATATTGTAACTTTCTTATTTTTATTGTGTTTATTATTTTGTATTCTTTGCCTATTTCTCGCAATACTTCTGCGTTCGTTTTCTTTTGTGTCCATGTTATTTTAAGTATCCTTCTCTATCTTTATCTTTATCCTTTAAGTTCTTGCTTCAATATATATATATATATATATATATATATATATATATATATATATATATATATATATATATATATATATATATATATATAGCTTTCTAGTCCATATTGCAATATCGACAACACGTAGCATCTCAAATCTCTTACTCTCACTTCTAATCTAAGGTCTTTGTTGCAGAGAATTGTTTTCATTTTTACTGACGCATTTCTTGCTATTTTTATCCTGGCCCTTATTTCTGTTGTTTGATCATTATTGTCTGAAATTCAGGTTTCTAGGTATTTGTATTTATCAACCCTTTCTATCGGTACATTTCACAAATATGTGATTGTTTGTGTGTTTGTTTTCTTAGTTATTATCACGTATTTGGTCTTTTTATATTCATTTTCAGTTCATATTCCACACAGAAGCTGTTTATTTTGTTTAGTAGTAATTGGAGTTGTTCAGCAGAGTTTGATATAATCACGGTATAATCTGCATCTTTTATGTTGTTAATAGATCTTCCGTTAATGATTATTCCTTCACTTTGAAATAGTAATGCTTCTTCAAAAATGGCTTCACTATATACATTAAATAGTAATGTAGACATAATACATCCCTGCCTAACACCTCTCCTGATTTCAATTTATGGACTGGGTTCGTTATCTATTACAATTTGTGCTCTTTGATTCCGGTAAAGGTTTGTGATTATTTGTATGTCCATTTTATCTATGTTTTTTGTCTTTAGAATTTGAACTAATTTTTCATATCTTACTTTGTAAAATGCTTTTTCAAAATCAACGTAACAAACATGCACATCCACGTCCATATCTATGCATCTTTGAGCTATCACATTAAGAGCAAAGAACCCCTCTCTGGTGCATAGTCCGTTTCTGAACCCAAACTGGCTATCGTATATTCCTTCTTCTAATTTTTTATTTATACGACCATGTATTATTTTCAAGAATAATCTGAGAACATGACGTATTAGCATTGATTGAGGTATTGAGTGATTAATATTAATATTTATTATTAGTATTTCAATCAACGGTATTAGTGATATTGTTCTGTATTCACTGCAATCTTTCGCGTTTGTATTTTTAGGAATATCACAAAAGGTAAAGAGTAACCATTGTTTTGGTATGTTTCCTGTTTTATACACTGCGTTAAACAAGTCTACAATAATGTCTAAGGTTTTGGTCTGGACCTACTGCTTTACCATTTTTGCTGTTTTTTTAATGTCGTTTTAATTTCCTCTTTTAATATGTTAATCTGCTACTTCTACTTCCATCTGTTTTGTTCTATTGTCTTTGAACAATTCATCTATGTATTATGTCCATCTCAACACAAGTTTCTCATTTGTATCTTTTAGTATTCCTGGTTTTTTTTTCTAGTCCATACAATACTAAGGCTATTTATTTGTGTCATCTTATGCAATTTACTACTTTATTTGGGAATAAGCCATAATTTAAGTTTAAAATTAAATTTATTTGACCTTTCGGTTTCGAGTTCGGAAAAACACAAAACGTTAATAATTTAAACAAATTTTGTTTTAGTGGTTTGGTAAAAAACTCTTCAAATAATTTAATTTTGTCTGACTCATTCACATTGACAATTCAGACGTATGTTATACATTTCACCGTAGACTAGATGACTAGAAGTTACGTTCCTGGGACAACTTTATTGGAAGACAATTATAAAATCATAACATGTGATTTGTTTTTGAAGATAATGTTAATGACGACAACCACATACAATGATGACAGTAAATTTCTCGTGATAGTGACCCCATAGTAAATCACGAGGAAAAACCCGGGGAAACACTATGGTACATTCCCGTACTATCCTGGTACGGTACGTACTTGGTTTTACATTTAGTATACTCTTAAAATTAACACCAAACCCTAATTTTATATGTATCTTATTTTGTAATATAAATGATGTGTCCTCGACAATCGACAATCGTTACAGCAACTGGAGATTTAGATAAACGAATAAAACCATAAGTATAGGAAATACTTTACGGCCATTTGGTATATTATAATGTAGCAGGCTTCTTGTGTTATTGATCTATCGTTTTTGAAACGGACTGTACTCATACAATATATCCGATATATTAATATGTCAAGAAAGTCATTAGTAATTATAATAAAAAATCCTATTGAAGCGAAACCTCTCATGAGCTGCTTCCATTTATGTCACGGGTATATTATCCGTGCTATACAATTGAAAAAAACCACTGAGTCATAACAGTGCTTAACTTGATTACCTTTTAATAAATATAATTAAAAAAGATGTTACCACATCCAAAAATGATTTAGTACAGGCCCTCTGGCACTTCGTTAAACGCTCTTTCATTTGACTTTTCGCCGTACGGTCATGGGTGTCAATCAGATTAAGAGATTAAAAGTACTTTTAAAACGAGATGACTTCAGTGTTTTGCATCATTGTACGTTTTTATTGTACGTAGTGTAAACAAAGCAAAAAGGGCCAGCTAGGGATATAAAGAAGATGAACACAGTGTTATTTATCCTTTTAAAAATTAACGAGTTATTCACCTTGCAGTTCTAATTTACCGAAATTTTGTTTCTACACACGAAATGAATCAAGTCGTTTAAGAAATAAAAGTAAACTACTAAAAATATAACATTTTAATTAGGTACTTTATTTATAAAAGTGTTAAATATATTGGGCAATCGTTTTCCAAATTAACAAATACCCCAAATGTAATCAGTTATTCACTTATACTATACATAAGTACTCAACTTGAATTCAGAATTAGATGTAACTAGATACCAAAAAGAAAATCAAATCTGAAAACCTGTAGAAAACCGGATGAGAGAAAATAAGATAAATAAATTGTGCACAAATAAACTTACTTAAAAAAACTATAATATGGTTATGTTGGAAATATATCTATTAAAAGTTAATTAATTTTATTCTTATCCATAGATATTAAGTATGGACATATTATGCATTCAAGTAGATAGATCATGCTGAAGAACTTATTATTTCCGCTGCTAAACTTCTAAAAGAAATAAAATAATATTTTTATGCGATAAATATTATGCAACTTTTAGCATTAGAAATAATAAGTTCTTCAGCAGTAGAAGTATGATCTATCTACTTGCATGCATCATATATGTCCATACTTCAAATCCATGGATAAGAATAAAATTCATTAACTTTTAATTCTAGCATTACTGCTATAAGCTAACAGTCTATTCATTTACATAACAGTTTCTCGATTTTTTCAACTTTATTTGTGGTGTTATTCTGTTCAGCCATTAATTCAGCCATTATTTTTATTGTTTATTTGTGCACATAATGAATTCCTAAATGGAGGGCCAGATCTGACCAAACAACTATTAAAACTAATTAAAAATTAGTAGTGGACGACCATTAACAGGTAATGGATTGTAGATACTTGGGTGTGGAAATATCTAGCGGCAGGCATCTGTGGCAAGAAACAAAACAGCAGGAAGTACCGGCGCTAGAGTATAAGACGCCTGCCTGCAACACTAGCTTAGGCGTTCTTCGGTTTTTTAATTAGTACTTTGTTATAGCACCAGCAGAAAAAAAAACTCAGTTTGGTGGCCCCCAAACAGGGGCGCGCTCCTGCAGTGCATCCCTTACAGGCCCGTTATCGCCGGCCCTGACAGTAGGCAACGAAAGCAGCGAGAATATCTAGTTTCCTGAGGGATATAATCTGGCTGAATAAATATATGAGCACCGAAAGTAAAGTCCGTATTTATAAGACATGTGTTAATTGTTCGTAAATATTTAAAATAACAAAATTGCATCCCTATAAAGTACAATTTGGTACAGGAACTTAATGAAGACGATCCAAATCTGTGACATTATGTTGAATATATATTTAACAATAATCCTAATAGTTTTAACCAAATTCTTTTTTCTGGTGAGGATACTTTCCATTTAAATGGCACGGCCAATAAATAAAACTACATGTACTGGTCAGATGAAAAGTCTTCATTGGATAGTTGAGCATTGATGGTTGGATGGCAGTATCGACAAAAGATCAATGTGTGGGCAGGAATTAATAATAATACCATTATTGGACCTTATTTTTGGGATAGAACCATAACAGGTGAAGAAAACTGAGAATTTTTAGAATTGGAGTTAATTTCAGAATTAGCCCAGACTCTTTCCTGATGATATAAATCCTCATCTCGTGAATAGATAAATTTGGTTTCATCAAGAACATCCCTTCATTATCTTACGTTCGTCATTTTCTCGACAATACATTTTCAAATCGTTGGATTTAAAGAAGAGGAGATATCGAATGACCAGCAGGATCCCCAGATTTGACACCTCTGGATTATATTTTATGGGGATGGATTATACTTTACGCGCGCACTGTATAATATTTTGCGAATCACAATAGTAGTTTTTAAAGCTGCTACCAAAAATAAAGGCACAAAAAAAACATAGTTTTCAAACTGACTTAAAGGAGATCGAATAGAAATTTATATCTGTTACCATGATACCATCTATAACATAAACGGAAATTCTCCTTTTAAAGTGATAATTCTGCTTTTTATGTTTTTTTAGACTACGACTAGATCTTCCGCTTTATCTTCTCGATGAATCCTTGTTACATATTATAGCGACCGAATAAGCACCATTCCAGAATTCTTCTGTGTGTGCACGTAATTTGTTGGCATTTTTATCAATGTTACGGCATATCAAATTGAAGGCTTTTAAACCCTAATTTTACGCCGCTTAATAAAAGAGAAAAAAAGAAGAAGCGTCTAGCTCGCAAAAGACAAAGAAGAACGAAGCACTTACGAGGTGCGGCTCCATAATTTATAAGTGGCCAGGCCCCGATAGTTGTTAACAGCTGCTTTGTAGATAAAAAAATAATCGATACTTTACTTATTTGAGTATTCGAGAGTTATGGGTTAATAATCCATTACATAGATCATTATATAAGTTGGTTGATTTTAATATTGTTAATGATTTGCTGTTCCTTGTGTTTATACAGCATGTCTAGATAGATATAATGGCAGAAGCTACAAAATGGAAAAGAAATAAAACATACTTAAAATTATTATTTTTTAAGTTTTAATAAAACACCATCAGTGTTACAAGCCAAACATGCTGTGCCACCCAAAAATACAAAAGTTAAAACCTTTTAAAAGTTGACTAAATGTCTTACATAAATAGATACATTATAAAATCCAAAGGATGGATATAATCCCTTATGATTCCCACACGTTGTACGTGGGTTACTCATCACAATGAACTAGGTGAAAGGCCTCAATGTGATGACCTAATTATTATCTAGCAACCCACGTACGACGTGTGGGAGTCGAATGTTGCCCTAAGGCCATATCCATAGGGATTATATCCATCCTTTGGATTTCATAATGTAACTACTTATGTAAGACATTTAGTCAATTTTTAAAAGGTTTTAACATTTGTATTTTTGGGTGGCTCAGCATGTTAGGCTTGTAACACTGATGATGCTGTTTTTTATAGAGCGAAAACGTTTTGTTGTGATATTTGTGGCCCTTTTAACGGTTTTTAAATAAATATACCTTTTACCACGAAAAAATTTTTCATTAAATTTACTTGTAATTAATGGTATACAGCCAGCTACAGGAAATTCTTCCTTGTGAATATTATTTTTTAATTAGTTCGATCCTATATCTATTATTTAAAAGAAATATATGTGTACAATTTAACAGTAACAAAAACATTTTAAATTTTATTATATCTTCAATTCCACACGATAATTTGATTACTAAGAGACAGATAAAATTAGTATGAGAAAAACAAAAATGACAAACGCAGATGACCCCAGACGTATAACTAAGTGGCAGTGAGATAGATCAAGTCCAGGAATATATCTACCTAGGCCAAATCCTGAAACTTGACAAATTAGAACCAAAGTGCGGAAATTTGGGGACAGGATTTGGAAAATTTAGTTGGATACTTAAGAGCCGCAAAATACCCCAATACTTGAGGAGCAAAGTGTTCAACCAGTGCATCCTTCCTATCATGACATATGGGTGTCATGACATACGACTGTCAGATAAAAAGAACGACTGGGTAAGATCAACAACAAAAGTCGAGGACATAACAACAAAAATTGCCAAACTTTAATGGAGCTTCACAGACCACACTGCTAGACCAAAAGACCAACGTTTGAACGCCGAACGCAGCAATATAACATTGGAGACCTTACCAAAGTAAACGACCAAGAGGAAGACCACATATAAGATGGGTTGATGATATTAAAATAATCTTCTTCTTCTTTAAGTGCCATCTCCGCGACGGAGGTCGGCAATCATCATAACTATTTGTACTTTAGAGACGGCTAAATGAAAAGTTCATTTGATGTACATCCGTACCATTCTCTCAGCCACGATATTCTGCGTCTCCCTATGCTTTTTTTCCTTGAATCTTTCCCTGCAGAATCAATTGGAGCAAGTTGTATCTCTCTCCACAATGAAAATTGTAAAGTGCATAATGATGTAAAAAACAGCGTTATAAAATGACAGATAGTGAAACTAGTTATTTAAAACGACATCTGATGTGAAGTCACAAAAAATGCATTGAACCTACTCTGTCAAAAATATATTTATATTTTTTTGTTCCTTTATAAATTTTTGTTGAAGTAGATTAAATTACACTTGGTATGATAAAAAAACATTCAAATAATTTTTTGTTGCTATTTATTAACACTTTGTGATATCGTTGACAGAATAGAATGCATAACATCACCGATTACCGATAAAACGAAACTTGCCGCCAAGCAATTTTACTCGTAAATGAATCATTTTCTTGAATTTACGACTCTATTTTGACTTAAATCGCTGTCTGTATCAAGTTATTTTTATATGGCACTCTATGTATTTTTAATTTTGTTATCTTTTTTGGTAACTAATATTTCTATTTCGACAAAAAAGTATATCTACTAAATATATTATTTTTCAAACTCTTTCAAACTAGTTTGACAAACAGTTTGAATTTTTAAACCTCTAACCAGTGACCAGTTTGTCTTGACTTGAATTATTTGAGAGGATTGACTTGAATTTGATTAAGTCAAACTCAAGTCAATTTCAAACATTTAAGTCAAACTTGTTCAACTCTTCAGGTATGGTAACATACTGTTTCTATAAAAAAATATCATCCCGGCTTTGGAGCCGTGCTTACAGAGTTTTCGTCTGGGCAAAATAATACTTAAAGCTAAGAATCGAACAGATTAACATAAATTATTTTTAAACAGTTTGTTTACCAGGATCATTATGGAATCATTAAATAATTTAATATCACTTTTCTTATATCTAATTATTTTGATTTTTTTTTTTCAGGTGGGAGATCGTCTCTACGTTGGAGCTCCTGGCAGTTATTATTGGCAAGGTAGATAAGATTTTTTTTGGTCATTTATATCTTTACAGGCTTCTAGTGAACCGTAGCGCAAAAAGTATCCAAAAATTTGGCAAATCTCTGTTTAGAAAATACCCAACCGAAATTGCTCTTCTGTTTCAGGCCAAATGTATTCCATAGATGCCCATGCTCATTTTAACTATACACCTGGAATTTTCGGAAATGTGGGCTATGGCGCCAAAGGTACCTTTCCAAAAAAATCGAAAAACTATCATCTAATCACTTCTCACACAATACTTACCCCAAATGACGAATTAATCACAAATAAAGCTTTTAAAATTGAGTTTTTTGTTACAGGATAGTTTAGATTTACACGTATACCTTAGTTTCCATCTAAAAATAAGGCTTGTGAACTGTCATTGCAATGTTTTTTAGCTAGATCTTTTTTAGCTTACAGAATCATGCATAAAAAGTATAAAACTTATGTAAAAAATACGCAAAAACATAGACCTCAGTTAAAGCAATAAAAGTCATCATCATCAGTGGTGCTATACAGCCCTATGAAAAAGTCTCGACCTTCCCAAGTCTATTACGCCAGTCAGTCCTATCCATTGCCAACCGTTGCCAGTTTGCTGCGCCTATTTTTCTCCCATCCTCATCTACACCATCCTTCCATCTAAGTTTTGGCCTACCCCTATTTCTACTTCACACAGGTTATGACCTAAGGATTCTTCTAGGAGGGCTGTTCTGCTGTGATCTTGCTAGATGTCCTGACCATCTTAGTCTTCCTATTCTTATAAGAGATACTACGTATTTACCACCAAATTTTGGTTTCTATCTGTGGTATACCTCGTAGTTGTAGCAAATAAAAGCTATAAAAGTATCGTATGCAATATTACGTATTACCACTGGTAGTTCTTAAGCTGGCTTTGATTGAATTAGGCTTTTTTTCCATAATTAAGAAATTATCCAGACCTTCGAAATTATCCGGAATAAGCGAATTTATTGAAAAGAATGTAGAAGTTCATATCTGGATTAATTTCGCATAATATGTTAAAAGTATTGTATCTTTCGAGATTTGATAGTGGTCAGTACCTCTCGGTTCTTCTTCATTCTTCTGAGGATCTCCTCATTTGTATCTCGGTCAGTCCATGGGATTTTAAGAATTCTCCGTTATAGCCACATCTCAAATGCTTCCAATGTTCTACACAAGGTCCACAATCTTCGTTCAATGTCCACGATTTAACACCATAAAATAGAACAGAGAAGACGTAGCCTCGCAGTATTCTAACTTTTCTGACAAGAGAGAGAGTTTTTGAGGAAGCCCCATCCGGTTGAAGGTGGATTTAGCTTTTCCGATTCGCGTTCTTATCTCTTGGTTGTTGTTCCATTCTTGATTTATTATGGTGCCGAGATAGTTACGTTACAGCTGTTACGTCTACAAGTGTTGTAGTGCGTCACTCTTTCTACAGGGGGTTAGTTGAAGTAGAGTTGACTTTCAAACAGTAGGTTTTCTTCGACTCCCCTCTCCCTTAAGTCTTTATCGATTCCTTCTCTCCAACTTAATCTCGGTCTACCCTGCTTCCTTCTTCCTTGCGGTGTCCAGTTCAATACTTTCTTCGGTATTCTGTGTTCATGCATTCTTTGGACGTGCCCATACCATCTTAGTTGATTTATACTGATGTCCTCTGTTATATTGTGTTTAACACCCATAATTTATCGTATTGTTTTGTTTCTAACTCTACCTAATCTTAATTTTCCAGCCGCTCTTCTCCAGAAGTCCATTTCTGTTGCTTCTAATGCTTTTCAGTATTGTCCTGTCAGTGGCCATACCTAACTTCCATATATGTTAACGATGCTTTTTAAAATGCTGTTATAGATTTTGTGTTTGTTTTCTTTGGATATTGTTTTGTCCGACAGTACACTGTTTTTGTCTAATGGCTTGTTTTCCCTGGTAATTTTTATGTATAATTTCTTCGAATAATTTGCCCTCGTTGGTTATTTGCCTAAATATTTGTATTTTTTACAGTGATTTATTTCTCGCTGTATTTCTTCCAAGATTAGATTTTGTTGAATTCCCCCAATACACATACGTATTCAGTTTTCTTGATACTACTTATTTACTTCTAGCCCCTATAGTTCATATTCTTCGATAAGTTTACGAGGTCATACGGGTCATATATTCGAGAGCTTTATAGTCATGGGTCATCACTATATGGTCGCCTGCAAAACTCAATGTGTACAATATTGAGTCGTTTAGAGGGATTCTCATGTTTCTGCATTTTCTTTTCCATGTCTTCAGCGTTTGCTCCGAGTAGATCTTAAACAAAGTAGGAGACACGCAGCATCCTGTTTGAGTTCTTTGCTGATAGCGAAACCCTTGGATACCTCCTGACCTTTCTTCATTTTACTTTTGTTGTTCTTGTAGAGGTCTTGAGCAACCTTGATTAATGTTACACTAATATTTGTTTACTCGAGATTGTTTACACTATGTCGAGGAGATGTATTGGTTAGTTTCGTGCTGCTTTTTTCAATTCGCTGCGTTAGAGTAAACAGATGCTCAATAGGAGAGGTACCTGCTCTAAAGCCTAAATAATTCATCTTACATTCTCTTTTTGATGAGTTTTCCGTAAACTCTCGAGATAGTGCTAAGGACTACTATTCCTCGATAATTGTCATATACATCTTTACTTTCCTTTTTCTTTATTGTCGGGATATACGATCTCCTCAACTCCTCCGGTATACTTTATCCATTAATACATTTTTGGTAAACGCTGGCTAGCTGCTTATATAGTTTACTTGTACCTTTAGGTTTGTGACTATTATTATTTCATACTTTATTTTTTAATTTATTAATAATACAATTTTAAGACTGCAATATGATAGATAGCAACAATTCATGGCCTACCTTATAGGTATGACTATACGCAAGAAAAATAAGGTTAGTGTAAATCTAATTTAATCCATTTTTTGTTTTACCGTTAGGTGCAAGGACCACTTTGAACATAAACTAAAAAAGTGACGTCGACAATGTTGTAATCGTAACTAATTATTAAACAAATTAAAGCTATTAATAATTACTAAATTATAATACTTAACACAAAATTTAACTGGTTGAGGACAAATAATTTTAACTTGTGTTCAAAGTTTTTTATGTTGCTTTCTCCACAGAAATACGTTACTAAGCAAACGAAGCACCAATCAAATACTCATTGTTCAGTGTGTTGCCATCATTATCATTTGTATACGTATATATTATTAAGATTAATATTATTATAAATATTAAGACCGGAGACTTAGAACTCGAGAAAACTCCACAGACGGAGTCGAAAGCTCGAAATAGAAAAATTTAAAGCAACCTAACTCTATAAACTGAGTAAGCTCCACATCAAACCACGATTTCTAATAATATTAATCTTAGTTATCTATTTTTATGCTGGGTTAATTTTTATAACTGTGAAAACCTATTTAAATAGTATATACGGGTTGTCGCTGATTTTCCATGAATCACTTCCATCACAACAGTACTCTTCACACCAAAACCTTCACAGCCAAATCAATGGGATGTTAATTTTTTTCCTAAAACGAGTACAAACTCTACAAATTTTATTTTATTCAAATTGTACAAATTACAACAAATTAAATCATGAGATCTTTTATGATGACCAAGCAAAAATAATTTTTTGAAAATAATTCCGACAAATGAAATTCTTTTGTTTAAATTAAGTTAATTTTGCCTTGTAATAATACGTTAGATACTGTCTTCCACTCCGGTTCATCTACGAACTTCTCCGTTTCTTATTCTTATTCAGCTTTTTCTAAACATTGATCTATCCATTTTGTTGCGTCCTCAATTTTTCCGCTGATGTTTTTGTGAGAAAAGATTCCAAGAAAAGTTCCAGGCGATTCCTGGAGAAAAATGGCCAATATTATTAGAGAGACGGCTATTGAAATACTTGGGAAAACGTCAGGAAAGAAGTTTGAGGATAAAGAGGCTTGGTGGTGGTCAGATGAAGTACAAGGAAAAATAAAAGAGAAGGGAAAATTATATAAAAAGTGGCAAGAAACCAGATCGGACATAGATCTTCAAAACTATATGGTCGCCAAAAAGGAAGCGAAAGTAGCAGTAGCAAAAGCTAAAGTAGAAGCATATTCAAACCTATGTATACGTCAACAGGGAAGGCGAAGCAGAGATATAAAAAATAGCCAAAAAGAAAGCATAGAAAGCAAGAGATTTTAATCAGATTAGATGTATCCGAGATGAAAATAATAAAATACTAATTCGCGAAAAGGATGTCAAAAAGAGATGGAGAAAGTATTTAGCCAGTTTATTAAATGAAGAATTTGACAGGCAGCCTGTGGAGTTAACGGAGACAGTAACAGCAATGGTTACCAGAATAACAAACAAGGAAGTGGTTCAAGCGCTTCAAAAAATAAAGAAAGGAAAAGCAGTCGGATCAGATGACATTCCTGGGGAAGTATGGAGAGCATTAAGAGAGACAGGAATAATTTGGCTAGCAGGTCTATTTAATAGAATTATGGAAGTTGGACAAATGCCAGACGAATGGAGAAGCAGTATATTAGTACCTGTCTACAAAAACAAAGGAGACATACAACAATGTACAAACTACAGGGCTATAAAGCTACCTAGCCTCACCATGAAAATATGGGAGATAATAATTGATAGACGGATACGTGAAGAAACCGAAATATCCGATAATCAATTTGGCTTTATGCAGGGCAGATCAACAACAGATGCAATGATGCAATTTTCATTGTAAGGCAACTGATGAAAAAATACAGGAATAAAGAGACCAACGCTCATATGGTATTCATTGATCTTGAGAAAGCATAAGATAGGGTTCCTCGAGAGATTCTGTGGTGGGTACTCAATAAGAAAGGAGTCCCTGGCGAATATGTAAAGATTGTGAGAGATATGTATGAGGGAATAGCGACTAGTGTTAGGACAGGTGTGGGAGAGACTGATAAATTTCAGGTGAAAGTAGGATTGCACCAAGGCTCGGTGCTTAGTCCTTCTTTATTCTCATTAGTTTTGGACCAGATAACAGCAAAACTACAGGGTAACATTCCATGGTGCCTAATGTATGCTGATGATGTAGTGTTAATAGGAAATAGTGAAAGAGACTTAGAACAAAAACTGGAACAGTGGAGACAAGCTCTAGAGGAAAAAGGTTTAAAACTTAGTAGGACAAAAACAGAGTATTTGGAATGTTCATTTAAAGGTGGAGTTACTACAAATAAAATGGTATCTTTGGATGGTGAAATGATTGTGAAAAACAATAGTTTTAAGTACCCAGGATCGGTATTATAGAGTAATGGAGAAATAGATGGAGAAGCATGCAGTAGAATTCGGGCTGGATGGATGAAGTGGAAAAAAGCGAGTGATGTGTTGTGTGACCGAAAAATGCCAATGAAGCTGAAGGGAGAATTCTATAAAACAGCCATAAGACCGGCTATGATGTACGGAACTGAATGTTGGGCAGTGAAAAAGAAAGAGGAACAACGAATGCATGTGGCGGAAATGAGAATGCTTAGATGGATGAGTGGAGTGACAAAGAAGGATAAAATTAGAAATAAGTATATTAGGGGAAGTCTAGATGTGGCACCAATTGATGCCAAAATGAGAGAGCATAGGTTAAGATGGTTTGGTCATGTTCAACGTCGAGACGTTAATCACCCCATTCGAAGAATAGCTGAAGTGCAGATTTCTGGAAGGAGTAGGAGAGGAAGACCAAAGAAGACCTGGGGGAGACGATAAGGCAGGACATGTTGGTAAAGGGGATTAACATTGATATGACCCAAGATAGAATTGTGTGGATAAATGTAATTAGGGAAGCCGACCCCGAATAGTGATAAGGCGAAGAGAATGATGATGATGATGATGTTTTTGTGAGAGTTACTTCATATGTGACGTCAGGTAGAAACACTGGTTGAAAGCATTCCTTTTTAAATGGATTGATATATGTGTTGGAATGCAGCCCAACCTAAACCTACTCTTGTTAGTAGCTCACTTCTTTGGTTCTCTCGCGTTAAGCAGGAAACCCATTATGAACGCCCGGCACGGCACAGGACAGTCCAAATTCATTTGTATATAAATTAGTAAATTAAAATTACTTATCAAAAAATTACTAAATAGTTAATAATTAATAAATAGTTAGTAATTTTGCCAATTTTGGCAAAATGAGCAAAAAAATTACCTACTAATATCACTAGCCAGTTGTGTCTGAGTTTAGCGAACCAACCATATTGCGAATTTCAACGTGGTAGCTCCAGTCTCAACGACGAATCCAGGCCAGGTCCAACCTGAACATCAGTCACACAGCAAAACATTGATGCGGTTCGTCAGCTAATTAAGGATGACCACCGTGTAATTAACTTATCGGGAGATAGAGGCATCTTTGGGCATTTCAAATACCTCGATCCAAAAGATCCTACATGATGAACTGGGTGTTTGGGAGTTGGTTTGCCTTTGGATCGCTCATTTGCTTACAGAAGAGCAAAAAGCGGTTCGCTTCAATTGGTGTCGAAAAACATTGAAACAAATCAATATAGGAAGCTCAGAAAACGTTTGTAGTATTGTTAGTGGCGATGAATCTTGGATTTACTTCTACTAACCGGAAAATATATTCCAGTCCGCTGGGTGGATGTTTCACGATGAGGAAAAACCAACAAAAGTGATCCATTCTCGAAGTATGTCAAAGAAAATGGTCGCAACTTTTGTGTCAAAATCTCGTCATGTGGCAACGATTTCTTTAGAGGATCGAAGAACGGCTACTTCTGATTGGTATACAACCGTTTGTTTACCAGAAGTTATCGCGAAACTCCAACAAAGCAACATAAAACGGCGAATCATCCTACATCATGATAATGCAAGTGCTCACACTGTACAAAAGACAATAGAGTTTTTGGAGCTTAAAAACATCGAATTGTTAAGCCATCCAGCGTATAGCCCCGACCTAAGTCCCAACGACTTCTTCACGTTCCCAAAGATCAAGAATTCAATGCGTGGGGAATTCCAGTCGCCCGAAGAAGCCATCGATGCCTTTAAACAGCGATTTTGCAGGTGCCAACTGATGACTGAAATAACTGTTTTACCAATTGGTTTGAACGTATGCAAAAGTGAATCGATCTTGGTGGGACATATTTTAAAAGCAATACTGTAAGTCTATATATCTTTTGTTTTTATGGCTATATGCAAAACTAAAAAGACAACCTATCGTTGAAGGCGAGTTTCGTCATAATTTTTGTTTTCCCTTAGTTTATCTTTAAACCAACTCTGTATTACTTGCTGCAGTTGTTGTAGCATAACTCTGGTTTATCCTAAAAGGTCTGTTCCCTCCATGCTGCACCCCTCTGTCAATTTTATCTTCTCAGTGGGCCGAAAGTCCCTGAAAACTTCTATAATGGTTATTTTAATAAGTTACAGTGGTGAAAACAAAAGAGAAAATTTAGTGTGATTTTTAATTGCAAATATTTCATTCAAAAGAAACTTTTTTTATTCTAAGGGACTTTCGGCCTTCGGTAATAAAGTAGTATTTCATTCTGCGTTTAAATTTTTCAAAAATACTTATTAGTTCTCTCAGGATTCGAAAAAAAAAATGAGTACATTTAAAACACATTGAAAATTTTGACATGCGTCAAAATTTTGCATTTTGCTCTGTCTCTCTTAATAATTGTATCATCCGTTTCTAAAACACATCTAAATTGTAACATTTTTAATTTAGTTCAGAGAAATAACGAAAAAAATATCCTGTTGGTGACACAGGCCACTCCAGGCCGAAACCAATTTTTTTGAGTAGTATGGACATCTATAATGTTTCCTGCAGCCAATTTTGATGATATACATAGTTATAAACAAATGAAGATCAAAAAACGTTAAATTTTCGCTTTTTTCGTCTATAACCAAAAAGTTAAGTATTTTAAACAAATTTGAGAGTGAGAATCTCATAAATCGTATAAAAAACTTCAATATGGCGTTCGCTGAATATGTCTATCCTTATTGGTTGCTTAGAAAATTGCAAAATAAATCATAAATTTTGAGTTTATATATATATATATATTCATAACTTATGTAAAAATTAACTTAGAACGTTTTTATTACACGGAATGCTGAGACTTCTGGTGCTTAAATCATACCCTAAATTTCAAAGCAATTGGTCAAATAGTTTAAAAGGTATTTAATTTGTTTATCCCAAATTAATTTTTTTGCAACGCTATAAGTCAGAAAATGATTAAGTTACACTTAATACTAATACTTTGGATAGTTTATGAAAGAAGAAGATTTATACTATTAATTTAATAAAAAATACAAAGAATAATTCTAAATATTGCAAAATTATTTTGCAAAAACACGTAAATTAAAAAAAGGGGGGGGGGGCTAACTTCGTCCCTAATTGTCCTAGGACAATTGTTTTTCTTTCTAAATGTGTATAAAAATTGAGTCTTTCCAAATATGAAAAAATAATTTTTCTACGGGTAACGGTTAAAAAGTTATTCTAATTGATTATAAGTAAGCAAAAAATCGACGTGTTTTTGCAAAATAATTTTACACTGTTTAAAATTACTTATTGTCATTTTTTTTTAATTAAGTCAATAGTATAAATGTTCTTCTTCCATAAACTGTCAGAAGTCTTACTGTAACCCCATAATTTTCTGACCTATAGTGTTGGAATGCTGACCAAAAAAATGAATTTGGGATAAACAAAGTAAATAACTTTTAAACCATTTGACCAATTGCTTCGAAATTTAAAATATAATTTAAGCACCAGAAGTATCAGCAATTCGTGTAATAAGAAGGTTCTAAGTTAATTTTTACATAAGTTAAAATTTACCGTTTTTTTATCTTCATTTGTTTATAACTATGTATATCATCAAAATCGGCTGCAGGAAACATAAAGGTTATTAATACAGAGTTGGGCTAAAGAATGGAACCAAGCAAATATCTTTGAAACGAAAAGACCAATATTTTTGAAACTTTGCATGCAAGTACAGTGACGCAAAACGCATCTGTTGCTATACTTTTTGTTACTAGTTCACTTCCGGTTTCACCGGAAATACCCTTAACTTATTTACTTTAAATGGGACACCCTGTATATTTTTGCAGATTTTGAAAGAACTTTTTATTTGTAATTCATAAATACCAAGTTTGGAAGAAAAAACTATTAAAACAAGAAATAAATCTCTTTACAGTTAAAAAAGAGGTTAATTTATTTACGTTAGACCAACGATAATAAAAATAAAAAAAAATCATTTAAAATGTTGAAAATGATAGTTTGAGGTGATTCCTCTAAATCAATTGCAATATTTGTTTAATAACTTCGTTCAATTCATTAAAAATATTACACACCTCGTCATGAGTTCTAACACGTCACCATGACCAATATAATATTTCAATGCGATCTCTTTCACTTAAATGAACCATTTTGAATAGAACTTATTTCTGTCAATTAGTTCAGTAACAGTTACCTACTATGCTAAATTCAAATAAATACAACAATAGTTTTAGTCTATAGTATGGACAATAGTACTCGTTTATTTTTAATACAAAAAATTATCTACAGACACTTTTTAACTATTTTTTTCTTCTAAATTTGGTATGTATGAATTAAAAATAATAAGTTCTTTCAAAATCTGCAAAAATATACAGGGTGTCCCATTTAAAATAAATAAGTTAAGGGTATTTCCGGTGAAACCGGAAGTGAACTAGTAACAAAAAGTATAGCAACAGATGCGTTTTGCGTCACTGTACTTGCATGCAAAGTTTCAAAAAGATTGTTCTTTTCGTTTCAAAGATATTTGCTTGGTTCCATTCTTTAGCCCAACCCAGTATATATGTCCATACTATTCAAAAAATTTGGTTTCGTCCTGGAGGGGGATGTGTCACGAGAAAAACCTTATTTCTCTGGACTAATTATCCACTAAACTAGTAAATTACTGAATGATAAAACATAATCAAATGAAAAACATTAATTACAATACTCGAATACAACAAAGGTATTCCAAAAAACACAAACTAAAGTACATAAAGGACAAGATACCAAAAACAATTCAATACAAATCTGCTTGTCCCGAGCATATAGAGACGTCGCGTTTTTATGATATTTTATGATTAAGATTTATCACAGACTATTAAAATTATGCTCGCGAACTTATTAATGCAGTTTCTATTGAGATATTGAGATTTAATGATGCACGATACACTGCAAAAATAAAGAATTTCATCTATTCGAACGGATTGGAATGATGTGTAAGAACACGTATACAGAAATTATGTGACTCTATGGAATATAAAAAATTTAACGAACGACCAGATTCTGATACAATTAGATCTAATGTAGTGTGCTCATTAATTACAAGCACCACCTTAGTCTATGAAAAAGAGAAAAGATTTATTAGAATTTGAAAATCTATTATTATAAGCCAGACAAATATTTGATTTATACATGGAGCAATCGAAAAAAAATTGGAATAGTCTATACTGTCTATAGTCTATACGCTGTGAGCTCGTACGTAGAGGGGATATTTATAAATTCGCGAGCGCCAGTAGTGGCAAGTCTGTAAACGTTTACCGGAAATTTGACATAAATGTCAAAGTGATTAATTTAAAATTAAAATCAAAAACATTAATTATAAAAAATATTAGTTGGTCAAAGCTGTGGTATATATTTTTACCTTAAATATACTTACGTTTTAAATACTGAATTTACGTTTTTTTAATATTCCGTAATATGTAATTATAAATTAATCTATTAATCTTAGCGCCATCTACACGATAATTGTGAAAGTATCCGAAGTAAGAAATTAATATTTCATCAATAGAACGTCAAAATGATTAGCAAAATCTTAAAAAAATCTATTACAATTTAATTACTTTTTTGCGTTGTAAATATTAAGCGATAACAATTAAATAATAAATTTAAAAATTACCGGTGAAAGTTGAATTAGTAATCCACTAGGAGCGACACCAGCGAAGCTCAGAGCGTATACGCTGTGAGCTCGTACGTAGAGGGAATATTTACAAATTCTCGAGCGCCAGTAGTGACAAGTCTGTAAACCTTTACCGGAAATTTGACATAAATGTCAAAGTGATTCATTTAAAATTAAAATTAAAAACATTAATTATAAAAAATATTAGTTGGTCAAAGCTGTGGTATATATTTTTCCCTTAAATATACTTACGTTTTAAATACTGAATTTAAGTTTTTTTAATGTTCCGTAATATGTCATTATAAATTAATCTATTAATCTTACCGCCATCTACACGATAATTGTGAAAGTATCCGAAGTATGAAATTCATATTTTATCAATAGAACGTCAAAATGTTTAGCAAAATCTTAAAAAAATCGATTACAAGTTAATTACTTTTTTGCGTTGTAAATATTAAGCGATAACAATTAAATAATAAATTTAAAAATTACCGGTGAAAGTTGAATTAGTAGTCCGCTAGGAGCGACACCAGCGAAGCTCAGAGCGTATAGAATAAAAAACGCATAAATAACTTTAAATTATTTGTTTACAATATTTTAATAACAACCTAGTTATAACCAACGTTTATATTGCTTCCAGTAATTGACACGCACTTAAGGTCAAAATTTGGAAGGACAAAACCATAATATGGTTCTACAGATATTATCTGTAGAACGGAAAAACGGATACATCACACCAATCTTTAATAAGGGGAATCCAAATTAACTGCAACAACTATAGAGCTGCTATGTTATTGAAGACAACGTATAAGATTCTGAACAGTGCTGTTCAGGATTTTTTTTCAGCATTCAGATTCAGCATTTGCTGAATCATCAGCAAGAGTCAAAACAAAAGAGATGCAAAATCTATCAATGTAGAACGTAGCACAAGACATAGAGATAGTCTGTCAACGGCACTATTTAATATAATACTAGAATGAGTAATTAGGGATACAGAGCTGCAAAAGTTAATTATACAAAATTCAACACAAATCATAGGATACGCGGACGATTTAGCATTGGTAGCGCGTGACAAACAAAAGCTAGAAGAAGCACTTCTAAAGTTGATAAGCGAAACGAAGAATAGAGGACTAAATAATCGATCAGAAAAAAAAACAAAATACTTAATAAGTACAAGAGACGATGTAAACAGAACAACAGAAATAAATCGATGAAAAAATATTCCAGAGGGTTGATTATTTCAAATCTTTGGGGGGTGTTAGTGGACGTCAAAAAGGAAGGAATGCAAAAATAAGAGAAAGAATTAAAGCGTGGAACTTGGACATATCCCTAACTACTTAAATACAAAAACCCGAACAAAAAAAAAAACAAAGAAAAAAATACTTAAAACGTCAATAAGACCGCTGATGACATATCAAATATGCTAACCGGTGATATAATACAATATGTAATTATTTTCCACATAGAAAAAAATAAATGGCCTTGGTCATGACCATTTTGTTTGATTTAAATTGTGTTGAGCTAATCTTTCTTGTTTTAATAGTTCAAATTAATAAGTCGTTGTTACTTATAATATTTGTCATGATTATCTATAATTCAGTTAATTTGTATTCTACGAACCCCTTAGTGGGAAAGTTTTGGGGTAGTTCTGATTTTCTTCATTATATACGTATATTGGGCTGCTGAATCCGAATATGAGGTTTGCGGACAATTGACGTGACGAAACATTGAAAAAATCTCGAAAAAAGCGAAAAATTTCTGCTTTTTCCCGCTTTTTTGCTTAAATCTCGAAAACTATTAACTTTTAGTAAAAGGTCTGTTAACATAAATTAAAGTACTTAAAATTCCGGAATGGGACGTTTCGATGCCGCCGGTTCATCGCCGGCCGTTTCGATGCCGCCGGTTCATCGCCAGTCCATTTCATCGCCGTCATATCTCGCATTTCCTAGAATTCCTAATTAATACTAAAAATAACTAATCATTGTAACTGTCGAAAATTCGGAAATATATCAGATGGCGATTAATTGACTGGCGATGAATCGGCCGGCATCGGCATCGAACTGGCGGCATCGAAACGGCGGCGATGAAACGTCCTAGACCCTAAAATTCTCTACAAATATCACTATTTTTTTTTTCAGACAAACCGTTCGGTCTAGAGTGCAAGTTGAAAATTGCCAACTTTTAACGGTCTCTTCAAAACCCACTTTTTGCATCCCAAAATTTACTTTTTATTAGAATGCTGTCACTTGATCAATTTCTCCTAGCTTTCTGAACGATTAATTAAAAAACAAAGTACTCAAACTTCCTTTTATGGAAATAATAATTAAAAAGAAAAAAAAAGTCAAAATTATACAAATTTAGTCTCGCAAAAGGTAGGACTCAAACAAAATAAAACTTAAAATATCGTGATATTCCGATGCATATTCTGCTTGTTCTGGAAAATAAAAGAGATGGTGTCAGTTCTGAAGGAGAGATGAGGATTGCAAAGTAGATTGTGAGATTAAACATACCTTCCGCATTGTGCTGAGGTTCTTCGATGTCATCATGTCCTGGCTCAGGGTCTGATTGCTCGAACTTCAGCGTCAGGGGTAGTTCTCCTGGAAAATAAAAGAGTTAGTGAGATGCTGACTTGTGATCTTAGAGAGACGAATGAATACGAATTAACTTGTGAGACTTTACATACCTCTGTTTCTTTCTTCAGTCTCTTCTACGTCTATATCAGAGCTACCTTCCGGGGGCTCAACATTGTCACACAGTCCTTCGCATGATTTTCAAATTGGGGAATAATGGAGGCCTGCCTTCCTGCATCCACAATTGCGTTGCCAGCCCTTTTTACACTTACAAGAAATATAGCGTAGTAGTGAGCTTGGTGCAGGGTCCAAAGTGGTTGGCACTGGCACGAGACCACTTATAGTTTTTTCCCAACCCCACTCACTTGGATCTTTTTGTTGCTCGTCAGGTGTGGCTTGAATAAGGATAACCATTGCTTCACCTGATAGTAAACTCGTAAGTGAATGCTCTCGTGCAGTAGCTTCGGTAGGCGGTAATGAGGCAATGTTGGTCTTATTTTTGTATGATGAAGATACGTATTGTCTCTATCTCAAATCGTACAGATTGGTCTCTTTTTTTCTTCCATATAGAGCCATGAGAAACATGATTCCTTCTGTGGAAAGCTCATATTGCTGTGCATTAGGGTCTTTAAAAGCCTCAATGATTGGTTGCAAGTCTGTGTTCTTCTGCAGGACTTTAAGAAATTTCAGTTTCCCGTGAATCAACAACGCAGAAGTAGTATCACAACCATTCATCGCATATAGGAATAAGATATGGTCCATTAGGATTTTTCAGCAGCCAGATGAGGGTTGTAGAAGCTTTGCGAAATCTTTCCTTTTCCTGGTTTCAGAAAAAATACTTTTTTTGTGTTAGGACTTCACAGGCCGATCAAAATAAACACAAAGTCTATATCTTCTTCCACCTCTGTCACATGTTCATTTGACGGTGCCATCTCAAGAGCTGTTGTGATAATTAGGATATATCAGCATTCTCCAGAGCTTGCTTTGAATCAATTTTTGCATCATAAAGTTTCTTCATTAACATATATACAACCGGCTCCTATTCTATGGGTTTGCAAGAAATCTATCCTGCCAGATAGTGGGTACCATAATTTCTGTGAATGATATTGCAGCAGATTGTGTCCTTTTTGCTCTTCTCAATCGTTCTATGCGCTTGGTGCTATCACAAGCCTCGTCAGGGTATTAGTCGAAAACGACAATGGCATTTGATTTGTAGTTTGATTTGAAATATGGTACATAACTGCTGCAAACTTCTGCATATGTCTGACTGTGGCGCCATTTGTCTCAGTGTAACAAAAAAAAGCTGGAGTATTTCGGACATGTAATGAGAGGTCCCAAGTATAAGTTACTGCGAGATTGGTATTGTGTTGATATAAGCATGCTATTTAGGTGGCAGTGAATAAAATTAATATTGCTATGATGGTAACCAACGTTCTGAAAGGATATGGTACATGAAGAAGAAGTAACAAAATAGTTCCACTATTAGACATTGGAGAAATTCATCAAATGGCAGCATTCTAATAAAAAATTAAGTTTTAGAATGTACAAAGTGGGTTTTGCAGAGTTTTTGAAATTTTCAACTTGCACTTTAGACCTAACCGTTCGACTGAAAGAAAAAAGTATATAGTGATATTTGTAGATATCTTTAAGTACTTTAATTTCTGTTAACAAACCATTTACTAAAAGTTAATAGTTTTCGAGATTTAAGCAAAAAAGCGAGAAAAAGCAGAAATTTTTCGCTTTTTCGCGATTGTTTCAATGTTCCGTCACGAAATTTTGTCCGCCAACCTCATATTCGGAATCAAGAACCAAAAAATACTTATATAATAAAAGAAATCAGAACTTCCCCAAAACTTTCCTAGTAAAAATACAATTTTGTTGAATTACATACTAATACTTATTGAGAATAAACCACAAATTTAGTTACAAATCCTTTATATTTCACGTTTCAATTTCCACTTCTGAAATCGTTTTCAAAAAACAAATTAAGAAAATTTATTCACACAAATAATTTGTTTAATCTGTACTTTGATAACTATTTCCGAGGTGAAAATAAACGTCAAACAAAAAACGTTTTCAATTAGTCCAGTCGTCAGAGATGTGACCTCTAAATAGAGGTCAAATAAGAACAAGCTGTATTTTACTGAGAATGTCAATTTTCGGACCACAAAAATGATGCAAAAAGTGGCGACCCCTATCCCCGGGCTTCCCCTAAGGCTCTCTTAGTGGGAGGAGGGGGAGGGCGGAAAACATTGATTTACCAAGAATTTGTACGCCGTTGAAAAATGTTTCAAACAAAAATTTACCTGAGATAATTTTGAACAAAAATGTTTATTAGCAGTTTTCGTGTAGATTGCTTTAGTAGAACAACACTTGAAGCGCCCGGCGATTTTGAATGGCAGTTACATACAATAAAGTCAGATAAAATGTGTATCAACTCGACTGTATATATTTGATATCTCTTGATTAGGGTGTCTGATCTACAAAGATCAAAATTCGTTTCAAAAGTGAAAAGTGCAACTTTTCTATGCAATTTTTGTATTTTGCTGAAAATCAGTCTGTTTCCGAGTGGGGGATTAGATAGAAGCACGGGGATAACAACCTTTTTATTTAACCTTTTTTGCATCGTTTTGGGGGTCTTAAAATTGACATTTTTAGCAAAATTCAGCTTGTTTCTATAATTTTTAGAGGTTCAGTTGCATTTTCATCTCTGACGACTGGACTAAAGTAAAATTTATTTGTTTCCATTAAATATATCACACCCCAAAAAATAATTTTGGCACAACAATTGTAATTCTATTTCAATATTTAGGTATAATATTTTTATTTTTATGCTTTTTGTTACGAGAATCTTCTATCTACCAATTTCCTTTTCTAAAACATTCATTCTTTGTTCTACTTTCTTTCTAACAGTCTAAAAATTAAGTAGTAAACATCATAGACAATATACGTCAAATATACGTTTTCTTTTACCTTTCATTATCCAATTTTTAAAGCATACCACTTACAGTTGAGTCCGCGAATCTTTACCCGTGCGTCATCATTTAAAGCATACGAAATAAGTCGATGATAAGTCGGAAATTGAAATTTACTAAACGCAACAGCAAGTGACAGTAAGTGACTTGCTGTTGCGTTTAGTAAGTTTCAATTATCGACTTATCATCGACTTATTTCGTATGCTTTAAAATGATGTCGCAAGGGTAAAGATTCGCGGACTCAACTGTATTTCCTTTTCTGTTACCCATCCTGTTTTAACTCTACAAGTACTTCACACATCACTGTTTTCTATATTATATACCTAATATTTCTATAACCTACATATTCTACATTCTGGATCTTTTCCTCGAGTAGTAGGGATCCCAAACCAGAGATAAATAAATTAATTTTTCTATTTTAATTCAACTTCCAAATTAACTATTTGTTTGGATTAATATATCAATATTCAAATACCACCAACATATTATCAGCAGGCATAGCAGTAAACAGAAGATCTCCTTCGCATTCTTGTATTATCATATCCGTACCTTATACAACACTACTGAGGATATAATATGATTGGGATCAATATCGAGCTATACCTAATGTATTTTTATTTTAAGATGAATTTGCTATATCTTTACACTAATTTTTATATTACCACAGAAATATATTAGGTCTGGATCCTGCGTATGAAAAAAAAGTTGATTAACGACGTTCTACACCTTCGGCAAAGAATTAAGGATTTGCATGAAATTTTAGTATGTTATAGTTTACTTAAAAAAACTAAGACTTGATTTTTAAAAAATTGTTTTACCGTACCGTTTAATTACTATTAAGTGTCAAAGTTAAGTTTTAACATGGGCTCTTATGGGAATTTTTAAAAAGTTAATAACTTTTGACCCAAATTTACGATTTTTAATTATTTGTGCTTAATTTAAAGGTTCTTTTGTAAGGAATAACATATTAAAAAAGAGGATTGTTTACCGTATCATGTATTTTTAATTTCTTTATTATAATTAATTCCGTAATTTATTCCGTAATTTGCGTAATTTATTATAATTTATATTTATAAAGTATTAAATACTGAAACATATGATTTGAGTATTCTGCTATAAATGCATTGTTACCAACTTTCGCTTGCATATAAGTTTCCTCCCTTTCCTCTGAGAGGCATACCCCGCAACGAAGGTGTAGAACGTCGTTAATAGCAAGCTGAAAATTTGTTAATAGCTTTAGGGTGTCTAGTCGGACAAACTTTGATATATGGGAACACTGGAACAAGGAAAGTTTTAATTGTGCAACAGGTTAAAAATTTGGAACGGTCAGACCACGAAAACGGCACATATAATATTTTGTCCGACAGGACAGACTTAAACTCTCCGAACAGAGATTAAACTCTCATGCAAAAATCAGACAGCTATTTATCACCAAATGGGCGTTTTAATGAGTGGAACATGTAGAATATGTCAAATGACAGGAATTATGACAGGTGATAAATATCAGTCTGATTTTTGCATGAGAGTTTAATCTCTGTTCGGAGAGTCTAAGCCTGTTCTGTCGGAAAAAATAAATGTGCCGTTTTCGTGGTCTGACCGTTCCAAATTTTTAACCTGTTCCACAATTACAACTGCCCCTGTTACAGTGTTCCCATATATCAAAGTTTATCCGACTAGACACCCTTAAGCTATTAACAAATTTTCAGCTTGCTATTAATCAACTTTTTTTTCATACGCGGGATCCAGACCTATATCTATCAAACCACATTACACATAGAAAGCTAGAAATATTTTGTAAATATTTTATTCGTTACCCACAAAATAACATGGAATAAACTTGGTGGTGCACTCTGTCAAGATCAATAAATATCATAAATATTATAAGTTGTTATTGATAGTAACAATTAAATTAAAGTTGGAGTTAAATATTTATCAATGTAATAAGGTAATAAAACGTAATAAAAATATTGAAACTGAAAATGAAGAGACAAAGTAACACACGTTCATAATATCTCAAACTACACTTTACCATTATGCATTAGACTTAATAATGGTATAACCAAAATATTTAAGTTGCTTATAATTGTACATACAATATATTTATTATGGTTTAACCATTATACAGCAAATATTAGAAATGTATTGGGTCATCACGCAAAGAATATTTTATATAAATACTGCTGGGACTCTTCTGCTTACTTTTACAGTTGAGTCCGCGAATCTTTACCCGTGCGTCATCACTTAAAGCATACGAAATAAATCGATGATAAGTAAGCCAGCGTAATAAGACAAAAATATACCCTATTCGTGACACTTCAGCAGCCAGGGTACTGAAGCGTTTTTTCGACAAGTAATACCTATAGTTTGATATACTTATTTATTGTTAATATAATTGCGAAAAAAGGTCGGAATTGCAAAAAAATTATTTTCGGAATAACTGTTGTAAAAATTAGTGTACAGGTTTGAAATTTTTGTCAAATGAGGGTTCTTTGGTGCTTAATATGTGATAAAAATTTCAAAGCGATTCATTCAATTGTTTAAATTTTATTCAAATTGTTTATCTCAGAGAGCATTTTTTTTGCAATAACATAAGTCAGAAAAAAATGATGTTAGAACCATTCCACAGGTGTCAAATGGAAGAGTATGAGCTATATTTTCAACTTGGTTTAAAGAAAGCGAATAAAAAATGCATTTATTAGTAATAAATAATTATGCAAAAGTATCGTAAATCTTTCCTTATAAACATTTTGAATAACTTTTTCCAAAAAAATTAATTTTTTTACCCTGTTTTAAGTGCACCATAACCAAGTAATGTTATTTATATCATAATTGATAAAACATTGTAATAAATATATATAATTTCTATATAACAAAATAAAAAGTTTATAAGGAAAGATTTACGATACTTTGCATAATTGTTTATTACTAATAAATGCATTTTTTATTCGCTTTTTTTAAACCAAGTTGAAAATATAGCTCATGCTCTTTCATTTGACACCTGTGGAATGGTTCTAACGTCATTTTTTTCTGATTTATGTTATTGCAAAAAAATGCTCTCTGGGATAAACAATTTGAATAAAATTTAAACAATTGAATGAATCGCTTTGAAATTTTTATCACATATCAAGCACCACAAAACCCTTATATGACAAAAATTTCAAAGCTGTACACTTATTTTTACAATAGATATTGCGAAATTAATTTTTTTTGCAATTCCGAACTTTTTTCGCAATTATATTAACAATAAATGAGTATATCAAACTTTGTAATACGTCACATTAAAGCTTTTTCCATAATCTCAAAGATATGTGTACTAAAAAAACCATAAGTTTCACTGTTTTCCATTGATTTGAAAAAAAAAACGGGAAAATGCCATTTTTGGCACTTAATTGTTTATAAATAAAAATGGCCGCCAGATCCTACGCATCAAATAGTTACGATTTGCTCTTAAGTATAACCTGTCGAAAAAACGCTTCAGTACCCTGGCTGCTCGAGTGTCATGAAAAAAACATTATTACCCTGGACTAAAGTCGGAAATTGAAATTTACTAAACGCAACAGCAAGTGACAGTAAGTGACTTGCTGTTGCGTTTAGTACATTTCAATTTCCGACTTATCATCGACTTACTTTGTATGCTTTAAATAATGACGCACGGGTAAAGATTCCTGGACTCAACTGTACCTATATTTTATGGAATTATTTTAGTAGGAAATTCAAAACGGTGATTTGGGCTGTACATATTAATGGTTTAAGTGCAAAGTGTCGTATTGTCAAAAAGCAATTTGGTGTTTAAAAGATAGGAATCAAACGTTTGTTGTTGTATATTTTTATTGAATTTGGTTGTAACTCACAAATCAACTTTTTTCAGAAAGTAGAAAAAACGTTACATTTAAGTAATTTTATGAGGAATTTACCTAATCATGTTTTTCATTGATTTATAGATGAATTATTGATCTACAAATTAATGAAAATAAATTATTAGGTTAATTCCTCATAAAATTACTTAAATGGAACGTTTGTTCTACTTCCTGAAAAAAGTTGATTTGTCGGTTACAATCTTTTACCTTACAACCGATATATTATTCTATTTTGTTTCTAAAAAAATGTTGGTCTTTAATATTTTTGTGGCACCATCATCAATAGTAATTATTATCATCATTATCAACTTATATGCGTTCACTGCTAGACGTAGGTATCACTCTTCGCATCAGTGTCTGTTTTTTGCGGCTTGCATTCCGGTTACTGATAACATGCTTCAGATAACATGCTTCAGCTACGGCTGAGAAACTTCAGACTCTCAAGAAAGAAAAAAATAGTGACACTCAAAGTCATCTACAGGTTAATGCAGTGATGCATGTACGGCATAACAATGACATATTGCAAAAACATATAATGTTTGAAAAAATATTGCAAGAAAATATAATGGTTCAGACAGAAAACCCACCTCACTGATGTAACTCACACAATCAAATCTCTAAATTTCAGTGGGTGGGACATTTAGCGAGAAGAACTGATAATATACTAGGTTGTTCAATAAGTTTTACGGTTCGATAAGAAAGACACAATTTTATGACTTAAAATACACTTTATTATTCAGTATAGACTCCCTGAACATCGATACACTTGTTCCAAGTAGATTTCAATTTATACATTTCATCCCTGAAAGGAGAATCAGGAAGGGCTGCAAAATACACTTCCACAGCTGTTATATATACTCATCATTTGATGAAAAACGCTCTCCTCGCATAATTTTTTTTAGGTACTGAAGCAAATGGATGTCGCTATGAACCAAATCTATTTAATACTGTGGATGTTCCAACAATTAGAACTTTAATTCATGGATTTTAGCCATTGATAAAATACTCATATGACACGGTTCACTGTCCTGATAAAAAATAATTTTTTTGGTTTTGCAAACCGGGACTATTTTCGATTTTTTTCCTTCAGCTGGTCTAATAAACTTACGTGCGTAGAAATCGGCCCACTTAAAAATTTGGTCATTTTTGATGTCTCATATTTCCTAAACCTGTTGGCTAATTTAAGTGATTTTTCGAACATGTTATAGCCTGATTCTTTAACAATACCACTGTAATAATATTGTTGCTAAAAAGGTAAATTTTCATTGTATACCGAGTGTACCAATCAAACTGTATTTTTTCTCAAAGTTCGCATCACCCTGTGGAATATTCTAGCATTTATAAAATACTGAAATTAAAACCCAACTGTAGCCTCAGATTTTCTTAACGTTCTGTGTGTTGATTCATTCGTTTATGTTGGATAATAAAAAAGTTAGGTACTTTAACAACTAAAAATGTTCTTCATCAATACACGGTGTTTTTAAATTAGTGCGACAAACTTTAAGGGGCAATTCTGCATGAAAAAATAATGACAGTTGGCTTTATAAACGTATGTCCGCAAATGTTTCATTTCCGAGATACGGGATGTTGAATTTTTTCTTACAAACTGACGATTTATTTATTGCTTTAAAACTAGTTGAAATATGCAAATGAAATTTGGTAGGTTTTAAGAGATAGTTAATGCGGATTTTTTTACATAAAATTAAGAAATTTATATTCCCCATTAGCGTGCGTACGGGTAATATGATCGGTCATATTACACGGATGCGCGCTAATGGTGAATATTAAATTCTTAATTTTATGTACAAAAATGTGCAATAACTACATCTCAAAAGCCACCAAATTTCACTGGCATATCTCAACTGGTTTTAAAGCAATAAAATAAATCGTCAGTTTGTAAGAAAAAATTCAACATCCCGTATCTCGGAAACGAAACATTTGCGGACACACGTTTATATAGCCAACTGTCATTATTTTTTCTTGCAGAATTATCCCTTAAAGTTTGTCGTATTTATTTAAAAACACCGTGTATCGATGAAGAACATGTATAGTTGTTAAAGTACCTAACTTTTTTATTATCCAACATAAACGAATGAATAAAAAAACAGAATGTTAAAAAAATCTGAGGCTATAGTTGGGTTTTAATTTCAGTATTTTATAAATTCTAGAATATTCCACAGGGTGATGCGAACTTTGAGAAAAAAAACACAGTTTGATTGGTACACCCGGTATACAATGAAAATTTACCTGTTTAGCAACAATATTATTACAGTGGCATTGTTAAAGAATCAGGCTATAACGCGTTCAAAAAAATCACTTAAATCGGCCAACAGGTTTAGGAAATATGAGACATCAAAAATTACTAAATTTTTAAGTGGGCCGATAAGTTTAGGTAAAAATAATATCCAGATTTTACTGTTTTATCAGTTTGCAAGTAATTTACAAAAAAAATCATCTCACATCTCAAAAACTGATGCTAAAATCTTCTTGGCCGATTTCTGGACACACAAACTCGTTTTGGAGCTGAAAAACCAGATTCTACCACTCTTTAACCTCTTGTTTTGATTCAGGATCATGGTGATAGACAAAGTCTCATCCATTGTGATAAATCGATGCACAAAATCTACTTTAACCTTTCGAAAACGCCCTACATATTGCCGAGAAAGTCGCATTTGAATGTGTCTGTGTTTCGTTGTTAGCAAATGCGGCACCCATTATAACCACAGCGTTTTGAAACCCAATATTTCTGCCAAAATATTACTCATACTGCCCAATGAGATGCCAAGGAATTCTATTAGATTACTTTCAGTTACTCGACGAGTTTCCAATACGATGTCCTGTGTTTTTCCACGATTTCTGGTGTTCCGACATAACAAAAAAAATAGACTAGTAGCAACGCCCTTTCTAACCGCAAAACTCGAGCAACCTAGTATTATGGTAAACCAAAATTATATTGTAGTATCGTTGATTGATATGAGAGCCATCGAGATAACAAGACAACGTCCAAACTTAGCATGAGATTATGACATAAAGGAACGAGCAGATATTACAACATGGCAGATAGAAGCGAATACCAGACAATCGTGGACAGAAATTAAGAACGACTTCTTCTTCCTATCCCTTTCGGATTTTGGAAATCATTTGCTCGCTGAATACCAGACAATAGTGGACAGAAATGGAGAACGACTTCTTCCTATCCGTTTCGGATTTTGGAAATCATTTGCTCGCTGCGGCTCGAAACAGTTCCGTTGAGGTTTTCTTAAACCATGTTCTCGAATTCCGCCGCCATGATTATTCTCCTTATACCGGGTCCCCGCTTACCTTTAACTTTACCTTGCAATATGGACTGCAGCCGGGAGTAACGGTGCTGATTTCTCATAACGTGTCCCACATACTGCAATTTTATGCGTTTGATGGTAAACACAATCACCGGTTCCTTCTTAATTCTTCGTAGAAGTTCCTTGTTCGTGATCCATGCTGTCCATTATATTTTCAGCATTCTTCTATAAAGCCACATTTCAAATGCTTTAAGTTTTTTAATAGTGGTGTCTGTAAGCGTCCATGCCTCCGCTCCGTACAATAACACAGAGAAAACATTGCCATAATTTAAGATATGTAAATAGTATAACTAAGCAGTACAATTATAAAAAATACTTTCTTAGTACAGTGGAACCCCGATAAGTCGGCCTCCGATAACCCGGAAGTCCGGCTAACCCGATACCCGATCCGATTTTCATCAGATAAAACAAACATTTTTTCACTTTGACTGAGTCTTTTACCAAGAAATGAACAATACTGTATATACGTACGTAATTTAGCTGTACTGTGCATATGTATTTCATGTTTTTGCAATTATAATCGAGTTTATCTGTAAGTATAACGTATTTTATTAATTTTTACCATATTCTCCGGCTAACCCGGATTTTCGATAACTCGGATAGGCCACGGTCCCGATTAATCCGACTTATCGAGGTTCCACTTTATCTGTTAGAAAACACTTCTTATCGACTCACTGCACAGAACGAGACTTCACGAAATTTAGAGAAAAATTAAAAAGTTAATGGAGTTACGATGTTTTGTACTTCAGCCATTAATATAACTATTTTTTCTTTCTAGATATTTCTTTTATTGTTCAATATTGTATTTTAGAACATGTTTCAAACTTTTTTCGTCGAACCAGTCAAAGACTAGGTATAGATTCAAGGCTCTTATGGCTCTTCAAGGCTTGTATTAATTCGAGGGTTTAAAAACAAACTCTTATACAAAACAGTGGTTTAGGCTTTCTTATGTCACACGCTAATGAACATAATATGTAATAGTTATCTACCATTTTCTGCAATTTTCTTTTGTATTGATTTTCATTTTCTTGAAGTTAACCCATTTTAAATCTATTAATATGAAGCTTTGGAAAGTAGTGGAATAAGCAAACCATTAAATATGTAAACTTAACACTCTTTATGTCTTCTATTTTGTTGCCTTATGTTTTAGGATTAGGTGCATCTGAATGCTTGTTTTGTGTTAGGCTTCCTAATACTATTGAAAGTATTGGCAATAGTCAACAAAAAGCAGTAAACAGAAACATTAAATTTTCAAATTGTCCTCTTTCAAATTCATCACACTATTTGTTTCTTACAACTATTTCTAATCATGAGGCCAGTTTACTTTACAGACGTATCTTTGCAAAATTGCTATTATTTTAGTAAACGTGTGATGAAATATGATATTATTTTTATGTAATTGTTATATTCTTAAGAAGTATGAAAAAAGGAAATTTATTTTATTTTATTTATTTCTGTTTTCTCCAGTTTGAAACACCTATGCGTCCTTGACACGCAGTTCTATAAATCTATAAAATTGGTCATCATTATTGGCATTGGCTCTATGTCTTGGCCTGTTCTAGCATCAGCTTCCATTCCTTCTTGTTCTTCGCCTTGGTTTTCCAATTTCGTACTATTAATACTCGTATAGTCCAGGGTATTAAGGTTTTTTCCATGACACTTGAACAGCCAGGGTACTCAAGCGTTTTTTCGACAGGTAATACCTATAAGAGCAAATTGTAACTATTTACTGCGTAGGATCTGGCGGCCATTTTTATTTATAAACAATTAAGTGTCAAAAATGGCATTTTTCACTTTTTTTCAAATCAATGGAAAACAGGGAAACTTATGGTTTTTTTAGTACAAATATCTTCGAGATTATGGAAAAAGCTTTAAAATGACGTATTACAAAGTTTGATATAAGTACTCATTTATTGTTAATATAAATGCGAAGAAAGGTCGGAATTGCAAAAAAAAATATTTTCGCAATAACTGTTGTAAAAATTAGTGTACAGCTTTGAAATTTTTGTCAAATTAGGGTTCTTTTTTGCTTAATATGTGATAAAAATTTCAAAGCGATTCATTCAATTGTTTAAATTTTATTCAAATTGTTTATCCCAGAGAGCATTTTTTTGCAATAACATAAGTCAGAAGAAAATGACGTTAGAACCATTTCACAGGTGTCAAATGAAAGAGCATCAGCTATATTTTCAACTTGGTTTAAAAAAGTGAATAAAAAATGCATTTATTAGTAATAAATAATTATGCAAAAGTATCGTAAATCTTTCCTTATAAACTTTTTATTTTGTTATATAAGACATTATACATATTTATTACAATTTTTTATCAATTATGATATAGATAACATTACTTGTGGTTGTCCACTTAAAACATGGTAAAAAAGTTAATTTTTTTGGAAAAAGTTATTCAAAAAGTTTATAAAGAAAAATTGACGATACTTTTGCATAAATATTTATTACTAATAAATGCATTTTTTATTCACTTTTTTAAACGATGTTGAAAATGTAGCTGATGCTCTTTCATTTGATACTTGTGGAATGGTTCTAAGGTCATTTTTTTCTGACTTAAATTATTGCAAAAAAATGCTCTCTGGGATAAATAATTTGAATAAAATTTAAAAAAATGAATGAATCGCTTTGACATTTTTATCACACATTAAGCACCAAAGAACCCTCATTTGACAAAAATTTCAAAGCTGTACACTAATTTTTACAACAGTTATTGAGAAAATATTTTTTTTTGCAATTCCGACCTTTTTTCGCAATTATATTAACAATAAATGAGTATATCAAACTTTGTAATACGTAATTTTAAAGCTTTTTCATAATCTCGAAGATATTTGTACTAGAAAGTTCATAAGTTTTACTGTTTTAAGTTGATTTGAAAAAAAAAAGGGGGAAATGCCATTTTTTGACAGTTAATTGTTTATAAATAAAAATGGTCGCCAGATCCTACGCAGGAAATAGTTATAATTTGTTCCTATAGATATTACCTGTCGAAAAAACGCTTCATTACCCTGGCTGCTGAAGTGTCACGAACAGGGTATATTTTTGTCTTATCACCCTGGCCTAGTAAGTCATCTTCCACCTGGTCCTTAAAACGTGCTCTGGGCCTGCCTCCTGCCTCTTTCGTCACTCTATCCTCACGTTTTTAGTTATAAATATGTTTTGACGGCTCCATCTCATTCATTCTCTCTAAGTGGTCTATCCACCACAACCTGTTTATTTTAATGGGCCTACCAATACTAGGTTCACTATAAAAGCGATAAGGCTAAAAATGATATGACATCATTCATTCTCTTGCACGCCTTTATAAATATGTCTGAGGATTTTACGTTCAAATCAGCCTAAACGTCCTTCATCACTTTTTGTCATTGTCCGCGTTTCTGACGTGTAAGTGAGGACAGGCTTGATAAGAGTTGTGTATATAGCCTAATAAAATAAAAATAAATCAAAATGTAAATTCGTACAGGTTAAAACAAATTTTATATCAAACTTTAGGTGGGTACAAAAGATATTTTCAAGAAAGTATCCAAATCATACAAGGGGATCATTGTTTAAATAATTAAAAAGGAGTCATTTTTGCAAAAAAAAATACTTTTTTAACTGCTCAGGTAATCTGCTTATCGATGAAGGTCTATGGGATTTTTTTCTGCAAAGTTGAAGAAAAAATCTTTCACATAAGGCTTAGTAAATTAAATTTGACTTCCTATTTATTTAAATAATTGTATATAAAACTTTAAAAACAAATTTGCAAAAAAATATTTTTAGCGTTTTAAATAAGCACTATAAAATATCCTTTTTTACATACTAAGTTGCACTATGTTACCAGTATAAAGCAAAAAAAAATTGGTCAAAAAATATTTAATATTTTTTGAGATATTGAATTTGTTTATTAAATGTTACTATATTTTCAATTGCAAAAGCGCGGTTGTTGCCAAAGAAATATTCACCTGCTTAACATCTCATTATTTTTATTTTTATGTATATTCGATAAATGTATTGATAAATTCAAATTTCAATTAAACTCCCCCCGAAAATGGCATTTGAAAATTATTCAAATTTGTTTATAAATTGTTTTTTTAGTAACGTCGCGGGGATTAAGTATTTTGAAATGCCGTTTCGATAATTGGGTTCCTGGGAATTTTTTACTAATTATCAAAATTTTTTTGTCGTCTTTTCTTCTTCTTTTTTTTTTCTTGGAGTTATATTACTACGGGCCCTTTTAGGGTTAAATTTTATTAGGAATGTTAAATCTCTGAGTTGTAGATTCTAGACCTAAAAATATTAAGATTTAACTAAAATCTCTTAAATAAAATGTGGCTACTTACTGAGTTACAGGGTGTTTTATTTAAATATTTAAAAATTATTTTTACCAAGTACTTTAAAACTATTTGACGTATCCTTATCATACTTGGCAGAAAGTGTAGCTATTATACACCCTACTAAATTGTGATTAACAAACGTTTCTAGCTAGTACCAGAGGCGTACGACAGGGGTAGTGAATGATTGACCCTTCCCAAATTCTACGCCACTGAGTGAATTACTATTTTAGCGAAATTTTTCGATTCTCCAATACTTTGTATGTAAATAACTTTATTGGTATCGATAAAGTCATCAGTTTGAGAGATATTGGAAGTTTAAAATGAATGAATGGATGAATCAAAATAACTATGCCGTTTCATTTTTAACGTCCAATATCTCGAAAACTAATGACTTAATCGTTACTATATCGACCTCAGCAGTAAAGAGTATATTATTTACATAGAAAGTATCAGAGAATCGAAAAATTTCGCTAAAATAGTAATTCCCTCAGTGGCGTAGAATTTGGGAAGGGTCAACCATTAACTATCCCCTGTCGTATGCCTCTGGTAGTAGCTAGAAACTTTTGTTTATCACAATTTAGTAGACTGTATAGTACCCACACTTTCTGCCAAGTATGATAAGGATACGTCAAATAGTTTGAAAGTACTTGGTAAAAATAATTTTTAAATTTTTAAATAAAACACCCTGTAACTCAGTAAGTAGCCACATTTTATTTAAGTGATTTTAGACCAGTCTTAATATTTTTAATTCTAGAATCTACAACTTAGAGATTCGACATTCTTAATAAAACTTAACCCTAAAAGGGCCCGTTGTAATAGAACTCCAAGAAAAAAAAAGAAGAGGAAAAAAAGACAATAAAATTTGTTAATTAGTGAAAAATTCCCAGGAATCCAATTATCGAAACGGTATTTCAAAATGTTTAATCCCCGCGACGTTATTAAAAAAACAAATTATAAACAAATTTGAATAATTTTCAAATGCCATTTTAGGGGGAAGTTTAATTGAAATTTGAATTTATCAATACATTTATCGAACATATACAAAAAAATAAAAATAATAAGATTTAATACAGGTGAATACTTCTTTGGCAACAACCGCGTTTTTGCAATTGAAAATAGGGTAACATTTAATAAACAAATTCAATATCTCAAAAAATATTAAATATTTTCGGACCAATTTTTTTTTGTTTAATATTGATAACATAGCACAACTTTTTCTGTAAAATAAGATATTTTATAGTGCTTATTTAAAACGCTAAAAATAATTTTTTGCAAATTTGTTTTTAAAGATTTATGTATAATTATTTAAATAAATAGGGGGTCAAATTTAATTTTGTAAGTCTAATGTGAAAAATTTGCCCTTCAACTTTGCAGAAAACAATCTTATACACCTTTATTAGTAATTGGATGACCTCAGCAGTTAAAAAAGTAAGTTTTTTGCAAAAATGACCTCTTTTTAATTATTTAAACAATGATCCCCTTGTATGATTTGGATACTTTCTTGAAATATCTTTTGTACCCACCTAAACTTTGATATAAAATTTGTTTCAACCTGTACGAATTTACATTTTGATTTACATGTAGTGTAATTTTATTGTACTAGACTAATATAAATATTTGGTCATCACTTAATAATATCGTGTCAGATTTTTTTCTTTCCTTTAAGCGTCGTGTTTGCATTATAGTCAATAGTATTTAAGTAGCTTTTTTGATTAACTATTTTTAACCTCTACCTAGAGGAGCAATGTCTAATTAATAGCTTCGTGTTACTGAATCACCAGGTTTTGCGAACAAGTTATATAATGCAGGTGAGATCATGTAATCATACGATCTAATTGCCGGATTTTGGGAACGTCTGCTTCGTCATAGAAATCAACTTTCATTAAAACTAAATTTAATAAAAAAATTTTGTCCTGGTAAAAGTGGGAGTCATATGTTGCCCTAAAGCCACATCCATAGGAATTTTATCCATCCTTTGGATTTTATAATGTTTATATTTATGTGAGACTTTTAGTCTATTTTTAAAAGGTTTCAACCTTTGTATTTTTGGGTGGCTCACCATGTTCTTGTAACACTGATGATGCTCTTGTTACAGAGCGAAAACGTTTTGTTTCTGTGTTTGTAGCCCTATAGGGGCTTTTTAAACTAATATACCTTTTACCAGGACAAAAATTTTTTATTAAATTTTACTTGTAATTAATGGTATACAGTTAGCTACAGAAAATTCCTCCTTGTGAATTTTCATTTTAAAACATTTTTTGTTGCTTTTTCATATATTTTTTCTATCAATTTGAGTAAAAAATACATTTCTACTGTTTGCAAATATGGTAAACAATTAAAACTTACACAGGCTTACGCTTTAGTGATGAACTAGTTTAGAGACGTAGCTTCCAAGCTGCAGCTTATAATTCACAATGGCCATTGTTACTCACAGCAACATACCATTCGGTAGTCAAATATTTATCTATCAGTTTTCTAATGTTCAAATCTTACAGGTTCGGTGCATCAGCAGAGTTTAGAAAGCAGACCAGCTGTGTTTTCTACAAGAGAAGGCAAAGCTCCAGATGACGATTCGTACATAGGGTATTCCACCGTAGTAGGACACTTCAAACAAGGACAGGAATATGAAGGAATAGCTGTTGGAATGCCTAGAGGAAACAAATTGAAAGGAAAGGTAGGAAAATAAACAACAATTTTGAAAAAATGTTTGTAAAAAGTATATTCATTTAAAAGAACCCTTTCGGACTAAATCAGCGTTTTCAGGACGAATTCCAGTGAAGTTGAAAGGAGAATTCTAAAAAAACTGCAATAACTCCATGATGAAGGGAATAGCCGGGAAGGTAGTGTCAAACTTGACCTGAGCATTTTAGCATGGCTGGTTTTTTTCTATTTAATTAGGTGTTCCAACAGTGTTGCCAATTGGTGGATAATTATCCGATTTGCGTATCTTTTTGAGAGCTGTCGTATCTTCTTCGTATCTTTAAATAAATCGGATATGTGCGTATATTTTTCAGTTTACTAGTAGGGACAGATAAGAAGGGACAAAAGGGACCTGTGTGAATTGTTTTGTTTAGAATTTGAATGCACCAATGTTTCCACTTACGGCATACTGATCCAATTCAAATTTCAAAAACAGGGATTCTGCCGTCCTATTTTATTTATGGGTTTTTAGTCTTTAAACTTATAGCTACTGCACGATTTAGTTTTATTTTTATTTTATGTAGTGCAGTGCTTAAGTAAAAAAATGTATGTCTGTTGAAATAAGTTTTGGTTTGTGAAAATACTTTTTTATAATGGATAAATGGTACAATAAAAAAACAAAGCTAATATATATTTGTTTCCTAATTTAAAAAAGCATTTTCATTGCTATTCGCTCTTCCATTTTCAAACGCTAGTATCAACGCAGGATTCATTTTTTTCGAATCCTGAGAAAACTAATAAATATTTTTGAAAAATTTAAACGCAGAATGAAAGATTACATTATTACCGAGAACCAGTGGTCCCTTAGAATAAACAAAAAGGTTTTTTTGAATGAGATATTTGAAATTAAAAATCACACTCAATTTTATCTTTTTTTTTTTAACCGCTGTAACTTATTACAATAAACATAATAGAAGTCTTCAGGGATTTTCTGTCCTCGGTAATAATGCAACCTTTCATTCTCCGTTTAAATTTTTCAAAAATACTTATTAGTTTTCTCAGGGCTCGAAAAACCATTAACTAGAAATGCTCTTTGAAATACGCTCTTAATGTAGTTGTAGTTTATTTATTATTTATTTTTCTAGTATGTACCTAGGTTTAGGTGGTTATTACGTTTTAATATAATATATATAATCATATCCCTTCTACCATACAATGGTGCAGGGTTACGTTTTAATATAATAATATTTAAAAGTGTTTTTTTTTACTTAAGAGGAAAGGAACATTTTGACGCCTGTCAAAATTTTCACTGTATTTTAAATGTAATCATTTTTTTCGAATTCTGCGAAAACTAATTAGTATTTTTGAAAAATTTAAAGGCAGAATGAAAGATTACTTTATTACCGAGGGCCGAAATTCCCTTAGAATGAACAAAAGGTTTCTTTTGAATGAGATATATGAAATTAAAAATCACACTAAATTTTTTGTTAGTTTTTCACCCCTGTAACTTATTAAAATAAACATTATAGAAGTTTTCAGGGACTTTGGGCCCTCGGTAATAACGTAATCTTTCATTCTGCGTTTAAATTTTTCAAAAATACTTATTAGTTTTCTCAGGATTCGAAAAAAATGAATCCTATTTAAATAGCATTGAAGCCGAAAGTTCGTACCCATCCCCTTAAAAATAAATAAAAAATCCAAATAATGAAATATTTAGATAAAATACGTACAATATAATATTAGTAGGTAATTACAAGAATTAATCAGCTAGGATACGAGATTTCAGTCTATAAACGAAAATTTTTAAAATAAACGGTAAAACAGAAAATTTAGTAGATTAAAAATTATTCAGTAATAAGTAGTCAGATAAAAAAATAACATTGGCAACATTCATTTTAATTACAGAATAATTTTTGACCTAGCGTGTAGCGTATCCAACGTTGTAACAGGGTGATCCTAAGAGGGGGAGGGAGTTACAACTACTGGATGGTCTCTGGGAGGTATGGAATAGTAATGGTGTTAAGCATAGAGAGCTCAAAGTACATCCAAATGGGTGGGGGGGTTATAACACCCAACCCCCCCCCCCCCCTAGTTACACCAATGAGCGTATCTTTTCGTGACAAATCGGATCTTTTTCGGTTTTTCAATCTACTTTCATATTTTATCTTTTCTTGCCTAAAAGCCCCGAAGACATTTTTGTTATCAAATAAGTACTAATTATGTACCAAAAAAAATTCATAGAATCCGTGCTAAAATCACCGTAAAAATTTGACAGTACCTACCAGATTATAACTCAAGATTGGCCATTTAAAAAAAAGAAGAACAATATGGTGACATATTGTCAAGTTTAAGGCACTCTCTGAACAAATCGAAATATAATACACCTCTTGTTTTCCTTTCACGACAACATTCTCCTTTTTTTTGTATTTCAAAGTATTCCTGATTGATCTTCATCCATTCTCAATATGTTCTTTGTGTAATTTATTTAATGACAGTCATTGTATACAAACACGAGTAAATATTTGCAATTTATTTTAATCGTTTTATTTTATGTATAAGCTAACTTCTATAGAATCTTCTTCTCCTAAGTGAAAAAAATGTACTGATGTTTAACGTAACAAATTCACAAATTAATTCGTAACATTGTATTATCTATTTTTTTAGGTTCTGCTTTTTACGTGGGACCTCAAAAACTACAAAAACATAACCATAAGCAAACAAATCGGCTCCTACTTCGGTTACTCCCTTGCAGCTGCTGATGTAAATGGAGACAAAATGTTAGACCTTATAGTAGGGGCGCCAATGCACACAGAACCCAATACTGAGGAAAAATACGATGTGGGAAGGGTATATGTTTTCTACCAAAGCAGTAATACATACGAAAGTTTTAACAGTTCTCATTTTGTTGATGGATTAAACTCCAAAGGACGATTTGGACTCGCAGTAGCTTCCCTTGGTGACTTGAATCAGGATGGATATGACGGTAATTTTTTCTGCTTTCTTTAACCCTTAGTCTCTAGACGGTACTTTTAAGTACCACCAAATTCGGGTACCCTTATATCCCAAGTGTTGAAGTAGACTTTTATAAGAATGTTCTGTTAAATATTATCATGTATTAGTTATCAGCTGATGTTTAGTACTTCAAATGGCATTCAAACGATTTCGTGTTAAATACTCAACTAATATCACCAACGCTTTCGAACAATATTCTCGAGCCATATCAAGGAAAAAACACAAATGGAGATAAAACAACAGAGCATACAGTAAGACTTGCATTATGATCAAAAATTATAGCTGGAATGAACTAAAAAATTAAAAGACTATTCCAAAATATTGTAAAGAGAAGAAAAACAGAATACTTCGGCCACATAGTTAGAGGACCTAGATATACTCTTTTGACTGAACCCAGTTCCGAAATTTATTAATTAATTTTTGCTACATCGGACAAATTTTGTGGCAACGATATATGTTAAAGATTGTTCGGACTATAGGACAATATCATTAATAAGCCATACCCTCAAAATATTTCTAAAGGTGATTCATGGAAGATTATACAGAAAGCTAGAATATGATATGGATGATACCCAATTTGGGTTCCGCAAAGGAATTGGAACAAGAGAGGCATTGTTTGCGTTTAATGTCCTCTCTCAAAGATGCTTAGATATGAACCTGGATATTTATTCCTGTTTCATCGACTTCGAAAAAGCGTTCGACAGGGTCCGACATGAAAAACTAATAGAATTATTGAAAAACAGAGATATAGACAGACGAGATTTACGAATTATCATAAATCTGTATTGGAATCAAAAGGCCAATATAAAGATAGAACAACAAGAATCCGAGAACATTGATATAAAGAGAGGGGTAAGACAGGGTTGTGTTCTGTCGACGCTACTGTTTAACCTATACAGTGAAGCCATATTTCAGGAAGCGATAGCGGAGCTAAGTGATGGAATCTCTATAAACGGAAGAATAGTAAATAACATAAGATTCGCTGATGACACCGTTATAATGGCAGACACCCTGGAATCGCTACAAGAATTGCTAAATAGAATTAACGATTATTGCATACGATACGGACTAAAAATAAACAAGAAAAAAACTAAATTTATGAAATGATCGTCTCAAAAACAGAACATGGAAATGAAAGGTTAATGATAGAGCAAACCCAAATAGAAAAAGTAAAGACATACAAATATCTGGGAACCTGGGTCGATGACAAAAATGACCAAAGCAAAGAAATTAAAGTCCGAATTGAAACTGCAAGACAAGCATTTATAAAAATGAAGACACTGCTTACAAACAAAGACCTTCAGTTGCCTCTCAGATTGAGGGCTCTAAGATGCTACATATTTTCTATATTGCTATACGGAATGGAAGCTTGGATATTGAAGAGACAACACATAAGAAGAATAGAAGCGTTCGAAATGTGGTGTTACAGAAGAATATTGAAAATTCAGTGGGTTCAAAGGATTACCAATGTTGAAGTGCTACGACGTTTAAATAAGGAGTTAAAAATTATGAAGAGTATAAATACTAGGAAACTGGAATATTTGGGTCACATTACCAGAGGAGAAAAATACGAGTTGTTGAGAATTATTATGCAAGGATGGATCCAAGGAAGAAGAAGCATAGGAAGAAGACGCATCTCCTGGCTGAGGAACCTTAGAGAATGGTTTAACTGTAGTTCATTACAACTGTTCAGAGCAGCAGCCAACAAAGTGACCATAGCCATTATAATATCCAACCTTCGATAGGAGAGGGAACTTTAAGAAGAAGGACAAATTTTGACTTCTGCTGTACTTTAAAGTACATGAAATGCGTCCAAATGTGCACAAACATGTCAAAATAAGCATATTAAGGCCGGATTTTGTTACACGGTGGTTTTTGGGGTCGCTGTACATGACTATGCCATCAGAACCGTACTTAGACACACCTGGTGCCCAGGGTCATTGCTAAGGTGCGTCATCTGGAGGTTCGATGGTTATTGGCACTAAATTGATACAAGCAGATTACTTGGAGGTTTTCTGGAGTGGCTGAACACGAATACTCCATCAGAACCGACCCCCCGGAGCATCTGATGCCCAGTGTCACTGCTAAGGCAAGTCATCTTCCGGAGTTTGGAGGCTTTTCAGCAGGACCGGATTTAAGGGGGGGCAGGCTGGGCAGCTGCCCGGGGCCCCCACAAAGCCCCAAACATAAGAGGTTCATTTAAACAGATATTGACGGGAGATACAGGACAGCAACTCGACAATGTATGACAAGTAGTATAAAATGAAGGAGCGTAGGAATGATAATATAATACATTGTTCATGGTTATGTTTTTCACCTTCCACCGGGTGAGTGTATTGCTTCGTTTGTAAATTCTTATCTAGTGTTCGTACACATTTTAGCCGCAGAGGATTTTGTGATTGTAAACATGCAGATAGTAGGCTTATATGTAGATCACGAAATGTCTAAAGCACATGAAAGAATTGGGCGTATTGATACTGAAATAGCAAAACAGGCCGAAGAAATAAAGAATTATTGGAGAATGGTAACTCAAAGACTAATTTTAGTGTTATAAAGTTTATTTATGAACAAGATTTAGCATTTCGCAGCGAAAATGAGTTGTCGAATTCATCACAAAATGAAAATTATTTGGGAATACTCCTGTCATTAGCTGAATATGATTAATTTTTGAAGCACCATATTAATAAATATTCAAATCTTGGAAGCGGACAATGTCAATTATCTTTCATCAACTATATGTCAGGAAATTGTACATCCGATGGGTCAAAACGTATTAAATGAAATAGTTTCAAGGATTAAGAAGTCAAAATATTATTCAGTTCATACCAATCAATTAACAATCAATTTCTTAGAATAACTTCTTAGAATTTCTTGTATTTTTCACTTCATCTACTCTACATATAGATACAACTTAACAGAATGTTTAAAAGCTGCGTCTGTAAGCGACAGCAACGCAGACCGTGGCAAAAATATTATTGTTTCTAAAAGAGCAAATACTACTATATGGTCATTGAGGAAATGCCGCAAAAGAACTAGTTAAAGGTTATAATCAGATTAAAGGAGCATTATCCAAAATTTCGGAAGACTATGAGCAACAATTTAAAACTCGTAGCATTGCAAATGGTTTGTACCTATAATCGAATGTGTTTACTGGAAACAGAGAGGATATTAGGGAGGCCAAACAGCACAAGTCGTATTCTTCAAGATCCAAATACATATTGACCTTAATTCAGGAGTAGCAGAACTTAGATCACTTAAATAAATTATACAGTCAAGACGTGACAATTTCGAAAGATATGAGAACATCAGAGAAGTTTAGAACTCAAAATTTCAGTCACTTCATTACCTCTTTAAGTCATAGGCTTTCTGCATATGAATCCATTCATTCCAATTTTGGATTTTTACATCATTTGGGAAAATTGGAAAATTTAACTTTCAATGAAATTGAAGCTCACTTACCAACATTATCATCAACTTACCAACATTTATAGCAATGATTTAGATGAAAACTTATGTGTCCATCTGGTACAGTTTGTAATATTTTCAATTCATTTAAAGAGGAAATCAGCTCATCAAATATAAGCAAAGAACTTCAAATGTAATGCCAACTGCTAAAAAAGAAGAATATGAATGATGCTTTTCCAAATGTTGAGGTGACACTTTGTTTATATTTAGTTGTGATTTGTGATACTAACTGCAGTGGTTAGAGGTAATTCTCAAAATTTAAGTTAATTAAAAATCGACTTCCGTCTATGATGGGCCAAACATGTTTGAATGATCTCTCTACAATGAGCATTGGCCACGATGTCTTAATGCAACTAGATATGTCCCACATAGTCAAGAAATTTTTAATTAAAATAACTCGAAAAGTTCCCGGACATTAAAACAATACTCTTACTATCTTTTTAATATATTACTGTAACAAGTTACAGCTCTTGTACTTTTTATTATTTAAAATTATATTTATAAAAGTATATCAACATTTTTTTTAATGGTAGGAGGTAGGGCCCCACACCAATTTTGCCCAGGGGCCCCCACTGCCTTAAATCCGGCTCTGCTTTTCAGCATTAAATTTATGCAAATAGATTACTCGGGCAATTTTTAGGGTTGCTGAAAATGAATACACCAAGAGAACTGACATCCGGAGCACGTGATGTCTAGGGTCACGTCATCTTCTGGAGTTTCAAGCGATTTCGACACTAAATTGATGCAAACATATTACACAGGGGGGTTTTTGGGGTCTCTAAACACGAGTATTCTATCATAACCGACACCCGGAGCACCTGGTGCCGTGTCACTGCTAAGGCACGTCATCTTCAGGAGTTTCCAAGATTTTCGGACATGAATGCATGCAAATAGATTACTAGGCGGTTTTCGGGGTCGTTGAATACAAATACGCTATCGGAACCGACCCCAATCACCTGGTGTCCAATGATGGCACATTCTTGTTCAGCGACCCCAAAAATTCTGCGAGTGATCTGTTTGCATCAATTTAATGCCAAAAACCTTAACCTTAATGCCAGAAACTTCAGATGACGTGCCTTAGCAGGGAGCAACAGATGCTCCGGTGGTCGGTTCTGATGGCGTATTCGTCAGCGGTATCGTATTCTTCAGCGACTCCAAAAATCCCCGAGTAACAAAATCTAGCCCTTAATATACTTATTCTAATATGTTTATGCACTTTTGAATGCATTTTATGCACTTCAAAATGCAAATATGCATTTCTACCCATTTTCCTATAGTAGACTTTTTTCCTGACATCAGCAAGTCTCTAGTACTGTATTTGCCCTGATCTAAGCTGTACAACCAAACGCAAACACGTGCTTATAGCTAATATTAACAGTCTTGCAATAAAAATTATTCGTACGCAAGTCATCACGTTGGGTGAAACCAGGGGTAATAAAAGGCGCTTGAAGCGTAGCACTGACCCTGTTACCTTCCTTGTAATACAAGTATATAATACCTTCCTTGTATACTATACCGTAGGCCCTAGATATAGCAGACTACCCTGCTATACTCCCAAACCCACGTGAGCGGGAGACTATTAATATTAAGTTATTAACAAAATAAAACTAACTTTTTGTAATTAAGAGAGAAGATTATTATTATTGTCTTATTTGATCAGTATCCAAGTGATTACAGTCTCTTGCTTTTATATGAACATAAAGTACTTATTACAACCTCTAATTCCAATATGTTTACAGACTTTGGTGTTGGAGCTCCATATGACGGTCCCGACGGTAATGGAGCGGTGTATATTTACTATGGTTCGAAGGACGGCATTAGAAAAAAATACGGACAAGTCATTTATGCCTCAGATATATCAGGTTCTAGAAACGCTCTATCCACATTTGGATTCTCTATTACTGGCGGATTAGACTTGGACAATAACGAATATCCCGATATGGCTGTGGGCGCATACCTTGCAGACTCTGCTTTTTTCTTCAGGTAAATATTTATATGAAGGTATAAAAAATAACGATTAACACGTTGACGGACAGAACGTCTATAGACGTCTAATTTCTATTGATATAATGTGACACAACGTCTATAGACGTTGCATTTTTCCTATTCTACTTTGCAAAATACATAATATAGTGTCACGACACTTGCTTATACATTTGACGCACTGTCCGTCAACGTGTTAAGTAAGATAAACCTCTTATTTATTATTCCCTTTTATTTAACCCGGGAAGAGTAGCGCTCTCTTCTGTCATTGTAATCAGTCGCGCGATTAGATTAAATCTAAGAATACGAATTTAAAACAAATTTTTATTTTATATGATAATATTTTTATTTACTTGTTATGTTAAGAATATAATATATTTCTAACAATTTTAAAGCTAATTGGTTCTTATTAAAGCCATAAATTCCATAAAAAGAAAATAAAAAAATTAAAAAAAATTAAAAAAACATGCCTACGCATTACTACAATCTTCCTCAAGGCACTTCTATTACGAGTGGAAAGTTATATTGCAAAATATTTCATCAAGTTATTCACGGAAAAGGATAAAATCGTAGATTTCTTCTAACGGCGCGACTGTTTCCGGGTTAAATGAAGTTAAATAAAGGGCATAAGCGAGACTGTTATACACTTCGCGTCAAAAAAACTGGTACAACTCTTATAACCGAAAATCGCGTTTTTCAAGTTGTGTAAGCTTATCTTGTCAAATGTGTCATTCTATTTTCTAGGGCAACGTTGTCAGTCATCTCAATTAAGTACCCATACATTGAGTCGTGTTTTATTATAATTTATGAAAATATTTCAATTCAAAAATAATGATAGTTAATAAATCTAGGCATAACTTTCAATTATTATGTTTAAATTAAAATCGAGAAGCGTGATTGGTTTCTCGTAAATTGTACTATAAATACAAAAACTAAAAAGGGGTAGTTCCCTGGATTGGCTGTATACCTTATAGTTAAACAAACTGGAACATGAAGTAAAAACCACTTCTATGTAAAAGGTATATTTACTAAAAATTTTTTTTAAAATCCCAATGGATTCAATAAAATGAGTTCATCAGAACGTTTTCAAACCTATCGGTCCATCATCAGTGATCTAAAATCAAATAAGTAATCCCACTATTAAAATTAAAAAGATGGTTGAAATTGTGAAAGTTAAAAAATGTGGTTATGATTACTTACTTGAATACTTGCAAAATAGCCCCAGAACCAAACAATGGTTGTGATTATAAATAAATCTACATTATGTTGAAATAAATTTAAAATGGCTAAACGCCGATGTTAAAGGATTAAACCTCTGGGAACATGGTGAAACTCTACCCGAGGACCGAAGATGGTTGATTGGGTCCTCGGGTAGAGTTTCACCATGTTCCCAGAGGTTTAATCCTTTAACATCGGCGTTTAGCCATTTTAAATTTATTTCAACATAATGTAGATTTATTTATAATCACAACCATTGTTTGGTTCTGGGGCTATTTTGCAAGTATTCAAGTAAGTAATCATAACCACATTTTTTAACTTTCACAATTTCAACCATCTTTTTAATTTTAATAGTGGGATTACTTATTTGATTTTAGATCACTGATGATGGACCGATAGGTTTGAAAACGTTCTGATGAACTCATTTTATTGAATCCATTGGGATTCTAAAAATTTTTAGTAAATATACCTTTTACATAGAAGTGGTTTTTACTTCATGTTCCAGTTTGTATAAATACAAAACTCTATAGTTGTGGGATACTAAAATAAACACACGGGAAAAATAAAAAATTTGAAATTAATACAATATGAATAACTTTTACAGTGAACAAGTGTGGAATTTAAATATGCAGTGCTAATCAAAAGTCGGTACCCCCCCCTCGTATCTTTTGAACGGTTATACCTATAATACTGAAATTTGGAGGAAAGAAATAAACGAACGTAAGCTTCTTAACTAGTCATGACACGTGACGTAATAGACAGATAATTTTAAATGGGATCTTATGGCAAGTGATACCTCGTTTGAAAGGTATTGAAAATACCCATTCAATCATACTAATTTTGTTTGAGATTTAGCTAATTTTGATGAATAAATGAAATAAATATAAAATTGTAGTTTCGCATTTAATTAATAAAAATTCAAAATTCCGCATATGATTACTTGTCAAAAGGTTGACGTTGGCGTAAAAACTATTAGAGAATTGAAAAACGTCAACTTTTTTGACAAAAAAACCATAGGCGGATATTTGAATTTTTATTAATTAAATGCGAAACTACAATATTATATTTATTTAATTTATTCACCAAAATCAAAATCAGCTTAAACCCAAAAAATTAGTATGACTGAATAGGTATTTTGAATACCTTTTAAACGAGATTTCACTTGCCATAAGGTCGTCCCATTTAAAATTATCGGTCACAGTGGCTCTGTAACATCATCTGTCACTATTACGTCACCTGTCATGACTAGTCAAGAAGCTTACGTCCGTTTATTTCCTCCCTCCAAATTTCACTATTATTGGTATAACCGTTCAAAAGATAAGAGGGGGGTACGGACTTTTGACTAGTACCGTATGTATTACAATTCGAAACTGCTGAAATATTAATATTTTGTCATACTTAGCTCCTGTATTATTAATCACTTCTTGTAATCTTTTGGGCACTGAGAAATAAATTTAGTTATAAATTTTCATCTTCGTCCACGTTTTCCCAGGTTTCTTCAATAATGGTCAATTGGTAGTGATAAAAATAATACCTATCTAAAAGCTTTATACATTTTTAAACATCATTTTTTTGTATTTACCTAGATTTAGTGCAATTCCGTTATCTTTTATGGCAACAACGAAGTGATTCACGAACTATTGTATCCAGTCTGAACACAGGTTTACATTGGGAAAAAAAGTGTGCCAGTTTTTTATGACGGGAAGTGTACCTTAACTATAGTTCGTTCGCTAAACTCAGATACAACTGGCTAGTAATTTTAGTAGGTAATTTTTTGTGTTCGGTCAATTTTGCCAAAATTGGCAAAATTACTAACTATTTAGTAATTATTAACTATTTAGTAATTATTTTTTTGCCAAAAAATTGGCAAAATTACTTACTAAAATCACTAGCCAATTGTGTCGGAGTTTAGCGAACCGACTATACCTATAAAATTGACAATTACTAGACATTTGAAAATTTAGATAATATATGAATGATTATCATTTAAAAATTGTTAACTAAATTATTTTACGTTAAAGTTGGAACCACAACTATCCGTCAGTTTAGCTGATCGCCATTATAATTCTACTGACGCTGTAGATCTTCTTTTTCACAACGTATTCGCTGTAACATCAAATATTTCTTCTTATACCTACTGATTCTTTTAAAATTGCTGCTAATCTCTGATTCGTTTGTAGAAAGTGATCTGATATTCAAAATCATTTTAATATTTGGAAATATTTTTTCGCACTTAATGCACTTGTGGATTTCTGTTTTTTGGTAATTCCTACGAAAACAAATGTCCCCTCTTTCACTGTCAGTTTTTAGAAATTGATTTCCTCTTCACTTTTCTTATGCTGATTCATTTATTTGTGTTGTCATTCATCTTCGTTCTTATTAATTATTTTTATCTGTCTACTTAATATAATTTCAATCCTAGAAACTAGTGTATTTGTCACATAAATTTTGTCCATTTGGTTTTCTCTATGTCCGCATATCTTCAAAATTTCTCGTTCTGATCAAACTTTACTTTTAGTTTTATAATATTTTGTGCGGAGATATGTAACTTGAGAACACCTGGAAATTTCTACACAAATATTAAATTTTTGTTTAAAAGATAAAACAATGTATTCTGAATAATTAACTATATAAATATAAATATAAATATAAATATAATATAAATATAAATAAATAAATATAATATAATAAATATAAATAAATATAATATAAATACTATATAAATATAAAAACGAGTAATAATTTTCTATCTAGAAACTAGTTTTTTTTTTATTTTATATACCTAACCTTATTTTATTGTCTTTTTAGATCCAGACCCGTTGTTTTTATCGACAGCTATGTCCAATTTCTCAGTGTCAACAAGAAAATAGATCTCAAACACAAGAATTGTAAGTTACCAAATGGCCAGGAAAGCACTTGTACCTTTATAGACTTTTGCATCAAATATTACGGCAAGGGAATTCCAGACAAGATTAGTAAGTATATTTAGTATGTTTAAGTATGTATTATGACTTTATAGTATTTGTCATCATAATCAAAATAATAAAAAGCATAATCGAGATTAACGTATTCTAAAAAATGAGTTTAAAGCTTTTCGCACAATGCGAAAAACAATCAAAGCTCTTATCTCGCGCAAACTAATGGGCGATGAAAATATACAGTTGATTAGGTTATTAACTTTCGTTGTTAGTAATAGAAACAGTTAATATTATATGTGTGTATGTTTGTAGATACTTTCTGTCCACGGATGCAGAGTGGCCTAAGGGAAAACCGTTTTTATTTTTCATTTTTAGCGTAAAATGTTATTAATAAAAAGTTTGGCTTGTTCTAAAACTCCCTATAGTCGAAGAGCTAGTGAACTCTCCGACTAATGGTCGTCCTGTAAGGCTAGAAATTTTTCTAGTGATAATTCATAGCACACCAAGGCTAAAAACCATGACCTGGCATGCATCAGCGGTGCACGTGTATCTACCAAGTGAATCGAAAAGTGCAAATTTAGGGTGTAAAATAAACCTTCTCCTGTAAGGTTTAAATTTAAGTATGTGTTTGAGTAAGTCATTTAGAAGAAATGTGTAGAATTACAGGCGATTCTGAAGAGCATAAGACCTTGCCAGGCGAGGGGAAAGATTAGGGGTTTTTCCTAAAATTATTCCTTTTGCATCGAACAAATTTTTTTTAGGTTTTTTTAATCATTCCAAACAGAAAAGGTCTTTAGTGATTTTTCTCTTAAGTTAATAGTTTTTGTTATACAGGGTGTTTCATTAATAATTGTCCATATAGTAACTGGAGATACCTTAGCACAAAATACGAAGATTTAACCTAAAACTCTTAAATAAAATGTGGTTCCTTACTGAGTTACAGGGTGTTTTATATAAAAATTTAAAAACTATTTTTGCTCAGCATTTTAAACCTATTCGACGTATCCTTTTCATACTTGGCAGGAAGTATAGGTACTGTACAAACTACTAAATTATGGTTAACAAACGTTTCTGATGTTACCAGAGGCGTACGACGGGGGAAAGTTAATGGTTGACTCTTTCCAAATTCTACGCCACTGGCGGAATTGCTATTTTAGTTTAATTATTGGATTCTCCAATACTTTCTATGAAAATAATATACTCTTCATTCGTAACGATATAGTCATTAGTTTTCGAGATCTTTGAAGTTAAAAATAAAACGACACGGTTATTTTGATTAATGTAATGTGTCGCTATATTTTTAATTTCAAATACCTCGAAAACTAATCATTATATCGTACCGAATGAAGAGTATATTATTTACATAGAAAGTACTGGAAAATCAAAACATTGCACTAAAATAGCAATTTGTCAGTGCCGTAGAATTTGGGAAGGGTCAACCAGCCACTATCCCCTGTCGTACACCTCTGGTAGTAGCTAGGAACGTTTATTTATCTTAATTTAGTAGGGTGTACAGTACCTACACTTTCTGTCAAGTATGATAAGAATACGCCTAATTGTTTTAAAGTACTGGGTACAAATAATTTTTAAATTTTAATCATATGAATCATATCATAAATTAATCAAAATAACTGTGCCGTTTCATATTTAACTCCAAATATCTCGATAAATAATAACTTTATCGTTACCAAAGAAGAGTAAATTATTTACGTAGAAAGTATTGGAGAATCTAAAAAGGGCACTAAAATAGTATTTCCTCCAGTGGCGTAGAATTTGAGAAGGGTCAACCATTCACTATCCCCTGTCGTACGCCTCTGGTAGTAGCTAGAAACGTTTGTTGTATCATAATTTGGTAGGGTGTATAGTAGTCGCACTTTCTGCCAGGTATGAAAAGGATACATCGAATAGTTTTAAAATTCTGGGCAAAAATAGTTTTTAAATTTGTAGATAAAACACACTGTAACTCAGTAAGGGAGCACATTTTATTTAAGTGTTTTAGGTTAAATCTTCGTATTTTGTGCTAAGGTTTCTCCAGTTACTATATGGACAATTATTAATGAAACACCCTGTATAAGCGATTGAAAATTTTGAAAATTGCGAAATCGGCCATTTTTAACCCTAAATCGGACATTTATCTAAAACTTTTCAAAGTTGCCAAGGTAGGTAGATATTCTTTAAACATTGATTAATGAAATCCCAAAGAGTTTTTTGCAATACAATATCGGAAACGCCTTTGTTTTTTAATTGCTAATCAAGCGGGCGCTACACTGTAGTATAAGTGAGGACGTTTGAGTTGGCATAAATTCATTATCTCGAGAATGGGCAAATTTCAAGAGAAATCCTTAGACAGGTCGATTTTTATTTTTAAATTAGGACTTTTTGGCATATATATAATACTAGTGACGTCATCCATCTGGGCGTGATGACGTAATTGATGATTTTTTTAAATAAGAGTAGGGGTTGTGTGATAGCTCATTTGAAAGGTTATTTAATTCTCTATTCAGTAATATAAACACTAACATAAATATTTGTACAGAGTGTACAAAAAACATTTTTCTTCTAGTTGTAAAATTTAATCAAAGTTAATTTAATAAAAAAAATTTTCTTGTACACCCTGTACAAATAATTATGTTAATGTTTATATTAGTGAATAGAGAATTAAATAACCTTTCAAATGAGCTATCACACAACCTCTACTCTCATTTAAAAAAATCATCGATTACGTCATCACGCCCAGATGGATGACGTCACTAGTATAATATATATGCCAAAAAGTCCTAATTTAAAAATAAAAATCGACCTATCCGAGGATTTCTCTTGAAATTTGCCCATTCTCGAGATAATGAATTTATGCCAACTCAAACGTCCTCACTTATACTACAGTGTAGCGCCCGCTTGATTAGCAATTAAAAAACAAAGGCGTTTCCGATATTGTATTGCAAAAAACTCTTTGGGATTTCATTAATCAATGTTTAAAGAATATCTACCTACCTTGGCAACTTTGATAATTTTTAGATAAATGTCCGATTTAGGGTTAAAAATGGCCGATTTCGCAATTTTCAAAATTTTCAATCGCTTATATAACAAAAACTATTAACTTAAGAGAAAAATCACTAAAGACCTTTTCTGTTTGGAATGATTCAAAAAACCTAAAAAAAAATTGTTCGATGCAAAAAGAATAATTTTAGGAAAAACCCCTAATCTTTCCCCTCGCCTGGCAAGGTCTTATGCTCTTCAGAATCGCCTGTAATTCTACACATTTCTTCTAAATGACTTACTCAAACACATACTTAAATTTAAACCTTACAGGAGAAGGTTTATTTTACACCCTAAATTTGCACTTTTCGATTCACTTGGTAGATACACGTGCACCGCTGATGCATGCCAGGTCATGGTTTTTAGCCTTGGTGTGCTATGAATTATCACTAGAAAAATTTCTAGCCTTACAGGACGACCGTTAGTCGGAGGGTTCACTAGCTCTTAGACTACTAAACTGAAATAAAATTCAAATTTTTTTAATTCTACCTTATTTTGTAGTCAATTTTATGTAAATATCTATGCATTTTTACACAAACTTCGGAAATGTAATAATGATCTGTGAGTTACGTTTACAAGTTAAGTACTTAAGTAACTGTCAACTAGGGTAAATAATTTTAAAATTGTCGTTATTTTTCAATAATACTAACCCTTCAACAAAGAATATTGTTAAGTGGTATGGTATTGCTGCTTTTTCCTATGAAATTCAAATATTTTATGAATATGGGCCATTCCACGAACATACGCCTGTTTTGGATTACTTCGACAACGAATATTTTACTGTGCAACATAAGAAGTACGAAAGTAAATGGCGCTAATAATTATTCCAATAAACAACAATGTAATTTGAAATTTACTTTCGTTCTTCTTATTTTGGACAGTAAAATATTCGTTGTCGAAGTAATCCAAAACAGGCCTATGTTCGTGGAATAGGGTATACATAGGATCTAGTATGTAATTGGTCCGTTACGCGGAATAGATTAAAAAAATTATTAGAGAAATATAGTAGTGAGGCAGTATTTGTTGAAAACAAAAAAAGTTGAAAAGATGTACAATCACGGCCGTAACTACCATTGAGGCAACCGGTGCAGTGTCCCGGCCGTGCATAGATTGTAACGAGGTCAAATAAACTTTTTCAGTTTGTTCAGTTACTTTTCAAGTACTTCAGTCAAGTTCTATTTCGAGTTGTCCGATTGTAATAAGTACACAGCATATAATTTTAACAACTTCAATGATCGATTTGAACCTGTTTCACCTGCACCATTATAAAAAATTTTGTCCCAAAATCTCTCCATTAAGTCACCTCATTTTCGTTGCTTTTAAACCACAAACCAGATTCGTCTTTTAAATGGCTTTTTATAATTTATTTGTAGTGTTCGAAGTTCTGCATATGTTGGAATTTGTTTTTTAAGATTTTAATGAAAGGTAGGTACCGGATGTCGTTTTCTAATATCTCCGCCAAATTGGATTCTGCTCTCATTAGAGCTGTATACAGTTACTTCCCGACGGTCTCCTCCTTTTTGACATTTTCCTATATCCTTCAATTTTCCTTTCACTTTTTCCATATCGAATTTTAATGCATTCTCGAATTTTTCTTATATTTTTTCAATTTTCTGTATCTTCTCAGCAATCTGGTTTACTTCGTCCTGCATTTACTCTAAATAAACCTTCATATCTTCATATTTTTCCAACTCCCAACGAACAGTATATTTCATTGGGAGGCACTGAAGTCCTCATACCAATCTGAAAGATGTTCCTCGAAAGTGATTCTAAAACCTCTCAATCCAACATATTAGGCTGGAACATTTGATGCAGCCAATGCATCGTAACACAGATTTTGCGATGTTTTGAAGTGCCTTTCAAGTCTAGTACTGGCAAGTAACAAAAGAAATGAAAGCGACGAAGCAGCACCACTGAAAAAGAAACTAGTTTTTTATTTAAATTTAAATAAGTATTTAATAGTAGAAACTATTTAAAGTTTTGTTACTAGTTTTGCAAAATAAAATCCTTGAAATCCTCAACATAGTTTCGAAAACACTGCAATCAGAATCTTTGGACCTTTTAACAGCTTACAGTTTTCTTGAAGAGAGCCTCTTAAAACTAACTGAAATGAGAGAACAATTTGAAACCTGTTTTTTAGAGGCTTCAAATATGTGTCAACGTTGGGGAATACCAGTAGGGTTCACTCCAAAAAGAATGCAGAAAAGAGCAGCGGAAGTTGGTTTTAACAAGAGCCACTTATAGAAAATATTTAAGCATAACAAAATTCATCCATTTAATCCGAAATTGGACTAAGTAAAGGCTGTATTTTGTCTCATCTAATGTTCAATATGTAGGTATTCTGAAAGAATATTTATCGAAGCTTTGCAGTAAACTGAAAAAGGTGTTCTAGTAAAAGAGTATCGGCTATACAACATCAGTAGTGCAGATGACACCATAGTATTTGCTGACAACCTAGAAGACCTATAATAGTCGGAGAGATAGAAGCGGATTTTGTGCGTGATAAGTAATATGGAAAAACTATACGGGCATATGTTGAATTAGTTGTGTACATGACTTTCACCAACGGCCGGAAACCAGAGTTGGGGCCGAGGGTAGTTATAAGGGGTCAAAGTCACGGATTTTATTATTTTTTTATGACGCCCATGATCGAGATAGTGCACCAAAATTTGGGAATAAGTAGGCCATAACGTAACTAAGTAAAATCTCTAGGGGCGGAACGCTGCGTGGCCGACAAAGGGGTGGGGTAGGGGTGGATATAAAAAATATAAAGGGTTTATTGCGACGTTCGTGATTGAGATAGTGGACCAAAATTTGGGAATAAGTAGATCATGACATTACTAACTAAAATCCCCAGAGCCGGAAACCAGAGTTGGGGATGAGGGTAATTATAAAAGGTCAAACTCGACGTTTTTATTATTATTTTTTTTGTGACGCTCATGATCGAGAGAATGAACCAAAATTTGGGAATAAGTAGGTCATGACGTAACTAAGTAAAATCTCCAGGGGTGGCACGCTGCGTGGCTGACAAAGGGGTGGGGCAGGGGTGAATACAAAAAATATAAGGGGTTTTTTTTGCGACGTTCGTGATTGAAAGAGTGCACCAAAATTTGGGAATAAGTAGACAATGACATAACTAAGTAAAATCCTCAGAGCCGGAAACCAGAGTTGGGCATGAGGGTAGTTATAAGGGGTCATAATCGCCGTTTTTATTATTTTTTTTGTGACGCTCATGATCGAGATAGTGCACCAAAATTTGGGAATAAGTAGATCATGAGGTAAATAAGTACAATCTCCAGGGGTGGAACGCTGCGTGGCCGATAAAGGGTTGGGGGTAGGTGTGAATATAAAAAATATAAGGGGTTTTCTGCGACGTGCTAGATTGAGATAGTGCACCAAAATTTGGGAATAAGTAGACCATGACTTAGCTAAGTAAAATCCCCAGAGCCGGAAACCAGAGTTGGGGATGAGGGTAGTTTTAAGGGGTCAAAGTCGCAGTGTGTATTATTTTTTTGTGACCCGGCACAACATTTGTCCCACACGCAGCGTTCCGCCCCTGGAGATTTTACTTAGTAATGTCATGATCTACTTATTCCCAAATTTTGGTGCACTATCCCGATCACGGACGGCAAAAGAAACCCCATATATTTTTAGACTCACCCCTGCCTACCACCCCTTTGTACCCCAAGCAGCGTTCCGCCCCTGAAGATTTTACTTTGTTACGTCATAACCTACTTACTCCCAAATTTTGGTGCACTATCTCCATCATGAGCGCCACAAAAAAAAATAAAAAACCGCGACTTTTACCCCATATAACTACCCTATTCCGCCACTTTGGTTTCCGCCTCTGGGGATATTACTTAGTAATGTCATGGTCTACTTATTCCCAAATTTTAGTGCACTATCTCAATCACGAACGTCGCAAAAAACCCCTTACATTTTTTTATATTCACCCCTGGCCCACCCCTTTGTCGGCCACGCAGCGTCCCACTCCTGGAGATTTTACTTAGTTACGTCATGACCTACTTATTCCCAAATTTTGGCGCGCTATCTCGATTATTGTAGTTTAAATCGGGTTTACGTCTTAGCGTAGTAAAAAAAAACAATTTATAAAAAATAATAAAAAAAATAATAAAAAAAAACAAATTAACAATATAAAAAAATACAAAAAAAAATAAAAATTTACAAAAAAAATTAACAACCAAAACAGAGTATTATTTAGATAATAATTGTAGATAATAATGTTAGTTTGTTATGTATTTAGAGTTAGAAATACAGAAAAAATTCCTCTGATTGAAAATTCAAATTTTTTTTTAAAATAACAAAATGTCTGGCTAATTGGCTCGGCCAAGGCCATCAAATTCACTCAAAAAAAAAAATCTCGATCATGAGCGTCACAAAAAAATAATAATAAAAAACGGAACTTTGACCCCTTATAACTACCTTCCTTCCCCACTCTGGTTTCCGGCTCTGGGGATTTTAATTATTTATGTCATGGTCTACTTATACCCAAATTTTGGTGCACTGTATCATTCACGAACGTCGCAAAAAACCCCTTATATTTTTTATATTCACCCCTACCCCCACCCATTTGTCGGCCACGCAGCGTTGAGTCCCTAGAGATTTTACTTAGATACGTCATGACCTACTTATTCCCAAATTTTGGTGAACTATCTCGATCATGAGCGTCATAAAAAAAATAATAAAAACCGCGAATTTGACCCCTTATAACTACCCTCGGCCCCAACTCTGGTTTCCGGCCGTTGGTGAAAGTCATGTACACAACTAATTCAACATATCCCCGTATAGTTTTTCTATATTACTTATCACGCACAAAATCCGCTCCCAGCTCTTAGACCATAAGTCCTTATGAACAAGATCACATATTAATACCAACAACATAAACTCAATATAAATGTAAAGAAGATAAAGCTTATGCTCATTAGCAAGAAAAAGATGACAAAAGGTCCACTCTATGTCAACCAAACTCTTGTACATAGATAGAGTGATGCACTAAAACTATTTCTGGACCATAATAAATGAAGAATGAACCAACAACCAAAAGATAAGAGCGCGCATCGGATAAAGTAGTTTCACCTTCAACCGGATAGGGGCCTTCTTCAAGAGTTCTTTCTATTTTTTGTTAATTTGGTCATAATTATCAGTTAAACAATTTTCTAACAATGTTGTAGTACCTTAAAACATTAACAGCCCAATTGAAAATTTTGTTTTGGCCTTTAGGCTCCATGTTTAAAATCTCAATGTTATTGTGAATTATACATATTTCACTCACATAACGCCTGGGCCAAACAGGGTGTGAGTTAAATACAACTCACGTGGCGGTTAATGTGTTAATAAAGCACCATCACAAGACAAGATTCTAAAGAATAAAGTTCAATAAAACAAAAATAATTAATAGGCATTGAGTTGATTTGGATAGGTAAACATATTGATTATGGGAAATTATTTACTATAAATCTACTCAAATAAAAGTCAAAACTAGGTGAACAAGAGATTTCTTTCTGATAATATTTTTTCTAATTTTTCTTTCTGGTGCTTTTTGCTTTTCTGAATGTATGCATACATGTCTGATATTAATTTTTTGTTTTCTAGATCTCGATGTTCAGTACATCTTGGATACAAAAGTAAACTCTCCTCGAATGGCTTTTAAAAATCTAGGAACAAGCACATTCAATCAAACCATCTTACTTTACAAAGACGCCAAGGAAAATTGCAAACGTGAAGAAATCATCATGAAAAACGAGTTTAAAGATAAGCTCACAGCTTTAGAGGCAGAAGTTAAGTTCTCGATGCAGGAGGAGGCTTCTTGGGACGGTTACAGAGATGCGCGATCGAGATTAACTGCGGTGCTAGATTTGAATAACCCACCTTCAAGGTCCGATTCTATAACGATCCAAAAGAACTGCGGACCTGACGATGTTTGTATACCTAACCTGCATGTAGAAGTTACATCGTAAGTATAATAGTTATGTAAATGTATCTAGTAATCATATATACTTCCACATTTTTCCACGTTTTCTCCACATATATTCCTGGACTCAGCGGTTCTTTCCAGTTTTTTCAATTTTGCCAGTCCCCTTTCTGCAGATTTTTTCTTTCCATTACTTTTTCCACTTCATTTCTGAAAGATTTTCGGGGTCTGCCTCTCTTCCTTCCCCCTATCGGGCTTCACTCTGTTATTCTGTTTATCCAACGTTTTTGTCTGCTCTTCTGACATGTCTGTACCATCTCTTCTGTTCTTTGTGGTCTATTATATCAAAGTTCATTCCCATTCTTTTCTTAATCTCTATGTTATTTATTTTATCTCTACTTGTTACCTCTGCAGCTTCTCCTTAGAAATTCCATCTCTGTTGCTCTTATTTTGTTTTTGGTTTTCTTATTATTTGTCATCCAATTTTCAGGCTCATAAATCAGGATACTTCTTTTCATGGTGTTATAATTAAGATTCTTCTTAGCTTTAAGTCACATTTATTCATCTGAGACCAATTTCTGGATGTTGGACCACTTCCTCCGTAATTCTTTTTTTGTTTAATATTGATATACATATCATCCAAAACAGTATTCTTTAATATATAGCGAGTCTTCTACAGCTGCCGCCGCTTCTCGCATCCTAATTTCCATCGTTTTCTGTTGAAGCAATCTTCAATTTTTAGGTCTCTGGCGGTCATTGCATCTTCGACATCTTCTCTCCAGGATCGTCTTGGTCTACCTCGTTTTCTTCTAGTGGGTGGAGTCCATTTTACTATTTTTTTCGGCCATCTATTTTCGGGCATTCTCTGAAAGTGTCCATACCAGTTAAGTCTTTTGGCTTCGATTGTGTCTATTATATTTAGATCAATTTCCATTTGTCTCCTGATATCTTCGTCTCTCACCCTATCAAGTCTAGTGAGTCGGCAACATCGTCTCCAATAGTTCATTTCCATGGCCTTAATTTTTGACTTGTTTCTTTGGTTGATTTACCAGAATTCAGCGCCGTACATCCCAATACTTTTTATTATTGTTTTATACATTCTTTTTTATTTTCTTTTGTTATTTTATTACTCCACAATAGTCCGTGTAGCTGTCTGGTGGCTGATCTTGCTTGGCCAATCCTGGAATGTATTTCATCGTTACTCCCTGCTTTTGAAGTTATTTGGACTCCTAAGTATTTGAAGACTTCTGTTGGGTTTATAGTTCCCATTTCCATTTGTAGGCGTTCTGGTGTTTTACCTACAACTAAGTACTCGGTTTTTTGTATTATAATTGTAAAGCCCCACTTAGTGTACTCCTCTTCCAGTTTTCTGAGCATATAGTCTATATCACTCTCGTCTTCAGCCAGAATGGCTTGGTCGTCAGCGAAGTGTATTGTGTCATCGATATATCGTCATCGATTGGAATGCCCATATTGCAGCCCTTTCTTCTCCACAGTGAGAGTGCCTCATTTAAATATATTTTAAAGAGTGTAGGTGCTATGCAGCAGCCTTGCTTTAGGCCCTTACTAATAGGAATTTCTCTCGTTAATTTGTTTCCAGTTTTAATGTTTACCGTCATATTTTTGTAAAGCTGTTGTACTGCGTGTATATTTTTTTGCTTATTCCTTGTTTTTCCATTGCTATCCAGAGCACTGAAAGTGGTACACTATCGTATGCCTTTGTCAAATCAATAAAAACTATATGGGTGGAAAGGTTGTGGGCTAATCTTTTCTTAATAACCTGCTTTAGAGAAAATATGCTGTCCATACAGGATCTGCCTGCACGAAAGCCATTTTGTTCTTCTACATTTGTCATCCCTTTTTCAATTTTATTTTTTATTATTTTTCCATAGAGTCTTGAGAGTGAGTTTATGACACTGCCCCCTGTAGATTAAACAATTTTTTCTATATCCTTTTTTGTATATGTTGTTAATATGTGCTTTTGTCCACTCAGGTGGTAAATCATGACCTTTTTAGACTAAGGTGAAAACATACGCAAGTAATTCTCGTAATACTTGTGGGGCTATGTTTTAGTAATTCGTTCGGTATTCCTTGTGGTCCGCATGACTTTCGATTTTTTAGAGTTCGTATTGCAATCTCGACTTCCTGTACTGTTTTATTTTCCTTTATCAATGTTATTACCATATAATATATGTGCCTAACTGTTTTTTACAGTTATATTACATAATATATATTATATGATATAATTGTAAATTGTTTAAAGTTTACCATTCTAGTTAAACTGATCATTTTATCTAAGTATTTAAAGTTTTCTAATGTTCTGTGGAAATAAAAAACATCTTTCTGTTTTATCTTATATGATTGAACATTAATGTCCATCAATTAATTGACAAATTACATGTCATTTCGTCGTCGCTTCGTTTTTATCCTTTGGCACTGACATTTACTAAAGCAATACTTTTCATGTAGACCAGGGCGCATCTGTAAAAATATTAGTACATTTGGACGTTCAGAGGTGACTCATATTTTTTTGCAGAAATTGCTTAAAGATAACTCATATAATAATATTTGAGTTATCCTCCCACTCAAAAAGGTCCGGAACATTGTTTAAATAATCAAAATGTCAAAAAATGAAGGAAGAATTCGATTTTTTTCTTCGTTTTTTTATTATAACTTTGAAACTATTCATTTCTGAGAAAAGTTGCACTAACATAAAAGTTGCGCAATGAAATTTCCTACAATATAGAATTCGTTAAAAATTTTAAAAAATGTCACCCTTGTTGCAAAATAGCAATAATTGCGAAAAAACGATAAAAAAACAAGTATTCGTATTTTACGTTTTTCAACCATTTATGCTACACTTAGGACCTTCATATTTTACCAACAAAAACTTTATGATATAAGAAAACCATACTGTAAATTCTATTAAGATCGGTTGAACATATTTTGCAAAATAAATTTTGCAATCCAGCTTTCGCAAAAAAAATTAATTTTTTCAAAATCTTGCAGGACTGAATATAAAGCAGACAGCAAGTTTAATTTTTTTTCACATATAGAAGAAAACCGTACCTTTCATTTGCAATTTGCAAAATTAAAATCGGTTAACCACTACGGCGTCAGGAATTTTTTTAAATACACTCTTTTTTTGGCTCTACGCGCAGGACAGCGGATATTTTGCTCTGATTGGGCATTCCAATGACCTTTGATAATGATTGAAAAATTTTAATTTTTAGTACATTTCGATATAAATAAATAAATTTGTTTATTGCAAAATAAAAACACATGCTCTGTCCTTTGAAATAACACTTTTTTGGCAAAAACTTTCTTTGTTCATATATTTTAACTTAGAGAATAAAAGTTTATTATTTTTAAACATATGCAACTGTTTAAACAATATTTCACAAACAATAATCAAATTAGTTTGATTTTTGTGGAATTAAAATATTAAAATAAAACAAAATATAGTGTAAGAAAATAATATATTATATAAAGATTGGAAGAAATTTTGGTGGAAATCAACTTGTGTGAATCGAACACCGCTGTCCTCCGCGTAGCACCAAAAATTAATGTTTATGTAAAAAATTCCTGATTCCGTGGTAGTTAATGAATTTTAACTTTAAAAATTGCAAATAAAAGGTACGCTATTCTTCTATACGTAAAAAAAATTCAACTTGCTATCTGCTTTATTTTCAGTCCTGCAACATTTTGAAAAAATTAATTTTTTTGAGAAAGCTGGATTGCAAAATTTATTTTGCAAAATCTATTGCACCGATATTAGTGAAATTTACAGTATTGTTTTACTATATTATATGATTCTTTTGGGTAAAATATGAAGGTACTAAGTGTAGCATAAATGGTTGAAAACCGTAAAATGCAAATACTTGTTTTTTTATGGTTTTTTCGCAATTATTGCTATTTTGCAAGTAGGGTGACAATTTTAAAAATTTGTTACCAATCCTATAATGTAGAAAATTTAATTACGCAACTTTTATATCAGTACAACTTTTCTCGAAAGTGAATACTTTGAACGTTATAATCAAAAAACGAAGAAAATAATCGAATTTTTCCTTAATTTTTTGACATTTTGATTATTTAAACAATGTTCCGGACATTTTTGAGTGGGAGGATAACCCAATTATTATTATAGGAGTTAATTCCAAAAAATTTCTACAAAAAATATGAGTCACCTCTCAACGTCCATCGCAAAACAGATGCGTCCTGGACTAATGATAGATACCTATATTCCGTTGAGGAATATTGATATACCTTAATTTGTCATTCCATTCCTTCGTTTAACTATTCTCATTTTTGTGACAGGCATTCTTTACTCTGTTGTCTCAAAAGTATATTCGCCATGCCAATATAAAAATATTTGAAGTACTACTTTCCTTTATTTCAATTTTATATCTACATCTTTCTGATCTATGTAAAGTTTATTTCACAAGGTTTTAGCAAGGCATGGCAAGACATGGGTACCCTTTATGTAACATCCTAGCCACGTGTCCAGCCCATCTTAGTCTCTGCACCTTAATAAACTTCATAAGTTATACCTTCGATGCTACAGACCATTTTCATTTACGGCCCCAACAATCTTTCGAAATATTTATCTCTTTTATAAAAATTATTGGTTTAATTCTACACTTTTTCTTTACAGCAATGTTAACAAATATCTCTTGGGCTCTAATACAACGATCGAATTCGACGTAATAGTCTCCAATTTCGAAGAGGACGCGTTCGAAACAACTTTCGAAATTACATATCCCGCAGGAGTCTTCTACAAAGGATACAGCAAAAAAATTGGATGGCTTTGTAACGACGTAGGTAACAGGACAGTGCTTTGTGAGATAGGAAATCCACTTCCCAGTAAAAAGATTGTAAGTGTTTGTTTTTATTTATTTTTTGTGAATTCATTTTCTAAACTAAATTGTTTCAATACAGCACTGCCTTAATTTATTTTAAAAGTTGTTTCCAACATGGTCTCAAATGTTGTCCTGTCGTTATTGCTATAAAACGTTAAACGTGCTGATTTTATTATTATTTAAATCATGAAGAATTTAAGTAGTTAAAAGTAGTTGGATTATATTTTAATTATTCACTTTCAATTTTACATATTAACAAAATATATCTACATAATAATATTATATCTATCTCTACTGTTACGAGTTTATTTATTTTATTATATTTTTAGCACTTTATTTTAATTGAAAACACTTAATTTATTTTTATTAAATTTTACTTTTAATTTATTAAAAATGAATAACCATTTTCAATTTCGTTGCAAAACGAAACTACAGCCGAACCATATTCTAGTCCAATCAGAGAGTGCAGCAAGCACCTCAACCGGTTTCGAAACTTATTAGTCTCTCATCAGGAGGCACATATGCTGCTCTCTCTGATCCAACCAAAACAAACCCCAGCGTGCAGTCCCGGATCGCAACGAACGAAATGGCATAGATGCCCTAGCGGCAACTGCTAGCAAAAAGACTAAGTTTTCACTCTAATGGCATATAAAACAACATAATGCTATTCTACATCCCATCAGAATGAAAACAATGGGAACCTTCTCTGGTTACACCTCCGAGGCTTCTACAATTTGCAAGCCATACGGATGCTGAGACTAAGGAAGATGAGGGAATTCTACAGTTTACAATTCACGTCCCATCTGCTCAGGGCGGTAAAGTTCCAACGAGAATGGTTTCCTTCGTACTCCAATCAGAGTAAATGTAAATCAAAAATGAATAACCATTTTCAATTTCGTTGCAAAACGAAAATACAGCCGAACCATATTCTAGTCCAATCAGAGAGCGCAGCAAGTACCTCTACCGGTTTCGAAACTTATTAGTCTCTCATCAGGAGGCATATATGCTGCTCTCTCTGATCCAACCAAAACAAACAACAGCGTGCAGTCCCGGATCGCAAAGAACGAAATGGCATAGATGCCCTAGCGGCAACTGCTAGCAAAAAGACTAAGTTTTCACTCTGATGGCATATAAAACAACATAATGCTATTCTACATCCCATCAGAATGAAAACAATGGGAACCTTCTCTGGTTACACCTCCGAGGCTTCTACAATTTGCAAGTCATCCTTAGTCTCAGCATCCGTATGGCTTGCAAATTGTAGAAGCCTCGGAGGTGTAACCAGAGAAGGTCTTTTTGCTAGCAGTTGCCGCTAGGGCATCTATGCCATTTCGTTCGTTGCGATCCGGGACTGCACGCTGGGGTTTGTTTTGGTTGGATCAGAGAGAGCAGCATATGTGCCTCCTGATGAGAGACTAATAAGTTTCGAAACCGGTAGATGTGCTTGCTGCGCTCTCTGATTGGACTAGAATATGGTTCGGCTGTATTTTCGTTTTGCAACGAAATTGAAAATGGTTATTCATTTTTGATTTACATTTACTCTGATTGGAGTACGAAGGGAACCATTCTCGTTGGAACTTTACCGCGCTGAGCAGATGGGACGTGAATTGTAAATTGTAGGATTCCCTCATCTTCCTTAGTCTCAGCATCCGTATGGCTTGCAAATTGTAGAAGCCTGAGGTGTAACCAGAGAAGGTTCCCATTGTTTTCATTCTGATGGGATGTAGAATAGCATTAAGTTGTTTTATATGCCATTAGAGTCTTTTTTTTTAATTTATTAGTTTATATTTCTAATTCATTTGCACAAACACATACATATATTTGCAAACAAAAAAATATTTACATTATTTTGTAGTATTTATTTTACATGTATCAATAACGCGCCATTGACATCGAAATTTATAGTCCGTGGCAGCACAATAATTTGTCTATTTATACTTAGTCTATCTCTTCTGGAAAACGGTAGAACATTCGAGAACGGTGTGGACCTCAAACCGGCTTCGCGTTATATGTTATTAACGTGTGTATTCGCTTCTGGATCCATCTGACGGCAGGTAACCGAAAACGTATCGGATGTTCGCGACCCTAGCTAGTCAAAACCAGATCTCATCGACGGTTGTTTACGAGGGTTCGATCTACAGGTCATGTACAGGTGACTGACGTAACATTGTCCCTCCTTAAAAGATGGTTTCTCTTGTAACCTGGTCGGGATTGAAGCTGGATGCTGGTATCGGAAACTGGACCGTCTTTTACACCTTCCAGTTGTATAAAAGTAGCAATAGACCGTTTTCTCTCCGCACCAGCAACAATGCGGATTGCAACAGACTAATACCTGGACTTGGTGTCTTTAGGAATTTCTTCCACCATATTTCGAACAACCCTCTAATCTAATTGCCGACAATCTAGCTTTGGCATGGCTAACGTTTGCACTCCAACACTTCAATTGAAGTAATGCCTCCCGTACATCTTGGTAGGTAGGTTGGTCATGGACAGTGTCTTTTGTTACCAGATAGAAAATGTAATGCGATGCATCTCGTACCTTTAAAGTTTTTTCAGGAGCGAGCAGTTTGCATTGAAGTTCTGCAACTCGACCAAACTTCAGTCGAAAGACGAGCGTCTTTAATACTGGACGGGATATGGGACAGTGAGTAGTCATCTGGAAGTGCAAGTAAATCTTGCTTTTCTTCAGTGCTAACACATGTCTTGCTTTACCGGTGTCTCCATAGGCCCCCATGAATTCCTTAAACGTGATGTCAGTTACGTGATTTGCTTATATTTCTTTATCTACGTTGTGATCTCCTTCGAATGGCGCAAACCGGTTATGGTGTAATATCATCGGCTTCTCCCTAGGAATCTTGCTTATTCGGTAGATAACGTCATTAATTTTCTCCATAACAAGGTACGAACCTTCCCAGAACTGCTGCAACTTGGGAGAACAACCTTTTCACTTTTTTGGATTATAGAGCCTTCTTCTTAAAACGCTATTCTTTTAAACGGATTTTCAACATTGTACTGTCTCATAGGAGTCTTTCTTTTCCGGTAAAGTCAGTTACTAGTAGCACAGGTAGTACATTTCTTACACCAGTCCTTTACATCGTCGGAACCACCCATCTAATAAAACCGTTTGTTGTAAAAATGCCCTACTGATGGACTGTCTGTAACTGACGAAGTACTTTGGCTATTCTGATCTTTGGAATCACCAACTGTGTTCTAATCCCTGAACCATCATCATTTTCCAGCAACGTGTGTAATGTCATAAATTATCTCGTATTACACAGGTTGCACGTCTACTACAGACGCGAGCAAGTCTATACGCTGTGAGCTCGTACGTAGAGGGGATATTTAAAAATTCGCGAGCGCCAGTAGTGACAAGTCTGTAAACGTTTACTGGAAATTTGACATAAATGTCAAAGTGATTAATTTAAAATTAAAATTAAAAACATTAATTATAAAAAGTCGGTCAAAGCTGTGGTATATATTTTTACCTTAAATATACTTACGTTTTAAATACTGAATTAAAGTTTTTTTAATGTTCCCTAATATGTAATTATAAATTAATCTATTAATCTTAGCGCCATCTACACGATAATTGTGAAAGTATCCGAACTAAGAAATTAATATGAAATTAATGAATTATGAAATTAATATGAATTCAAAATGATTAGCAAAATCTTAAAAAAATCGATTACAATTTAATTACTTTTTGCGTTGTAAATATAAGCGATAACAATTAAATAATAAATTTAAAAATTACCGGTGAAAGTTGCATTAGTAATCCGCTAGGAGCGACACCAGAGAAGCTCAGAGCGTATATTCCTTTATATTAGTTAAATCAATTTTCACATTAAATAACCCAATTTCTACAATTTTTTTTTCTGGAATATTTTGCCCTACAAAGCAGTTAAATTCGAAATAGTTCTTGGCATCCAGTTATGTAACGTGAGGATCGTGTAAAGTCAATATAGCAATGGACTTTAATTAATCTAACATGTTGAATATATTCAAACTCATACTAATATTATATTTCTATATTATATTTTATAATATATACCGATATTTTTAATATTTTAGGCAACATTCAAAGTGCTGTTCCAACCTTACCACATCGAAGGTTTACCTCGCAGCTACATCTTTAATACTTTCGCCAACAGTACTAACCCCGAGCTCCCAGAAACGATGGCCGACAACCGAAAAACGATAGAAATCGAAATATGGATCGATGCTACCTTAGACATTAGAGGGCAAGTACATTTTAGATTTATTCTACATCGCAACCGTGCAATTAAATATTTCTTCGTCTTCATCTTCTTCTTCTTTATAAGCAAGTCTGCTTGTTCATTGGCAGGTTGATTTATGGAATGTTGTCACTCCATCTATTACGCGGTCGACCGATACTTCTTCTACCGATCGGTGATTTATCCCTTGCTATATTATTTACCACACGGTTCTAACCCATTCTGCTTATGTGGTTCGTTCATTCTTTTTATTCTATTTAATGTCCATTCGTTTATACACTGTACGTTACATTTTCTTCTAACAGCGTAATTGCTGTAAATCTTCTCAGTACTCTCATTTCTGCTGTTTACAGTAGTCTTTGTATTGTGGCTGAATTGGGGCTTGTTTCTGATGCATATGTCATTATTGGTCTTACACTGTCTTTATAAATTGTTGACTTCATCTCAGTGTTAATATGTCAGTTTCGCCATATAGTGTTATTAACCATCTTGTTAGTCTATTTGTAACGGTCTGCGTAGCTGGACAGTGTAATTCCAAGGTAATTTAATTTTCATTAGATACTTGTTCAATACTGATGACATCAATTTCTATTTTATATCTGATTGGTTCTTTATATGTATACTGATTAATATTGTTTTAGTTGTCTAAGATGTAATTGTCATATTGAATTATTTTGCTCTTATGTTAAATCTGTGGACAAATCTTTGCATACTATCTTGATCTTGGTTTCAATATTGCATCGTCTTTGTACCAGAGTATTTTATTTGTTTGTTTCCCATTATGTATCCTACTCCTTGTTTGACGCATTTGATGATTTATTTCATCCATGATTAAATAGAGGAACATAAGGTCCAATGAGTCCATCTCTCTGATTCCGCTGCATATGTCTATAGGTTCTGTAAGTTTTCCATAGATTCTGACTTCCATTTTGTTGTCTTGATAGATATTTTGAATAGTTTTTAAGATACCTAGGGGAACGTTAAATTTACAAAAATGTATCATTGAAATGTTACATTTTTTAGGCCATACCTTGCATTTGTTAGAAGAGTCAATTTTATCTTTTTAATATGTAGGGGGGATCAGTAGAAGCTTAAGTTCAAGTTTTTGGGGTCACCACCCTTGTCCCCCGGCCCCATCTTGGAAAAGGGGTGCAAAGAGTTTTCGCGCTATATTTCGTATACTACCAACCCTACGGAAAATCTAATAAACATAAAATGTAGCAAATTAAATTTTCTACAATTTTGTTTCTATTACTTTTTATCGTCAAGTGACCAACAAAAAAGATATAAACAAAAATAAGTAAAATATTTTTAACAATTTTCCTTTTGGAGGTTATAATTTTCTTTCAGTTCATTTTACAATAAAATAACATTATAGCAATTTTGTAGAGGGTTTTTCAGCGAACAATTTTCACTATAAAGGTGTTTAATTCTATTTATTTATCTAGGTTTTACAGTGCTTCAAACTTGACCAGATTCACGAGTGCTCATAGGGATACAATAAAAACAAAATGTTAGGCTTACTTTTCTATCTTAGTATTTTTTTTATTCATACAATTTATTATGATTGTAACATTGCTGTGTTATTATTAATCTATTTTTGACCTTTCTCCCCACTATAAAACTTAGAACCCTAAGCATATATAGAAAAGGCCCAAGAAGTTGTTTGAGTACAAATTCGCCGGTCCAGAAGAAGAATGACGCAACCGCAAAATTCAAAATTCTTCAGAAGAGCAAAAATCGATTTTTAAATATTTAAAATAGGGATTAAATGAAGAGTAATCGTCCAGGAGCATCGGTATGGCGTTTGTTTTGTGACAGCGATGGCTTTTATTTTCATCGATTTTGGTTCGAATTTCATTACCTATCTTAATTTAATCGCTCCATTTTAAATCCTTTCTACAGTTGCGTTATTATGCATCTGAAACAAGGTTTAACATAGCGCGTATTTCAGTAACGAGGCAACTACCCTATAGTGGCCCAGCACATTTTTACAGTTCGGTCTTTTTGTATCATCTTTACATAGTAATTTAGAAGTTAATTGCGCAATACACAGGAACTGACAAAATTTGCGTTACGCCATTTTTCTTCCGTACCGGACTGAATATCTGCCTGCTATTACTTTTATTATTATAATTTATCCTAGGTGGCACAGCAGTCGTCCCCCTCTACTTAACTTATTCTTACAGTTGTGCTACCTATTTGGCTACGTGCAATCGTATTAAAAATTGTGAAAAGTATTTTGAGTTTTATATATAATACTATTGAGAGTCTTGTGGGTAAAATTGATATTTTTGTGATTAGATAAGCATTTTGTGTTTTTTGTAAGAGCATATCATGAGTGGTGGTTATTTTATTTGTAAGAAACCTCTGGGGAAAATTATTTGTCAGTGGGAAAGTCGAGCCATCTTTACTCACTGTTGTCGGCAAACGTTTTTCGTCTCTTTAGATGGCGGAAATAAACACGATTCTCTGGAAACTCTGAGATACAAACGATTCGCTAAAACAGTGACAAAAATGCATTTAATGTCTTCTCACTTCTTTCAACACAAGATGCAGCTCGTTTCGACAGACTTCGAGTGTATCACCAGATTCAGTCATGACTCGGTAAACATTGTGATCCAGCAAATTGGAAAAAGCATGCAAAATTTTGGATACTAATCCAAACTTCCAAGCCTCCAGTACCACCGAGCTTATGAAATTCATCTGTAGCAGATGCAATGGAAACTGGAAGTGCATGTGGTTGCCGAAAAGCAGACCTCAAATGTTCAGCAGTCTGCCCATATTGTGATGGTGATATTTGCAGCAACATCGTGGACATATCAACATTAATTATTGAAGAAAATGAATTACCGACAATGACGCCAACTCTAACTCTCATTATACTACAATAATTCACCAAGGATACTGATTCAGATCTTGACTCGCAGCCTGAACCATCGAAAAAAAATGAAAAAATAATAACTATGATAGATCTTTTTCAACATTTAATAATAAATAATATTATTCTATCTAGAAATTGTCCTTGGATTAGGCCTATTTGGGATACCACACAAAAAACGCGCCTGCAGACAATACCTCATAGATGGCCGGGAAAGGGATAAAAAATAGCTTAAGGCTATGGGTACATAATTCGCAAATATTTTACGTGTATCCCTACTTTTTCTGTCTTTACACGGCAAATTACGTGTAGTAAAATTCACACTGGTGTGGATATGTAAACATTATTAGAATGTCATTCTACTTGAAAATGTCATAATTAATTTAAAGAGATGGCTTTTGAATGTTCTTGGATAACTGTTATTTTTATAATTGCAAATTATTAATTCAGTTAATAAATGTGATAATTTTTTCACTAACTATGTTTTCAGTGATTGTAATAATTTATTTGTACAACAGAAACTAATAATCAATCGAGAAAAGAGGAAAAGTGTTAAAGTGATTTTTTAATAATATGTTGTTATTTTGGAACGCTTACAATTTTGAACATCTCTAACAACAAAATACTTGGATCACAGGATATATCTGATGTATTCTCTGCTTGGATCTTCCACAAATAATACACAATAAATAACTTTTTATTAAGTTCACGTCTTAAATCAATTATTTATCAAATACACTATATATCAATAATATTTAATCAATTTCTCAAAATATTCCCGATGCAATGTCAAATATTTAAAATTGTCACTGATTGTCAGTGTCTGACTGACAATATGCTGACAATATTATATTCGGTTGAGTGCGTTGTAAGACAAAGACAGATTTGGAAAATATTACCACGGCATTGTGTTCATTTTTTTCAAATCCTGAAAAAACCAATAAATATTTTTGAAAAATTTAAACGCAGAATAAAAGACTAAATTATTACCGAGGGCCGAAAGTCCCTTAGAATAAATAAAAAGTTTATTTTGAATGAGATATTTGAAATTAAAAATCACACTAAATTTTCTCTTAGTTTTTTCACCCCTGTAACTTATTAAAATAAACATTATAGAAGTTCTCAGGGACTTTCGGCCCTCGCTAATAACGTAATCTTTCATTCTGCGTTTAAATTTTTCAAAAATACTTATTAGTTTTCTCAGGATTTGAAAAAAATGAATCCCCATTTGAATAGCATTGCAGCCGAAAATACGTACCGATCCTCTTAATAGGAATGGTAAAACCATAATAAATAAATGTATAGATACAAAAGTAAGCCCAAGGTTTTGTTTTTATTGTATTCCTATGAGAATTCGAGAATCTGGTCAAGTTTGGAACGCTGTAAAACCTAGATAAATAAATAAAATTAAACAACTATGATGTTATTTTACAGAGTGAATGAACAGAAAAAAAATTATAACCTCTAAAAGGAAACTTCTTACAAAATTTTCTCTTATTTTTGTTTATAACTTTTTTGTTGGTCACTTGACGATAAAAAGTAATACATATAAAATTGTAGAAAATTTAATTTGCTACATTTTATGTGTAATTAAATTTTCTGTATGGTTGCTAGTTTAGGAGATACAGCGCGAAAGCCCTTTGCACCCCTTTTTCCAAGATGGCAGCCGGGGGACAAGGGCGGCGAACCCAAAAACTTGAACTTAATCTTTTACTGAACCCCCCTACACATTAATAAAATAAAATTGGCTCCTTTAAGAAATGCTACCCTAAATGTTACATTTCAATGGACTATATACTAAAATAATAAAATTCCTTTTATTTTTATTTTAGACAAAGTTTCCCTACTCTTCAGCCTCTTAGCTATTACAACGAATCCGCCCAAACCTCTGGAACAATGAAAGAACTCAGGAAAGAGTCGGACATCGGTCCCGAGGTTGCTCATGTTTATTTCGTGACAAACAAAGGTCCTTCCGCAATTAAAGAAGCCGAAGTATTCATTCTTTGGCCTATTACGTCACTTGGTGGTGAGGATCTCCTTTACCTAATGGAACAACCAATCACCAAAGGTGATGTTAAGTGTGACCATGTTCAATTTGCTAATTATAGAAAAATTAAAGTAAGTACTTACTTTTCTGTCAGTTTAATACAGCTCCCGAAACGAACCATGGCCGATCACAAACGCTGTCGTCGGTCGTATATACACCCACCTAAACTTTATGCAGACAGAATTTCTCTCGCCGACCATGGTTCGGTTCGGGAGCTGTATGTTTTCTTCTTTTTGAATATAAAAAGGGAAATCCCTCTAGTTGGAATAAAAGTACATTACAGATTAACCAACGTTTTCGGTCTTAGCAGACGGAATGATGGTCTGGTATTGAATTTAACCTGATGATGGTCTGCTAAGACCGAAAACGTCCGATAATCTGTAATGTACTTTTATCCCAACTTGGATCTTTTGTAAGAAACTGTTAATAAAAATTTATGTACCAGTTACAAAGGACGTCTCTTTTTACTTCTTCAGTGTTATTCTTTTTCCATTTTTCTTTCTTAGTGCTCATCCTGTTTGATCAGTTAATCTAATCTTTTTTGTTTTGTCTATTTTTCAGTCAGAGGCTACATTAACCACATTGTGGGAACGCTACAAGATCGATATATCCGCTTTCGATGCAGCTAATGCTCAAAAAGTCACCAAGGAGAAGGAGGAACATAACATAGAAATCGGAACTGGCATTAATAGTGGACCTGGGGTTATTAATAAACCTAGTGAAACAGAACAAGATATCAAAAAAGCTGGGGGTGATTCGTCTGGGGTTTGGGCGCACAGACACAACGAAAGTACCTCAGAAGTCAGCAGTTGGGGTACCCTGAATCCTTATGGTCAATATGAGCTGACTGTCAGTAAATCATTTACGGTAAGTAGTTAAATTTAGTATTAAAACTAGATGAAATAGACAAGGCGCGAAAACGGCGGGTTCGTTAGAAAAAATATTCACATGAGATTTTTTTGCATAATCACATTCGGTGAGACATCCCAGAATAAGGTTCAAGAAGTCGCCCACGTGAAAAGTGGTCCAATTTTTGTTTTAACAATTTTTTTTAATCAAATTGCAAAAATCAATATTTTTGGCTCGTACAAATTTTTGTTAGGTTTTTTGGACCATTCTGGACAAAAAAGGTCTCTTGTAATTTTTCTCTAAAGTTGATCGTTTTTTAAATTGGTTAAAAGTTATTATTATGAAAGTCAGAAAGTGACTAAATCAAAGTTTAAAGCCACCTCCACAAGATCCTGAAGAAATTTTTGTCATAATTTTATTACTAAGCTGTTACTTTTAAGTAATAATAAAGAGCGCCAGCACGTATTAGGCGACCGTCTATGGTGATTGCGAGAGAGATGCCATTCCAGCAGTCCAATGGGGCATCTTACTCGCACTCACATTTACAGCCGCGTCAATACGCTCTTACGGCTTATTGTCAATAATTAAAAATAACAGCTTAGTAATAAATTAATGACACAAATTTCTTCAGGATCATGTAGGGGAAGGGGGCTTTAAACTTTGATTTAGTCACTTTGTAGCTTTCATAATTAGTGTTGGAAAATTCTCGAGAATAAAAATTTGGAGAATATTCCCGAGAATATTCTCGATATGGAGAAAATTCTGAGAATGAATCTTGTGACGAGCTTATGGCTATTGTTAAAGATGAAATAGGGCAATACGGTATTAAAAATCATTCAATTATATACAAAATTATGAGACGAAACAACAGTCTTCTTTATATATAAGAAAATACAAAAACAACAGCAAACAAAATTTATTTGACAAAAAAAATGAAATTTTCTTAACACCAAATACTGGATGTAGCGAGCTAATCTGAAAAAAATGAGGCCTCAGATTCAGAATCTATTTATATCATTAGCTCATTCTGGTCATCTACATTCTGCATTTCAATGTACTGATGAGCAGTTGTGGGATTTTGTTTTTCACTAGTCGCCAGCTCAGTCATGGATTGGTCTACGTCTAACAATTTTAAATTGTGAGCAATAAAAGGTACCTTATCAGCCCGTTCACCAGTAAGACGGTTTCTTTTAAAGGAGTGGATAAAACCATAAGTACTGAAACTTCTTTTAGTCGATGCACTGGATGAAGGCATGCTTACCGTCATTGGACGAATCTAACAACTGTGTTGGCTGAAAAGCAATTGATGAATGATGTTTCTGTTGATCCTTTTCAAATAATTGTCTCGCTCCCAGTGGACATTCAACACATTTTACTAAATGTTTTGTCATTATGTTTGCATTTTTCAAGTATTGACTATCACAAAATTTGAAGAAGTACTTGTTTTACCTTGTACACTTTTAATTTTACAGTAATTTCATATATTCCTTTTAAAGCGAGCACCACACTCTCGCGAAGTTACTTCGGGAAAGTTCACCGAAGTCCGAAGTACCCGTCACTACACACTCGTCCTACTTCGTGAGGAACACATTCACGCCGGGTGATAAAAACTTCGGTTCCTTTGACTTGCTCTCAAAAACCGCCACAGAATGCAAGGAGGCCGAGGCGCAGCAAAGTCGCATGAACAACCTGTCTACACTCTCGTACTCGCTGAACTTCGATCGACTTCGCGAGTAGTATAGTGAGCGTTTTAGGTTTTTTTAGTAAATTATGCTTTACTTCGATCCATTCTAAATATTTGCATGTTCATATAGCACCAAAACAATAAATACTAACACTGTGAACACTAGTGGTTTATGGGATTCCCCAGCCCCGGTTACTTAGATTTTCGGGAGATTTGATCTAAAATCGCGTGAAATCGAAAAAGCATTTCATGAGCGGAGCGGCAAGTACGTGTTTAAGCTTCAAGAATAATAATGTTTGGGATGCAAAAAATATACGAGGTGAATTGGCAAAAACAATATAGAAAATTCTCGAAAATAATTTTCTGCCCGAGAATATTTTCGCTGAGAATTTTCTGGCCGAGAATATTCTCGAGAATATTCTCGTCCTCGAGAATATTCTCTTGAGAATATTCTCTTCTTACATCACTATTCATAATAATAATTTTTAACCGCGTTATTAAGTCTTAAAAATGGCCATTTTTGCGTTTTTCAAATTTTAAATTGCTTATAACTCGAAAACCGTCAACTTTATAGAAAAATTACAAGAGTCTAAAAAACCTAAAAAAAAAATGTCCAGACCAAAAATAATAATTTTTGCAATTTGATTAAAAAAAATTGTTAAAAGTTAAAAAAAAATTGGACCGTAGGCGACTTCTTGAACCTTATTCTGGGATGTCTCACGAATGTGATTATGCAAAAAAAATCTCATGGGAATATTTTTTCCAACGAACCCGCCGTTTTCGCCTTGTCTAAAAGCAAATCAAAGTATAATCATTAACAAATCACGTGTCGCCGGAACAAAAATTCCTTTTTTATTATCAGTTTTTCATAATATATTTTTTCAGCATATATTTTTTGCTTGCAAGCCTAATAATTTTTATTGCATCCGATATCTTTATACCACTACTAAATTATCTTCTTCTTCTCGTAGCAAGCACTACAACATGGGGTGGGTCTTGGCTGACTGCACAACTCGCTTTCATCTCGAACGGCCGTCCGTGATAGTTGGGTTAGTGGGTAGCCCCATTGTTATTAAATTTGACCATAGGTTATCTCTCCATCGCATTCGTGGACGTTCTAAGGTCCTTCTTTCTGTTCCGTTTACTTCCCATACCCGTTCCATACACCTCCCATTATTTTTACTACCAATCTCACTAGACGTCCCGTTTACTTTCCGTCGCCATTTAAATATGGTATTTGTTCATGTCCATGAACCTAGCAGAGCAAGGTTAGCAGAATGGAATCAGACCAAGTGCATAATTAGGTGCTAATTAGGTGCTAATTTAGTACCCAATCGCGAATTTAGTGCTCCTTTATTTTTTAAGTTATGACATGTTCTGCCAGGTACATATGAACTCAGCAGAGCACAACCATAAAAAACATCAAATCGAAAAGTGACCAAGCTTATAATTAAGTACTAATTAGGTGCTAATTTAGTACCCCAATCGCGAATTTAGTGCTCCTTTTTTTAAATTATGACGTGTTCTGCCAGGTACATATGAACTCAGCAGAGCACAACCATAAAAAACATCAAATCGAAAAGTGACCAAGCTTATAATTAAGTACTAATTAGGTGCTAATTTAGTACCACAATCGCGAATTTAGTGCTCCTTTATTTTTTAAGTTATGACATGTTCTGCCAGGTACATATGAACTCAGCAGAGCACAACCATAAAAAACATCAAATCGAAAAGTGACCAATTATAATTAAGCACTAATTAGGTGCTAATTTAGTACCCCAAACGTGAATTTAGAGCTCCTTTTATTTCTTGCTTTTATACCGTCATATGTACAGTTTTGTAGTGCGGTTATCGAGATACACTACATTATGTCTACTCCACCTAATTAGCACTCAAATGTGAGATAGGCCAGCAACTGTATTGATGATTTTTTCAACGGCTTGACTTTGTACTGACCTCGCATAAACTTGAATGCAGTACGCGCCAAAATTTGGAAAAAAAAATGAGCATGAAATTCGTTATTAGGGCACTTAATTAGCACCTAATTAGCACCTAAATTTAAGATAGGTATGTTTGGACTTTTTTGATTTTTTGAGTTAGTACTCTAATGACTTCATATGTACCTGGCAGAACACGTCATAATTTAAAAAAAGGAGCACTAAATTCGCGATTGGGGTACTAAATTAGCACCTAATTAGTACTTAATTATAAGCTTGGTCACTTTTCGATTTGATGTTTTTTATGGTTGTGCTCTGCTGAGTTCATATGTACCTGGCAGAACATGTCATAACTTAAAAAATAAAGGAGCACTAAATTCGCGATTGGGGTACTAAATTAGCACCTAATTAGTACTTAATTATAAGCTTGGTCACTTTTCGATTTGATGTTTTTTATGGTTGTGCTCTGCTGAGTTCATATGTACCTGGCAGAACACTTCATAATTTAAAAAAAAAAGGAGCACTAAATTCGCGATTGGGGTACTTAATTAGCACCTAATTAGCACCTAATTATGCACTTGGTCTGATTCCATTCTGCTAACCTTGCTCTGCTAGGTTCATGGACATTATTTGTTCCAGTTTGGTAACAATTTATCTTGAGTTTTTGACAGGGATACGCGTGTTTTTTTCCGATCTGATAAAATGTGGGTTGAAAAAATTTAATATTATATTGGATGGAAAAATAATCTTCTTCTTCCACTTTATAAGCAATTCTGCTTGTTCATTGGCGGATTGATACCTCTATGGAAGGTTGCCACTCCATGTTTTGCGCGGTCGGCCGATACTTCTACCGATTGGTGATTTATCTCTTGCTATTTTGACCACACGTGTCTGCTTCATTCAGGTTAAGTGGTTATTCCATTATTTTTTTCTATTTAGTATCCATTCGTTTATACACTGTACGTTCTAATGTCTTCACTCCTCTTTCGATCTCTTAGCGTATTTCGTGTAATTCTTCTCAGTACTCTCATCTCTGCCGTTTCCAGTAGTATTTGCGTTGTGGATGTCTTGTTTCTGGTGCATACGTCATTATTGTTCTTACACTGGTTTTATAAATTCTTGACTTCATCTCAGAGAATATGTCGGTTTCGTCATATAGTGTTATTAAGGCATCCTGCCAGTCTATTTGCTTTTTGTACTTGATTTCTCACTTCTTTATCCAGGTCTCCGTGACTTGACAATGTAATTATTCCAAGGTATTTTACTTTCATTACTTGTTCAATACTGATACCATCAATTTCTATTTTACATCTGATTGGTTCTGTACTGATTACTATGGTTTTAATTTTCTCAGAAAACTAAAACAATAGTAATCAGTAATTATTTACTGTATGTAAATCAGTATTGAACAAGTAATGGAAATAAAATACCTTGGAACTACATTGTCAAGCTACGGAGACCTGGACAAAGAAGTGAGAAATCAAATACAAAAAGCAAATAAACTAGCAGGATGCCTTAATAACACTATATGGCGAAACAGACATATTAACACTTAGATGAAGGCAATAATTTATAAACATAATGCGACCTATAATGACATAATGCATCAGAAACATCAGACCCGATACAGCCATAACACAAACACTATTGGAAACGAGACTACTAGAGATGAGAGTAATAAGAAGAATTAGGGGTAACATGCTGAGAGATCGAAAGAGGAGTAAAGACATTAGAAGAGAAGAAAAGAAGTAAAGAGATTAGAAGAGAGTAAATGTAACGTACAATAATGTATAAACGAATGGACACTAAATAGAAGAAAAAAGAATGGAACAACAACATAGCAGAATAGAGAGACACGTGTGGTCAAAATAGCCAGAAGTAAATCACCAATCGGTAGAAGAAGTATCGTCCGACCAAGCAAAAGATGGAGTGTCAATCTTACATAGAGGGTATCAATATTTTAAAATATTTTCATTTCTTCGCAACAGCCGTCCAAAATACTGTTGTTTTTAAATGTATTATCACTGTATTTTTTATTTTCAAAATTATAAAATGCATGCCAGACAAGTTCTATAAATTTTTTTTCGTTCTTTATTCAACAACTTCGACTGAACCGGTATGTATTCCCCCTATCCATACTCTACCCGACAAGTCACACCTTGTGGCAAAAAAAATACATGACTGAGCCGCGAGGTAATAGCAATATTCACACTATCCATAGGTACCCGAGATGTCGCCGAAAAATACGTGGCTGATATTGAACGCAAGGCTTCGAGAATGGTAGGTAAAAGGAACGGAAAGTGGGCATATACTATATTTATGATTTGTATTTAATAATATTTTATGGAAACGGAATGCCATGGATATGGAAAGTAAACGGAAGGTATAGTGAGAATCGACCTTTTTGGCAAGGCGGTTATTGGGTAGTCTATAAAGACGATCTGCACATCTTAGACGTTGAGATTTAATCTTTTGGACTACGTCACTAACCCTATACATCTGTTTGACCTCGGCATTTGTTATCATTCAGTATTGGTTTTTTTTATTTAATTTGATGGCTTTGGTAAAGACCAATTAGCCAGACAATGTTTACATTATTCAGTATAGTATAGTATATGGCTTAACACCCCATGTGGGGTTTCGCCGCTTTCGCTTTCTAGATCCATTTTACGGGGTGGATCATTTCCCATGATCATTGTATTTGTTCACTAATATGTCTCCATTTCTTCCGGTCTATTGCCCTCTCTTTCCATTTTGTAATTCCTGCTCCTCTTAGGTCCTCTTCTACTTCAGTTAACCATTTCGATCTGGGTCGACCACGTCTCCTTTTTCCTCCTGGTTGCCACAATATCATAGCTTTTGATACTGATTCTGGTCCTTGTCTCCATATGTGACCTAGCCATTTGGTTCTTTGTACTTTTATTTCTTTACTATATCTTCACCATTTAATTCTTCTAAAATTTCTTTATTCGTTCTCCTTCTATAGTCTTGTTCTTCGATTCTCACTGGACCCAGTATTGTCCTTATTATCTTTCGTTCATTTATCCTTAATTTCTCTTCTTCTTTTTTTGTCATAGTCATGGTTTCTGCTGCATACATCGTTATTGGTCTTATTATTGTTTTATATATATTCGTTTTTGTTTGTTTGGTCAATATTTTACTCTTTAGTAGTTTTCTATTTGCTTGGTATACCCGGTTTGTCGTAGTTATTCTTTCTTCGATCTCCGTTTTTCTTTCCCCTTTATTATTTATCATAACGCCCAGGTATTTAAATTTCTGTACTTCCTCGAATTTTTTATTTCCTATCCTTATCTCTTTGTTTTGTTCTGCTTTTCCGAGTCTCATTAATTTTGTTTTTTTTTTTCATTAATTCTTAGTCCCGTCTTCTTTCCCTCTTCTTCTATCTCCATTAATAATTTTTTCATGATTTTTCGTGTTTTTGTTACTATCGCTATATCATCTGCATAGGCGATTAGTTGGTAACCTGATGCTCTTAGGTTTCCCTTGTGGATCTTTCTTAACACAAAATCTACTGTCAGGTTAAATAGTGTTGCTGACAGTGAGTCACCTTGTCTCACTCCTTTATTTCGAATTCTTCCTTTTCCCCTTTTTGTGTTAGGATACTTATTTTTTATTTACTCATAGACATTTTTATTAGGTTTCTTAGTTTTTTACTTACTCCTTGATATTTTAGGGCTTTCATTATTTTCTTTCTCTTTATTGAGTCAAAGGCTTATACAAAGTCTATAAATAATATTTCTATTTCATGTTGATGTTCGTGTGCTTTTTTCATGATTTGTTTAATGGTCTGTATTGCATCTGTTGTTGATCTGCCTTTTACGAAACCGCATTGGTTTTGTCCTATGATATTTTTTGTTTCATCTGTTAACCTTTTTTGTATATGATAATATTTTATAGGCAACGTTTACAACGTTTAATAGTGTAATACCTCTGTAGTTCTTACACTTATGCTGGTCGCCTTTTCTATGGATCGTTATAATCTGTCCAATTTCCCACTCGTTCGGCATTGTCTCCTCTTTCCATATTTTCTTAATCAATTCATATCTTAATCAATATGTCCCCTCCGTATTTTATTAGTTCTAGATTTATTCCGTCCTTCCCAGGTGCCTTTCCAGTATTCCCTTTCATTATAATGTTTTTTACTTCTTCTAATGTTGGTTCCTGTGTGTTCGTTTATTCTTCGTCCTCGTCTTCTATTTCATCATTTATAACTGGTTCAATTAGTAATTCTTTAAAGTGACTTGTCCATATTTCTTTATACTCTTTCTCTTCCTCTACAATTTTACCTTGTTTGTTTTTTATTCCTTTTAATTTACCTTTGAATGTTCTATTGTTTTCTTTTATTTTATTATAGAATTTTTTTGAATTTCTCTTATATTTTTCGTTCTCTATTTCCTGAATCTTTAGATCTATCCATTGTCGTTTTTGTTTTCTGTTATTTTTTTGCCCTCATTTCTCAGTAGTTCGTAGTTTTCTCTGTCTTCTGCCGTGTTCGTTCTTATCCATTTTAATCTCGCTTCCACTTTTTTTCCATAATTTTTTGACATTCGATGTTGTACCATTCTTTTTTCTTCTCCTTCTTCTTTTTGCCAATTGTTTTTTCTGCTGCTTCCTGTATGGCGTCTTTTATGCAGCTCCACTCCCGTTTCACATCAACACATTCTTGATTGTCATCCATTATTAGATATTTTTCCAGTTCTTCCTGATATCTCCTTCTTACTTGCTCTTCTTTTAGTTCTTCAGTGTCCCATTTCGTTTGTTTGCTTTTATTTTTACTCCTGCATGTTTTTTGTTTTATTTTTGCTGTTACCATGAAATGATCTGAGTCAGCACAGGCTCCTCTGTAGCATCTTACGTCCTTAATTGAAGATTGTATCCGCCTGTTTATCAAAATATGGTCTATCTGAGATTTAGTTTGCTGATTTGGTGATATCCATGTTATTTTGTGTTTTTCAGGATGCGGGAACTTTGTACTGCTTATGACCATGTCTGTTCTTGTTGCTAGGTTGCATAATCGTTGTCCATTGTCATTTGTCCTTTCATGTATTGTGTATCTTCCTGCTATAATTTCTGTGTATTGTTCTTTTCCTATTTGGGCATTGAAGTCTCCCAGTACCATGATCGTGTCTTCTTTGGGTATCTTTTCTATTTCTTCCTCTATATCATCGTACCATTTTTCTTTTTCTTCTTTGTTCGCATTTTCTGTAGGCGCATATACGTTTAGTAGTGACATATTGCTTGGCTTTGCTTCTATGCGCAAGTATGCAAGTCTGTTACTTATCGGTCTAAATTGGAGTATTTTTTGCCTTACATCTCCGAGTATCATAAACGCTACTCCGTATTGCCCTTGTCTTTCGCTCCCTGAATATTTGAGGCTGAGGTTTTTGTTTTCTAATTCGCCGCTTCCTTTCCATCTGGTCTCTTGTATGGCAGCTACGTTTATTCCGTATCGGAATTATTCAGTATTGGTCAGAACAGCTACATTATTCAGTATTGGTGAGAATTCTGCTCGTGATAAGGTCCAAAGATTCTTCTGAGGATTTTTCTCTCAAAAGATATTAGTTTTTTATCCATTGCTTTTGTCAGTGTCCACGTCTCACACTCATATTTTATGAGCACCAGTCTAATCACTGTTTTGTATATCCTGATTTTTTATGCTCGTGTTACGCCCTTATATTTAATAGTGTTATGGAGGCTATACATCCTACATCTGTTTACTGCCTGAATTCTCCCTTTTATCTCTTCGGTGAAATCGTTATCTGCGGTGATTGTCGCTCTGAAATATTTAAAGTCGGTGCCGCCCAAAATCCCGACAGCCAAAATCCCGACAGCCAAAATCCCGACAGCCAAAATCCCGACGGCCAAAACACCGACACACCAGAATCCCGACATGCCAAAATCCCGACATGCAACAATCCTCGCATAAGTCAAAATTTCGACCACTACATTTTGAATATTTATTGTTTCCTTTTCAAATGCAATACCAAATCATATTATAGAGTATTGAAATTGAAAAAATAATTACTTACTAATAAGTACGGGTACTAATTATTATGTATTTTAAAAGAAAAAATTATTAAACACTTCATTCTATAATATAAAAGCTAAACTTACTAAAATGGAAGGTTGTAAGTGACATGATAATATCTATTATATGAAAGTAAACTTGAATTCAAGATTGGATTATACATATATTATTGGACTATATATTTGCAAAAAAAATAATTTAATTCATATACCCATGTTATAAATTTTATTTAGAAAATTAGTTCATATTAAATGGTAAATACTTTTGTTTAGTAACAAAAAATAAAAAACAGATGGCCATAAACAAAAAACAAGAAATAAATGTAATTATATGTTAAAAAGAACGGTTTATGAACAAACCGGCTGTTTCGAGAATACAAAAAATGGGGCCTATACGTTAATATGAAGAAAACCAAATATATGTGTATAGGAGGACAGAAAAGTGAGTTACATCTAGAGGATGATATGGTTATCGAGCCAAGCTCTGATTATGTATACCTTGGAACGAGAATCCAACAAAGTGGAAGGACAGAATTCGAAATAGAGGAAAGAATTATGAAAGGAAAGAAGGTAATAGGAGCTTTGAACTCGCTACTTTGGTCAAAAACCATATCAAAAGAAAAGAAAACACAGCTTTATAATAGCATCTTTAAAAGCGTGGTACTGTATGGATGTGAAACCTGGCAACTGAATAAGCGAACAGAACAGAAGTTGCTTGCACTGGAAATGGACTTCTGGCGAAGATCGGCCTGCATCTCCAGAGTCTCACATATAACGAATGAACGGGTACGAGATGTTATGAATAGAAAAACAAACATAATTGAAGAAGTCCAACAAAAACAACTTTGTTGGTATGGCCATGTACAAAGAATGGAGGAACATCGACTCCCAAAGCTAATAATGGAATGGCAACCCCCGGAAAGAAGGAAAAGGGGCAGACCGAAAACAACCTGGATAAGTGGAATCCAGAAAGCCATGTCTGAGAGAGATCTCCGACCAGGAGATTGGACAGATCGACGCGGCTGGAGAATAGGAACCGGAAGGCGCAGGACGCTATAAACCGGTGTTATATATATATATATATATATATATATATATATATATATATATATATATATATATATATATATATATATATATATATATATATATATCAAACAAATGAAATAGAGAATGTGGAAAAATCCCCTTACGAACAATTCACACATCCACCATTTCAGGTAGACCTATTTCATTTGTTTGATTTAGTTACGTTTGGTCGGTAAACCAATAACTTAGATCTTTTGATCACTGAGTGTGTTTCAAAGATTTACATCTTTTGTTTTTTTGTTTTTCAATATATATATATATATATATATATATATATATATATATATATATATATATATATATATATATATATATATATATATATATATATATATATATTGTACAAATATTTTCGACCGTACTGTGTTAAATAGTGATTTTTTGAATAACGGCAATTCGGTCAGATGAAATAAAACTCTATTTGTTCTAGGTCTCAATATTTCGTTATATGTTTAATGTTATGTTAAATAACTTCGTCTCAATATATGTCAAAATAACATCAGTCATTTCTCAAGTCAATGTTCAATATAATATGTTAAACGAATTTAAATTATCACTCTTATAGTTGTAAGTAATGAAATGTTTTGTCTTTTGTCCATATCTAATCTTAATAAATTTACAGTTTTCTCCTGAAGAAGTCACCAAATAGTGACGAAATATTGAGACCTAGAACAAATAGAGTTTTATTTCATCTGACCGAATTGCCGTTATTCAAAAAATCACTATATATATATATATATATATATATATATATATATATATATATATATATATATATATATATATATCGGGTCTGTCGGGATTTTGGCCTGTCGGGATTCTGGCGTGTCGGGATTTTGTCCGTCGGGATTGTGGCTGTCGGGATTTTGGCTGTCGGGATTGTGGCTGTCGGGATTTTGGCTGTCGGGATTTTGGGGTAGACCCATTTAAAGTACCTATGTTTTAAATAAATGCTTCATTACCCATTCCTCTCCTGTTCGTATCCAGAGTGCACTGTCTTGTGCAGTATGGATCTAATTTATCGTCATCTTTATCAGATGAACTTCTACCTTCCACCGTCTAGGACTAGGAGGTATGCTTTGTTTCACTGTTACTATTATTACACACGTTACACCCTTCACAAGAGTACAAATCTTCCCTTAGCTAACAACACCGCATAAGTCATTTTTACCAACTTTACAGGAGACGAAAAAAACTACTTTTTGAAACACCGCCTAAGTTAAAAAAAATACCGTTAGTAAACACCGCTTAAGTTATTTTATTATCATTTCTTTCTATATTAATACGCGTAAATGAATAAATATTACTTTATTATATAGCTTACCTCTTAATCTTCCATAAAAACTTTTTGGATACTAGACTTTTCAGCAGTAAAATTCACGTACAAACATAATAATCACAGAGCGACTTGTGCGGTGTTGACCATGATACAGGTGTTGACGACTTGCGCGGTGTCACTACTTTTTGAATTACGGCATCGTTAGATGCGCAATGAGCAGATCTATCCAATGGTATTAAAATCTCAAAACCGTTAATTTTCGACTTGAGCGGTGTTGTAAGCTAAGTATGCGACTTGTATGAGATACAAAAATATCTAGTCATTTCTGTAATTTAGTGGATCCATCTTATTGAGGATCTTCCTTGTGATCGAAGATTGTATTTATTTATACACCTACTAATAGTTCTTTTTAATGACCTAAATGCATTTAGCCTATTTCCTATTTATTAAGGTTTACTTAACCACCAAATTTTTTTCAGAAATTCATCAACGGCCAGGCGGTTACTACTTGGGAGAACACCACAACTATTAGAGATGCCCAAGGCAATATTATTAAAACTTTATACTACAACGATAATACTGACAGCCAGTATGGCAATGGCAACGGCAACGATGAATTCAGCTACAAATTCGAACTGAAACGAGGAGAATTCGAACACCGACAAGCTAGTTATCAGATCACGCTCGACGAAAACGGAAACCGACACATTGTCTGGACAAACAAAACAACGATTACGGACGAAAACGGAAATATTTTACGAAGTTACTACTGGGATGAAAATACTGGCGAAGTCATACCAATCAACGAACGTAAGTAAAATAGTATCGGTTCAGTCCTAGCATTAGAATATACTAATATCTATCTGTCTGCCGCATATGTTATAATAGGTCTATCTATCTATAAGCGAGGTTCTTACCCTACAGCCTCTGTCACTTCTCGCATTTCGACCGCCATCGTTTTCTGTCCATCCATTCGTTCTTCTTTTATGGCTCTATCTCTCATTATGTGCCTTACATTTTCTTCCCAGGCAACTGAAAGCCTTCCCCCTCTTCTTCTTTGTTGTGGTAAGTAATTTAAAGCTTTCTTTGGCCATCTATCTTCATTCATTCGTTTCACGTGACCATACCACACTAGTTGTTTCGTTTCAATTCTATCTACACTGAAATATACATTTGTCCTCCTTCTAATATCTTCATTCCTGATGTGATCTTTTTGGGATATACCATACGCTCTCCTTAGATAATCCACTTCTACTACTTCTATTAATTTTTCATCCTTTTTCGCGATCTGCCAAACTTGTGCTCCATAATAGTAGGGGAGCAAAGTATGCTAAATGTGCAGTCACTCGAGCGCTTTGGGGACCTATTGGGTTGTAAAGAGTAGGTCCTAAAATCAAAAAAAGTTAAGTAAAGTTTTCCATTTTAGTGGGCGCTTGCCATTTTTTTATTTAATTTTCCATTTCCAACAATCGTTTTTTCCGATTATAACGCCATCCTCTATTTTAAGATACTCTGTATTTAACATATTCATATTGAGTATACTAATATTTGGAATATAATTTGTAGTTGGTCCAAACATCTCAACCACTACTCCTATTATAAATTTAAATCCTGCTTCTTTCTTCGGCTTTTAACCATTATGAGTTCTCTCTTTTCGTCCTCAATAGCATTTTGTTCTCCCAGTCACCTTCTTTGAGGTCTCTACCTTTCATAGCATTTCTTATAATTACGTTTTCCATTTCATAGCAGGTCTTCGTCTTCGTCATCTTCCCGGCGTGTCTCAGTCCAATATTCTTTTCGGCCACCTGTGCTCTCGCATTCTTTGTACCAGCCCGTATTACTTCATGCAGGGCTCTCTTTTCCAACTTTTTGTAATTGAGCATTCCACTCTCATTCTTTTCCACATTTCCTCAATTCTCATTTTATCCTCTCTGGTGATTTGTAGACATCTTCTTCTTCTTGTAGTTCCTTCCCTTACGGAGGTTGGCTATCATCACAACTATCCGTACCTAATTGGCGGCTGCTCTGAGAAGATCTACTGAGCTGCAACTATACCACTCTCTTAAATTTCTCAACCAGGAAATTTTTCAGACATCTTCTTCTTCTTCTTGCAGTACCGTCTCCTATCGCAGGTTAGCTACCATCACAGCAATCTTAACTTTGTTGGCTGCAGCTCTGAACAACTGTATTGAACTGCACCCATACCACTCCCTTAAATTTCGCAACCAGGAAATCCTCCTACGTCCCACATTTCTCTTTCCCGAGATTTTCCTTGGATTATTAGTCTAAGCACTTAAGCAGAGAGTACTTTTCTCCTCTCATTATGTGGCCTAGATACTCCAGTTTTTTCGTTTGTATGGTTTTTATGACTTCGAATTCCTTCCCCATCTTCAGCAAAACATCTTGATTTGTTACTCTTTCTGTCCATGGTATTTTCCACATTCTTCTGTAACACCACATCTCGAATGCCTCAATGTTTTTGATGTTTATCTTTTTCAGAGTCCAAGCTTCCATGCCGTACAGCAGAACGGAGAAAACATAGCACCTTAACATTCTCGTTCTTAAGTTTATATTTATGTCCCGGCTGCATAGGAACTTTCTCATTTTGACAAACGATTGTCTCGCTATCTCAATTCGCCTCTTGATTTCTCTTGTCTGGTCATTAGTATCAGTGAAACAAACCCCAAAATATTTGTAGGACGTAACTCTTTCAACTGGCTGATTATTTATGGTTAAATTCATATTGGTGTATAGCTTCTTTGTAACAATCATGAATTTAGCCTTTTTGATGTTCAGTTTTAGACCATACTTATTGGTATGAGTGTTTATGTTTTCAATCAAATACTGTAAATTTGCTAGGTTATCTGTTACTATTAGCGTGTCATCAGCGTATCGTATATTGTTAATTAACTCTCCGTTAATGTTCATACCAATGTTTTGCTCTAGGAGCGCTTCCTGACATATTGTTTCGCTATATGTATTGAATAGTAGTGGAGAAAGCACACAATCCTGACGCACACCTCGACGAATCTCAATTTCTTCGGTTAACTCATTATCAACCTTGATTTTTGCTGTTTGTCCCCAGTACAACCTGGATATGATGTTAATGTCGCGACTGTCGATGTTTTTGCTTCTTAGGATTTCATACAGCTTTTGGTGTCTGACTTTATCGAAGGCCTTCTCAAAATCTATGTAACCTACGTAGATGTCTTGGTTTACATCCAAACATCTTTCCATTAACACACTCAGACCAAACAAAGCTTCCCATGTTCCCAGGCCACTTCTGAATCCAAACTGTGTGGCGCTTATGTCCTCTTCTAATTTATTAAATATTCTTTTGTGAATTATTTTTAAAAATACTTTTAGTGTGTGGCTCATCAATGCTATAGTTCTGTGGTCTGAACACTCTCTGGCGTTATTCGTCTTCGGGATTGTGACAAAAGTAGAGGAGAGCCATTTCTTTGGTATGATGCCTGTTCTATAAATTGTGTTAAAGAGGTTCACCATTATTTCAAGTGTGTCATCGTCTATAAGTTTCAACAATTCTACAGTAATTTCATCTGGTCCTGTAGCTTTACCCCCTTTTGTGTTCCTTATAGCATATTCTATCTCGCTTTTTAGGATTTCAGGCCCTGTTGTGTCGCTGTAGGTTCTGCCACTGCTATTTCTTGTCTTTCGTCTGCAAAAAGTTCTTCAATGTATTCTGTCCATCTTGCCAGTTTTTCATTTAAATCTGTAATTATTTTACCTTTTTTGTCCTTTACGATGGATGCTTGTTTCACTTTTTTACCTGTTATTTCCTTGATCTTTTTAGGCATGTTAAAGCTATCGTACTTTCTTTCATATTCTTCTATTTCCTTGCAGTTTTCCAGAACCCACTTCTCTTTGGCTTCTCTAATTTTTCTCTTAATCTCACGGTCCACTTCTTTGTATTTTGTCTTGTTGGTTTTATTTCTTCGCCTTTCCTCCATGAGGTACAAAATTTCGTTTGTCATCCATTCCTTTTTCTTAATTTTGCTTGGAGCTAAGGAGCCTTCACCAGCTGTCATAAGGGCCTTTTCTATCTCCATCCATTTGTCCTCTACATTGCCTGTGTTCGTATTTTTTGCAGCGAGGTGTCGAAGATTGTTGTTTACCTGTTCTCTTGTCCTTTCCAGTATAGTTGCATCTTTCAGTTGCTTAACGTCTACCTTTTGTTTAGCTGCATTTTTCTTGAATCTTATATTTACTACAGATACCACCGGATTGTGATCCGATTCTATATCAGTGTCTGGATAGGTTTTTGTAGACGTGATGGAGTTTTTAAACCTGCTTCTGATTAGTATATAATCGATTTGATTCCTGACGATGTTGTCTGCATTATCCCTTGGTGATGTCCACGTGTACAATCTACGGTTTGGTAATCTGAACATTGTGTTCATTACTACAAATTCTCTACAAATTTAAACTTTAGTTTACAGTGCGCCAATGTTTGTGAGAAGGGTGACTTTAGCGTTATAAATAAAAAATTATAGAAGATACAGATTTAATTTTAGAAAATTCTTTATTTAAGATTTTTTTTGTAAAATTTTCTGAATTTTTCAATGGTCAAGTCAGTTTTTTTCTAAAATTTATATTTTCGGAGTTATTTAAAAAAACATCTAATTTCGTAGTTCATTTGTTTAATAAAAAATGAAGCACCCACTTCTCGAGTAGAACTTTTCGATATGTTGTTTATTAAACATTTCTTAATGAAATTACAAAAAATTCTATCTTGTTTGATTTTTTCCGAAGTGAAAATCTATATGCACTCCCTTAAAATAAATTAATTACTATACACGTAAATTAATGTATTATATTGTTTTATTTGTAGACGGAAATATACTCACTATACAAGAAGAGCTAAAAAGACAAGAACAGCAAAGATTAGAACAACAGGAAAGGAGACGTCAGGAAGAACTAGGTAGACAAGAGTTATTTAAGCAAGAACAAGAGAGAATCCGAGTTGAAGAGGAAAGGAAAAGGCAGAAAGAATTGCTTATAAAACAAGAAGCGCAGAGAAGAATTGAAGAACAAAGAAGGATTGAAGAACAAAAGAGAATCGAAGAAAGTAAGAAAACAGAGGAAGAAAGGAGGCGAACTGAAATTAGATTCAGAGAAGAAGAAAGGCGAAGAGAGGAGGAAAAACGTCGACAAGATGAATTAAGAAGGCAGGATGAAATAAGAAGACAAGACGAAATAAGAAGACAAGAGGAAATAAGGAGACAAGAAGAGATAAGAAGACAAGAGGAAATACGAATAGAAGAAGAAAGGCGAAGAATACAAGAACATAATACTGCAACGACTTCAAGATATCCTACGTATCCTAACAGGTAATAGAAATTTTTTGCTAACTGTTTCTGATAAGTATGTTTAAATATATTCCTTTTGCCCTGAGGGCAAAACTTCTTTTCTTATTCTCTCGTTAAACAAAAAATGTTTTAATTCATCTATTTTGTAGATATGAAGAAGAAAGGAGGCGAGAGGAAGAAAGGAGGCGAGAGGAAGAAAGGAGGAGGCAGGAACAAACAAAAATATTGGAAGAGAGGCGTAGACAAGAACAAATCAGGTTGGAACAGTGGAGACGTCAGCAGGAAGAAACCAGAAGACAAGAGGAAGAGAAAAGGAGGATGCAGCAAAGTGGGCAATTCGCCGGTTGGTCTGAAGAGGAGATTAGGAGATATTTTGAAGATTTGAGAAGAAGAGAAAATGGTGGCCAAAACGGAGGTAAACTAATATTTTTGGTTTGGTTGAATAATGTGTTATTACTTAACGCTTACTTCTAATAATAAGCTACAGCTTCCATTTTCATTTTATTTTACTATATGCTTATTCGGTTACCAACAAAAAATAACACATGCAGGGTGATTCTTTGGGAGTTCTTATTAGGCGTTTTCATCACGAATTTTTTTAGTGTCATCTATTTTAATAGCGTAGGCGCAAAATTTCGGGCCAATGCTTTTTAAATGCATTCATTTTTTTCAAATCCTGAAATATTTATATTTTTGAACAAATTTAGGTTTTTAATTTGTTTAGTTTATTTTTGAAAGTCCCTTAGAATAAACAAAAAGTTTCGTTTGAATGAGATATTTTAAATTAATAATCACACCCAGTTTTCTCTTCTTGTTCGCCCCTATTACTTATTAAAATAAACATTATAGGATTTTTCAGGGACTTTCGGCCCTCGGTAATAATGTAGTCTTTTATTCTGCGTATAAATTTTTCAATCGAACAGTATTAGCAAAATCAAAGAAAGAATTGAAAAGAATTGTGAAAAAGATAGAAAAAGAAGCAAATAGGTTTGGTCTAAAGATAAATGAAAAGAAAACTAAATACATGATAATGGGTGATACGCAGCAAGACAATGAAGAGTTTATAAAAATACAAGGGAAGAAAGATTACATATACAGTTTTGACTGAGTGGAAGAGTTTACTTACCTTGGTGTGAAAGTAAAGGAAAATGGACATGAAAATAAAGAAATAGAATCCAGAATTACAAAAGGCAACCAGAAATACGGAATGCTGAGATCCTTAATGAAGTCTAAGTTTGTTTCAAGAAAAACAAAAGACAGAATTTACAAGACAGTGATTAGAGCTACGGTTTTATATGGAGCTGAATTATGGGTTTTAAAAAGGCAGATGAAGAAAGATTAGAAAGATGGGAGAGGAAAATTCTCCGATCAATTTACGGAGGCATAAATACACAAATGGGATGGAGAAGAAGGACAAATAAATAGTTGTAAGAGCTGTATACGGAACCAAAAATCACCGCAATAATAAAGGCGCATAGAATAAGATGGCTGGGACATGTGCAAAGATTGGAAAACCATAGAATGACCAGGATTATATTGAACACGAAACCAGTAGGGAAAAAAGGAAAGGAAGACAGATTTACGAGAATTAAAAATAGATAACTGGAGAAACAAGGTATTAGACAGAAGAGAATGGAGAGGAGTGGTAAGAAGAGCGCAAGAGAAAGTGTAACAGAAGAATGTGCCATGAATGGTAAAATGAATTAATATTGTATATTGTAGATATGTACAATAAAAAAATGTAATTGTGTTTTTCACGCCCATGGCCTACAAAATAAATAATAATAAATTTTTCAAAATACTTAGGTAGATATTAGTTTTCTTAGGATTCGAAAAAAATTAATGTATTTAAAAAGCATTAGTCCGAAATTTTGCGCTTATGATCTTAATGAAATTTTTTTGGATAGTTAACTCAAAAACTCGTTAACAAACCACAGTACTCGTTAACAAACAAAGCACAGAGAGACAAATACAATACTTGAGTAGTGTGTTGAGAGGTGAAAGATACTCCAAATCATATTGGAAGGTAAAGGACATGGCAAAACATCAGTAGGAAGACGCCAGAATTCGTTGCTGAAAGACCTGGGAGATGGTATGACCACTCGTTCGCAGGAATCTTTCGTGCAGCATTGTTCAAAGTTACCATTGCCATTTGGATCACCAACCTTCGAAAGATGACAGCGCAATAAAGAGAAGAACATGATTTAAATGACAATTAAAGTCCTTTTCTAATATCGGCTTAACATATAGTACTTTTTTTGAACAACCGTTTATATTAAATATTATTTTATCCACAAAATGTTGAAGTTTCATCAAAAAATCAGTTTATTATTTCAATTGAGAATAAGCCACAATTTTACTTTGAAATAAGTTTATTTGACGTTTCAGTTTTTACTTCGGAAATCGAAACTTCAAATAACGTTACCACGACCTTTTGAGACATGGTAATTAATATAGTTCTGGGTCAAGAATGTAAGATAGTTTGACGGGTTAAATAGATGCATTCAACATTTCATATCGAAATGATAGATAGTCAGATGGAAATGTTTATTAAACATTTTATTTGATAATTTAACACGGATTTAAAATTTTAATGGCCAAAAGTTAAGACACATTCATTTTTGACAAGAAATGTGGTGTTATGTTCCAAATATGTTACCAGTTTAAAATATAACTTAGCTTCATTCCATTAGAATCATATTATACTAAAATGTCCAAGGAGTTCCATAATACATTGGACATTAGTGGTAAAGTGTGATATATGTACACGCCGGTATTTAGGCATCAACGCCCTTCCGTTAGGGATCTATGGAGAAGTATCGCTGAGCCGCAAGTCCTTATCTCTTGCTGTACTGCTCCCCCATAGGCCGATCGGACACCAGCGTATTCCAGTCTAAGCCCCAGATTCATATATTAGAATTTTAAGCTGCTGCGTTAAAACGCTGCTTTACACAACTGCTTTAAACGACACAATTTGGAAAAACAAACACCTAAGATTGGAAACAAAGGCCGAATATATAAGTCAGTTATAAGGCCAGTTATGACTTACACGACCGAAACAAGACCAGGCAAAACACGAAGACATCTGGAAACCAACGAAATGAAGATCTTAAGAAGGATCGCTGGAAAATGACTACAGGATAGGGTAAGAAGTGAGGAAATCAGACGCATATGTGGGGTAGACAATATAGATACCTGGGTAAAGAACAGAAAAGAAGAGTGGAATGAGCACATAAGTAGGATGTCTGAATCAAAGATAGTAAGAATAGCCAGGGACAAGTCACTGTTAGGCAGGAGAAGTATAGAACGCCCAAGGAAAAGATGGAATGACAACATAGGGGCAGAATGAAAGGCACCGTTGAAGATAAACAGGCAGTACTGCCTATATAAAAGAAGAAGAAGAAGAAGAAACTGCTGCGTTAGCCTTTTTGTTTTTTCGTTCACCGTGCCAGGATTTAAACTTACATACATCATAGCAAACTGATGTGCAGGCGACCTCCCGTCCGCTTGGCTATCCCATCGACATGGGTAAAGAGTGGTGTATGAGATCAAACTACAGAGCTTGAGCTCAAAAAGTTTTACAAACAGGCTCGTTTATCTAAGGTTTGAATGATTCATGTGTTTTTTGATGAGTAGCCAAAGAGAAGAATGACACGTATCTGACAATAATCATTAAAAGGACTAGGAGCTATGTTGAAGAGTATTAAGTAAAGAGAAAAGAGGAAAATCAAAAACAAACCGAAAAATTTGCAACAAATCAATAAAGGAATTAGTGAAATGAGTGTCGACATCAAATAAATAAAGAGCTGGAAGAAATGGGAAACACGAACACAGAAAATTTTACAAACAATTTAACACAAAACGAAAAGTTTTCATGCCACAAGCGAACCAAGTCAAAGCTCAGGAACACTTTAGTACGCTACTGAATGAAGAAAGTAGAGCTGAAGGTAGAGGTGATATAGAATCAGAATAGGAAGCAACTAAGCTACCAACTTTGGAAGAAGTCACTAAAGCAATTCAGTCTACAGTCAGAAACAAGCCACCTGGAACAGATAACGTATCAGCAGAAATATTTAAATGTGGCAGTCAAAGATTTGTAACCCTCCTTCACAAGCTATTAAAACGGGTATGACAACAACGAGTTTTACCTAGATCGAGTTGTTCCAGAAGATTAGATACTGGAATTACATGTGGATTATATCTTTAGTGGGATTTCGCATTTCCTTTAAAAATACAGCCTACAAAATTTTGCCTCTGATACTTACGTGGGTGAGTACGAACGACGACCCAGGCACCGAACTAAGGACAATGATTTAAAGATTAGTACTTGGAATGTAAGAACACTGTATAGGACAGCGGGACTGAAGCTGCTCCAAGATTAACTCCTAAAATATAGAAGACATTGCAGCTATTCAAGAAATGAGATGGACAGGAACCGGCATTATGCAGAAAAAAGAACATGATATCTATTACAGCTGCCACCCGAACCGACATGAGTTCGGAACTGCGTTCCTAGTATCAAAGAAAATAAAAAAATTTATTATTGGTTTTAAAGCCATAAATGATCGGTTATGCATCCTTCGAATAAAAGGAAAATTTTTTAACATATGCCTGATCAACGTGCACGCACCAACCGAGGAAAAAGACGAAGAAATTAAAGATTTATTCTACGAAGACCTCGAAAAAGCATATGATAACTGTGCCAAAAACGACATTAAAATAATCATTGGAGACATGAACGCCCAGATAGGAAAGGAGATATGCTACCAAGATTATATTGGTAAACACAGCCTTCACGACGTTACTAATGACAATGGCTTAAGACTTATTAGTATGGCAGCTTCCAAATACTTATTTGTGGCAAGTACATGTTTTAATCACAAGAATATCCATAAAGCAACTTGGATGTCACCAAATGGACACACCACAAATCAAATTGACCATGTTATTATTGACAGAAGGCACTTTACAAACCTAATGGACGTCAGAAGTTACAGAGGCGCAAATATTGACACAGACCATTTCATGGTAGGGGCAAGTTACGACAAAGAATTTCCAATGCCAAGAAAGAAAGGGGCACTAGACAAGTAAAATATAATTTACATATGCTAAAAAACGAAAACATAGAGAAACAGTTCCAGTCACATATAAAAGAAACCCTAGAACACACCTGGGCAGTCGACCAGTCAAGCACGGAAATGTGGAACAACTGCAAGGAGGCTCTGAAATTAGCAGCCGAAAGCACATTAGGAATATCCCGAACCCAAGAAAGAAACGACTGGTTCGACCAAGACTGCAAAAAAATAACAGATGAAAAAACGAGGCATTTAGGGCCATGCAACAACGGTAAACTAGGACAACAATAGATAGATACAAAAACTTAAGGAGAGAGGAAAAACGCATACACCGAAAAAAGAAACGAGACTCGGAAAATGACATAATAGAACGGCTCGAAAGCCATATGAGTCACGGAGAAACAAGAAAGTTCTATCATCAAATAAATATTATTAGAAAAGAATTCAAACCGAGAATCACCTATTGTAATGATAAGGAAGGTAACTTACTTACCAACAAAGAGGATATCCTGTTACGATGGGTAGAGCACTTTCGAGAGTTACTGGAAGGGGAACCTACTAACAATGTAGAGCTCGAATACCGAAATGAGGAACTCGTGGAACCCCCCTCGGTAGAAGAAGTGAAAATATCTATAGAAAAACTAAGAAACCACAAATCCCCAGGCAGCGATGGCATCCCAGCAGAATTATTTAAGCACGGTGGAGAGCAGCTCACCAAGGTGATGCGAGAAATTGTTCGTAAAATTTGGTCTGAGGAGCAAATGCCTGAAGAATGGAGCTTAGGCTTAATATGCCCGTTACACAAAAAGGGAAACCAACTGGAATGCAATAATTATCGCGGAATAACTCTCCTAAATACAGCATACAATATATTGTCAAACATTTTGCACGAGAGATTGAAACCTTATACCGAAACGTTTCTAGGAAAATATCAGGCAGGATTCAAGCGTGGACGTTCAACCATTAACCAGATCTTTACACTACGACAGATCCTGGAAAAAGTGCAAGATTTTAACATAGATACGTACCATATTTTTGTCGATTTTAAAGCAGCTTAAGACAGTGTCTTAAGACCAAGTCTCTACAACGCTATGAATGAGTTAGGAATTCCAAAAAAACTCATATGTATGATAAAAGTGACAATGGCGAAGATGATATCAGCAGTAAAAATTCAAAACGACTCGTCAACACCATTTGAAATACATAGGGGGTTAAGGCAGGGAGATGCGCTGGCGTGTGAACTTTTTAATGTAGCATTGGAAAAGGTCGTACGAGACGCTAATATAGATAGCAGGGGAACAATATTCAATAGATCTGTCCAAATTCTAGCATATGCAGATGACGTGGACATTATAACAAGAACCAGAGCGAGAACTGCGGAAATCCTAACCGAGCTAGTAGCAGCAGCAGAACGAATGGGTTTACATATAAATCAAAATAAAACAAAATTCATGGCGACTAACACAAACACAAGAGCTGGAAATGTTGACGCAGATCTAATCATCAATGACCAAAACTTCGAGGCGGTCAAAGAGTTCATATATCTAGGGACATCGGTTGACCCCAATAATAACACATCAGGGGAAATAAAAAGACGAATAATAATTACAAACAGGTATTATCATAGTCTATCAAAGTACTTAGCTAACAAACGTCTGTCTCAAAAAACTCGTATAAGGCTGTATAGAACATTGATAGTCCCCGTTCTCACATATGGATCAGAGGCATGGACGCTAACTAAAACAGATGAATCCGCTCTATCGATTTTTGAAAGAAAGGTGCTACGTAAGATATTCGGGGCGGTCTGTGAGAACGGAATATGGAGGCGTAGATATAACTTTGAACTGCAGAATATCTACAAGGATACGTTTGGTGGAAAAGATATTATCACTATAATTAAGCGAAACCGCCTGCAGTGGGCAGGACATGTAGCCCGGGTCCCTGAATCGAACATGATAAAAAAGGTTCTAACAGCGCAACCCGTGGGAATGATAAGACGGGGTAGACCAAAGCTGAGGTGGATGAACGGGGTAACACAAGATGCCGAGAAGATCGGAGTCGGCAACTGGAAAATGCAAGCAAGGGACAGAACAGAATGGCGTAGAAAGCTTGAGAAGGTCGAGGCCCTCTAAGGGCTGTAGCACCAAGATTATGATGATGACTTAACGAACAACTATCACAGTATTATAATAGGACAAGATTAACAAGATGCAAACTTTATAAAACAATAAGCCCAGTGCTCACGGATCGGAAACATAGGCAATGACGACGAACAGAGTCTTTGGACAAGGCTATATAATTTCGAAGTGTATGGAATTTTTGGTGATCTAGATGTTGTGGAAACCATCAAAATAAGGTGCCTAAGATAGGTGGGACACGTTATGCGGATGGACGAAAGTGATCCTGCTAAAATAATTATACTAAATAGGCCGGTTGGAATAAGAAAAAGGGCGCGACTTAAACTACGATATCTGGACCAAGTGAAGGAATATTTAAGGGAGATTGTATTAAGGGGATGGAGAAGACAGACACTCGACAGGAAAAAATGAAAGACTGACGAAGGGCTGTAGCACCAACTGATGATCTCGTGACATGGACATCTCTGGACATGATGACACAGGACCTAAATCTCATATGTAAAGTTTTTGTAACTTAGTACTACCCTACAAGCTAAACAAGCCTTCTTACTTTTAATAAACAGCCGATAAGCCAAAAATTAGAAATAGCTGTAGTAGATGTCGTAGTCTCTCAATACAGAATTTACAACAAAAAAACATCCTTTTTAACATCTGATTCTAGGGAGCAGTTCCAGTAGTTATGATCGGTATGGTAATAAGAGAATAGTTACCGGATATTTTGATTCGCAAGGAAAGTACCATGCTGCCAAGAATCCAAGTAAGCATATATTTACATAAGAATAGTTCTTAGGTATATTATTCACATTGGGTAAGGTTTTTCTTTTACCTTATTTCATATACCATCCATAAATACATCAATTCTGCAGCTGCTGTTTTCGCTTAAGCCAATAGTTTTAACAGCAAAATTTTTAATGCTTCCCAAAAATAATCAGTTTTATATTTTTTTGCTACCAAGTTAGATTTATTATAATATGAGTAAATTTTTTACTATTGTCTATACTGCTATAGTATTATATTTTATTATAAAATACGTAATGTTTCGGTCCAAAAAAAAAGTCATTAAAATTGTACTGATGCTCATATATGTTAAGCTAGGATCTTTAGTCAAATCGGCCTTTCTTATGAAATGTTAACCATAATATTTAAAATGTTTTCTTCTGGTTTTAATCTTCTTAAAATGCAGTCTCCTCAATGGAGGTTGGTTTTTACAATTTCAAACTCCTGTCTGTCCTCAGCTGTTCTTATTAGCTGTTTAAAATTTATCCCTGTCCATTGTCGGATGTTTCTTGGCGACGATAGTCTTTTCCTTCCTAGTCTTCTCTTTCCCTCGATCTTTCCTTTCACTATTTGTTGAGCAGATCGGTACTTATTATTTCTCAGCATGTGGCCTAGGTCAGATCTCTCAGATATGGCGAAAAACCACCAAGCGATTGCCGGTATAAGCAATCCCCCACCTACTGGCCAACGGCTTCGGGCGGACGAGCTGGTTAGTGGAAGGGCACTCCTTTGTTCTGAGATCGAGAAATCGGTCTCAAAGACGGATGAACCAGGAAGATGGTCAACGACATAGGGCTACAGAAGGCCACGGGAAACCACTGTAGTAAAGGCTCACAAGAGCATCCCTAGTACAATCATCATGGCTAGCAATAACCAAATGTGTAACCTTACTGATCATGGGCCGCGGAAACCAAGATCCGGTAGGGGAAGTAAATCACAAGTTAGCCACAGGGCTTCCCAGGTCGTAAGCCAGCGAAATCCCTGTGATGTAAATAATGGAACACTTTTAAAAATTACCACAAGAGGAAATATGAGAATTGCAACACGGAACGTACAAAGCTTACTACAACCAGGTAACGTAGATAATACTGCGATAGAAATGGAAAGATTAAATATCGAAATTCTAGGAATAAGCGATGTACAATGGCCAGGGTCTGGAAAAAAAACGGACTAGAAACGGAGCTATATATTATAGTGGATATTTTGACAGAACAAACCGATATGGTGTGATCATAATGGTAAACAAGGAAATAGATAAACCCGTACTTGGATTCACCCCGCTTTCGAATCGCATTATAATGCTACAAATTAACACCAATATGGGGAAAATGAATGTTATTCAAGTATATGCACCAACAACTGACAAGGAGAAACAAGAAATAGAAGACTTCTACGAGCAATTGAAAACAATAATGAAAACAACAAAAAAACGTGAAATTCTAATACTAATGGGTGACTTCAATGCCAAAGTGGGCAGAGGAAGTGTGGAGTGTTGTGTTGGAATGTATGGATTGGGAGAGCGAAATGAGCGTGGTGAAAGACTAATTCAGATGTGCCAAACAGAAGAACTGGTAGTTATGAATACAATGTTTAAATTACCAAATCGCCGGCTCTACACGTGGAAAGCTCCTGGAGACAACAAAGATAGAATTATAAGAAACAAGATAGATTACATCTTGATAAGGAACAGGTACAAGAACTCTATTACAGTAGTGAAGATTTACCCTGGAGCAGATGTAAACTCGGACCACAACCCAGTAGTAGCAAATATGAATGTAAGATTGAGAAAACCATTAATGAAAAGATCTAGACCATAAATATACATTGATAAACTAAGAGAACCAAATACATACCAAGAAACTCGAAATAAAATAAATCAGAGTATCCAAGAAATAAAACAACAAAATAAGAACACTACAGATATTGAAACAAAATGGAAGAATATAAAGAACACAGAACACAATAGAGACTGTGGGACGGAAAACATTAACATTTACAAAAGCTGCCAAACAAGAATGGATGACACAAGAAATTCTCGAAAAGATGGACGAAAAAAGAATACATAAAACAAAGATAAAATTAAATATAAAGAAATTAATAAACAAATAAAGCAGAAAATATAACAAGCTAAGGAAACATGGATGTCCATTAAATGTCAAGAAATTGAGGAATGTGAGGCAAGGTATGACACTTTCAACACCCAACCTTTCAAGAAGGTTAAAGAAATGATTTTAGGAAATCGTAACAAACCAATCGGGATATTAACAAATGCAGATGGAAAGAATACATTGAACACCTATTTTGTGACCAAAAAGTAGAGCAATTAGAAGTTGACGGAGAAACCACGGGACCAGAAATAATGAAAGAGGAAGTTATTTATGCCATAAAACACACAAAAGGTAGAAAAGCTCCAGGACCCGATGAAATACCAATTGAACTATTGAAGATAATATTGATGTCTTGGTAGACCTTTTTAACTCCATGTACAAGACTACAAGATGGGACACATACCCAAAGAAGGGTCTAGGACGTTTCATCGCCGCCGTTTCGATGCCGCCAGTTCGATGCCGATGCCGGCCGATTCATCGCCAGTCAATTAATCGCTATCTGATATATTTCCGAATTTTAGACAGTTACAATTATTAGTTATTTTTAGTATTAATTAGGAATTCTAGGAAATGCGAGATATGACGGCGATGAAATGGACTGGCGATGAACCGGCAGCATCGAAACGGCCGGCGATGAACCGGCGGCATCGAAACGTCCCATTCCGCCAAAGAATGGCTTCTCTCACACACTAAAAACCTTCCTTAAAATCATACCTAACAGAATCCACGTGAAATTAGAACAAGAAATAAGTGATTGACAGATGGGTTTTATAAAGGGTCTAGGAACTAGAGAAGCATTATTCGGAGTCAATGTTCTGACACAACAATGTCTGGATATGAATCACGACATATTTGCTTGCTTCATAGATTTAAAAAAAGCTTTTGACAGAGTTCAACATGAAAAGCTTTTATCAAAATCAGAAAGCAAGAGTAAGAGTCGAAGGAGAACTGACAGAGGAAGTAAGTATACTTAGAGGAGTTCGACAAGGGTGCATACTTTCACCACTCTTATTCAACGTCTACAGTGAAGTGATATTTCAAGAACCTTTATTGGATATTGTGGAAGGTATTTTGTTTAACGGAAATAGCATTAATAATATTAGATATGCGGAAGATACGGTCATATTTGCAAGTGACATGGAAGATTTACAGTACATAATACAACATGTATACAATGCATGTGAAAGGTACGGACTGCAAATGAATCTCAAGAAAACGAAATCAATGATATTCTCAAAAAACCACAAAATGTAGATAACCTGATCATCAATAATACAACGATCGAAAGAGTAACAACATATAAATATTTAGGAACGTGGCTAACCGAAGATGGAGATCAAATAAAAGAAATCAGATCTAGAATAGAAATGGCAAGAAACACGTTCATAAAATTGAAGAACTTACTTTGCAACCGTAACCTTAATCTAGAGATCCGCACAAGAATGCTACGTTGTTACGTTTTTTCTACTTTACTATACGGCATGGAAGCTTGGACAATAAAATAGTCTGAAATAAAAAAATTAAACTCCTTTGAGATGTGGTGCTAGAGGAGAATCCACAGAATATCGTGGACTGAAAAAGTAACTAATATAGAGGTGTTACAAAGAATGAAGAAAGAATGTGAAGTCATAAAAACTGTTAAAATTAGAAAGATTCAATATCTGGGTCATATAATGAGGGGCGAGAAGTACGTATTACTTAGGTTAATTATGCAAGAGAAGATACAAGGGAAGAGAAACCCAGGACGACGCAAAATATCCTGGCTAAGAAATTTGAGAGAGTGGTTCGGTTGCAGCTCATTAGAATTATTCAGAAGTGCGGCCAATAAAATTAAAATAGCGATGATGATTTCCAACCTCCGATAGGGGAAGGAACCTGAAGAAGAAGAAGTGGCCTAGGTGTGATGTTTTCTAACTTTCTTTATGTTGAAAACTCTCGTTCTTTGCCTATTCTATGCAGCACATTTCGTTTGAGGTATGCGATGTCGGTGAAATTTTGAGGATTCTCCGGTAGATCCATATTTCAGAGGCCTCCAATTTATTTACGGTTGATGTTTTAAGGGTCAACTGCATGGAGAAGAGTAGACCAGACGTAGAATTTTTATAAACGTAGTAGAATTTCGAATTTTATTCGAGAATTACATCTTTTGATTTTTTCGAATGATTTTTTGGCCTGTTTATTCTCGAGCTTATGTCTAGACCAGATCTAGACGTTGATTGATACCCGAATTCGGATATTCGATCAATGGTCTAGATCAGAATTTAGGTTGCTATCGATCCAACACCCCAGGTACTAAATTTAGTGATCTGTTCTAAAATGTGCCCCTTTGTTGTGTAAGGTTGGGGTACATTCTGGTCGGAATCTGCAATCCACACCGTATCATCGGCGTATCTGATACTGTTGACGTTTAAGCCATTTACCTTGATTCCATCCTTGGAATCCTCCAGTGCTCTATAAATAGAAAATATTTAAAGATATTAAAATCTAGTGTACAATGACACAAGCTTCTTACTCGAAAAAATTAGGAACAGGAACAATTACCACAAATCAGTTTGGAAACTTCTAATTTTTTCTTAAGAGTAAACAGTAGTGATCAAGAGGTAGCAACAAAATATAACTTCGGGAGATAGTATCATAAACTTTGGCAACAGTGGTAACCTTTGACATTATCTAAGATTAATATTTTGACAATATCATAGTCGCGCTAAATGGAAGTAATAGAAAAAGATTTTATTATTAACCCGGCACCTGCCACGTGGCTTTGCAAAGCGTCAACTGCCACGTGGGGTGCTCACAGCACCCCTCAAAAAGGTGATCTACTTGTGATCTACTTTTTTCTGTGATCTACTTGTTTTTAAACAAAATAATGTGTTAAGTAACACAAGAATATAAAAAAACATGGTTATTAGCCACTAATATTTTATAAAAGTTAAAAAATAAAATGAAAAAGGTGTTATAAGCAAATTGGCAAGTACCAAGCCATAATAAATAAAGTGAAGTAAAATATCTAAAAAAAAAATTAAGATTTAGTGAGTATAGAGTCTACATTAACCTTTAAATACACGCGCTGGCGTATTTTGTACGCCAGATATAAGAATTCTACTGCAAATATATTTAAAAATTTAATTTTTGACCTTGTTTATCTATCTAACCTATCTATCACCGGAATGTGCTTTACAATTTGGTTTTAGTTTCGTTATAATCGGCGTTCTGGGGAGATCGTAATTTACAGTTTATTATTAATTTGTTGTTTCCGGTGGTGGACAATATACGCCACGATTATATTAATAGAAGTAGTAACATCAAGTACATATTTCAATTGTTTTTTAGTCATTATGGCACAAAATATATTTTTCTTTATAAACAATACTTTTTCTTCTGTAAAAAATCACATTTCAAAAAATTTTTTATTAGTAATTTTATTTATCATGGAATCCAGTTATTCCATGATTCCAGTTATAAATCCCAATTGGCTTTCTGAGAAGGAACTCCAAGTATTCACTGATGCCGAATAAGGTTTATACAAACAACTAAGTGTATTTTTTCAAAAAAAAAATAAACAAATTCGCTGTTTTTAAGTGTATTTTCTTGTGGCGTATAAAGTACGCCACGCGTGTAGTTATGTTATAACTTGATGCGCGGGTAGTTAAAGGTTAATAATTTAAATCAGTTATTTCAATAAAAATGTAAATTTGACCTGTTTATCAAAAATACAAAAAAATATAAAACTTAAAGTGCCAGATGATGACACCCCAATTCGACTTTAGAGCTACAAGTTCAGAATGACACTAAATAACCACTTGAAACGCAAACAGATCTATGCTGTATAAATTATTATAGAAAGCTACTATGACGCGGAGCACGGTTACCAAACTTGAAATACCAAATATTTGATAAACATGTGTTATGGGGTGCTAGTAGCACCCCACGTGGCAGGTGCCGGGTTAATAAATAGATATTTATAATAATAAACCAAAATGGGTGAAAATTTTATGTTAAGATAGGTATTTAGAAAAGTATTTGCATGAAATATCTAATAATAAAACAATAATAAATAATCATTTTTTATTGTGAAGCGAAACAAATTTCGATTTTCGCATAATTTTGGCACGGTTTTTAATGGACTTTTTCTTGGAAGGTTTCACTTTATTTTTCGTTTAAATCGTTATACGTTTTAAAATCCTCCTAAAACTTTATTTACTCGTACTAGAATTCGAAATATTTTTACGTAAAATATACTTACCTACCTACATATAACAAAAACTCACAATTAACAACAATATATTCTTTCAAAGACGCCACAACTTATACAACAACAACAAATATACAGTGCTAGTCAAAAGTCCGTACCCCCCCTCTTATCTTTTGAACGGTTTTACCTATAATAGTGAAATTTGGATGGAGGAAATTAACTGACGTAAGCTTCTTAACTAGTTATGACAGGTGACGTAATAGTGACAGATGACGTTACAGAGCCACTGTGACCGATAATTTTAAATGGGACCTTATGGCAAGTGATACCTCGTTTGAAAGGTATTCAAAATACCTACTCAGCCATACTAATTTTTTTGTGTTTTAGTTGATTTTGATTTTGGTGAATAAATTAAATAAAAATAATATTGTAGCTTCGCATTTAATTAATAAAAATTCAAATGTACGCCTATGGTTTTTTTGTCAAAAAAGTTGACGTTTTTCGATTCTCTAGTAGTTTTTACGTCAACGTCAACCTTTTTGACAAGTAATCATAGGCGGAATTTTGAATTTTGAATTAATTAAATGAAACTACAATTTTATATTTATTTCATTAATTCGTCAAAATTAGCTTAAACTTAAACAATATTAGTATGACTGAATAGGTATTTTCAATACCTTTCAAACGAGGTGTCACTTGCCATAAGGTCCCATTTAAAATTATCTGTCACAGTGGCGCTGTAAAGTCATCTGTCACTATTACGTCACCTGTCATGACTAGTTAAGAAGCTTACGTCCGTTTATTTCCTATCTCCAAATTTCACTATTATAGGTATAACCGTTCAAAAGATACGAGGGGGGGTACGGACTTTTGAGTAGCACTGTATAATAAATTAACTATCAATAAAAACTACTTTCCTATCAAACAACAAAAACGAATTCTTAAATTAACACACTACTGCACTGAACAGATATCGATAAAGATGACAGAACAGATTAGAGAAAATCTGACGCAGGTTTGTCAAAATGACAGTGATAATTTCTCTATGTTGCCTAATTAGTTATAATTATATTATAGTTATAATATGTTCGATTTCTTGTTAGAAATAAAAAAATTTAGTAGTTTTAAGATTACACAAAATCTAGGCATGGGATAAAAAAGTTTATTTGAAGAAAGTGTATTTTTTTTCTTCTTAATGGCGGTACAGGCTCCTTTTTTCAATATTTTATTTAGTTATAGAGTAATTTCCACGTACTAACAGATTTCTGAAATTGGTCTCTGTACCGCCATTATTTATTATATTACTAATATGTGTGCCAAATATCTCGACAAAATATTCAAAATTAGAGCCGCAATCTTGGAACGCGTTGGTTGCTACCTGTTGATCGCTACTGTAGCCTCTTAATAATCTAATTTAGATGTGTTTATCGCCGTTTGTTTTTTCATACTATTATGATACCTTGTATTTGTTATAATTTAAAAAATAATATAAAATATGGGATATACACATAGATTTATTTAGCGTCAGATCTGTTTTACTCATTTTAATACATTTGACCATAAATGAAAGTAAAAAGTCTGTGTCTCCATGAATACACCTTTTTTGTATGAAAATAAATACATATTCTACAGTACCTTAATTAATGATTGTACTATTTTACAGGTGAAATCATCTATAACAAAACTTTCGTGATCGAAAGTAGCACGTCCTTCCCTATAGACATCTCCTCTGGCGAAACTCGCACATTTAGCAGTAACATCAACGATTTAGGCTCAGGATTTACCGTTCAAACCATCGACTTAGGTGGAGGACAAAATCTAAATTCAAGAACACGTGAAGAATCCTACAGAGGCAGCGGAAGCCAATCGTCGAACTACGGAGGAAGTTCCAATTATAGAGGTAGCTCCAATTATGGTGGAAGTTCGAGCTATGGAAGCAGTTCAAACTATGGAGGAAGTGCAAGTGGCTCGAATTATGGACAAGGCTCATCTACTTATGGACAGAGTTCAGGACAAAGCACATCTACTCGTGGTCAGGGTTCAGGATCCGGAGGATATAGAAGAGAATGGTCTGCGGAAGGTGGTTCTTTTACCAGTGGTAAGCTTCCTACGACTTACTTCCACAACTCAGTTGAAGATGACGTTCAGAACGATGCTCCACGAAGGCATTCAAGATCTAAGAGGCAAATATTGACTGATATTGATCCCTATGCTAACATACAAGCTCTAGTTAAGTGTAATGCTACCAAATGTATATACATTAGATGCGTTGTTGGAGCTTTGGATAGAGACAAGGATGTGTACATTGCTTTGAGGTCGAGATTGAATGTCAGAGCCCTTAGAGAAGTAAGTATTAAATCATAAATATGACATATAATATATGTTTAGTATTATGACAATAAATATGACATACTATGTTTAGTCCGAAAACCCTAAATATATTCGTTATTATTCCGCGGGAGCGTTATTTTTCGCGTGATTTCTGTGTGTTTTCCGGGTTTTACTCCGTGTCTAATAACTTTGCCAGCCGATTTGGTCAAATGCACTCTAACCTTTACGAGCTACTTTCAGGATGTTAAAACTTTATAAAACTATGATAATTAACTTCGGTCCGGTTTCACCAACAACAAATAAATCAATGAATAGTTATTCGTCAAATAAAATTTATTAGAGCTTTTTTTGATTTATATTATGTTTCAATATAATTTTGATCATTTAATGTTAAACTAGCGAATTTAATTTCGTATAAATATTTACAGCGAGATTAACCCATTAACCGCCAAGCAAAGAAATACTGCAATAATATGTAATATATTTGATTAACTAGAGTAAAATAAATTTAAACAATCGTAAAAAAATTGTTTTACACTTTGATAATGGCAGGTGTCACAACAACAAAATGGTTCGTTTTCGAACCTTAGGCGGGACTGAGCTATAAAAATTGAAATATACAATTTTATTTTTTGTGAAAAGTCTCAAAACATTTAGAGTGTAAATGGACCTGGCATTTTTTATAAACAAAAATAGTATGGTTAGAAGATTGCCTACACCTTCTTCAGCTTCTTTGTCTAAAACGAAGTCGAACGGCCCTCTATCTTTTTTAGAAATTATTTTAGATGTTTCCAGTTTACACTTTTCAATCCTGTATCTCTCACTATGCCAGTTGCATAAATTCGACAAATCGACATATTGTCTACAACACTACACAACCTACCTTATGTAGCACCCCCCTTCAGCTCTAGATTATATAACAAAACTGAATACCAGAATACCCGTCTTTCTAAAGGTACGTACCCACTATGTTCGTAATATTGGACCACCAAGGCGGAGCGCGCACTGTTGCACGATTCGGGAGCGCCACTATGTTCACGAACCTCTTGCGCTCCGCGTTCCCTGCAACTGCTCCAATCGATACGATATGCGCTCCTCTACATATAAACCAACACCAATTGGAACGCCGAGGCAGAGCGCGCACTGTTGCACGGTCCGGGAGCGCCAATCATTCACTATGTTTACAAACCTCTTGCGCTTCGCGCTCCCTGCAACTGGTCCCATCGATACGGCATGCGCTCCTCTACATATAAACCGCCACCTATTGGACCGCCGGGGCGGAGCGGGCACTGCTGCACGGTCCGGGAGCGCCAACCATCCACTATGTTCACAAACCTCTTGCGCTCCGCGCTCCCTGCAACTGCTCCCATCGAGACGGCATCCGCTCCTCTACATATAAACCGCCACCTATTCGACCGTTGAGGCGGAGCGCACACTGTTGCACGGTCCGAGAGCGCCAACCATCCACTATGTTCACGAACCTCTTGCGCTCCGCGCTCCCTGCAACTGCTGCAATCGATAGGGCAGAGTGCACACAATTGCACAGTCCGGGAGCGGCAACGTATCCACTATGTGGAGCAGTTGCAGGAGCTCAGAGCGGAAGCATTGTAGATACGTGCTTTTACACATTTTACACATAAAAATATCCCAACAAATTACTGCCTGTGCGTCACCTTGAAATTCCTGATCAGACAGGATTATAAGTCGACTTTCGCCAATGGTTCGTTATCGAATCATTATTTTCAAACACAAGATTTGATAACTCAGAATTTTTATTTTTTATTTTTATAACAATTGATGTACAAACAGGTTAAAAAACAGATTAAAACAGGTAATGTTTTAATTTATTTGACCACAAAAGTGTTATGCCAATAAAATTACTACAGTAAAAATAAAGTTGTGTCGAAGGTTTGAAAATGACGGACATTTAGAAAATATTTTTGTGATGAAAACATGAGTTTGGAAATTAAACAAAATTAAATTTAGTTACACTTACATCTTCTGGTTGCCCAAAAATACAAAGACTTAAAAAAAATTAACGAATTGTCAAAAAAAAATTCTCCAAAAAAATGGTGCGTTTTCGCACCGTGTTGGCGCTAAATGGGTTTTAACTTGCCAATTTATTCGAAGAGTAAGTATTTATTTGATAAATTAATAAAATAAGTCTTATTTGACGTTAGTAAAATGGAGAAATGTCAGTTTATTGGTCGAATAACTTTATTCATAGAATAAACTACTATTTGTCGTTGGTGAAACCGGCCATAAGTGACATATTTTATCATATTTCAAAATACTACAATACCAAAATATTGCGCATGTTCCTTCTTCTTTTGGTGCCTATTCGTTTCGAAAATTGGCGATCAAACTGGGTATATTTATTTTATTAACTGATGCTTTAAAGCAGATTAGTTGTTATGGAGGACCAGTTCCTCAGGTTTTTTAACCACGATATTCTTCTTCTCCCAATCCATCGCTTTCCGAATACGTTGCCTTGAAGGATAATGTTTAATAATCTGTATTTAATGCTGTTTCTCATGTGTTCGAGATATTCTAACTTTTTCCTCTTAATCGTACCTATACATCACTTCTTGTCCTTTCTATTCGTAGTACAGTCTCGTTGGTTATCTTGTCCGTCCATGATATCCTTAGGATTCGCCTGTATAGCCACATCTCGAAGGCTTTAAGTTTTTTCTCCATCGCTTCTGTCCAAGATTCAACACCGTAATATAATATGCACGTGCTTAAATATATTATATATTTTTAGCTATCTGGTGGTGACCAAGCCATAAAACTATCATCCATGATGGTAGGGTCGATCACAAACTTACCATACGTAGGACGAATAGAAAAACAGGAACAAGTACTAAAGCAATACGAAATATTTACTGAAATACCTGCCAAAGAAACGGAGATTGTTCCGGAAGTAGCCCCATTATGGATTTATATTGTATCAGCGGTGGCTGGAATTGTGATGTTATTACTGCTTATATGGTTGTTAAGCAAGGTAAGTGTTGAATGAGAAAGAGGTCTTTATAAAGTTATTTTATTGATCTTAAATGGTAAATTGTATGGAAGTCAAATATAGATATAAATTTACGAGCATAGAAATCGGCCCACTTAAAAATTTTGTCATTTTTGATGTCTTATATTTCCTAAACCTATATGCCGATTTAAGTTATTTTTTGAACGTGTTATAGCCTGATTCTTTATCAATACCACTGTAATATTGTTGCTAAACAGGTAAATTTTCATTGTATACCGGGTGTACCAATCAAACTGTGTTTTTTTCTCAAAGTTCGCATCACCTTGTGGAATATTCTAGCATTTATAAAATACTGAAATTAAAACCCAACTATAGCCTCAGGTTTCCTTAACATTCTCTTTTTTGATTCATTCGTTTATGTTGGATAATAAAAACGTTAGGTACTTTAACAACTAGACATGTTCTTCATCAATACACGGTGTTTCTAAAAAGTGCGACAAACTTTAAGGGGTAATTCTGCATGAAAAATAATGACAGTTCGCTTTATAAACGTATGTCCTCAAATGTTTCGTTTCCGAGATACGGGGTGTTGAATCTTGTCTTACAAACTGACGATTTATTTTATTGCTTTAAAATCAGTTGAGTTATGCCAATGAAATTTGGTGGGTTTTAAGACGTAGTTATTGGGGATTTTTTGACATAAAATTAAGATTTTTATAATCACCATTAGCGTGCATACAGGTAATATGATCGGTCATATTACACGTATGCGCGCTAATGGTGAATATTAAATTGTTAATTGTATGTCAAAAAATGTGCAATAAGTACGTCTTAAAACCCACCAAATTTCATTGGCATATCTCAACCGGTTTTAAAGCAATAAAATAAATCGTTAGTTTGTAAGAAAAAAGTCATCATCCCATATCTCGGAAACGAGATATTCGCTGACATACGTTTATAAAGCCAACTGTCATTATTTTTCATGCAGAATTACCCCTTAAAGTTTGTCGCACTTATTTAGAAACACCGTGTGTTGATGAAGAACATGTCTAGTTGTTAAAGTACCTAACTTTTTTTATCCAACATAAAGGAATGAATCAAAAAACGGAATGTTAAGAAAACCTGTGGCTATAGTTGGGTTTTAATTTCAGTATTTTATAAATGCTAGAATATTCCACAGGGTGATGCGAACTTTGAGAGAAAAACACAGTTTGATTGATACATCCGGTATACAATAAAATTTAACATGTTTAGCAACAATATTCTTACAGTGGTATGGTTAAAGAATCAGGCCCTAACATGTTTAAAAAATTACTTAAATCGGCCAACAGGTTTAGGAAATATGAGACATCAAAAATGACCAAATTTTTAAGTGGGCCGATTTCTATGCACGTAAGTTTATTACAAAAATTATTATAGCAGTAAATTAAAAATTTCTTAATACGCTCTAAAAACAAAAATTAAGAGCTATTTAATGCTATATTTGCTTCTTTTGTCCTCTCAAAGTATCTACAGGGTTATCAAAAAAGGTAACACTAGTAAAAAAAAAGTAAGTAGTCTCTAGTCTAGGTAAAAAACTGAAAAATTGGGGTATGCTTAGTAAAAAATTGTAACGTCATCCGTTGTCAAAATGAAGGGCGTTGAAGAAAACAAAAATTATAGGCCTAGATCCCGCGTACCAAAAAAAAGTTGAGTAATAGCAAGCTGAAAATTTGTTAATAGCTTAATGGTGTCTAGTCGGACAAACTTTGATGTTCGGGAACACTGGAATACGGGAAGTTTTAATTGTGGAACAGGTTAAAAATTTGGGACGTCAGACGAACTTCCAATTGATTTGTTACCTTTATTCATTAAACTCTTATGAAAAAATCAGACTGCTAATAAAACACTGATGATGATTTTTTAATAAAATCAAAAACGTTCTGTAATGTTGCCCTTAAAGGGATTTTAGTAACATTTTTTACCTTTTACAAAGGATTTTTTCCAATAAAATTTTTGTGATTGATGGTACACAGTCAACTACGGGAAATTTTTTTGTTCTCCTTGTGGATTACTTTATCAGTTATTACTTCATGATTTTCAAATCAAAATATTTCGAAGACGGTGCACAGTATTGAGTTTTACCTAGAGTACCTTTTTGGTGTAAAATTGTATGATTTTTATAGTACATTCATTGACGGTTTTTGCTATAAATTTTAAAGAGCCGTTTGGATTGACATGAAATTTGGCACACGAAGAGCTAACATGTCAAAGAAATATTGTGCCGATGTGTGCTTTTGTCTTGGGGGTGAATTTCACCCCTTCTCGGGGGTTAAAAAATATACGTCCAAAATAAGTCCGGAAATGGATAAACTGACTAATTTTAATCAACTTTTTTTTCTATTAAGTTTTTTCACCAAGTTAATACTTTTCGAGTTATTTCCGAGTGAATTTGTTCATTTTTCAAACAAAATAATCATATTTTTAGACATTTTTCGCAAATAACTCAAAAAGTAAGTATTTTATTGAAAAAATACTCTTAGAAAAACTATAGCCTGTAAAAAAGTGAAAAAAATGGTGTATGCATGAAGTCTCTAGACCTAATAGAAGAAGAGTTATATCTAACGAAAAATAGGTTCATATTCGCCAAATTCCAAATAAGATATTTCAACGTGAAATTTCCAGCAAATGAAGCACTTTTTGGAGAAAACTCATTAGGTACAGTTTTTTTAAAGTGTTTAAAAAAAGCTTTATTTCTGTTTTTATAAAAAAAATTCTAGCATCAAAATTAAGCAAGTTACGCTTAAAATACAATTGGTCCCTTTTGTTTTGGCAAAAAAATCGGGAAAATCACCCCCCAATTAGCAACTTAAATAAAATTAATCGTTACCGTTCACAAGTTGCTTTACTTATGTTGTGTTTATATGATCTGTAAGTTTCATCTGTTCAACGTGCTTATTTTTGACAAAAATTGATTTTAAAATAAAATTTTTAAAATTTTTAATTTTGAAAAAATATTTTTTCAAAATAACTTAAAAATTATTAGAGGTACCAAAAATCTCAAACAGTAAAAAAGATTAGCTTTGCTTTTCTGAATATCTTGTATTTTCTTGTTTTTCTGTAAGACAAAGATTGGTTAAGATTTGGTGTTTCTAAATTTGCATACGCTCGTGATTGGTGACTCCTTCAAGCCATTTCAACTACAGCCCTTTCAAAAATAAGGACTTTGAAGCGATGAAACTTACAGATCATATAAAAAATACATACACCAGTAAAGCAATTTGTGAACTGATAACACTTCAAGTTCATTAAAGATGCTAATAGGGGGTGATTTTCCCGATTTTTTTTTACCAAAAAAAGGGACCAACTTTATTTTGAGCGTAACTCGTTTACTTTTGATGCTAGAATATTTTTTATATAACAAAAATAAAGCTTATTTTAAACACTTTAAAAAAGTTGTAATGAGTTTTCCCCAAAAAGTGCTTAATTTTTTGGTCATTTCATGTTAACATATTCGACTTGGAATTTGACGAATATAAACGTATTTTTCATTTGCTATAACTCTGTTTATACTAGGTCTAGAGATCTAACCCGTACACCAATTTTTTCACTTTTTACAGGCTATAATTTTGTTATGAACATTTTTTCGACAAAATAATTACTTTTTGAGTTATTTGCGAAAAACCCTCTAAAAACGTGGTTATTTTGTTGAAAAATGAACATATTCGCTCGCAGTGAAAAATCTCTATGGAACAAAAGTTGCTTAAAATTAGTCAGTTTATATATTTCCAGACTTATTTTGGACGTATATTTTTCACCCCCGAGAAGGGGTGAAACTCACCCCCAGGGCAAAAGCAAACATCGGCACGATATCACTTTTTTTTGTGACTTGTGCCATGCTATGTGTGTGCCAAATTTCATGTCAATCTAAGCAGTTCTTTAAAATTTAGAGGTTTCGCAATATTTTACCGTTAAATAACGTACTATTAAGTTTATTTGGAATTTTGATTAATAATCCTACCATTAAAAAAGTTATTTTGTATCAATCTTGGCACGAACCTTGTAACTAGCGTCATTTATGAGAATCAGATATAAAAACAAATTCATGGGATGAATCAGCTTCCAAAACATATTCGCATAAAATTTCATTAGAATTTTGCAAGTAGGTTGGGCAAAATCCGAAAAAATATGTATTTTTTTCTTTAACGCCCTTCATCTTGAAAATGAATGGCATTACAAAATGTTTTTACTAAGCAAACCCCAATTATTATTTAGTTTTTCAGCTATCCTAGAGACGGTGTAACTTTTTTTTGAAATGCCCTGTATAAATGAACACTCATCATAATTATCATCATCATCATAAGTGGCTCGACAATCCGTTGTGGATCTTGGCCTGCTCGCAAAGAAGTCGCCACTCCTGTCGATTCCTGGCAACTTCCCTCCATCTTCTGACCCCTAGAATATTTAGGTCATCTTCCACATCATGAATCCATCTTCTTCGTGGTCGTCCTCTACTTCTTGTGTCCTCTGGTTTTAAAAAAGTTAATTTCTTAGTGTATTCGCGATCTGGCATTCTAGCAATGTGTCCAGCCCATCTAAGTGTCTGGACTTTAACGAATTTCACAATATCTGGATCGGTGTATATCTGATACAGTTTAAAGTTGTATCTTCGACGCTGTAGCCCATTTTCATTTAGGGTCCCAAAAATCTTTCTAAGAATTTTTCTCTCAAAAATACCAAGAAGTCTTTCATAATTTTGAGAGAAGGTCCACGTTTCAGCTCCATATATCAAAACCGGTCTTATTTAAGTCATGTATACAGTGAGCACGTAAAGGTTGGATAAATTCATTTTCTCGAGAATGGCCGACTTTACAGAAAAATCCCGAAACAGGTCAATTTTTATTTTTAAACTACGACTTTTTGGCATATATATCATACTAGTGACGTCACCCATTTGGGCGTGATGACGTCATTGATGATTTTTTTAAATAAGAATAGGAGTCGTGTGATAGCTTATTTGCAAGGTAATTCAATTCTTTATTCAGTAGTATAAACATTAACATAATTATTTATACAAGGTGTCGAAAAAAATTTTTTTTTGAATTAAATTTGTTGACATAAAAAGAAGAATATGTGTAATTTATTTAATTCAAAATACATTCTACTGCTCTCAGAAAACAGAAAAAATGTTTATTTGAAAAAAAATTATTGCTTTTCGCTTAAATTAAATGCTCAAATTGTCAAGAGGCAGGTGCGTGGCTGCTTTAATATTGAATTTGCAAAAAACGATATTTTTTATTTGTCAAAAAAAAACATTTTTTCCTGTTTTCTGATAGCAATAAAATGTATTTTGAATTAAATAAATTACACAGATTCTTCTTTTTATGTCAATAAATTTAATTCAAAAAAATTTTTTTGGACACCCTGTATAGATAATTATGTTAATGTTTATATTACTGAATAGAGAATTGAATTACCTTTCAAATGAGCTATCACACGACCCCTATTATCATTTAAAAAAATCATCGATGAAGTCATCACACCTAGATATGGGTGACGTCCTAGTATGATATATATGCCAAAAAGTAGTAATTTAAAAATAAAAATCGAGCTATCTCGGGATTTTTTTTTCCAAAATTGTCCATTTTCGAAAAAATTAATTTATTCCAACCTTTACGTGCTCACTGTATATTGAGCTTTACTGCACGTTTTATATTTTTATTTTTTAAATGTTTCTGGAGACCGTGAACAGTTCTGTTTGCTATTGCTATGCGTCTTTTTATTTCGTCGCTTGTCGTGTTTATTGAGGTTACTAGCGATCCAAGGTATGTGAATTTCGGGAGTTTTTAGAAACCAACATATATTTGGTTTTTTCCTCGTTTACCACAAGTCCTAATTCACTTGCCGTGCCCGCAAGCCTTGTAAAACACTGCACCATGTCTCTTAGGTCTGAATCCCGCGTATAAAAAAAGTTGATTAATAGCAAGCTGAAAATTTGTTAATAGCTTAAGGGTGTCTAGTCGGACAAACCTTGATATATGGGAACACTGGAACAGGGAAAGTTTTATTTGTGGAACAGGTTAAAAATTTGGAACGGTCATACCACGAAAACGTCACATGTATTTTGTCCGACAGAACTTCCAATTGATTTGTTACCCTTTCATTAAACTCTAATGCAAAAATTAGACTGCTATTTATCATCAAATGGGCATTTTAATGAGTGGAACACGTAGAACATGTCAAATGACAGGAATTATGACAGGTGATAAATAGCAGTCTGATTTTTGCATGAGAGTTTAATGACTCTAATTTAATGAGTCTAATTTTTGCATTAGAGTTTAATGAAAGGGTAACAAATAAATTGGAAGTTCTGTCGGACAAAATACATGTGCCGTTTTCGTGGTCTGACCCTTCCAAATTTTTAACCTGTTCCACAATTAAAACTTCCCCTGTTTCAGTGTTCCCATATATCAAAGTTTGTCCCACTAGACACTAGGGTGGAGCGCAAATTTATTTTTTCGAATTTCATTTTCGCGGGGTGCGGAATTGATGCGTCTTTCATTTTCGAATGAAAAACTTAGAAGACATTTTTTCGAATTTTCAGTCTGAAAAGTGCCACACGGCGACTAAAATTTTGGAATTTTGTAAAAAAAAATTTTTCTAAAAAAATTTCGATAGGCTCAACTAGAGTCAACGATAATGTTTTATTCATTTATTTAAGCTGTTAGGACTATAATATGAAGAAAAAAAAAGAAAAATAGTCAATATAAAGTAAAAAAAAATATGCTTACAAATTGAAGAATAATATAAAAACTCATTGTGAACGCTAGTCTTTCTTAGTATCAAATTTAGGCATCAAAAGGCATGATTTGAGCTTATTCTTAATGAATCCGCCTCTCCTCCGTGACCCTCAGAGCGCAGCACTTGCTTCTGTAACTAATTTGACGCACCTTTCAGAGGATTGTGTGTGACACGGAATTTTTCCGTGATGGCCTATGATGGCCTGAGATATCCTTTCGGTACTTAAATTCTTCGTAAGTGGAGGTTCTGTCTTGGTTTTCCAATCTATCATATCGATGTAATCATCAGCATCCATATTTAAAGTAGGTACTTGGAAAATATATAAGGCTCCTATGTATGATGTCTCTCTGATCTTCAGTGTTCTGCGGAGTGCAACTTCTCTGACGTATTGTCTGTTGTCGGCTAACATTCCTATTAGTAGATTCTCTGAATGTCCAAAGAATGCATTTCTCTGTATGACTGGGACAATAACATTCTTCAAGTAGTTTGGCAAATAGCGCGACAGTTTTATCGTATCATATAAATGTTTGGCACCAAAAATACAAATTGGCCTAGTCTTGATCCTGAACCACATAGGAGCATAGACGATTAAAATAAATGTGCTTAATATAATTAGGTTTTCTGACGGAGTTTGGCTTGAGACATATAATCTCAATATCCGATTAACCATTGTCAACCATCTAGGGTGAACTAGTTTACCAGGATTTTTTCATAAAATTTTCATCACAATGTCCTCTATTGATATACTGACATATTTGTAGTAGATATAGTTAATCGGTGCTTAATTCCTGTGTCGATTTGGTAATCGAGCAACGTATATTTAATTGCATGAAACGGAACAATGGGTAATACTTCACAATTAGTAACTGCCTTGCCAATGGGACCTGTGAAACCTTTTGGTCCACTTCTAGTGCCATCTAGATGTTGAAAAAGATGACGCAATGTCAGTTCATTGGCGTGTAGTTGGCATATGAACCATTGGAGTGGAGGTGGAAACTTGATTTCCAATAAACGAATAACGCCACCTTTGTTTCCTTGGTTAACGACAGTCCCATCACAACCAACAGCCATTATTTGATTTACATTTATAGAGTTTGAGGAAAGAAATGTCAGAATAGAGTTATAAAGTTGTCCTAGCTTAAGAACGAGCTTTTTGAACTCTATTTCTGTCTATAACCCTTGATGAATCGTTTTCAGTAATGAGACTAACGTCCTGAAAAGCTGCAGAAATGATTGCTACTCCAGCACGATCTGAAACCCTATAACGATCTAATGTTCTGGCAACAACCGGAAATGTGACATCAGTCATTGTGAGTGAAGAAGTGGAAATAATCGATTGCGATTGGAAGTCCTCAATTTGCAAGTTGCAATATCAAACAATTTCTGCTATCCTCACCAGACTTTAATAGCTTTTCTTTGTAACCGTCTTCGTCCTTCATAAGGTTTCAATAATGTTATATACTTATCGCGTAAAACTATAATAATTCTAGCCAATATTGTTTTGTGTTCTACTTACTTATAATTGAAATTGAGTGGGAGAGTGGGAGAGTGAAGGTCGACTCCTGTGACAGGTTATAACTCTTTTGTTGCAGCGTTAGGTCGGGGGTTGGCGCGAAATTCAAAAATAGAATAATATAAGTAGCGCTGGGGCAGCTCCCAGTAAGCACAAGTACGTACATAAGACATACTAAGTACGTACTGATGGGACATAAAGTACGTACAATGTACGTACTTTGCTGTACGAAGTACGTACTTAATACGTACATAAGACGTACATTTTCCAAATTATGGTACGTACCTAGTACGTACTGAAGGTACGTACCTAATACATACTGACGGTACGTACCTAGTACGTACTGACGGTACGTACCTAGTACGTACTGACGGTACGTACCTAGTACGTACTGAAGGTACGTACCTAGTAGATACATATTGAAGGTATGTACGTAGTACATACTATACAGTGATGAGCGCACTAATCGACAAAATAACGCAAAAGATGGAAAACATATTAAGTTGTGAGATAAAAAGAGATTAACCTAGTGAAGGTGTTAAATTTAGCGGTAGTAACTTGTAGATTGACATTATATTGATTGTTTCCCACCTTTAGACGTATCAGACGATTTTGAGAAATGCCACTGTCACAGTGACAGTTTTAGTTGACATACTCCTCTGATACGTCTAAAGGTGGGAAACAATCAATATAATATCAATTTATATGTTACTATCGCTAATTTTAACATATCTCACAATTTAATATGTTTTCCATCTGTTGTGCTATGTTGCCAGTTATTAGCGCGCTCATCACTGTATATACATAATATTATGTACATACTATACACACTTATGATGATTTATGTAAATAAAAGTAAATATAGGTGAATATATCTTTATTATTTAAAAAATAAATAAATTCAATTTTTATTCTGATTCCTTTTCCTTGAAAGTTTTTAAGCGATCCCCGGCTCTCCTCAACCATCGTCCAATTTCTTGCTCCGCCACCTTCTTATCACTACATTTTTGACTTTTTATTGCAGCTTCTATAAAGAAAGAATATCAAATTATAAAACTGGATACTTTTGATAAAGAATATTTTATCACAACCATCATCAACTGAAGCATTAATTAACCCATGGAAATACACCCATATAAATAAATAATACTGCTAAATGTATGTCTGCCTTGTGTGTCTCCGAAAATCAATTCATTTTTGCAACTGCTCTAAATATTTAGAAATTTAGAAGTGGGTTGTTTTTTACAATAATTTAAAAAATCTGTTTTAAGACTGATGTCCCTCTAGTACGATTAAATGCTTTATTTTAAGCCCAATAAATTATAGTTAACTGTATAGTAAATATCTTTGTTACATAATGCATTTAATTACAGTCAAATGTAGTTTAAATACAGTCAAATTTATGCAGTGTGCAAATGAAAATTCTTCGTGTCAGGAAAACAAATCCTATTAGTGTAAACCCCTTCAATGTCACATTTACTGCAAGACATGTAACCAGAATGACTTTTAGTACATGTAATGTATGCTTTAGCAGGAGCATCACAAATAAAACCTTTAATTTTAATAAAATAAGTTCTACTTTCATATTTCATACCATTATTAATTATTATTTATATGGCATCTTCTACAAATTTTTCTAAAAATAAATTAGAATCTTTGGGTTTCTCATAACCGTGATATATACCAACTATATCAACTGGCCCCTGTTTCGGATATAAACTGCATAAAATTGGATACACTTGACTGGATGAACTTTTTGAAAGTGGAAGACCATCTATATTAATTAAAATTTCTACAGTATCAAGACACTCTTCTCCAGAATACTGAGACAGTAGTTTTTGCAAACAATTTCTCAATCCAAAATGAATATAGTGACCTGAGTTTATTGGTTGTAGAATAGTTTTCCTTGGAGTGTGTAACACGAGTTCTAGCATCTCGGGGTAATTCAGGATGATATGGTTTTAAAATATTTAACAGGTCATTAATAGCCACATGTGTAATATTATGTTTACAGCACCATTCTTATAAGCTACTGGTAAGACTTTTATGTAGTATCCTCCGTAGTATCACTAATACATTTTTCATCTTCTAATAATATATTCTCATATTCAAAACAGAGTGTGTCTGAAAGAGAGTGTGGTAATGGATGATGTTCTAAATTTTCAAAAACATCCATTGAATTATCATTAGTGTCTGTCATATCCATAGTTTTATTATCTAAACTAGTATTTCACTTTTCACTGAAATATTAAAACTAGATATTTTTTGCACATTCATTTGCTTAAATCGTTTCAATTGCTTTGTAGCATTTTTGTAAGTTTACTATTTGATGACATGTCTAAAATTTAAAATAGATACCTAAATGATGAATTAATTGTTAAAATTACCTTTTTATTCACCAATATGAAAAAAAAATTCATATTTGAAGTACAAAAACAAGCAAAACTTATGACTCTTAAAGTTTGTCAAATGGTTTTGTTTTAAATATACTTATTTTTTATTTAATTTTATTTATCTAAGTTCCTCGCCCACAAAATACATTTTTCAGTATTACTATAATAAGTTAAAAAACACTCACCTCAATAATCTTAAGATAACAGGAAACCACACTAAGCTCCAACACCAAAAATAAGTAAAAAAAAATCTAAATGAAACTGTCTTGCAATGAATTATCACATCAAAACTGTACTCGAGGTGGAAGGAAAGTTCCTGTTCCTAACCAAATAAATTAGGTTAGGTTAACATAACCTGACATAATAAATATGCCTTAGCTCTTCTTTCTCATGGTACATACTTGGACGTAATAGTACGTACTGGTATGTACCCCAGTGTACGTACTTAAAACGTACATTTTACATCATGTACGTACAGTACCAAAATTGTACGTACTCAAAACGTACTGTGCTGTTTGGGCTATTCTGATAAAAATAGAAAGAAATAAGTGTTATTGAAGTTTTCGATTCATATCCTAGAAGCGAATTGATAACGCTCCCCTCGTAGGTAAAAATGCAAAAAAAATTTTTTTTTTCAAATTTCAAAATTTGAATCACGTTGGAGCAGATGTTAAAGTCATAATATCAAAAAATGACAATTAACTTTTCCAATCCCTTCCCACAGTAGCGTCGATTCCGCACCCCGCGTTTGTAAAAATTATTATTTCATTTTTCTCCATATAACAGCGCCTACTAGACACCCTTAAGCTATTAACAAATTTTCATCTTGCTATTAATCAACTTTTTTTTTCATACGCGGGATCCAGACCTATAATTAAATATCTTATTTAGAGTATTCATCTTTTAGTGAAGTAACCTAACCTATCTCATACGCCCACTAAAATTATATCGTCAGCGAATGCGAGAATTTGCGTCGATCTATTAAAAATGGTTCCATTCATTCTAATATTTAATTTTCTGACTACCTTTTCCAAAGCAATATTAAAGAGGAGACACGCCAGCGCGTCCCCCTGTCTTAGACCATTATTAATGTTAAAAAACGTAGAGTTTTCTCCTTGAATTCTAACGCACGAGCTTATATTTTGCATTGTTACTTGGATCAAACCAACTTAGGTGGAATCCCAAAGTCTATAATTGCATTATAAATATAATGCAAACTTTTTTAGCAGTGTCATAGGCTGCTTTGAAGTCAACGAAGAGATGGTGCGTATCTATGTTACGTTCTAGTGACTTTTCTAGAATCTGCCTATATGCTTGAATTTGATGTATAGTTGACTTTCCAGCAGCAAATCCATCATAATTATCATTTATTTAAAATTTGTTTAATACAGGCCTTCTTAAACTATGGGCCAAGACCCCAAATGAGGTCGCGTAGCAAAATTCTGGGGTCGCGAGACTCACAATTATAAATGGGGGTCGTGAATGAAAGAAGTTTAATAAGCCCTAGTTTAATATATTCATTTTATATTTATAAGTTACACCTATTTATTCTTCTACATTATATACACCTATTAATAACACCTATTTTTTCTTCTTCAGTGTGGTTTCTTCAAGAGAAATCGACCATCTCCAGCTCCCGAAAGGCAACCCCTCAACAGGAACGGTTACCACAGCGGTGACGAAGCACTGTAATTAGAACAAATAACAAATTTAAACACTCGGTAGCTAATTTACTGCCCTAACAAACAAAAGACTCGATTTTTTAATTTATTTTTATTGAGTGTGTGTACATGTGTTTAGTCGAATGTATATTTTTTATATTTTTTTTTTGTATAATCGAATTGTTAACTCGAATACGGCGTCTAACATTGATTGGATAATTATTTTTAACTTCGTGCCATTTAATTTTTAATCGACGGTATATTAGGCATCCCTAAAAGTAATAAACGGTAATATCGCTTTTATATTTACACATGCATATTAAATAATATATTAAACAATAATATAAATACGGAGCAGCTATTAAATAAAATCTTTGACAACATTGTAAAAGCAGTCATACGATGATAGTCATATGATCTGTATATAACTTACTGTGTATGGTTAACTAATGATATAGTTTTTATATTCAAACTGGCGTATATGGTGAAGTCATGTGTAATGAGACGAAAATATGCATTGGCAAGCATAGGTAACCTTTAAGAAGACATTGTCATGTAGGGTACCAAAGAGTTTGTATGAAAAATAGAAGAAATAACGCATCAATGAGACAAAAAATGAATAGTTGTTGGGACAGTTCATTGACCTTTTGTTTTGTCTTCGTTGTGAGGTAAATAAATAAATATCATAAATCACAAAAAACGTGATTTATTTATCTACTAAAACACGTCATTTATTTGAATATTCAATATTTTATTCCATTGAGCACGAAATTACTACACATACCTATTGATATTTTGTCAAGAAGATGGCGCTTGTTTTAGGTTCAAGTCATGTAGGTATACCATGCTCAGTTAATGCCGTCTAACTAAGGGTGCCTTTTGAATTTTAATTATAAATGGACAAATCTGCAACATTTTTATTTTAGTCAAAATATCGTTGTAGATTGCTTTCGTTTCGGTCCCAGTATATTTTTTGTTGTTATTTTTGTTGTCGAAAATATCACATTCAATCTCCTATGTGGTAAAGATAAAGTCTGTACTTATAAATTTGTATAAAGTTTTATGTAATATTTCTTGTTAAATAGGTTCGTTTATTTTTTGTAACTATATTAAAATATAACAAATTGTGAATAAACTATTAATTCTTAATGAAAATTGTTATTTATTTATGTCTTTAACTAGAGATCATCCAAATACATAACTACCCAAGAATGTACCTAATAAACAAAACACTCTGAAATGCACCCCAAAATGAATACAATTTTAGAATCCTGTTTCTTCTTATTTCTCGCTATAAGCAATATAAGCAATTCTGCTTATTCACTTGTGGATTACATAATGGCTCTATGGAAGATTTTCACTTAATTTCTCACTATCGGTCGATACTTTTTCTCCTCCTCCTCATCCCTGAAGCCATTGAAGACACATCCCTGAAGACACTGTAAATAATAAAAATCCACGAGGAAAATAAACTTCCTGTAGTTTACTGTATACCATATATCACAAAAATACTAGATTTGTTGTAAAAAGTATATTTTAAAATACCCTAAATAAGGGTCACATTAAGACCCAACACATTTTGGTGGCTCAGGCACGCTATTTTTTGGCTTTTAAAACACTGATGATGGATATCTTAATCCGAAAACGTTTTGTCTTAATGTGACCCTTATTTAGGGTATTTTAAAATATACCTTTTACAACAAATCTAGTATTTTTACTTTAAATATTATTAGCTTAATGTGTCTATTGTTGGATATAGATAAATAAATTAAATATTTTTATAGCAGTGCCATCTACTGGCCGCTTTACTATTTACTGTATAGTGTGTTGCTTTCAACGTTTGTTTAACAAGTAGTCCTTAAAATACAGCCATTGGGTAAACAACGTTTTATTTGTTCCTTAAATCTCCCATTTTTGTTCCTCAACTCTACAATTTACGAACAGGTTATGGGCTCAAACGATTAAGTGGAAGATTTTCTGGTCGTTCAAATCAAAACAGTGTGTGTTCATTCGATAAAAAGTTAGTTAGTCGGTTTGTTGGTTAACAACGTGGTTATTAACAGTATCGAAAATGGCGGTGAATTATCTTACAAGTGTGCCGCGTTTAACCGGTAGAGATAACTACCAGGACTGGTCGTTCGCGGTTGAGAATGTCTTTGTTCTAGAAGGACTATCAAAGTGTATTCAGGGAACTGAACAAGACACAACGCTTGTTGCCAAAGCCAAAGCTAAGTTAATATTGACTTTGGATCCATCCATATATTTGCATGTGAAAGAAGCTGAAACGGCGAAAGATGTATGGGATAAGCTGAAAAAGTTATTCGAAGACTCAGGTTTTTCGAGGAAAATAGGATTGCTTCGAACACTCATATCACTAAGGTTGGAAAATTGCAGTTCCATGGAATCCTATGTGAATCAGGTGATCGAAACTGCACAGAAGTTGAATAGGACTGGTTTCCAAATTGATGACATGTGGTTGGGATCGCTTCTCCTAGCGGGACTTCCGGAACAGTATACTCCAATGTTACTGGCAATTGAACATTCGGGGATATCTATTACCACTGATGTAATCAAATCTAAATTGCTAGATATGCAGATAGACAGCACTAACAGTGAAAAGCAGACAGCTTTTATGTCAAAGTCAAGTGAAGTTAGCACTAAGCATGTCAAAAAAGTTAACAAGAAAAACATAACCTGCTTCCGGTGTAAACAAAAAGGTCATTATATGAATAAGTGCCCTAGTGCTAATAATAATGCGTTTAGTGCAACATTCTTAAGTGGAAACTTTAAATCTACAGATTTTTATGTCGATTCTGGATGCAGCACGCATCTTACAGCGAGAAAAGATTGGTTGACAAATATCCGAGATGCAAGTTCGTCCAATATAACTGTGGCTAACAGTGAAAGTTTGGAAGTGAAATGTGCTGGTGATATGATGGTAACCACAATTGTCGATAAAAAGAGATTAGAGGTAAGCATCAATAATATATTATATGTTCCTGATCTGAGGACAAATCTTTTATCTGTTTCTCAATTGATTAAAAATGGAAATGAAGTTATATTTGAAAATGCAGGTTGCAAAATATACAATAAAAATGGAATTATTGCAACAGCTGAATTGATAGATGGTGTTTATAAATTGAATACTGAATGTATTTCAGATCGTAAAAATTGTTTATTTGTAACTGGGGATACCTGGCACAGACGTTTCGGTCATCTAAATAGCCTATATCTAAATAAAATGAAAGATGGAATAGTAGATGGACTGAATGTGACTGGGAAAATTGATATTAACAAGCAAAACTGTATAGTTTGTTGTGAGGGGAAACAAACGAGATTACCGTTTCCAGAAAAAGGTCACAGGGCCAGTAGTTTATTACAGCTTATTCACAGCGATGTATGCGGGCCCATGGAAAACAAATCATTAGGTGGCTCTAAATATTTTGTTACTTTCCAAGATGATTTTAGTAAAATGGTATTCATTTATTTTATTAAAACAAAAAGTGAAGTTTTTAATTGTTTTAAAAATTTTAAAAGTATGGCAGAAAACCAGAAGGGTGTCCATATAAAAACTTTGCGAAGTGACAATGGTGGAGAGTTTTGTTCAAAAGAATTTGAAGATTATTTAACTGTAAATGGTATTATACATCAAAAAACGAATCCCTACACTCCTGAACAAAATGGTGTAGCCGAACGTTTAAATCGGACAATCATAGAAAAGGCAAAATGTCTGTTGTTTGATGCTAATCTTGAAAAAATGTTTTGGGCTGAAGCTGTAAACACAGCTGTTTATCTAAAAAATAGATCGCTGGCTTCCGGCTTAAAGAAAACACCATTTGAAATGTGGACAGATAGCAAACCTGACGTTAGTGATCTTAGAATATTTGGCAGCAAGGTGATGGTACATGTTCCAAAAGAAAAAAGATCAAAATGGGAGAAAAAGGCTATTCTGCACATTTTAGTAGGATACTCTGAGACTACGAAAGGATACAGGGTGTATAATCCGACCACTAAAGAAATAATAGTAAGTAGAGACGTACAAATTATGGAAGACACAAAAAGGTGTGAAGTGATTCATGTTGATTTAGAAGGTGAACATGGGGCAAAAGAAATGTTAGATTCAGTGGGAGATAATAATACATCATGTCAGGATCAGAATCATCAGGTTGAAGAGAACACATCGACTGATGAAATTGTTGAGAACAATGATCCCGATTATGTATGTGACTTGCCGAATTTGCCAGTGGATGAAATCAGGAGATCAACAAGAATACCTAAGCCAAAAAGGTTTGATGAGTTTGTGACTTATTTGTGCTCGGATAGTGACTCTGATCCGGTTAGTGTCGAGGATGCCATGTCTAGACCAGATAGTAACTTATGGTTAGGGGCTATGACAGAAGAACTGCAGTCTTTCGAGGATAACTCAGCATGGGAAGTGGTTGATGTTCCTGAAGATGGTTGTGTAGTGAAGTGTAAGTGGGTATACAAGAAAAAGGTTGATAACTCAGGTAAAGTGAAATATCGTGCAAGACTGGTAGCAAAAGGTTACACTCAAAAATTTGGTGTTGATTATAATGAAACCTTTTCTCCAGTCATAAGGCATTCTACATTAAGACTTTTATTTGCTTTGTCAGCAAATTTGAATTTGGATATTTTTCATCTTGATGTTGCGACGGCTTTTTTAAATGGTGATTTAAAAGAAAAAGTTTTTATGACAGTACCTGAAGGTTTAGAAATTGAAAATAATAAAGTATTAAGGCTAAAGAAAGCCATATATGGTTTAAAACAGTCAGCTCGGTCTTGGTATGAAAAAGTTGATAATTTCTTAATTAATCTAGGTTATAAGAAATCTGATTATGAGCCATGTCTATACACAAAGATGAAAAATAATCTAAAAACCATTATCTCTGTTTATGTTGATGATTTTTTTATTTTTTCTAATGATTCAGATGAATCAGATAATTTAAAGTTGAAATTAAATGAATGTTTCAGAATTAAAGATTTGGGAGAAATTAAGAATTGTTTAGGTATGAGAGTAACTCATAATAAAGAGAATGGTGTTATAACTTTAGATCAAAAATCCTATATTGAACAGTTGTTAAAAAGGTTCAATATGGAGGATTCGAAAGAGGTTTCTACCCCAATGGAAATTAGTTTAAATTTGAATAGAGACGATAATGCATCTGCTCAAGTGCCTTATCAGAATTTAATAGGTGGTCTTATGTATTTGTCAGTTTTGACAAGACCAGACATTTCATATCCTGTAAGTTATCTCAGTCAATTTAATAATTATCATTCAGAAACGCATTGGAAGCATGTAAAACGAATATTAAAATATTTAAAGGCTACAAAAGACTATGGTTTAACTTTTTCAAAAAATGATAATTATTTGAAAGGCTATGTAGATGCCAGTTGGGGGAGTAATTCTCATGACAGAAAATCTTATACGGGCTTCTATTTTCAGTTTTCTGGTGGACCTATTGTCTGGGAAAGCAGAAAACAGAATAGTGTTTCTCTGTCAAGCACAGAAGCGGAATACATAGCAGTATCAGAAGCTGCTAAAGAGGCTATTTTTTTAAAAAATTTGTTGTATGAGATGTTGGGTATTGATGAAATCGTTATACTATATAATGATAATATGGGAGCTCATAAATTAGCAATAAATCCTGTATTGAATAGAAGGACGAAACACATTGATATCCGATATCATTTTGTCAAAGAAGCTGTAAACAAAGGTTTGATAAAGCTGGAATATTTGGACACAGCTAACATGCCAGCTGATCTCTTGACAAAAAGCTTGAGTTCTGTGAAACATAATAAGTTTTTGAAAGAGATTGGTTTAGTTAAGATAGTGTAATAAACATTTGATAAATGTTATTTTCTTAATTTGTTTATCTAGTGGGAGTGTTGGATATAGATAAATAAATTAAATATTTTTATAGCAGTGCCATCTACTGGCCGCTTTACTATTTACTGTATAGTGTGTTGCTTTCAACGTTTGTTTAACAAGTAGTCCTTAAAATACAGCCATTGGGTAAACAACGTTTTATTTGTTCCTTAAATCTCCCATTTTTGTTCCTCAACTCTACAATTTACGAACATCTATTGGCTGCAATCTTGTGCCAGCTGGACGGCTTCATGTGGAAGAATTTTCCTATCGGAGTCTTAATTTGGCCTGCCCTTCGTATTGGAGTTCTTCCTCTCAGCTTCGACTTTCTACCTTTCTTTCTAGTCAGTAGTCCCCGTTCTTCTGGCTATATGCCCGAAATAATTTAGGTATGCTTGGTTTACTTTTTTATTGCCTACGGTCTACAATCATTATTTTTGTTTTTCCGGTGTTGATCTGAAGTCCAAATTCTTTGCTTATCCGGCTTAGCTGTTCGGTGATGGTAGTCAATTCCACTTCATTCGTGGCTAGTATAAGTAGTCCAGAGAAATAAAGATTTTCTCTGGACACTCAAGGATCCAGGTAGCTGGGTACTTTTTTAGTTATTGTAGACCTATAGGAAGAAAACCTACCTGTTTCCTCCCTAGAGTTCGCGTCCGTTTATTAATTATTAACAATTTAGTGCAAAAATCGCAATTTTTTCGATTTTTTGCACCCCATTCAACAGCTAAATAGTTGACATAAAATTACATAATTTAACTTTTTAGAACATTAGAAAAACCTTCAAAATGCCTATTTTTGAAAGTTAAAAAGTCAATTTGATGCTACGCAAACTGCAAAATAAGTGAAAATCGTTATTTGTTAATAACTTTTACTAAAACTACCTTAGAACTTTAGTGTTTCACACAAAGTTGGGTATTGGGGTACTTAACAAACCCTCAAAATTTGAGACCGGTTCATTAATTAGTTTAAGAGCTATTCTATTTGTTTATCCCAGAGACCTTTATTTTGCAATAACATAAGACAGGAAATAATGCAAATAGGGCAATTCTGAGTATGCCAAATGAAAGTAGAAGAGTGATAGTATCAAAATGTATCAAAAAAAGATAAAAAAATTAATTAATATAGTCAAAAATCCTAATGCCAAATTTTTGAAATTTTGTAGTTTATAAACATTTAGAATAACTTTAAAAATGTTATCCGTAGAAACAATATTTGTATATATTCGAAAAGCTAGTAGTTTAACACGAATTTTCAAATAAAAAAATTAGCCTGGGTTCATTTGGGGCTAAGTTAGCCATGTGTTTTTTTAATTCACAGCTAATTTGTTTAAATTATTAAGGAATCTCAATAATACCAATTTAAAGAATGGGAGAGGTCCGGTCCTGAACATGGTAACACAAACTGTGTTTACATTTCAGTCCCAAAAAATCATCTTTTTTCAAGTAGTTTATATCCAAATAAACTTGAAAATAAGCAAAAAGTAATAGTATATAGTGCAGTTACCTTACGGAATAAACCAGTGAGTTTTTATTATTTATTTATTCAAAACATTACAAAGCATACCGTTTGTAAGGTTAAGTGACGGCCGAAAGGCCAGTTCTCGGAACTAGTTCTGGTTCTGAAACTGGTTCATAATTACTAATGAGTATACCTTCGTATCGCATATATTTAAGTTTAGATAAACCTTCATGCTTTATATGTAAGAACACAGGTCACATTGCAGCAAATTGTTCAAATCATAATCAACAAAACGATTCCTCTCATATCCAACACCAACCGCAACAACCAATACAACAACAACCAATACAACAACAACCAATGCAACAACAACCAATACAACAACAACCAATACAACAACAACAACCAATACAACAACAATAACCAATACAACAACAACCACAAGAATCCCCCAAGTCTATTCCATCACCCCTAGAAATGGAACCAAATCATCCAGTCAGTAATTCTAATGCCGAACCTTCACTTAACCAACAAACAGATACTAATTTAACGCCCCCCGTATTAATTATGGAAACTAATTGTATATCTAAGGATCAGTCAACGACCAATAAGAGAACTATTTCGGAAATTAATACTACTCCATCTCCCACTGAAGAATTAAATAAAGAATTTAAAGTACCAACACAAACCAAAAAGAAACAAAAAAAGCAAACTGAATCTACCAGATCAATTCAGGAAATAATGATGCCAACAAAAACAGTATTTCACGATACGTCAAATAATTTTAACTTAACATATGAACAAACACTTGACTTTTTTGAAAATTATACTAGCTCGACTGATCCCATTAGTTTATTACAAACATACACAACGGATATACCCAACTTTATTTACATGTTAACAACAATTAAGCCATATTTTACAGAAAAAAGCATGAAAACCAAATGCACTAAATTAATAAACAAAATCGAAAAAATGCTAGACGATCCCGCTTATCAAGATAGTGATTGTTCGACAAATTCAGCTCCAGAAATAAACTAAAATCTTCGAACAGATACTACAATGGAATGTTAACGGGTTTTATCCCCGTTTAGAAATGCTTAAACATTTATGTTCAATAATCTCACCATCAATAATATGTTTACAAGAAACAAACTTTAAAGGATATCATAGTTATGACATGAAAAATTATTCTTGTTTCCATAAAAACCGAGACAACGCAAATATCGCTAGTGGAGGAGTTGTTACGTATGTTAACAAAAAATATGAATCAGAAGCATTAGTAATCAATAGTAATTTGGAAGTAGTAGGAGTATCAGTGTCCTTTCCACAAAAAATGAATATCTGTAATATTTATATTCCACCTGACTTACCTATTACAGAAGCAGATATTTCAGATGTATTAGATCAGATTACCACTCCCAGAATAATCGTTGGTGATTTTAACAGCCATAATCCAATATGGGGATCTCTTGGAATAAATTCCAAGGGCAAAATGTTAGAAAACATAATTACCTCAAAAAACCTAAACGTACTGAATGATGGACAATCAACAAGATATAATATTCATACAGGTACTTCATCAGCTATCGACCTGTCATTATGTGATCCTGTACTGTCAGCAAAATTTTCATGGGATGTAATTCCGTTTTTATTTGGAAGTGATCATTATCCTATTAAAGTCTCTTTTAACAGTAATTATGAAGATACTAATACAACCCCAATTCCAAAATGGAATCTAAAGAATGCCGATTGGTATTTATTCAAAAAGTATACTCAACAGAACTGCCATAGCTTAAAAGAAGTCACCGAAAATCATCATATAGATGAACTTTTGAATTCGTTTATATCATTAATCCATCTTGCCGGTGAAAATCATATAGGTAAAACACAAACTCTACATAAAAGAAATTCATTACCATGGTGGAACGCAGAGTGTACTGATATAATAAAGAAATATAAAAAATCCTTTAACAAATTGAAACGTCACAAAACACTTGAAAATACTATAGAATATAAGAAGTTACGGGCTCAAGCTAGATATATAACTAAAAAGAACAGAAAAAAATCTTGGCAAGAATTTATGTCCTCTATTAATTCCACTATGCCTATAAGCACCGTATGGGAAAAGGTTAGAAAAATATCTGGAAGTAATACCTATAAAAAGATTCCATTTCTATGCAATAACAAACAGATAGTAACATCTAATAACGAAATAGCAGATTTATTAGCAAAACAATTTGAAATGAACTCCAGCAATAACAACTTTTCTAAAGAATTTATCAATACCAAGATGATTTCGGAAAATAAATTAATAGATTTTAATTGCATTGAAGATAATCCTCTTAATATAGCATTTACCATGGAAGAGCTTAATCACTCTTTAAGTACCAGCAAAAAATCGGCGCCAGGACCAGACGATTCCTGTTAGTTTCTTACAAAATCTACCAGATAATGGAAAACAATATCTTCTTAACCTATACAACAGAATGTGGACTAATAATGAGTTTCCCACAAAATGGACGCAGGCGATAATAGTTCCATTACTAAAACCAAATAAACCACGAACTGATCCCGAATCCTATAGGCCAATTTCGCTTACCAACACAATGTGTAAAATCTTGGAAAAAATGGTGAATAATAGACTAAGGTGGTTTTTGGAAAATAATAAATTAATAATCAATGAACAAAGCGGCTTTCGCAGGAACAGATCCACTATAGATAATTTAATTGACCTAGAATCCGAGATAAATGAATCGTTTGCAATTGGACAGGAATGTCTTGCGGTTTTTTTCGATATAATAAAAGCGTTTGACATGGCTTGGAGATACGACATTCTTAACACACTAAGTCAGTGGGGCGTCAAAGGTAACATGCTATATTTCATTCAAAATTTTCTTAGTAAGAGACAATTTAAAGTTAAGATAAATGGTACACTATCCAGCACTAAAGACCAAACAAATGGAACACCTCAAGGATCTGTTATTAGTTCAACACTATTCTTAGTAGCAATAAACAAAATCTTAGAAAACTTTCCACAACTTGTTAAAGCGAGATTATACGCTGACGATTTAGTCATATATTCAAGAGGAAAAAATATTCTTTCTATACAGAAAAATTTACAATGTCCATTAAATCACCTTGAAAACTGGTCGAAAGCTGTAGGATTGCAATTCTCTACAACCAAAACTAAATGTATTTTATTTTCAAAAAAACGGCAGTCTACAACTCCAGATCTTCAGTTATATGGAAACAACTTAACTTATGTGGAACACTTAAAATTTCTAGGAATGATCTTTGATAAAAAACTATCTTGGAAGTACTACATTATGCACATTAAACAATCCTGTCAATCTGGTCTCAACTTAATGCGTACACTGTGCAATCGTAATTGGGGTTCAGATTGTAAAAGTTTGATTCTTATTTACAAATCTCTAGTACGATCCAAACTCGATTATGGATCAATTGTATACTCATCTGCAAAGAAGACACTTCTTGCTCAACTAGAAGTCATACAAAATACAGCATTAAGAATAGCCACAGGAGCATTCTGTACTAGCCCCATTAATAGTTTACAATGTTTAACCGGAGAACCACTTTTAAATTTCCGAAGAATGTACTTGTCATTAGTCTACGCATCATCCATATATGCAATAGAATCGCATCCCACTTTCCACCACACTATTGCAGAACGTTTCAAAGAAACTTATGTAAATAAAAAAAGAACTAACCCCCCCTTTTACGAGAGAATCAGAAAATATCTCTCTCTCAATAATATTCAATTCCCAAAATTTTTTAATCAGACAAATACAGTTACTCCTCCGCCCTGGACCTTTCCTCCTGCAATATGTGATCTAACTCTTTCTAAATACAATAAGCTTGATACCCCCCATGCAACAATTAATCAATCTTTCCTCAACATACTTGCTTCTTTCCCAGATCATTGTTATATTTATACAGATTCATCTAAGACTGCTGATGGTGTGGGATCGGCAGTTGTAGATTCAAACACTATATTACAATTTAAATTATCTTCCACTTGCAGTATTTACTCTGGAGAACTATATTCAATTCTGCAAGCCCTCATTCACATTCGTACTCAAAAAATTCCAAAATCTGTCATAATTACCGACTCTCTCAGTGCATTACATACGATAGAACAGTTATATACAAGTAATCCTATAAGTATTTTAATAAAAGAACAATTACATTTACTGAAGAACACGATGCAGCAAGTAAGCGTTATATGGGTTCCATCACACATTGGACTTCAAGGAAACGAAAAAGCAGATTTCCATGCCAGAGAAGCAATACACAGTGCGTTTTCAGTGTTAGTGAACTTAGTGCCTGTTTCCGATTACAAACCATTCCTTAAAGAAAAAGTGTTAAACAAATGGGAAAACGAATGGAATCGTTCACAATCATCTCTACACACAATAAAGCCCTCAATTGAACCTTGGTGTGAGATAGACCTAAATCGCCAGCTGTTTGTGAAGCTAAATCGTTTACGCATAGGGCATAGCAGACTTACTCACAGCTACCTAATCTCTAAGTCAAATCGCCCTATTTGTGACCTGTGTAATTGCGACATCAATGTAACACATATATTAATAGAGTGTCCTAAATATCTTAATGAAAGACAAAAACACTCCATACCTCTCAATATAAAAGCAGCCTTAGGATCACATTGTAAGCTTACGCATTTGTTTAATTATTTGAAAGACATTAATGTTTTAAACAAACTATAACCACTGTTAACATTTTATAAACCCCATTCTTAATTTGTAAATTATGATATTGTTACCTAAATGTGAACTTATGTAATACCTAATCAAAATGCTATTAGATTTAAGTAACCATGTATCAATGACAGTACAGCTAATAACCCAAAGTGGTTGATGCTGATAATAATAAAAAAAAAAGAATGGGATTTGTGTTCTTTCTTAAAAAAGTTGCACAAACATTGTACCTTCACAGAATCTTCTACGATTTTTCAAAAATGTAGTTCAAACGATATCTAGGGGAAACCTACAAATCCACCGAGTTAAAATACCGAAAAAGCAATTTCAATTTGTTTATAAATTTATTAATTATTATTAATAAACAGTCTACTTTGTTTAAGCAATTCTTGAAATAATATTTTTTTTTACAAAAATATATTTTTTTAAGCATAGTATCATTAATGATCATAGAGAAAGTTAAAGTACACTTTAATAAATAAATTATTTTTATTAGATAATTATTTATTGAAGATAATTTATTTATTAAAGTATACCTTAACTTTTTCTATGATTAATAATAATAGTATGATTAAAATTATGGATTTTTGGGAAAATTATTTTTTCAAAAATTGTTTAAACAAATTAGACTGTTTATTATAGTTATTAAGGTACCAAGGGTATTATAAGGATAATAACGCTTGAGGTATATACGTTGACCGAAAGCGTTATTATCTATAATACCCGTGGTGCCTTCAACGTTTAATGTCCGACTAAATTCTTCTTTATATGCAAAAAATTTGAATGAATTTTTAATTTATTAGTTTACAATTTTTCAAATAAATACATTTAGCGGCAATAGTCGTAACGTAATTGTGGTAACCATAGTTTTACTTCAGTTTTTATTTGTCAACTTGACAGTATTTAACTAGTTATTTAAATTTAATGCCGAAGGGCGTTATTTTTCAAAATATGAAATTTTATCATATTTAACTGACTTCGAAATCATGTCATTATTTGTCAAGTAATATACCAGTCGGACATTAATTAATAAATGTCTAGACAAATTACATATTTGTAATGTACAGAAAAATTACATATCAATTAAAAAAAGAACTATCAAAATATATTCAGCAGATTCCGAGATATAGAAAATGACAGTAGTTTTAAGTTGCCCTTTTTAGTTTTTGAACTCGTGCATTTGTCTGCTCCCAGCTCCCCCTTCACATTTATCTTTTGAATGGGGTGCAAAAAATCGAAAAAATCGCAATTTTTGCACTAAATTGTTAATAATTAAAAAACGGCTCCGAAATTTAGACAGGAAACAAGTAGGTATTTATCCTGTAGGTCTACAATAACTAAAAAAAGTTGTCAGCTACCTGGATCTTTGAGTGTCCCGAACATGGTCTATTTCCAGCTTATTTCCCTGGAGTAAAGTGTCATCTGCGTATCGCAGTTTACTGATTTTTATATCTCCTATGATTTCTCCATCCCATTCGTCTAGTGCTTTCCTCATTAAACATTCAGAATAATATGGTGTACAATAATGGTTAATGGTGATAGAATTTTTTGCTTTGGACGCATTTGAATATACTCTGTCTACTTTTACTTTTGCTGAGTTTTTATCATATATATTTCGTATTAGGCTAAGTTGTTAGACATTCCCATTTAGGGAGAGGAATTATGGTTGATTCGAGCCACTTATCAGTCCATTCACCTGTGATCCATATGATAATTCAGCTGGAAACTCATTCTGCGAAGCTCTTAGAGCAGCTGAAGATAGAGACCAATGGAGAAACATTGTTCAAAGAAATCACGATCCTCAGTAAGGGGGAAACGACAAGAGAGAGAGACAGTTCTTGACACAAGCTATTTATAGGGTTGCTTTTATCTCTATTGCACATATTTTGTAATGATTTGATGCCCACAGCTGACGATCGGCTCATTCAGGACGACATACTTAGTAAAATACAGGTTAAAAACAAAGTAAATATATTTAAGATATTTATATACAGTTCAAAATAAATAAAATAAAATATAATTCTATCTTCTGCAAAGGAAAAATAACATTATATTTATTACTGTCATCAAAACATAATAGTGTGTAATATTAAAACGATACAATACACAACACAATATATACAATAGCATTCTCGCTACACGGAATCAACCTATCTACACATTCAGGCTTGGAGCCATCGCATTTCAATCCAATGCGATAACATTAAACAGCGACACACAGTCACCCGTTCATCGTCACTACCGCTCACTGCGGTAAAGGTTCCGATGGAACGCCACCTCAATACTGAGGCGCCTACCTAGGCAAAGTACCGGTTCATCCCGCCGCATCTCTGCCATTTAGCCCTCCATGATTTAATCCGTCAAGGACTGATTTTACGATGCTCCTCCTCGTCTTAAATACGCTTTCCGTGTCACTTCTCCTTCTGTTTCGCCTAGTGGGGTATGTAGAGGGGATGCGGCAACATGGATACTCCTTCGATCATCTACGGTCGACCGGCCGATAGCCAGCTGTGGCCATTACAAACTTTTATTTTTCTGTCTAACTCCACTATTTCTTTAATGTTGGTTCCTGTTTACTTTTTCTACCGTTTGTTTATTTATCACTCATTATTTTGACCACTCTGGTCTCGTCCATTCTAGTGATGTAATTATTCCATTATTTTTTCTGTTATGACTTTATGTTATGGCTATGCCAGGCCTTGTTTCTGATGCATACAGCATATTTGCTCTTAGTTCCTGCTTTATCTCTCACTTCTCTTTCCAGGTCTTCATAGATGGACAATTTCATCATAAGTTACTACATATTACTTTGTTACTTGTTCAATCCATCTATTTTTATGGTATGTATATTTCTGCTTGTTTCTGTTACCCTTTTTTTGGAATAGATGTCTTGTGAAATTATCTACTATTGTCTTACAGTGGTAATACTGACTACACAGGTCTGTACTGGTGTCCTTTCCTCCACAGTACGTTATATATTATGGTACCGTTGATCCTATCACTGCTGTCTACAACCATCAAGTCACCTTTTTACCCAGATTTCTATAATTTTTCGGAAGAGTTGCATGATTTTGTTGGTAATGTTATCAGTATGCGTATTTCAACTAGATTTAGAAACCAAAATCAATCTGAGGTATTTAGCCTCACTGGTTCTAGAAGTTTTGTGTTCCAAATAACATCTTTATACAAACACATGGAAACACTGAACAGAAGGATTAAGAAAGAGATTATCGGTTAGACAACATTTCTCTATGTATTTTAGTACCAGGCGGATTTGTCTCGAAACAGTATAATTTGAAATACTGTAAGATAAGGCGGGTATATACTGGCAAAACAAATATTGAGCTAGAAGAAATCCTTAAGATTCTCATAAGACAGGACATCTTGGTAAACTTCATTTCACGATCTATTATTGCATTAGACAAGCAGTAAGTAGAATTTATTTCTCTCTTATAGTAGTAGATATTTCTGAACATAATAGACTAGGGTTGTGACATATGAGATGTAATTAAAAATAGTACCTAAAATCCATAAATGGTATTATATGTAATAATATCAGAAGGAAAAATATTTTATGTAGGGTATGTAGGACAGTATTCAGAAAAATTAATAAAAAACAGAAAATTACTAAATACAATCTATTTCATTTGTTTTATTTTATAATATTTAACAATAAATACATATACAAAAAATACTAAAGTTAATACTTAATTTAAAAGTAGGTATATCGAAAAACAACTTAAAATCGTTAAAGCAGAAGTCTATTAGAATCGTCTTGAATGTGTTGTGTTTCTCAAAATTAGAAAACGTATGTTTTTTCTATTTAAATAGCAAAAAATATTAATATCTGTTTTAAATGGTGATGTATTCTAAACAAAACCAATATGTATATAGTCGGTTCGTTAAACTCAGACACAACTGCGGACTAGTGATTTTAGTAGGTATTTTTTTTTTGTTTTTGGTCAATTTTGCCAAAATTGGCAAAATTACTAATTATTTAATAATGATTAACTATTTAGTAATTATTAATTTGACAATTTTACGAAATTGGCAAAATTACTTACTAAAATCACTAGCCAGTTGTGTCTCTAGCCAGTCTTCAAAAAGCCACGTTCTCAGGTATTTAAATTTGCTCACTCTTTCAATGGACTTAGTATTCAATGTTATGGTGGAGTTTTCAAATGCATCCAAGTTTCTGGAGGTGATCATGAATCCCCATTTTATCCCCACTTCCCTGTAATCTGTACGCTGAAAACATCTTCGTAGAGTCTCTTAAGGGCCATGGCGCAAGAATCATAAATCAATTGTAAAATAATTAATAAATTAAGAGATACCGATAATTCAGTTGTTCTAGGCATTAGCCTGTCGGAACTTCAGAAACTTGTAGACGGCATTGTTGAATGTAGCGATCATTATGACCTATATACGAGCATCACCAAATTACATTCTCTAAATTACAAATACAAGCTGTCTTCCAAATACGTGACATAATCGTTGAACATCGTTGATGATGAATGCCGTTCATCGGATACCTGGGTGCACTAATTAATAGCAGCTACGATTCAACAAAAGAGGTTCTATCAAGAATTGAACAGGCTAGGAAAACGTTCAGCGGAATGAAAAACTTCTTCGTCAGGAGAACTCGAGACATGAGACTTTGTATTCAAATGCTGTTATGTATTCCCAGTTCTTCTCTAAAGCTGTGAGAGCTAGATTCTGGAAAACACATCGCTTGAAAAACGCATCGTAGCTTTTGAAATATATCATTACATATACAGGAGAGTACTATGTATTCTCTGGATCAAAAGAACAACAAACACCGAAGTCCTTAGCAGAATGCAGACGAACAATAAGCTGAGGCCATCAATCATAGAACATAAACTAACGTACCTAGATCATATAATGATGAGAGACAGATACGAAATACTTGCTCCATGAAGGAAAAATTCGAAACAGTCGATCGGTGGTCTATCTAACTCTTTTAACCAAGCGACCCCGCGCATATGACAGATAAAGATGGCTAGACCACTCAACCCTATGTCGGCGTTACACCTCGATGCATTGAGTGGCATATAACTAGCCAAATCTAACCTTAACATGTCTCTGTATTCACCACATAGTGTTTGTGACGTTCATATTAGGTACTTCTTCTTCTTCTTCTTCTTCTTTTTCTTCTTCAAGTTCCATCTTCTAAGGTTGCAAATCATCAAGGCTATTCGGTCCCTGTTGACTACCGCTCGAAATATTTTGGACTACTGCATTCAAACTATTCCCTCAAGTTCTCTTAAGTCAGGATATTATTCGTCTTCAGACCTTTCAGTTTCCTCAAATTTTGCCTTGCGTAATAAGTTGTAATAACGAGTATATTTGCCCTCTCATCGTATGTCCTAAGTACTCGAGTCTTTTGATAGTTGATATTAATTTCACTTCATTTCCTATCCTTCTATTTACTTCCACGTGTGACATTATTTGAATCCATGATCTTCTTCTTCTTTAAGTACCGTGCCCAAATTTTTAGGCGTGGGTAGCTTCCATAACAATTTGCCGATATCGTTCTCGATCTTGTGCGGCATGTAACAATTGATCTGCTGATAAGCCAGTCCATTGACGAAGGTTTCGGAGCCATGAATATTTCTTCCGACCAATTCCTCTTTTTCCGTCGATCTTTCCATTGAGTATTAACTGCAGCATCCTGTATCTGCTACCTCTCATTATATGCCCCAGATATTCCAGTTTTCTCTTTTTTATCATCTTCATTAAGTCACCTTCGCCTTGACCTACTCTGTTTAAGACTTCTCTGTTTGAAATGCGTTGAACCCAAGATATTCTGAGCATTCTACGATACGACCACATCTCAAAGGCTTCTAATTTGTTCATCATGTTAACCTTCATGATCCAGGTTTCACATCCATATAGTAATACAGGATACACATAACATTTTAGGAATTTGATTCTTAGTTGTAAATTCAGCTGAGAGAAATCCATGATATTCGTAGGATTCTTCTGTATCACCCAAATTCAAAGGTAACCTACTTATTCAGATTCACTTGTTTTAGTGTCTACACTTCCAAGTCACAAAGAAAAGTAGAGAACAAGTAACACCAAAGCATCCTTAGGTGTAGTTTTAACCTTATATCCCGAGAACAAAGAAACTTTTTAAGTATATAAATATAATGATGGATAGCACGTCAATACGTGTCTTAATTTCTTTGGTTTAGTCTACATTCGATGTCATCAATGTTTCTATGTATTTGTAGGTATCCACACTGGATTTCGTCCTTATTTACCTATACACCAAATAAAAAATACAATATTTCAGTTTTAATGCTTATAATATGGGTAAATAGATTTAAAATCTGTTTGTTTATCTTAAAATGATTTAGAAAAATATGTAAAAATTATTTTTTCTTTATTTTACATCATAATCACATTTCAAATATGTCTTATTTTAAGAAACACAACTCCATTGGTTGATGGTCGACGTGCCCACGATACGTTACAAAAATACTGCGTTAAAACTCTACACCCGCTCTAATAAAAGCATTCAATACGCATTTTTATGTTTTAACAATAAGACCGATTTTAGCCAGAACATACTCGTGCAATCAAGAGCTGAAATTATCGTCCATGAAAAAATAATTATTAAGGGGATGGGTACGTATTTTCGGCTGCAATGGTATTTAAATGGGGATTCATTTTTTTCGAATCCTGAGAAAACTAATAAGTATTTTTGAAAAATTTAAACGCAGAATGAAACATTACGTTCTTACCGAGGGCCGAAAGTCCCTGAAAACTTCTATAATGTTTATTTTAATAAGATACAGGGGTGAAAAACTAAAAGAAAATGTAGTGTGATTTTTAATTTCAAATATCTCATTCAAAAGAAAGTTTTTATTCATTCTAAGGGACTTTCAGCCCTCGGTAATAAAGTAATCTTTCATTCTGCGTTTAAATTTTTCAAAAATACTTATTAGTTTTCTCAGGATTCGAAAAAAATGATTACATCTAAAATACATTGAAAATTTTGACAGGCGTCAAAATGTTCCTTTGCTCTTAAGGGTAAAAATATTCAAAATAGCAATATCAAAATATTCAAGAAGATGTCAATAATACGTTGTTATACATAGTTACGTTCATGCTTATGTTCTAAAAAACTGCAACGTATTCTGTCTGGTCGATACCACCTTTGAATAAGTAGGATTTTGATTTATTATTTTTCAGTTATTATATTTTTTATGTTCTTGTTATGAGATTTTATTAGTTTTAAGCCCATTGCCGAAGTCTCTTCAGCAATGACTACCCATCACTGTGATTTCTATGTGAGTTCTTCATCGACCTCTTATGTTCATCTTTTTTTTATTTTTCCTCCTAGTTAGCCGCTTACCTCCAGTTTCCTATGCTTTTGATGTTGAATTTTCCATGATTTAGTCGAATTGAATTTGACTTTACTATTCATGTTTCCTATCGGTTACAACTCAAGTATCTTTAAAATTCAATATTTTCTTATTTACCTCTTCTCATATATTCTGTATCATAGGTAGCCAATCGGAATATTCATCATGCATCATGCCAATAAGGGATAAAGTAATTATCAGATCAAGGTCTTTGAAATAAGATTTTTAACAGGAGAGGATTCTTAAGTATTACTATCTAAGCCAGACGACTCCATCATCTTCTTTTTTTGAATCATCATGAGCATGAGTATTTATATTCTCTTTACAGCAACTCTAAAAAGTTGATTTGAAGAACACTTGAACCTGAGTCTCTGAGATTTCTCTGAGATTACGGAGCCAAGACATTCATCTTGCTCCAACGCTACGTTTTACATGGATGTTATATTAAAAGCATACTATTGACACAAATCAGGGGTTCCGCAATAAAAGTGACTATTAAAAAGGGTTCTGCGTATCAAAAATATTAAGAAAAACTTATTTAGAACAACATATTGTTGTATCAACAATATCTGATCATCTGCATGACACAGAGTATAACGTCCAGTGTTGTCGCGGAGTATTTTCCTCTTCCTTATTCTTAAGACCCTCTTATAAATCCTCTATTCAAGATATACCCTTAAGGTATATCTTGAGAAGTCTGAGAAATAAACATTGTCTTCTTCTTAACCACTTGAGTTACATAGAAGATGTGGTCGGTTGTGTCCTTCTTGCTCTAAAACTCGTCTGTTCGTCGGCTTCCATATCTTTATACTTCCTTTTAACCCGATTTTTAAGGATCCTTCCATAAAGTTTGAAGGTCGACAGCACACGTACAAGTATGCATGCACAATGCCGCCAGTTTCAACTTGAACCATGTCATCTTTGGAACCAACTACTCTACCGAAAACACCAATATCGTCCGTCTAGCTAGACAAATGGTCAAAACTCAACACATGCTCAATTACATTTGCGCAAGTCTGATATGCACAAATAAAAATTCCAAAATTTCCGCAAGTCTCATGTCGCTTGTACAGAACATAATTGTGCAATAAACTTGTGCATATATATACTGTTCTAGTATACATGAATGTCTATAGGGGCCTTATGGTTTTTCCTGAACTTTTACTAAAAACAACTAGTGTTAGCAAAAATTTTAGTAATAAAAATAATGTAAATTACTTTTTTCTACAGTTAGTTTTTCATGGACGTAAGTTTAAAAAAATATATTTTCAGCTCTTCTTTCAAACTACCTCTCATCTACTTACAACTTTTTCGAGAGTATACGAAATACAATAATAGGTTATCACGAAACACAAGATATTTAATTTAAGTAAGTACTTATTCCATAATAAATTCAACATTTTTCTGGAATTTAAACATCATTTACACAATTCCACAACAAATATTTTTTATAAAAATAGTAATATATATGCAAGATAGCTCCCCTTTACGAATGCAAAGAGGTCACAATGGAATAAAACTTTATTTCTTTTGAGACTAGTTTCAACATTCTTCAAGAAGTTTTGTGAATTAAGCAAAATATTTAAAGAATAACGGTCTTAAAATTTGTGTTTTTTTTAACTAAATATGGGGGGCTTACTTGCATTTTCATTTGTATTTTTCCTTCTTCTGTGTTAAACATAAAACCTATCTAAAAATATTAGGAAAATGGAAAAAAACTGAGAAACTTCTTTTGTCAATCAAAGAAAAAATCAGATAATCGAGAGAAAAATTTGCGGCTAAAATATTTACGCGAATGGCAAGGAAGAACGATATTAGAAATTTTCACAGCCAATCATTTACATCTGTTCGCATGTTCTAAATTCTGTTTTTGTGTTTTTTTTTTCATTTGTTTCAAATTGATTTTTTATTTGAATATATAAAAAAGGGTAAAATTAAGAACTCTTGACCGACAACTGTATATGAACAGACTACAAGAAGAAAAAGCAGCATCAGTATACTACATTTACGTTACGTATAGTTTCAATGTAAATATTTTTTAAACAAAAAAGATTTTTGTTGAACATTTTGAAGAAAGTTTGAAACCATCTCAGTACGTTGTGTATTTTAAGGGAAATAATTGGAACTATTTCCCGAGGCCTGTATCATTGAGTGTTCCACGATATTTTGATCTAAATAATTCGAACAAATGCATTTTTTAAATAGATATAAAGCTTATAAAAGATTATGAAACATTAAATTTGCAACATATTTTTCGAATCTCATTTACTAGGTACCTACCTGAATGAAATATACAAACAGTTTATCCCAAAAGCTCGTTGAGTACTAAATATGTGTTAATCCTAGACTGTTAAATTCTTATTGTTAATAAAAAAACATACAAGTATTACTTTAATAATTTTTGTAGGTTATAGTTAACTCATGGTCTTCAGATGAGGTGGAGTGGTAAATTAAAAAAAAAACATGCTGGAACAAGATGACAACCGCGCTAGATACAAACCAATGAAGGAGGAGAAGAAAGGACACAAATAGGACTTCGGCAGAGAGATAGTTTATAGTGACTTATGTTCAACATTTTCCTAGAGAAAGCTATTGGAGAATCTGGAATAACAAAAAGAGAAACCATTACCTATTAATAAAAGTGTACAAATACTAGTGTATACGGATGACATCGATATCATAGTCAGAAGAAAAACGGACCTGGTCCTATCGGTCACGGCATTGTATACAGCAGCAAAACGAATGGGGCTACACGTTAATACTAGTAAAACTAAGTATATGAAGGTGACAAATAATAAGCAAGTAGCAAGACAACGAAGATGTAATGGTTGGAACATATACTTTCGAAGGAGTAAGAGAGTTCGTATACCTAGGCTCACAAAACAGACGTATATATAATACATATATAGCAAATAGAGCGTACTATGGATTAAGGAGGCTTTTAACATCAAACATAGTCACAAAAAGAACAAAAATATTGATATACAGAACTCTAATCAATCCCGTCCTCAGTTACGCGTCAGGCGTCACAACCGTGGACGATAACAAAAAGTGATGAAGAACTCCTCTCCTGACTGCGCGCGCAGAAGGCGTCCTAGAGGGGAAGAGTGGGAAACGAATGCAGCATTGGATAGCTGGAAGTGTCTACTCTTCCAGTACGAAAACACGTTTTTGTCGCTGTAGTAGTATTTTTTCTGTAGAGATTAGAAAAGAACGTGTTTTTTCTCGTGCCGATAATGTGTGACGAAAAACTTCGCAACTGTGAGCAACGGATTAATGTGAAATTTCTCGTTAAATTAAAAAAAAAACTCCGACTGAGTGCTATAATTTGTCGAAAGAGGCCTATGGTGAGAATTCTCTATCTCGTGCGCGTGTTTTCGAATGGTACAAACGGTTTTCTGAAGGCCGAGAGAGCGCCGAAGATGACCAACGTCCAGGTCGACCTGTCTCTGTTTCAACTCCGCAAACAGTGACCAAAATAAATGAAATTGTGCGCGGAGATCGTCGTATGAGCATTTGGATGATTGCTGAGACTGTAAACGCCGATAAAGAAACTGCCAGAAAAATTTTACATGACGAATTGAACATGAAGAAAGTCTGTGCGAAGTTGGTCCCAAAAAATTTGACCCCTGACCAAAAGCTCGGCCGTAACAGATCTGCTCAGATTTTCTTGGGAGGTTACATGAAGAGCCTGAATTAATGGAAAGCATCATCACTTGCGATGAAACCTGGATATTCAAATACGATGTTGAAACTAAACGACAATCCATGCACTGGAAAACTCCTGTATCGCCAAGAATGAAAAAGGCAAGGATGTCGAAATGAAAATTTAAAGCCGTTTTTTCTTCGACATTAACGGCATCGTGATAACTGAATGGGTTCCAGAGGGTCAAACTGTAAACCAAACTTAGTATTTGAAAGTTTTGGCAACGCTGAGAGAGCAAGTTCGTAAGAAACGGCCGGAGTTGTGGAAAAACAAGTCGTGGATCTTGCACCAGGACAACGCACCTGCCCATAACGCGCTGTCTGTGAAGCGTTATTTAGTCGCTGGAGGCATTCCAGTGCTCGAACACCCACCGTACTTGCCTGATGTAGCACCCTGTGACTTTTCCTGTTTCCGAAGATCAAGTCTTAAAAGGAATCCGGTTCGAGTCGATGGAAGAGGTGAAGCGAAAAACGGCGGAGCACCTAAAAGCTCTAACAAAAAAAGACTTCCAATATTGCTTTGACCAATGGAAAAAACGAATGGAACGGTGTGTGGCGAGGGAAGGGGAATATATTGAAGGAGAGCATTCGATTTTTCATAAGCAGTTTCGTTATTTAATAGCCAGACCTCGTATTTATAAAGGCGTGAAGGAAAATGGATTATGGCGTAGACGCTATAATGTTGAGCTTTACCATTTTTATTGTGAGCCTGGTATTGGTAGATCTATCAAAATAAACAGGTTGCGGTGGCTAGGCCACCTAGAGAGAATGAATGAAGTGGAGCCGTCGAAATACATTTGTAGCCAGAAATCGGATGGAGTGAGGAAAAGAGGCAGTCCCAGAGCAAGATTTAAGGACCAGATGGAAGACGACTTGAGAGAGGAGTGCAAAATTGAAAAACCAAGGCAAAGGATAGTAGTAAGGAATGAAAGCTGATTCTGGAACAGGCCAAGACCTACCATAGGTTGTAGAGCCAATGATAAAGAGAGTTTATACATCGAGACTCACAAATCAACCGACGTAATACAGTAACTGCAAAACTTAACAGACGTATGTAGCAAAATATTTAATTCCCACTATGGAGAAACTTTTAACATCAAGCATCAAACAAAAAGATATATTTTTAAGTAAGTTCACATTTTTAATAAACTAAATATATGAAATCTTTATTCTTACGTCAACCAATCAAGTATCAACGATACGACGATATTGGACTATCAACGATAGTCACTGCAGTGATTCAGTTGTCGCTGGAACTGATCAAGTTTGAAAGCTGTTTTATAGTACCGTTATTGTTTATATCTTAAAAATACCCTGGTTTAGAAAGAATTAATGAATAATTCTGTACAGTAGGAAAAAACAGATAGAATGACACTTTACAAGAATCAAGAAGGTTTTGTACCCAAAAATTCCCATACGCATATATAATTCCCATAAGCTACATAATTATGTAAACCGTATTATAAACGACTTATTTTTTGGGAATGTCCTGATAGGAGAAGATTAGTTGATTAGAAGATTGATTATTGATCGCCAAGAAAAAAGCGTAAGAATACATTAACAAGTGATCTACTTAAGATGGTAGTAGCAGTAGAAAGGGAGTACGGGGAGTACAATGATGAGATATACTGTATAAGAGAGGCAAGAGCCTCTTATACTGCTGTAGAGCTACAAAAAAAGACGATTAATACAGGGTGTTTCATTAATAATTGTCCATATAGCAACTGGAGAAACCTTATCACAAAATAAGAAGATTTAACCTAAAACACTTAAAATAAAATGTGGTTCCTTACTGAGTTACAGGGTGTTTTATTTAAAACTATTTTTGCTCAGCATTTTAAAACTATTCGATGTATCCTTTTCATACTACACAGGAAGTACAGATACTGTACAAACTACTAAATTATGTTAAACAAACGTTTCTGGCTGTTACCAGAGGCGTACGACGGGGGAAAGTGAATTTCCCGGTTGACCCTTTCCAAATTCTACGCCACTGGCGAAATTGCTATTTTAGTTCAATTTTTGGATTCTCTAATACTTTCTATGAAAATAATATACTCTTCATTCGTAATGATAAAGTCATTAGTTTTCGAGATCTTTGAAGTTAAAAATGAAACGACACGGTTATTTTGACGCTTCATTTTTAATTTCAAATATCTCGAAAACTAATAATTTTATTGTTAGGGATTAAGAGTATATTATTTACATAAAAAGTATTGCAAAATCAAAAAATTACACTAAAATAGCAATTTCGTCAGTGGCGTAGAATTTGGGAAGGGTCAACCAGCCACTATCCCCTGTCGTACGCCTCGGGTAGTAGCTAGAAACGTTTATTTATCTTAATTTAGTAGGGTGTACAGTATCTACACTTTCTGCCAAGCATGATAAGGATGCGCCAAATAGTTTTAAAGTACTGGGTACAAATAATTTTTAAATTTTAATCATATGAATCATATCATAAAAATTAATCAAAATAACTGCAAAATAACTTCAAATATCTCAAAAACTAATGACTTTATCGTTATCAATGAACAGTATATTATTTACGTAGAAAGTATTGGAGAATCTAAAAATGGCACTAAATTGTAATTCCTCCAGTGACGTAGAATTTGAGAAGGGTCAACCATTCACCATCCCCTGTAGTACGCCTCTGGTAGTAGCTAAAAACGTTTGTTTATCATAATTTAGTACGGTGTCTAGTAGTCGCACTTTCTGCCAAGTATGAAAGTCATACGTCGAATAGTTTTAAAATGCTGAGCAAAAATAGTTTTTAAATAAAACACCCTGTAACTCAGTAAGGAACCACATTTTATTTAAGTGTTTTAGGTTCAATTTTCGTATTTTCTGCTAAGGTTTCTCCAGTTACTATATGGACAATTATTAATGAAACACCCTGTATATTAAACTTAGAAGCTGAAAGCAGAGTAAATTGTTTGTGATGCATCTACACAGATGGTTTTTTAAAGAAAAATAAGTTATGAAAACTTTACGAATATGTCCATCTTACGTCAAATATCCAATATTAGCAGAAAACATAATTAAAATTATGATAGAAATGTGTTTTTATTATTTATTTTTATGATACTATGGCATATAATACTTCTGCATGTTTTTTTAAACAAATAGTTATTCAATAATAAAATTCAATATTACAAATATTCGAATAAAAATACAAACTTCGATTTATCTTACATAGATTTTATTTTCATATAAAACGCCTTAAACTCTGGCCCAAAAGTTAAAATGTATAGTTCTTACTCATTGAGTAAATAGAAATGCTCATTTTCATGAGCAGAAAATTGACATTAGCGATCTAATATCCAAAACTCCGTAGAACACTTAAGTAAAAGAACAAAGCAAACAAAGCTTTTCTATTTTAGTTACTTCACTGTTTGTATTGTCAAAAAAATACGCAATTTATTGGCATAGGTGCATTAGAAGTAGATATTTGCATCAGAAGAATTGACAACAATGGATCGATAGTTCTTTTGCCCGCTGCGGCGCAAACAGAAATCCAAACGATAAGGTAGTTCTAGTTAATACTTTTATTTATTTAAGCCTTTTCCATAACAAGCGTATTTGTGCATAAAAATATTTCATTGGCCATTCAATAGCTTATTTTAGCCACTTTAGTTGTGACGTCACAACACCAGGTTTTGTTGTGTTGATTTTTAATTAAGCTGAAGAGCCTAAGCTATATCCATATTTAATTGGTTTATTTAAAATTATTTTGTGATTTTATTTTTATGAATAATAGCACACCACACACCACGAGTCGCTCCGATGAGTACAAGAAGATTAAATGTGCCTAAGCAAATGGTAGCCCACATAACAATTTCATGTTTTTAGTATATTCATAGAACATACTTTTCAGAAAAAGTATATGCTGAGAATATGCGTAATTAAAATTGGGAATGTGCAGAGTAAATGCTGAGTATATACTACATTACAGTATTTAAACGTTCTATTTATATACTTAGAATGTACTACTGCACATATTTTCAGTATATACCAAGAATATACTTTTCAGAATATTCTAAGGAGGTGCTATAAACCTTCTGTTTATATACTTAGAATGTACTACCGCACATCATTTTAGTATATGGGAAGAATGTACTTTTAAGAATATTCCAAGGAAGTGCTATATTGCTCAGAAGTATGTTTTCAGCATCACCGAATCTCATCCTAGGTATGATATACATCCTTTTGATGTATCATTTGATGTACATCCGTACCATACACTCAGGTTGCGCAGCCAAATATTCTGCGTCCCCTATGCTTCTTTTTCCTTGAATATTTCCCTGCATAATCAATTGGAGCAAGTTGTATCTCTCTCTACGTGTAATATGTCCGAGATATTCCGATTTTCTTGTTTTGATGGGATTTAAGATTTTCATTTCTTTATTGATCTTTCTCAGAACCTCTTTTTGACGTGTTCTGTCCACGAAATTTTCAGAATTCTTCTGTCCACTCACAGCTCGAATGATTTAAGTTTTTTCATTGATGCCGCATTCAAGGTCCAAGCTTTAATTCCATAAAACAGAGTCGAGATAACGTAGCACCTAGCCAACCTTAGCTCCAACTTTAAATCTCTTGTGTATTGCACTTTTTTCATTTTGTTCAAATTTGCTCTAGCCTTTTATATTCTGCTCTGGAAGTAATCACCTGTGGAGTTAACCATTGTTCCAATATTTGCATATTGGTCTACTCGTTCGACATTGGTTCCGTTTCCATTTGCAAAGAAATAAAGAATTTTCTAGGTCAAAATAAAAAACTCCTTTTGCAAGATCAATATTTACCAGCATTCTGCTGTTCAGCTTAATTAATAAATTTAATCTAAAATATTTCTTCATCGCTTCAACAGCTGCTGTGAAAATAGCAGAAGCAATCCTTTTTTTTTTAATAAAAACTTATCGAAATATCGAAAATTATGTCATGACATCACACTAACCCTGGCTGTAATGGTATTTTAAAAATATAGGTACATTTAAAAGCTTTTGGTGTCATCAAATATAACTTCACCAAATATTTTCTTGAGCAACTACTTTCGTTTATAAAATATATACAAATTCTTGTTAGGGGAAATGGCTTAAACCGATTGGCATTAAAGACACATGCATAATGTACAGTTCACATTAGGACACAGTATAGGTAAATATTACGTAACTTTACTTCACTTTATAGTGTCCGGAATGTCATTCATGGCGAAGTTGCCATTCATGGAATGGCGAGACACAATAATCTTCGAAGGTACACCGACGACGACAGTTTCTGCATGTACGCATTGCCGGTCCATTGAATCTGGGGAAGAGGAAAATATTCAGACGGTTCATCCTGCACTGTTCCAAGGAAGTTTCTCCTGGATTTTAGTTGCTTTCTTGGTGTTCTAGCTTTATATAGGGGATGCCGTTCTTCCGCGATCTGTTTAATTTTCTCTATTTGCTCTGCAACACCTCTGCGCGATGAGTGTTCTGCAAAACCCGCTGCTGTATATAGATTTGAGAGTGGCGTCGGTTTCAAGCACCCCGTTACTATCCTGCATGTCTCATTTAGCGCAGTATCAATTTGTTTGGTGTGGGCATATCTGCCCGAACGGAGCACGAATATTCAGCAGTTGAAAAATACAGTGCATGTGCCGTTATTCCTAAGACGCCAGAAGATGCATCTCTTTAACTTCTCGTTAGCCTTCTGAGTATGCAGTTCCTAGTTGTTACTTTCCCTCTTGTTTTTATACAATGTTGTCTGTGAGTGAGCGACTGGTCCAGAATTACTCCAAAATATAGATGTTGGTCTGTATGTTCTAATGTATTACCATTCCACGCAATTTGGAGTTTGGCTTCCTTTTCGCGAAGGTGAAAGGCCCAGACTTGTGTTTTAGAAGGATTGGGTCTCAAGGAATTCTGCACTTGCAGGTGGTACGCCGTAATTGTTTTTAAGGCAGTTACAAGTTTCTCCTCCAGCTCTTCAAATCTTTTTCCTTGATGTCATATTGCGAGATCGTCAGCATAGAGGAAATACTTGGTTTCAGTCGGCGTGGGTTGGTCGTTTACTCTATTACTCTACACCTACTAACTTTGCACTCCAGCATGCCGAAAACATCTGTTTTGCAATATACGACCTTATTTAACGACTTTTTGGAATATACGACCTTACCTAGATAGTGGTCATTGAGAGTATCGTACAATTTGTGGAGCAATGCCTTGTGCCTCACTGTGTCATTGCAGTTATTCGTTATAAATCGCACAAAGTTTCGTTGAAGGACTTTCCCGTAGTGATGGAACATAATTTAGTCACGGTGATTTACAAATCACCAGTAACTACCGTTCCGTGCTGACTGCGATCACCGTGATCAGTGACCAGATATATCAGTAACTAATTTCGTGATTGCCTCGTCTCTTTTTTTATCACCCCTGAAGCAAGCTGTGCCATTATAGATATTATAGATTTTTCCTAAACTTCTGCATATTGTGTGACAAGTATTAATCTAAATCTACAAGAAGTAATATGCACTTTGTAATACCTTTGAGAAAGATTGCAGAATTTGGGGTAGAATCTGCAGTTGTGAATAAAAACAATCAATGTGTCATCATCATCATTTCATCATTCTCTTTGCCTTATCCCTATGCGGGGTCGGCTTCCCTAATTGCATTTCTCCACACAATTCTATCTTGGGTCATATCAATGTTAATCCCCTTTACCAACATGTCCTGCCTTATCGTCTCCCCCCAGGTCTTCTTTGATCTTCCTCTCCTACTCCTTCCAGGAATCCGCACTTCAGCTATTCTTCGTATTGGGTGATTAGCGTCTCGACGTTGAACATGACCAAACCATCTCAACCTATGCTCTCTCATTTTGGCAACAATTGGTGCCACACCTAGACTTCCCCTAATATACTCATTTATAATTTTATCCTTCTTTGTCACTCCACTCATCTATCTAAGCATTCTCATTTCCGCCACATGCATTCGTTGTTCCTCTTTCTTTTTCACTGCCCAATATTCAGTTCCGTACATCATAGCCGGTCTTATGGCTGTTTTATAGAATTTTCCCTTCAGCTTCATTGGAATTTTTCTGTCACACAACACACCACTCGCTTCTTTCCACTTCATCCATCCAGCCCTAATTCTACTGCATGCATCTCCATTTATTTCTCCATTACTCTGTAATACCGATCCCAAGTACTTAAAACTGTTGCTTTTTACAATCAGTTCACCATCCAAAGATACCATTTTATTTGTAGTAACTCCATCTTTAAATGAACATTCCAAATACTCTGTTTTTGTCCTACTAAGTTTTTTCCTCCAGAGCTTGCCTCCACTGTTCCAGTTTTTGTTCTAAGTCTCTTTCACTATTTCCTACTAACACGACATCATCAGCATACATTAAGCACCATGGAATGTTACCCTGTAGTTTCGATGTTATCTGGTCCAAAACTAATGAGAATAAATACGGACTAAGCACAGAGCCTTGGTGCAATCCTACTTTCACATGAAATTTATCAGTCTCTCCCACACCTGTCCTAACACTAGTCGTTACTCCCTCATACATATCCCTCACAATCTTTACATATTCACCAGGGACTCCTTTCTTATTGAGTGCCCACCACAGAATCTCTCGAGGAACTCTATCATATGCTTTCTCAAGATCAATAAATACCATATGAGCGTTTGTTTCTTTACTCCTGTATTTTCCATCAACTGCCTTATAATGAAAATTGCATCTGTTGTTGATCTGCCCTGCATAAAGCCAAATTGATTCTCGGATATTTCGGTCTCTTCACGTATCCCTTTATCAATTACTCTTTCCCATATTTTCATGGTGTGGCTAAGCAGTTTTATAGCCCTGTAGTTTGTACATTGTTGTATATCTCCCTTGTTTTTGTAAACAGGTACCAGTATACTGCTTCTCCATTCGTCTGGCATTTGTCCAACTTCCATAATTCTATTAAATAGGCCTGCTAACCATCTTGTTCCTGTCTCTCCCAATGCTCTCCATACTTCCCCAGGAATATCATCTGGTCCTACCGCTTTTCCTTTCTTTATTTTTTGAAGCGCTTGAGTCACTTCCTCGTTTGTTATTTTGGTGACCATTGCTGCTACTGTCTCCGTTGACTCTACAGGCTGTATGTCAAATTCTTCATTTAATAAGCTGTCAAAGTACTTTCTCCATCTCTTTTTGACATCCCTTTCGTGAACTAGTATTTTATTATTTTCATCTCGGATACATCTAATCTGATTAAAATTTTTGCTTTCTTTGCTCTCTGTTTGGCTATTTTATATATCTTCGTTACTGCTATTTTCGCTTCCTTTTTCGCCACCATATAGTTTTGAAGGTCTGTGTCGGATCTGGTTTCTTGCCACTTTTTATATAATTTTCTCTTCTCTTTTATTTTTCCTTGTAATTCATTTGACCACCACCAAGTCTCTTTATCCTCATACTTTTTTCCTGACGTTTTCCCAAGTATTTCAATAGCAGTCTCTCTAATACTACTGGCCATTTTTCTCCAAATTGTATTAGGGCTTCCTTTCATGTTCCAACATATTTTTTCTGCTATTCTTCTCCTGAATAGACCTTCTTTCTCATCTTTTAGCATCCACTACTTGATTGTTTGTGTTCCTCTCCGATATTTTTGTTTAGTTTCGCTTTTTACTTCGATGTACAGAACAAGCAGCTTATGTTGTTGGCTTACTGTCTCACTAACTATTACCTTGCAGTCCTTGCATTCACGTATGTCTTCCTTCCTTATCATGAAGTAGTCTATTTGGGATTGATGTTGTCCACTTTTGTAGGTAATAAGTTGAGTTTCTCTCTTTTTAAAGAATGTGTTAACAATCGCCATATCCAATGCTGTTGCTAATTCAAGCATGTCATCTCCAGCTTCATTTCTAGTTCCAAAGCCTAATCCCCATGTATTGCTTCGTATCCTGTCTTGGCTTGGCCCACGTGTGCATTGAAATCACCTCCTATTATAACTTTCTCCTCTGCTGGAATATCACTCAGTACGTCTCCTACTTGGTCATAAAAAGCTCTTCTTTCATTCTCACCCAGACCTGTTTGAGGAGCATATACACACACAACATTCAATACCTCTTTATCAATTACAAATTTCACTGACATCATTCTATCACTCGTTCTTACAACTTCCACTACGTTATCTTTCATTTCACTATCAGCAATTATACCAACTCCATTTCTAGTGTTACTACTCCCTGCATACCACAATTTGTAGCCTTCCCCTAGTTCTTTCGCCCTTTGACCTCATTGATTGGCCTCATTGATTGAAACAATCAATGTGTATGGTGATCATAACTGTTTTCTAAATTACGTCAATAAGTTAATGATTTTCGGAATATCTTGATTTGCGTGGATCCAAGTCCATTTCAAATTTCAACTTCACCAGAATTCCCGTTGCGAGAAGAACAGATTCCAATGTGACTCTCTTATGAGAATACAAATCATGTGAAATATGTAACAATAAATTTTAAGGTTAAGCAATACCAAAGCTAATTCCGCAATTTGAAAAGTGTGTACCTGATCGTCATATTGGAAGTGCTTGCAACTTGTTTGTCAATTTCATTCTTATCTTTAACTAAAAACCAGATTTAATTTTTGTGTCTGATTAATAATTATAAAAGTGCAATATGCAGATTATAGTTTTAAGCCCTTCGGTATTAGTGTTTATATTTTGTTTGAATTTCAGTATACCTTGGATTACCAAGAGTCATTGGCAGATAGAACATATGTGTCATCACTGCTACTTCTGGAACTAAGTATAAAAAATGTACACTATACCACACATTCATGTGTCCTTAATGTGAACCGTACATTAGAGAAAAGAATATAATACGTACGACATCTGTGTTCAAATAAATTATCACAGATAACTCGCAGAACACCTGTATTTTTAATATCAACATGCTATTTAGGCCCAACAAATGGGGTCATCATCTCTGTATACAATATTTCAGAAAATATGTTTAAAAAATTATATTTGATTCCATCTAATACGTAAAATATAAGCCAATCGATGTTAATTTTAGAATTTTTTGGCATTTATTTTCTGAAATATTGCAACTTGATCCGAAACAAATGAAGCTGTGAAGGTTCGCTTCCCATTAATAGTTTTTAAAAAATACTTTATCTATTTTAAGGTTTCCCATCATGACCTCCTCTCCCGGTTAATCGGTTCATCTTCAGACTCCTCTTCCCTAAGTAAGGGACTTCCGTCGGTAATCTTAGACCTGCTACCCCTTTGGCTACCCTTGTGATGATTCACGGGGAAATTCGGAACAAAGTTACCACATGGTGTGCATGGTGCTGATCTTGACAGCCAACTTTTAGCAAACACTGGAAAATATACGTCTTTAAATAATCACAATCACGGCTAATGTCATTGAATTATTATAAAAAAAATACTACCAACTTTTAATAAATATTTGTGGCATAAATTACAATATACACCAATGGTATAAAAACAGAAAAAAAATGTGGCAATAAAGTCAACCATGAAAAACATTTTTACTGTAGATTTGATCTTAAAAGTAGATCAAATAACACGGTGTTAAGTGCGGCGATTTAGATGGATGGTCTAGCTAGCATATATATACATTTTAGTATAGTCGGTTCGCTAATCTGAGACACAACTGTCTAGTAATTTTAGTAATTATTTTTTTGCAAAGTTAGTTACATTTTGACAGACTAGAACGTGGCTGGAAATTACATACAACCAAGCACACATCCTCATAGCCGATATTAGAAAGAGTAAACACACGTAAATATTATCCCAATCAATAATTATTTATTTACACCATAATATAATGTATTGATAAAAAATGAGAAAATTATTTATTGTACAAAATAAAAATATTTTGAGGAACTAAATCCAACAAAATTGTATGAGTTTAGTATACACTCCCACTATTTCCAATAATTATTATTTTTTTAATGAAAGAGTAAGGTTATTTGAGCTGTTAATAGCGTGAGGTAGGAATTTTTGTGTTGTAGGTTTCCTACTATGAATCTGTCAAAACGCGTCTCAGTTGAGCTAACCGAGTTTACAAAAAATATATTTTGACGAAGATTATTTTAGGCAACATCCGTACCTACTGATGTTTAGTATGATGAACTTATGGCGTAAGTTTTGTCTCGTGTAATTATTGTCAATTCTATTGGTATTATTTCAGTAATTGTGCGAATAATTAATAAATTAACCACACATTTTTCTTTATGCTCATGTACAAGGGCCTTTCATTTTACTCTTGGCGAACAATCGGCATCGCACATTTATTAGGTCCTGTCTGATTCATGAAGTCATCATCATCATCATCATCATCATCATTATCATCATCTTGATGCTACAGCCCTTAGAGGGCCTCGACCTTCTCAAGCTTTCTACGCCTTTCTGTTCTGTCCCTTGCTTGCATTTTCCAGTTGCCGACTCCGATCTTCTCGGCATCTTGTGGTACCCCGTTCATCCACCTCAGCTTTGGTCTACCCCGTCCTCTCATTCCCACGGGTTGCGCTGTTAGAATCTTTTTTATCATGTTCGATTCAGGGGCCCCGGGCTACATATCCTGCCCACTGCAGGCGGTTTCGCTTAATTATAGTGATAATATATTTTCCACCAAACGTATGCTTGTAGATATTCTGCAGTTCAAAGTTATATCTACGCCTCCATATTCCGTTCTCACAGACCTCTCCGAATATCTTGCGTAGTACCTTTCTTTCAAAAATCGATAGAGCGGATTCATCTGTTTTAGTTAGCGTCCATGCCTCTGATCCATATGTGAGAACGGGAACTATCAATGTTCGATACAGCCTTATACGAGTTTTTTGAGACAGACGTTTGTTAGTTAAGTACTTTGATAGACTATGATAACACCTGTTTGCAATAATTATTCGTCTTTTTATTTCCCCCGATATGTTATTATTTGGGTTAACCGATATCCCTACAAATATGAACTCTTTGACCGCTTCCAAGTTTTGGTAATTGATGATTAGATCTGCGTCAACATTTCCAGCTCTTGTGTTTGCGTTAGTCGCCATGAATTTGGTTTTATTTCGATTTATATGCAACCCCATTCGTTCTGCTGCTGCTACTAGCTCGGTTAGGATTTCCGCAGTTCTCGCTCTAGTTCTTGTTATAATGTCCACGTCGTCTGCATATGCTAGAATTTGGACAGATCTATTGAATATTGTTCCCCTGCTATCTAAATTAGCGTCTCGTGCGACTTTTTCTAATGCTATATTAAAAAGTTGACACGCCAGCGCATCTCCCTGCCTTAACCCCCTATGTATTTCAAATGGGGTTGACGAGTCGTTTTGAATTTTTACTGCTGATATCATCTTCGCCATTATCACTTTTATCATACATATGAGTTTTTTTTGGAATTACTAACTCATTCATAGCGTTGTAGAGACTTGGTCTTAAGACACTGTCATATGCAGCTTTAAAATCGACAAAAATATGGTACATATCTATGTTAAACTCTTGCGCTTTTTCCAGGATCTGTCGTAGTGTAAAGATCTGGTTAATGGTTGAACGTCCATGCCTGAATCCTGCCTGATATTCTTCTAGAAACGTTTCGGTATAAGGCTTCAATCTCTCGTGCAAAATGTTTGACAATATCTTGTATGCTGTATTTAGGAGAGTTATTCCACGGTAATTATTGCATTCCAGTTGGTTTCCCTTTTTGTGTAACGGGCATATTAAGCCTAAGCGCCATTCTTCAGGCATTTGCTCCTCAGACCAAATTTTACAAACAATTTCTTGCATCACCTTGGTGAGCTGCTCCTTGAGATTATTTTAGACAACATCCGTACCTACTTATGTTTATCATGATGAACTTATGGCGTAAGTTTTGTCTCATGTAATTATTGTCAGTTCTATTGGTATTATTTCAGTATTGTGCGAATAATTAATAAATTAACCACACATTTTTCTTTATGCTCATGTACAAGGGCCTTTTACTTTACTCTTGGCGAACAATCGGCATCGCACATTTATTAGGTCCTGTCTGTTTCATGAAGTAGCAAGTTTTTTTCCATATATGTTTTCAGTTCGGATTGATGTATCTTTTTCCTATTCTTTGTATATTCTTCCAGTCGGGATGTCATTTGACCTTGCATGGCGACCTATCCCAAATGTTATTATTCTAACCTTTAAGGGGGTTAATAGTAGTGCAAATTTAAAATCGCGACTGAATTACACCACCTCGTTAGCCACCATATTGACGTTAAAGGAGAACCGTTTCCGCTCAATATATCCGCCATTTTCAGCTTTTCGACAAAAATGGTAAGAACTGAAATTGTTGCAAATGCAATTCTGTTCAATTTATTTTTTGCAAGTTATTTTGTGCGGTCGATATTTGCCGAGTTAAGGGAGAAAATAGTGACAAAGCACATTTATTGAATTATCTAGTTTATTATTAACTTTACGACATGAATGTAAATAAGCAAAAATGTTAATATGCAAAAAAAGAGATATTTTATAAAATGTTGGTCTCTTGTGTTGGGTCATCAATTATTTGTTGCTGAGATTTTTTGAAGATTTTTCTTCTCATGTTAAGAAGCCCTTTTTCCCAACGCTGTTTTCACATTAATGTATTTCCTCATTTTTATGTTATTCGTCTGTCAATCTTTTGGATCTTGTAATCAGGGCTTTGATGACTGAATATAATTGTGCAGGATGATGATGTGAATAGCCTGCTGTAGGTATGTCTGGGTTTTCAGTACACTGTTACTGTATATCATGTGTCCGTCCTAGACCTAAGTCTACATAGGTATAAGGTATAACCTTTGATTATGTATAACCCAACGCGAATTTGGAAAATAAGCAAGATACATTGTGAGAATCTTGTGAACGAGATATGGTAAAAGAAATGTGCAAGTGAAAAATTGACAAAATCTAAATGAAAATAAATAAATTCATAATATGTTTCTGAATTTCTTACCATTTGTAATACTTTTTGATTTTGTAGGCGTTTCGTCACAAAGTGGCATATAAAGCGTTTTCGATTTAATTTTGTGAAAATAGTTTCTAGCATATTTTTGTTGTTCGGTTTGATGTTGCGGAGGTACTGGACTTTTCTGCTGAGGCAACTGTTGAATCTTATCCAATAGCTCACGCATTTCAACTGTAGGACTGGTCGCTCTTGGTGGTGATCCTGGCGACCCCATATTCGCTAGACTACTAATGTCAGAACCTGAAAACAGAACGTTAATACGTAAAGTATCTGGTAAACCGAAAAGAAAAATAGATTAAAATAACTAAAAAAACAGAGAAGATAAAACTACAGAGAGGGGTTAGACACGGAGATTCTATCTCGCCCAAACTATTTACTTTAGCTCTAGAAGATATGTTTCGAACTTTAGGCTTTAAGAACACATACTTTAAAGGCGTAAAACAACATAGTCCACAAACTTCAAGTGACTCAGAGAGCTGTGGAATGGAGAATGCTCAACATTGAGCTCAGCGATCGTATCTCCAATGTAAAAATATGAAGACGATCAAAGGTAACAGATGTAACAGATGTAATCAAAAATATTGCCACGTTAATATGAAACTGGCCAGGACACATAGGAAGAATAGAAGACAACCGTTGGATGGACCGAATTGTTGAATAGTGACCAAGAGCAAGTAAGAGCAGAAGTGAAACAGACCTCAAACCAGATGAACTGATGACATCAAGCGAATGGCTGACCACGAATGGTTGCAAAAAACAACGATCAGAAATGAATAGACACACCTAAGAGCAAGGGAGGCTTGCATCCGACAATGGATGGAATAACTGGCTATGATGATGATCTGGTATTTTTGTGTGTGTTTTATCGAATTTCCATTACTGTGGACTTAATCCATTAGCCGAACTTATTTTTGCTCTGCAGATAATTATCTCACATATTGTGATTAGAATAATATTTTGTATTTTAAAGATATACCTAGATTCTATAACAATAAATGGAGACTATTTTATTTATGTGATTTAGGGAAACCCTAATATTTTGAGCCCAGGAATCTACAGCTAAATTATTTACAATTATTAATGATATATCCTGTATAAGGAATTATGCTTACTTACCTATGCTATTAGTGACACTGTATTGCAGATCTTCTGGAGCAGTCTGAATAGGATTTTCGAAATGCGGAACGCTGCTGGGTAAACATACTGACAGATTTAAAAGATCCGAAAAGTTGTGATCATCCTCTTGGCTTCCGGAGTCATCTTTAGAAATTTTGTGCTTTTGAAACTGTCGCGCTTTTGAGGGAAACGTGGCCGGAACATCACAGACATTTTGACTTTTTGATTCTATTCTACCTAATAAAACAAATGAATATAGTATTAATACATATCTTGCACAAATTATACGACTTATAGTACAACCCAACAATACATGTCAGACTTTAAGAGTATACTACAACGAAAAAATGCATGTTTAGCTTTGGTTAAATTTAAATAAAATAACGAAAAATGACTATAATACACTGACCGGCACGAAACACGGGCACCCCAAAAAATCCGATTTAAGTAATGTTTTTAATATGTTATAGCCTTAACAATATCGCTGTAATAATATTGTTGCTAAACAGGTAAATTTTCATTGTACACCGGGTGTACGAATCAAACTGTGTTTTTTCCCAAAGTTCGCAACATCCTGTGGAATATTCCAGCATTTATAAAATACTGAAATTAAAACCCAACTGTAGCCTCAGGTTTTCTTAATATTCTGTTTTTTTATTCATTCGCTTATGTTGGATAATACAAAAGTTAGGTACTTTAACAACTAGCCGTGTTCTTTATCAGTACAGGGTGTTTCTAAATCAGTGCGACAAACTTTAAGGGGTAATTCTGCGTGAAAAAATAATGACCGTTTGCTTTATAAACATAATATGACCGCAAATGCTTCGTTTCCGAGATACGGGATGTTGAATTTTTTCTTACAAACTGACGATTTATTTAATGCCCTAAAACCGGTTGAGATATGCAAATAGCATTTGGTAGGTTTTAAGAGATAGTTATTGCGCATTTTTTGACATGCAATTAAAAATTTAATATTCACCATTGGCGCGCAAACGGGTAATATGTCTGACCATATTACCTGTATATGCAAGCCAATGGTGAATATAAACTTATTTAATTGTATGTCAAAAACGTACAATAACTACATCTTAAAACTCACCAAATTTCATTTGCATATCTCAACTGGTTTTAAAACAATAAATAAATCGTCAGTTTGTAAGAAAAAATTCAACATCCCGTATGTAGGAAACGATGCATTTGCGGACATACGATTATAAAGAAAACTGTCATTATTTTTTAATGCAGAATTATCTCTTAAAGTTTGTCGCACTTATTTACAAACACCCTGTACTGATGAAGAACATGGCTAGTTGTTAAAGTATCTAACTTTTGTATTATTCAACATAAGCGAATGAATCAAAAAACAGAATGTTAAGAAAACCTGAGGCTGTAGTTGGGTTTTAATTTCAGTATTTTATAAATGCTAGAATATTCCACAGGGTGTTGCGAACTTTGAGAAATAAACACAGTTTGGTTCGTACACCCGGTATATAATGAAAATTGATCTGGTTAGGAACAATATTATTACAGCGATATTGTTAAAGAATAAGGCTATAACATGTTAAAAAAATTACTTAAATCGGACAACATATTTAGGAGAGATGAAACATCAAAAATGACCCATTTTTTTAGGGTGCCCGTTTTTTGTGCCGGTCAGTATAAATATTATTTGGTTTAACCTCAAGTAAAAGAATGTATCTCTTCTAATATTCCCATTTTTGTTTGTGTTTATCCACCGAAATATTTATTAATATAGGCAATAATCTAGTTTCTTATTCTTCTTCTTGACTGGCTTTACAACTTCGAATGAGTCTTCACAGCATCCACTATAGCCCTCCGTCTTCTACGATCTTGCGCTTCCATTGCACTGTCCATCTCATCCGGTTAGCTTTTATATGTCTGACGATATTTTCAGTACTCTACAGAGTCACCAATTGGCGCCTTCTCCACTCTCCTGTCACTACATCTTTTTGAGGGCCAAATATAATTCCGATAACCTTCTTTTTCAAATACCAGCAGCGTATTTATTTTCCGCTGATGTAGAGAAAAATAAATAATTCAAAACTATATGGTCACCAAAAAGGAAGCGAAAGTAGCAGTAGCAAAATCTAAAGCAGAAGCGTATTCAAACATATACGATCAACTTGATACCAGGGCAGGCGAAGCAAAGATATATAAAATAGCCAAACAGAGAGCAAAGAAAGCAAGAGCATTTTAATCAGATTAGATGTATCTGAGATGAAAATAATAAAATACTAATTCACGAAAAGGATGTCAAAAAGAGATGGAAAAAGTATTTTGACAGTTTGTTAAATGAAGAATTTGACAAACAGCCTGTGGAGTTAAGGAGACAGTAACAGCAATGGTTACCAGAATAACAAACGCGGAAGTGGCTCAAGCGCTTCAAAAAATAAAGAAAGGAAAAGCAGTCGGGCCAGATGATATTCCTGGGGAAGTATGGAGAGCATTGGGAGAGACAGGAATAAGTTGGCTAGCAGGTCTATTTAATAGAATTATGGAAGTTGGACAAATGCCAGACGAATGGAGAAGCAGTATATTAGTACCTGTCTACAAAAACAAGGGAGACATAAAACAATGTACAAACTACAGGGCTATAAAACTACTTAGCCACACCATGAAAATATGGGAGAGAGTAATTGATAGCCGGATACGTGAAGAAACCGAAATATCCGATAATCAATTTGGCTTTATGCAGGGCAGATCAACAACAGATGCAATTTTCATTGTAAGGCAACTGATGGAAAAATACAGGAATAAAGAGACCAACGTTCATATGGTATTCATTGATCTTGAGAAAGCATATGATAGAGTTCCTTCAGAGATTCTGTGGTAGGCACTCAATAAGAAAGGAGTCCCTGGCGAATATGTAAAGATTGTGAGAGATATGTATGAGGGAGTAACGACTATTGTTAGGACAGGTGTGGGAGAGACTGATAAATTTCAGGTGAAAGTTTAGGAGACTGATAAATTTCTCATTAGTTTTGGACCAGATAACAGCGAAACTACAGGGTAGCATTCCATGGTGCCTAATGTATGCTGATGATGTAGTGTTAATAGGAAATAGTGAAAGAGACTTAGAACAAAAACTAGAACAGTGGAGACAAGCTCTGGAGGAAAAAAAGTTTAAAACTTAGTAGGACAAAAACAGAGTATTTGGAATGTTCATTTAAAGATGGAGTTACTACAAAAATAATATGGTATCTTTGGATGGTAAAATAATTGTGAAAAGCAATAGTTTTAAGTATCTAGGATCGGTATTACTGAGTAATGGAGAAATAGATAGAGATGCATGCAATAGAATTAGGGCTGGATGGATGAAGTGGAAAGAAGCGAGTGGTGTGTTGTGTGACAGAAAAATTCCAATGAAGCTGAAGGGAAAATTCTATAAAACAGCCATAAGACCGGCTATGATGTACAGAACTGAATGTTGGGCAGTGAAAAAGAAAGAGGAACAACGAATGCATGTGGCGGAAATGAGAATGCTTAGATGGATGAGTGGAATGACAAAGGAGGATAAAATTATAAATAAGTATATTAGGGGAAGTCTAGCAATTGTGGCACCAATTGATGCCAAAATGAGAGAGCATAGGTTAAGATGGTTTGGTCATGTTCAATGTCGAGACGTTAATCACCCAATGCGAAGAATAGCTGAAGTGCAGATCCCTGGAAGAAGTAGGAGAGGAAGACCAAAGAAGACCTGGGGAGACGATAAGGCAGGACATGTTGGTAAAGGGGATTAACATTGATATGACCCAAGATAGAATTGTCTGGAGAAATGCAATTAGGCAAGTCGACCCCGCATAGGGATAAAGCAAAGATAATGATGATGATGATGATGATGTAGAGAAAAATAAAAAGGCTGACGTCGTACTCTAAAATTCTAAAAGAATCTACGATTTGGTCTGAAATAAGCTGGTGTCTGATCAGCCTTTGGAGGAGCAGTACGGCAAGGGATAAGGGCTTGCGGCTCGGTGACACTCCTCCATAGATCCCTACCGGAGGGGCGTTGACGCATAAAAATGGTGTATATATTATATATGTAGTATTTGTATGTGTATTTGTATATGTATATATTATACATGTTTCACTTCTATATATCATAACTGGGCGAATAATTGACATGTACAATTTTAATTTACTGCAAGCGCCAGTTAACTTGGCGAGACGCATTGCACAGTGTCTTATGGGATGATCATCAGTCTCAGTGTCGTTGTGCGTATTCGCTGTCGCCAAGTTAAGTGGCGCTTGCAGTAGATTGTCTTTTTAGCAGCATCGATCTTAATAATGATTATAAGGAGTATAATGCTGTATTCCCCGCAGCTATCTTTGCTGACATCTCTGTTTCTAGGTGGTTGTCAGTTGTCATCTGTGATTACCGCCCCCCCCCCCAGGTATTTAAACTCTTTTACTACTTCGAAGTTTGGTCATTAATAGTTATGTTACTAGCATGTATTTCGTCTTCTCTTTACTGATTCGAAGACACAGACTACCTGTTTCCTCCTCGAGTTGTGAAAACACCTCTCTCACGTCTGCTGTAGCATGAGCGACTGCATCTAGCTAGATCATCAGCAAAGGCCAACAGTAGTTTTGATCCTCAATTCGCAAATCTAGCTAATACATGTAAATTTTGAATAGGTAATAAGAACATCTTAAGACAGAAAAGAGTATGCAGTTGTAAAAGCCTCTTCATTGAGGAGAGGGTACTTTAAGAAGAAGGACGCACATGTAAAACAGTTGGAAAAGAAATAGTAGAGATATACGTAGAAAAAGGAAGCGGCTGTTACAAAAATAAATATAATATTACCTGTTCTGGCGTTTTCTAAATCATTTGGCACTGTAGAACTAGATGTATCCAAGGTACTATTCGTTGTGCTGTTTTCGACATAACAAGGATTGTCTCTTATGGAGACCACCTGTTGGTGTTGCTTCGGAGAGGGAGTTTTTGACAGCTGACGTGCAGGAGTAACGGGTGCTAAGCAAGGAGTACTTAGTTGTGAGTGAATGCTGGGATTTGGACTAGAAGAACTTTGCTGCAACTAAGAAGAAAATATTATTAACGTGTACATAAAGAACTAAACTAATGTATAAGCTGTGTAGGTAATAATAATATCAATTTGTGTCATTGTATTTGTATTACATATATGAGAAGCAGTGAAGAACAATAGAATGGGGTGAAATCCCTTTCATACTTGTAAACGTTAAAAGTGCCAGTCAGATTTGAGGAGAAAAGAATAGGCTAGGATGTTATCCTATTCCATATATTGCGGAAACGTTCCATTTTGTGTTCACATAACAGCATTAGTCCATATGTGTCAAAGACAAAGCTGCTCTTCGAAAGAAACAGTTTGACTGGAGGGTAGGTACCAATCAAATTGTTTTCTTCTAAGAGCAGCTTTGTCTTTCACAGATATGGACTGATGCTGTTTTGTAAACAAAAAGCCAAATTTTTGCGCAATATTCCAAATAGTATAACATCTTATTCTTTTCTCCTATATCTGACTGATACCTTAAAGATTTAAAGTATGAAAGGGATTTCACCCCATTCCATTGTTCTTCACTGCTTCTTATTGATTTTGACAGTCGCTATATATAATCGTTATATAATATATTATAATACTTCTCACTCAATATCTCACCTGGTGGTAATCTCTACTGGAAGTTGATGCTGAACGAGGTATATATCTCTGTTCTACGGGCTGAGGATTTTGCGATAAATTATTTTCTGTGGTTATTTCATCTAAACTACCCATATGGGAATAAGGAGGAGGGATAATTGAGTTCGCCTAAAAACAATTAAAGATTATTGGTCAACAGCTATTTATTTATAACAGTTTAAATAGTTACAAGTTAACTGATTAATAACAGCTTTGAACAGCATTATTACATACTTAGGTTACTGTAAATAAATTTACATGTGTTCAAAAGGAAGACGTCGAGATTTAAGTTATCATCAGCATCTACCATACACGTTATGATGGCCGTGAGTTTGTACTGATTTATCATACAATATCAGCAAAACATCAGTACCGAAATCTAGAGGGTAGAAAAATTACCTAAAACAACGTTAAGTATCTTTCTCTCCATTATTTGTCATTACATTGATTTGGATAAAATACCGACTGAAGTTTAAAACAAATTTCAAAGAAACATCAGCAACAGTTTAACAAACTAGCACTCCATAAATGCCCTTTTGTTGAAAAATCTCATTACCCCAGGCTGTGGGTGAAAAATAGGTCGATTTCAAGATATAATTCAGGAATTTTTGAAACCTATCAGGTGTTGTAAAGGACGATGCCAGGAATAACTTCTACTAAAATGTAACCAAAAATATTGTGCGCTTTTTTTTGTTGCGATTTTCATTTGTTAAATTTGCAATTTTTAAAGATTTTTAATTTTGCAGCTTAGGATATTAATTTTAGAGAAAAACATTTTAATAGAAAGTTGTAGTAAATTAAAAAACCTACAATTTGAGCTATGATAAGTTTAATTTCGTTTATTAGTTATTGCAAAACAGCCTGCGAAAGGTCCAAAATGACCGTTTTTCCAATTGCATTATTTATTGTACAAATAATTTTTTTTATTTTTTAAAGCTTTGAAATGAAGATCTTTTCATTACAAACATAAAAAAAATTGTAAAGCCAGATAAACGAATTTGTTGCTTAGATATTATAAATTGTTTATTCCAAGAGGTCAAATGTCGAAGGGTATAACTTTTTGAAAAAAATCATAGACAGTTGGTAAAACATCCAATCTCTTTCTAAAGAGTTATATTTTCATATTCTGATGTAAATAAATGCCTAAAACATTTTGAACCTCTAATTTTTGGGTTTGAAAATAAGGGGGCAAATTTCGTTATAAACATTTAGAGCTGAAGCGGCCCTGGACATCCTATGGGTTTTTAACTTACAGATTATTGTTGCTGAAGACGAAACGAAGATTCCTAAAAAAATAAAAAATTTCTACGACCAACTGAAGCCGAGATAATTTTTGGGTTTGAAAATAAGGGGGCAAATTTCGTTATAAACATTTAGAGCTGAAGCGGCCCTGTACGTCCTATGAGTTTCTAACTTACAGATTATTGTTGATGAAGACGAAACGAAAATTTATAAAAAAATTCTACAACCAACTGAAGCCGAGATAATTGTTTTTTTTTTCTTAAATCGTAGTGCCTTTATTTATAACAATTAAGAAATTATTTTACAGTCATTGACTAAAGAAAGACTTATATTATCTTAAAATAAAAATTATTATAAAATATAATTACATTTAATTATTAAAAATTATTTTTGCTTTTGCGAGCGGCCGAATTTTGCAAAATAACTTGTATTAAATGTTGACAGAAAACAATTTAATAATATTACCATTATAATATACAGTCTATTTACCACTGTATTTGTTTTTCTTGATAAACTTTTATATGTGAAATCTCAATTCTGAAGAAATAATATTACAAAAATAATACATATATATGAAATATATAACTATATTTTTAATTTTTTCTTCTTCTTTACGTGCCATCTCCGCGACGAAGGTTGGCAATCATCATTGCTATTCTCACTTTCGACACTACAGCCCGAAAGAGTTCAGTTGAGCTTCATCCAAACCATTCTCTGAGATTTCTCAGCCAGGACATTTTTCTCCTACCTATGCTGCGCCTTCCTTGAATCTTTCCCTGCATAATTAATTTTAGGAGTTCATATCTGTCACCACGTGTTATATGACCCAAGTATTGAAGTTTTCTTATTTTGATGGAATCCAGTATCTCCCTGCTGTTCTGTATTCTCCTTAGTACTTCCTCATTGGTTGTTCTGTCTGTCCAGGAGATTCTCAGCATTCTTCTATACGTCCACATCTCAAATGCTTCCAATCTATTGAGGCATTGTTTATCGAGAGTCCATGTCTCCACACCATACAAAAGAACAGAAAATACATAACATTTTAGTACTCGCTTTCTAAGATCTAGGCTGAGGTCTCTACTACACAATATTTGTTTCACATTAGTGAATGCACTTCTAGCCTTTTCTATTCTAATTTGGATTTCTTTGGTATAATCGTTTGTTTCACTAATGCTCGTCCCTAAATAGTTATAATTCTGAACTCGTTCTATCGTCTTATTATTTATGTGTAGATTGATGTTTCTAATATTTTTCTTTGATATAACCATGAATTTCGTTTTCTTTATGTTTAGTGACAGACCAAATTCTTCACTTGTTGCAACAACCTTATTTAAAATTCTTTGTAGATCTGTAATAGTTTCTGCTATTAGTATTGTGTCATCGACGTATCTAATTTCACATATGGGTAGGCCATTTCTTTTATGCCTGCTACTTCATCTTCTAATGCTTTTTTGAATATTTCTTCGGAGTATGCATTAAACAATGATGGCGACAAGACACAGCCCTGTCTAACGCCTCTTTTGATTTTTATTTTATTGGTGTTTAAATTATTTATTCTTATGACAGCTTCTTGTTCATAATACAGATTATTTATTATTCTTATATCCCGTGTGTCGATGTTCTTTGTTCTCAGTAGTTTTATTAACGGATTATGTTAATTAATTAATTAATTAATTTTTTCATTGTTATATAAATATAATAATAATACTGTTACTTCTTATTATACAATATAAAACTTTTTCTTCTTGTAGTAACTATCCGTTTTGGATGTTGGCGACCATCATGGCAATCTGTACTTGCACAGTAAATCGGTACTTCTAGCAAGGTAATCATTCGCCATCCTGGTTCTCAGTTTCCTTCTACTTTTCCCTGCAAGATTAGTTGGAGCAGTTCATATATTTCGCTGTTCCTCATGATGTGACCGAGGTATTCGATTCTGGCTGTTTTTATTAGGGTTAACAGCTCTTATTCTTTTTAAATTCTCAACAAAACACCCTGATTAGTAACGTGGTCGCTATAAGAGATCTTCAGGATTCGACGATAAAGTCACATTTCAAAAGCCTCAATTTTCTTGTAGGAGGCGTCTATGAGAGTCCACAACTCAACTCCATACAACAGTATATGAAATATATTATAACATCGTAATAACCTGATTTTTGTGGGTATTGATAAATCATAACATAATGAATAACTTAGCCATATTTTTAAATGCAGATGTTGCTTTCTCTATCCTACCTTTCATTTTTCTATGGAATAGTCCCAATTTTCATTGATATTAGTACCAAGGTGGTGTATGTTTTTGTTCTTTCTATTTATTGACCGTTCACACTGGTTCGTCCAAATTGCTGTTTCTTCTTAGAGATCATCATACATTTTGTTTTCTTAGTGTTTAGTGAAAGTCCGTATCTCTGACTGACTTTTGTGATTTTGTTCATTTATTCCTAGAGGGTTTAAGAACTGTCACCGTGTCGTCTGAGTATTTTATATGTTCTTGATACATTTACCGTTAATTCGAATTACGCCGGCTTCAACGTCAGCCACTGTTTTTTGAAAGATTTACTTAGCGTGTATGTCAAACATCAGTGGTGATAGTATAGGTATATCCCTGACGGACCCCTGTATTATAAGAATTATCAGTAATCTGTATTGCAGTCAAACAGCGTATATCCAAGCAGAGGCAAGAGAATCCGACGTCATCAAAATCAAACCTGGGGTTTGCAAAATTGCCATGATGGTCGCCAACATCCAAAACGGATAGTCACTACAAGAAGAAAAAGTTTTATATTGTATAATAAGAAGTAACATTATTATTATTATATTTATATAACAATGAAAACATTAAAAATATAGTTATATATTTCATATATATGTATCATTTTTGTAATATTATTTCTTCAGAAATGAGATTTCACATATAAAAGTTTATCAAGAAAAACAAATACAGTGGTAAATAGAATGTATATATTATAATGGTAATATTATTAAATTGTTTTCTGTCAAAATTTAATACAAGTTACGTAAAAATTTCCTGAGCGCGCGGATTTGAAGCGAGCCGGGCGATTTGCAAAATTCGGCCGCTCGCAAAAGCACCGATTTTAAAAATAATTTTTAATAATTAAATGTAATTATATTTTAAAATAATTTTTATTTTAAGATAATATTCATTATAAATATATAGTCAATGACTGTAAAATAATTTCTTAATTGTTATAAATAAAGGCACTACGATTTAAGAAAAAAAAAAAACAATTATCTCGGCTTCAGTTGGTTGTAGAAAATTTTTATAAATTTTCGTTTCGTCTTCATCAACAATAATCTGTAAGTTAGAAACTCATAGGATCTACAGGGCCGCTTCAGCTCTAAATGTTTATAACGAAATTTGCCCCCTTATTTTCAAACCCAAAAATTATCTCGGCTTCAGTTGGTCGTAGAAATTTTTTATTTTTTTATAAATCTTCGTTTCGTCTTCAGCAACAATAATCTGTAAGTTAAAAACTCATAGGATGTACAAGGCCGCTTCAGCTCTAAATGTTTATAACGAAATTTGCTCCCTTATTTTCAAACCCAAAAATTAGAGGTTTAAAAATGTTTTACGCATTTATTTACATCAGAATATGAAAATATAACTCTTTAGAAGGAGATTGGATGTTTCACCAACTCTCTACGATCTTTTTTCAAAAAGTTATAGCCTTCGACATTTGACCTCTTGGGATAAACAATTTAAAATACCTAAGCAACAAATTCATTAATCTGGTTTTACAATTTTTTTTATGTTTGGAATTGAAAGATCTTTATTTTAAAGCTTTAAAAAATAACAAAAAGTTATTTGTACAATAAATATTGTAATTGTAAAAAACGGCCATTTTGGACCTTTCGCAAGCTGTTTTGCAATAATCAATAAACGAAATTAAACTTACCATAGCCCAAACTGTAGGTTTTTTAATTTACTACAACTTTCTATTAAAAAGTTTTTCTCTAAAATCAATATCCTAAGTTGCAAAATTAAAAATCTTTAAAAATTGCAAATTTAACAAATGAAAATTGCAATAGAAAAAAAATCGCATAATATTTTTGGTTACATTTTAGTAGAAGTTATTCCTGGCATCGTCCTTTACAACACCTGATAGGTTTCAAAAATTCCTGAATTATATCACGTTTTTTCACCCACAGCCTGGGGTACATTGTTAAAGCTATCGCCCAAGGGAAATTGACCAGAAATAATAAAGACTATACCACTCTCTTTGGACTAAGACAAACTGAATATCTGTGAATCATTTACATGTTGAGTACTCAAATCTATTGATTTTCAACGAATTAAGCCCGGCGCAAATTGAACCTAAGCCAGACACAACCTGCGCCGGCGGGACAAGTGACCGGTGCATTTATTTTTATAGAGTGCCGCATATTGAACACAACCCAACCCAACCGTTGGCTATCGACGTGGCGAATAGAGACGGGCAAAATCAGTGCAGACATGTAACGGTTACTTTTGATACCGGTTCTCAGTGGTACTGAGTACAAATACTGATTACAAAATACTGATGTATCTGATCCTTGTACTGAATTGAGTAGGCAACTTAATCGGTGTTTCCGTACTTGTAACTAGTAACGTTTTAGAAATATCCTACACGTTCCTAGTAGTCGTAGCGGTATGACTTTCGAAAACATCGAATTTGATTATAAGCGGATGCATAAAAATATATATTACATTGAGTATTATATTTCTGCACATAATACCTACATATTTAAAATAATCTCTCCCCTACTGCTCGGTCATAACTCATATTCCTCAATTTACTACTCGGATGACAATAATTTACAATTACTGCAGGATCGCAATCATTTTCAATTACTGCTGGTCATATTTCATAATCCCTCCGCTACTGATCGGTCATAAAAAATAACACTATCTGCATATTTCGTTTTTAATTTTTAAGCATAAAAAATGTAATATGTAATAAACAAAAATGTAAAATGCCTACAAGTTGAATTTGAGAGTAATATATTTTTATCCATCACGGTTTTAAATAACATGAATAATTTTTCACCTTATTTTTCTAATAATGTGTTTTTGTAAAGGCATAACTTTGATTATTAATTTCATATCGCCGCTTATTTAGTCTAACAAAAGTTATCAGAATTTAATGACAAAGACAACGCAGTTTTCACTCGGGGTGTTGACTATGCTAATATTTTTATTTATCATGATAAATTGTACTTAGGTACCATCCGCATTCATTTCAGATAAGTCCATCTCGCAAACAAAAACAAGTAAAAATAAACATCTGGCGGTGAGTCACGCGTCCCACGGTCCAAGAAAACTGTACGCCGATGACAAACGTTCCCAAGCAAGACACAAGAATCTACAGGTCGAGCAAGTCTCGTAAATTTCACGATTGCGAGCCACGCTTCACGCAACCGTGTTTGCGTACTTGTGTTTCGAGTTGCGTGGTCGTGCGGAGTTATATTTACCAAATTTAAATCCGTTCCAACATGCTGTCAAAATTAAGTCAATATGGCTACTGGGTGTAAAAGATAAATCTTATTCTATCTGTTCTTAATGAGTTTTAGATAATTTTAGTTGTATTTCTTTGTAATTTTGTGTTGTACAAAGATTAATTTAACATTTTCTATGGAAGTATTAATTTAGAAAGATAATATGCTTCTTGGTGTTGTGTTTTGAAGTGTGAAATGCAAAGTAATTGTGATAAAGTCAAGATAAAGTTCACTTTTAAACTGAACTAAATAAGGTATCTGAGAGACAACAATGGTTAAATGCAATACAATGTACAGGTTTTACTAGCGAAATGAAAATTTTCCTGTCCTGTCTGCTGTAATCATTTTATATCTGGTAAGTTACAATTACAACAGTAATGATTTTTGAAGATGTTAACATTTTAATCTTATAGGAAAACCAGCCGACTTAATCGATAATAACAATCTCCAGATTGGGTTCCTTCAATAAATATGGGCTATAAACACAATGAAATAAGTTCCCCAAAATCTAAAATGGAGTGGTATCAAAGGAGAATTAAAGGAAAAAATATTCATATTGAAATTATTTATAAGGCACTGGACTGTCTTAAATTCTACAATAATACTAGGTGGGTAAATGATTTTAGACATTTTTCATTAAGAGTAGATTAAGATTAAGTAGATTTTCATTCAGTAGATTTAAGACTTGTTTACACAGGTAGAGTAATGATGCAAGTACTTGATAGAGTAGAGTAACTCTACCTGTAAAAATGCTCAGCACAGTAGAATAGCTGGTAGAGTTTATAGTTGGAGTTAAAGTAGAGTGACTAGCAACCTATGGCAAAGTAACTACTCTATGACCACCACTACTGCCAAAATGTCTACTCGGCTGCACACTCTACCCATGGAACACGCTCAATTATGGCAGAACAGAGTAGGTAGGAGAGTACATGGGGGCGCTGTCATTCTGGCTGGAATTGTGTTTTGTGTAAATAGTGAAAATGAAGTTCACCGAAGATGAAACTTTAAAACTTGTAGAGCTATAATACGGCGAATACCAGTGTTTATGGAATTTAGGTAGTGTATACTACAGAAATAAAAGTTTGCAGCAAGCTGCGGAGGATGAAATCGTCAAAAGAATGGCAAAGGGGGCTTTGGAGTAAACGAGCTTAAGCAAAAAATTAAGAATTTAAGGTGCACTTATAATCAAGAGTGTTTAAAAATACAAAAATCGGTTTCACTATACTAGCATCAGTACTATACTTGTACTCTCCTCATGTGAATGGTATCAAGCCATTTTTGGTAGAGTACTACCGCTACTCTACTCTCCTCAAAACTCTACCCATGTAAACAAGTCTTTAGAAACAGTGGAAAATGAGGTAGCTAGTAGAGTAGTAGTAGAGTAAAATATACTGGTTTAGCAAATTACAATGTTTTAAGGTAATACAGTAGCGATAAACAGGTAGCCAAAACGTGTTCCAAGATTGTCACTGTAATTTTGATTATTTTTTCGAGGCATTTGGCACACGTATTCGTAAAATAATAAAGAATGGCGGTACAGAGCCCAATTTGAAAAATATATTAATATGTGGAAATTACTCTGTAATTATACAATATTTAAAAAACGAGCCTGTACCGCCATTAAGAAGAACAAAAAAATACACTTTCTTCAAATAAACTTTTTTATCCGATGCCTAGATTTTGTGTAATTTTGGAACTACTAATGAAATAAAAAATTTTAGTAGTTCCAAAATAACACAAAATCGGATAAAAAAGTTGTATTTGAAGAAAGTGTATTTTTTTGTTCTTCTTAATGGCGGTACAAGCTCGTTTTTTTATATTATATTTAATTACAGAGTAATTTCCACATAATAATATATTTTTCAAATTGGGCTCTGTACCGCCATTCTTTATTATATTACGAATATGTGTGCCAAATATCTTGAAAAATATTCAAAATTACAGCCGCAATCTTGGAACACATTTTCGCTACCTGTTGATCGATACTGTTTCCTCTTAAGATAGTTTTAATAGTTATTTATGATATAAGTATTAAAAGTACAATTTTAAGACGCGCATGTGAAAGTTAACTTGAAAAAATAATTTTATTAATGTTTTGACTTCCACATCAGATGTCATTGTCAAAATACAAAATATTTATTATTATTAGGTTTGTTCTAGCAAACAGTCAAACTAGTCAAAAACCATCAGCAAACAGTTGGTCAGTAAAAGAACATAATACAGTCACCAGTGCGATCCCCTCTACTCGCGCTGGTCCACTATTCGCTGATGGTTTCAAACTGATGCTAGAACAAACCTATTATTATTATGCATATCATTATCTGTAAATAATATTTCTTCTGATTGTTAATTGTAAAGGATAGAAAAATTACCATTTATTTCATTTTTTTTAGAATCAGCTGAGAGAAGTGGTCTACAAAAAACCAGGAAGGAAACGGAATATGTGGCTACGAAAGGCAAAAGAAAGGTTTACAAAGCAAATGTGACACATTTTTTTGAAATATTTAGGAATATCAGTAAATTGCATTAAAAAAATGTATGAAAAGATTTTGTTCAATAAAAATGTTTATATTTATCAAGGATGTATTATTTGGTATGGCCACATATCGTCAGTGATGTAATAATACATCCTATCTGTTTTTTCATGAGTTTTGTAAGAGAGACTAAAAACTTGTCTTAGGGTCACCTCCTGTTTTCATATGATATTTTTTGACTTGTTTTGTAGTAAATTAAACTATCTATGAACTACAAAACAAGTCAAAACTTGCATATGAACACAGGAGGTGACCTTAAAACATGTTTTTCCATCTCTCATACAAAACTAATGAAAAAACAGATAGGAGGTATTGTCACATCAGCAAGGATGTACAGTGATAAGTGCCCTAATAACCGGCAAAATATGGGCAACATATTTAGTTGTGAGATAAAAAGAAATGAAACTAGTTGAGCTGGGAAATTTAGCGAAATTAACCTTTAAATTTACGTTATATTGATCCCACCTTTACACATATCGGAGGAGTATGTCAACTAAAACTGTCACTGTGACAGTGGTAGTTTCCAAACTCGTCTGATACGTCTGAAGGTGGTACACAATCAATACAATCTAAATGTATAAGTTAATATCGCTAAATTTCCCAGCTCAACTAGTTTCATGTCTTTTTATCTCACTACTTAATACATCTTTTGTGCTATTTTGCCGGTTATTAGAGCGCTCATCACTGTATTTCTGGTATATCCAGGGAATGTCTACAAAATATATTTTGAATGTCCAGAGAACATTCGTGGACATTCATGGAATGTTCCAATAAGACATTCAGGTAATGTTTAAAATGCTGACACAGGATTTTCCTGGGATGTTCAGGGAACATGTTTTCGGGGATATTCCAGGAATTTTTCAATGTCTGTGTACCTTCTATGGACCTATATGGAATATTTTGGTGTTATTACCGCCGCACTCCACTTGCGATTTGTAATCAGGAAGATTGAACACATTGTTTCAAATACAAGTCAATCCATTTGTGACTAAATAATCATGGATTGACTTCTATTTGAAAGAATGTGTTCAATCTTCACAACTACAAATCGCAAGTGGAGTCCGGCGCTTAGGGCTACTTCTTCTTCGGTATTATGTATTATACTACAGAAATCAGGAACTTTCCTTCTAAATATATGTATGCATCTTGGCCATCAAACATATTCTTCCAAACATTTTTTTAAGGGGTTACATAGGTCTTATGGGTAAAAAAAGTGACTTTTTTAAAAAATTATATCTCGAAAACTAAAATTTATTTTTATTTATAATTGGAACATGTAAAAGTATAGTACTTAAGGTAGTCTCAAAAAAAGTTTCAGCCAAAAATATTCATTTTTGTAGAGTTTAAGTTTTTTTTGCGTTGGCAGCATAACTAGTCTCATCTGAAATCAAAAAGTTTCTTGTAGTTTATACCTCTGGCTAGAATATGAATGAAGGAATTAAAAAAAATGAAATTTGAAGATTTTACATAAGTTTAAACACATTTTTGACCCCAATTTTTCTCATTTTTAAAGTAGTTTTTTTTATAAAACAAAAATGACCTCATCTAATAAAAAATCCTTTGTTCATTCATTAGCCAGAGGTATAAGCTACAAGAAACTTTGATTTCAGATGAGACTGGACTTGTTATGCTGCTCACTGCAAAAAAGGGCTGTTGTCGAAAAATTGCAGTCAACTCTACAAAAATGAATATTTTTGGCTGAAATTTTTTTGAGAGTACTATACTTTTACATGTTTCAATTATAAATAAAAATAATTTTTAGTTTCCAAGATATAATTTTTTTAAAAAGTCACTTTTTTTACCTGCAAGACAACTTAACAAATTGTTGATTTCAAATTGTAACAATTGTTTTGCAAAGTATGCTGCCCTCTTGTATTTTCTGTGTTATCTGTTATCTTCATCATACAATTACTTCATCTAAAAACTTTCTGCGATATATTCGCAACAACAAAAACAAAAAAAAAAAATAAAACAAAAGTTTAACCACCTTCACACCACAGAATCAAGCAATCAAGTTACACAAATTTTCAAACACCTCACCTGACAGCGTCTCAAGTACGATTGCGCGAATTGGTAAATATAACTCCGCACGACCACGCAACTCGAAACACAAGTACGCAAACACGGTTGCGTGAAACGTGGCTCGCAATCGTGAAATTTACAAGACTTGCTCGACCTGTAGATTCTTGTAAGCAAGACTTGCGAACGAATGAATTGATAAAAAAATAGTAGAATGCGCAGAACTGTCTACGCAGTTCGCCATTCGCCGGTGCAGGTTATGTCTCGCTTAGGTTCAATTTGCACCGGGCCTTAATATTGCCAAACAAAAAACATACACACATGCGCGCGCGCGTATTCTCATAGCGTTGATTGCTCATAGATAAATAAATACACAAGCTCACATAATCAGGTACGCTTTGACACGCTCTTACGCACACATAGGCTCACGCTCACGGATGATATTACACATGTGAGTATGTTAAATAGGGTGAGAAACACATTAATTTAGGTGAGACTCTTCCGGTCTGGCATTGAATTGTGGAACCTTTGTAGTAAACCTTGCACTGTTGGCTTTACCAGTAAATACGTATATCCGCCTTATGTTACTAAGAAGTTTACATTCACCATTCACAAAGCAAATATAATATAGTTTGTTAAACCTATTCTATACACATATATAATTTCTTCGTACATTTCACATTTGTGATTTTATGATTCAGTCACCCTAGTTATATTGTCAAGATATTTCCTCAGACAGTGTCCAATGGTCACTTTGGTCTACTAAGATTTATTAAATTATGTGAACGACTCTAATTTTGCTAATGATTTTCTTCATATGACTTTCCACGAAATTGTTAAGTATGTCTTGAAACCAAAATTAAAGCAGTAGAAACCCTCATTAGTGAAGAAGAGTTTTATGATATGGTTCGGGAGTATGTAACGAAACAATTTCTTGAAATTATGTACAATAATCACTTTGGCCAAATATTATTCACTGATGTTTCCAAAAGTGATTCGGATGTTGGCTGGTCATCTCAAAAAGAAGAATTTCATTTATACCTCTTTTATTCCTCAGTTATGCATCGTACATACTGGAGAATTGTATAGTATTCTAAGGGATGTAATAAGCATATTAACCTTTCGAATAAAGAGGTTACCATTTTTTACAGACTTTAAAGCTTTTTAGAGCTCCCATTTTATGCATTCAGTAATGCGACCACTCTCTTGTTCAAAAAATCCATCACTCTTATTAGCCCGATCAGGAAACGCAAAATTTTACGAAAACTTCCAAAAAAATAAAGGAAGGATGAAAATTTGGCAATAGGTAGTTGAAATTGTCTTTTATTATATAAGAAAAAGTTTACAATTCTACATCTCTATTTTACAAAAATTGGAAAATACAAGGTGAAAATTTTTGTTCTCGGGGGTGAAAAAATATAAGTTCAAAATAAGTCCGGAATTGGATAAAATGACTAATTCGAAGTAACTTTTGTTCTATAGAGTTTTTTTACTAAGTCAATAGTTTTCGAGTTATTTGCGAGTGAATGTGTTCATTTTTAACCAAAAAAAGAATGTTTTTGGACGGTTTTTCGTAGATAACTCAAAAAGTAAGTATTTAAGCGAAAAAAATATTCTTAGTAAAAATATAGCTTATAAAAAATTGAAAAAAATGGTGTATACGTGAGGTCTGCAAACCCAGTAGAAGCAGAGTTGCAGCTAATGAAATGTAGGTTCTTCTTCGTCAAATTCCAAGTCGAATATTTCAATGGGAAATAACCAAAAAACGGAGCACTTTTCGGGAAAAATTCATTACAACTTTTTTAAAGTGTTTAAAAAAAGGTTTATATTTGTTTTTAAAAAAAACTTCTAACATTAAAAGTAAGTGAGTTACGCTCAAAATATTGTTGGTCCCTTTTATTTTTTGGTAAAAAAATGGCGAAAATCACCCCTAAATTAGCTTCTCAAATAAAATTAATCGTTACCGCTTTACAAGTTACTTTTCTCATGTATTGTTTATATTATCTATAAGTTTCATTGGTTCAAAGTGCTCAGTTTTGAAAAAAATTGGGTTTAAAATAAAACATTTTTTTTTTAATTTTGAAAAAGATCGTATTTGTTTATGGAATTAACTTAAAAACAATTAGGAATACCAAAAATCTCAAAGAGTAATAAAATGTATGTTTTGCTTTTCTGAATATTTTTGATTTTTTGTTTTCTTGTTAGACAAAAATTGGTTATGCTATGGCTGTTCAAAATTTGCCTAAACTCGTGATTAGTCTCTCATTCAAGCCATTTTAACTACAGCTTTTTCAAAATGAAGCACTTTGAACCGAGGAAACTTACAGATCATATAAATAATACATAGACAAAGTAACTTGTGAAGTGGTAATGTTAAAACGTATATGTGATGCTAATTAGGGGGTGATTTTCGCGATTTTTTTACCAAAAAATAAAAGGGACCAACAATATTTGGAGCGTAATTCACTTACTTTTAAAATTACAAGTTTTTTTTTTAAACAAAAATAAACCTTTTTTTAAGCGCTTTAAACAGTTAAAATTAATTTTCCCCTAAAATGCTCCGTTTTTGGGTTATTTCACATTGAAATATTCGATTTGGAATTTGACGAAGAAGAACCTACTTTTCATTAGCTGCAACTCTGCTTCTACTGGATCTACAAATCTCATGTATACACCATTTTTTTCAATTTTTGATGGGCTATATTTTTGCTAAGAATATTTTTTTCACTAAAATACATACCGTCCAAAACCGTCCAAAAACATGTTTTATTTTGTTAAACATGAACATATTCACTCGCAAATAACTCGAAAAGTATTGACTTGGTGAAAAAACTCTATAGAAGGAAAGTTGTTTAGAATTAGTCATTTTATCCAATTCCATTCTTATTTTGAATGTATTTTTTTCATCTTCGAGAGGGGATGTAGAATTGTAAACTTTTTCTCATATAATAATAGACAATTTCAACTACCTACTCCCAAATTTTCATCCTACCTTTATTTTTTTTTGGGGTCAGATTGTTCGTTCTTATATGCTTAAGAGCTCTTAAGCATATAAGAACGCAGCATATAAGCTTCTATCTCTTAACCTTATCCTTATATGCTGTATTCCGTCTTGCATTGGTATCATCATCAACAGCTATTCCATCCATCGTCGGATGTAAGCATCCCTTAGGTGTGTCCATTCATTTCTGTTTGCTGTTTTTTGCATCAATTCGTGGTGAGCCATTCGCTTGATGTCATTAGTCCATCTTGTTTGAGGTCTGCCTCTGCTTCTCTTACTTGCCCTTAGTCGCCATTTAAGAATTGGTAAGCCTGGTAATAAACTCGCAGATCGGCATACCAAAACAGCTTCAACAGACGACACGTCAACCACTTACATCCAAATTTACAAAGACGTAAAAACAGAAGCGAACAGAATCACCGAACGGTTATATCTAATCAACTGCAGTTCCTTAAATATATCCTATATAATAGTAATCCAGCCCTCATTATATGACCCACTTTATACCTGCCCAACGGACAGGTATAAAGTGACCACAATACACAATACCGTAAAGTCATACAAATAATCTGTATAGGCCACACCAAATTAACACATAGTCACTGGCGGATCCAGGGGGGGTGTCACGGGGGTCATGACCCCCCCCATATTTGTAAACCACCTTATCCTAGGGTTGGTAAGACTAAGTGATCTTGCATCAGAGAGAAATAATTAAGTCACCCTCAAGGCCCATGACCCCTCCCAAAAAAATTTTCTGGATCCGCCACTGCACATAGTTTCCTGATGGCATCAGATGTCCGTCCTATCAGCCAGAGATGCCAATGCCAACTAACAGTGACACATATCCCTGCCGAATTGTATCAATTAAGTAAAATAAGTGTGATGATTTTCTTCTTCTTTAAGTACCGTGCCCAAATTTTAGGCGTGGGTAGCTTCCATGACAATTTGCCGATATCGTTCTCGATCTTGCGCGGCATGTAATAGTTGATCTGCTGATAAGCCAGTCCATTGACGAAGGTTTCGGAGCCATGAATATTTCTTCCTACCAATTCCGCTTTTTCCGTCGACTTTTCCGTTGAGTATTAACTGCAACATCCTGTATTTGCCCGAGATATTCAAATTTTCTCTTTTTTATCATCTTGATTAAGTCACCTTCCCCTTGACCTACTCTGTTTAAGACTTCTCTGTTTGAAATGCGTTGAACCCAAGATATTCTGAGCATTCTACGATATGACCACATCTCGAAGTCTTCTAAGTTGTTCATCATGTTAACCTTCATGATCCAGGTTTCACATCCATATAGTAATACAGAATGCACATAACATTTTAGGAACTTGATTCTTAGTTGTAAATTCAGCTGAAAGTTGCTCAACATAGATCTAAGTTTCATAAATGCTCCTCTTGCAATTTCTATACCAGTTTTAATTTCTTCATCCAAATTTAGTGTCTCGTTTATCCAACATCCTAGGTATTTCAAATGGTTAACTTTTGTTATCGGTTCATTACTGACAATTATTAGTTGCATAGGACCGACGTCTTGTTTGCTAACCACAAGTAACTTTGTCTTTGTTGTATTTATGCTAAGTCCGCTATTGGAGCGTTCTCTAGTGACTCGATCTATAAGAAATTAAAGATCTTCGATACTTTCAGCCAATATCGAGGTGTAAATGTCTCCTGCATATCTAATGTTGTTAATAGTTTCTCCCCCGATTCGAACTCCACATTGCCCTTCCAAGGCTTCGTTAACACTTATCATCACATCGTGATGATTTTAACACTTCTTTCTTAATGAGTTTTAACACTTACTTTATTTAGTTTTTATTTTTTAATTTCTTTACACTTATTTTAATTTATTTTTATAGACCACCACCGTGCGAGTAGCCATAGTTGTCAAGCACGTTAATGTAAATAAAAAAATAACTATATAAACACGTACTGATATTTTTTATGAAAAAAGAATGTGTGAGTACTTTGTACGCACGTAAGAAGTTATATTTCTATTAAGATTATTTCAACTAAATCAATATATCTACTTTATTAAACAGTTTTTTTGAGTTGTATTTAAATATTAAACTAATTTTAGAAAGAACTAAAAGAATACCAAAAATTAAAAAAAAAAGAACATGAATTGTATGGATTTCAACGCGGGACCTCTCGATCTCTAGGCGAATGCTCTACCGATGAGCTACCACGGTTCTCTTTATGTACGATCATTTCTCAGACATAATAATTACAATTACGGTGACAAATAGATCAATTGAATAAACATTTTCAATAATACTTATTATCTTACTCCCGAGGAAGACAAATCCAAGGACACAAAAATTATAATAAATATATTTATTAAAAACACTAATATATTCTTTTCACGCACACCTTATTTGCGCTACATATCTTAAAAGATTTAGCGACTAACACCATACTGTCGGTGTGCGCATGCGCCCAGAATAATAAAAATTCACTTTCAATCGCGCCTAAAGAAGTATAACTTAAATAAAAAAATATCTGGTTCAGTCTGGTGAAATGTAGAGTAATATTTTTGGTATTGTTTTATGTGCTATTAGTTTGAAAACTTAGTCTTTTGCTAGCAGTTGCCGCTTAATCAATATTTTTGAAAAAGCTATTATCGAATGGTACCAAACACCACGACCCACGGGGGTGGGGTGGGGGGTTACTTTAAAATCTTAAATAGGAGCCCCAAATTTTTATTCCAGATTTGGATTCTTTGCGTAAAAATAAGCAACCTTTATTCGAAACATTTTTTCAAATTATGGATAGATGGCGCTATAATCGGAGAAAACGATTGTTGGAAATGGAAAATTAATTAGAAAATGGAAAGTCCCCACTAAAATGGAAAACTTAACTTAATTTTTTTTGGTTTTAGGGCCTACTCTTCACAAGAAAATAGGTCCCCAAAGCGCTCGATTGACTGCATATTTAGCATACTTCGCTCCCCTACTATAAGAAAAACGAGCAAAAAATCTAAAATATTCTTGGTATTGGAAACTTTTTATACACACGCCTATTTCCGTTGACAACTGCTTCCAATACAAAATCAATACGTTTTTGTTTTTCACAATCATGCCATATTATTCTCCCAAAGGATTTCCGATATGCTTGATTATTATTTTTTGTTGGTTTATTTTATTAGTGTTTGCTTACGTTACCACCGTGCTTACACTTTTTATGCTTTACTTTTTAATCTCTAAACTTTTGTAAAAACAATTTTACGACCTTTATAAATCCCTTATGTATTTTATAATAAAACTATATTCCTGTTTTATACGATTCAATTAAATTAAAAAATCAATATGAACGTTAAATGAGCTCGAAAGTGAATGCCATTATCCTTGAGTGTTTCCTTGACTTCATCCGTTTCCCTATAAAATTCTTATATACAGGAAGGTCCTCTAAAAACGAAAATTAGATAAAAAAATTACGAATTAGTTAACCCAGAGCAGAGCCATAATAAACATAATTAGAGTAATCTATGCAATAAAAAAACGCTATTTGAAATTTTAGACATTTGCACAGACTAACATAAACATAACCGAACTTATTTGTTTACCATTTTTTTAATAAGAATATGAATACAATCTGTCTATAGCTGTAGTCTGCCTTACCACTAAAAATGCCACTAAAACTTGCCTCTTAAAACCCAGTAAATTTCATTTGCATATCTCAACCAATTTCAGAGCAAGAAATAGATGGTAAGTTTGTAAGAAAAATATTAACAATATCTCGGAAAACTAAGCACTTGTAGACATATTATGTTTATATAGCAATTTGACATTATTTTTTCAAGTAAAATCAACACCCTAACGCGCGAAATTTGTTGCACTTATTTACTTACTTAATATTATGACCTAAAAGTTTTATATGGAAAAAACAATGGAACAAGAAAACACAAGAGTTGGTCAAATAGCAAAGAAGTACAATTTTACCAATACACTACAAATTCAAGCCGCTTGTGTTTCTGTATAGACCTAAATGTCTACTTTAAGAAGCTTGTCAGCAAGCCATTGTAACCTGTATTTCAATACCAATGTTAATGTGAGACACTTAACAATATTTAATTTACCTAGTGTTCAATTTTCACATGCGACAAATAATAATCTTATATTTTTCGCTCTTTATATCTTTCGCTCAATTTTAAATTATCATTTAACCCAACACTGAATAATAGTTCCTAGCATCTAGTTTTATCCCTACCTAGTTGTATCCCTACCCAAATAAAGACATTTGTGAACTGAAAACAAACATTCTCCCTCTCTTAATTATTGACCTCCGCAGGCGACAGTTCTCTTCATTGCTTTCTCCATTTAAGCAAAAAGTGGTAAAAAGTACCGCTGCCCTCTCTGCTGCCTTGTGTTGAACAGTAAAGACGCGAATCTCTTGGTTCTGGAAGAGAACACACTGTCTCTACTCTCTTAGTAGTAACCGCACGGTACCACGTGCTAAAATACCCCGAATCGCTCTGATTCCGTCTCGTAATAAACAAACGTTTTTTCTCCTTGTGAAATAGTGTAATAGTATATTGTACAACAAGAGAGAAAAAAGACATATTTCTCACGAGCGCAGAAGTATGTTGGCACGAGCCGAGGTACGAGGCGAGTGCCGCAAATCAAGCGAGGGAGAAATATGTCGTTTTCTCACGTGTTGTACACTGTACTTTTTCTATGGATGCGATTTTGTCAAGAGTTCAATCTTCAAAATTAAATAATTTAGGTGCTATTATGTAGATTATATGCCAAAATTGAAATAAAATACATATTATATACATATGTAGGTATTTAATATTCTTAATATTTATATACTTTTATTTATTTAAAATTATAGTTACCAGTTATATTTGAACAGTTTTGAAAGGTAATTCCTCGTAAGTTTTGATTTGACACATTTTATTTGACAAATATATCTGTGTTTGTATTGTGCATGTTACCATGGAAACCGCGATTCTACGTATGGAACCCGTGAGAAAAAATATTTCTCACTGCAATGGCCGACTTTTCTCACACCCTGAGAAATTGTTCGTTTTGAATGTATGTAAGTAGTGAGAGAAGTTGCACATTATATGGCATCCATAGAAAAAATACATTACAGTGACATGTACAAGTGTACCCGTGAAAATAGACTGACAATACATCCCGGTTTTATTCGTGTCAACCACCGCCACCGAAAATTGCTTATCTGAATGCCGCGAGTGTATGTGACGCTGAGTTTGGTAAGATATTTTATAAAATTAATTAGATATTGTCAGTATAACATAATCCCTCTCTCATTTCCCTTGAACCAGCAACCCCTAATATACAGGGTGATTGATTAGTTGGGTAAAGCTCAATAGATCCACTATAGTAATAGATAGCAATAAAAGTTAATAACAAAAATTGTAGCCAACTTTGAGTTTCACATCACAAAATTAGTTAGAATGTTACAGGTTGTTCGATAACACAGTGGCAGACCAAACTTATGTTTTTTTAAATGGAACACCCTATATTTTGTTTTATATTCGAAATCCTGTTAACTTCTCTATCACAAAAATATAAAGGTTTGTTATGTTATACAGGGTATTTACAAAGTTATAACCAATTTTGTATGAAAATCGTAACAAGTTCAACTCCCTGTATAAGTAAAAATAAGCACAACAGCAATAGTTTATAAATGCCGTATTTTTTTATTTATTGACAAAGTTTTCAAGAATGATTGATATTGCTAATTTTCTATTTATTATTATAAATTAGTAAATGAAAAATAGTTTCTGTCCTTGTGGGATCGATACTCACCGGAGGGACCGCAGACGTTCGGAAACAATTAGCGTCTCTTTGCAAAGACAATGACGTCGACTTTGCAAAGTAACAAGACACTTACTCAACACACACACTACACATTAATCCCCTGACTTAGTGATAAGTTATACAATTACGTGGCTAAAGGTTCTAGTTCTAAACCAAAGCCAGAATCAGAGAAAAAAAAATTTATATTTATCAAATACAGGGTGAGTCAAAACGCAAGTATATTATTTTCTCAGTAATGTTAAATGGAACACCCTATATTTTATATCATTATTGAAAAGTAACATTATATATATATATAGACCGGTCACTCTAGTATAGAGTATAGGTCGCTCAGGTTCATGAGCTCTTTTAATCCATTTCATGCGGTGGATTGGTCCGCATAATTCCTCTTCATTATCCTTTATAGATGTTCGTGTTTTTTTGCTTTTTCTGTAATCTGTTTCCATTCTTTCCTATTCTGTATTTTTTCTCTCCAGCCTGTAATTTCCATATTGGATATATCCTCTCGCAGTTGGTCTTCCCATCTTATTTTCGGTCTTCCTCTAGGTCAGTTTATTACTGGCGTCCAATTTGTTATCTGCCTAATTAGTGCATCTGCTTCTCTTCGTTGGATGTGGCCAAACCATTTTAGCCTTTGTGCTTTAATGAATCTCACTATATCTTCTCCTTCCATTAGATTTCTTATTTCGTGATTCATCAGAATTCGTATTTCTCCTTGATCTGTTTTGATTGGACCATGTATTCTCCGAATAATTTTTCTTTCTATTATTCTCAGTTTTTCTTCATCTTTTTTTGTAAGGCACATTGCTTCTGCTCCATAGGTAATGACTGGTCTAATTGCCGCTCTATATATCTTTGTCTTTGTTTTCTTGCTCAGGTTTTTATCTTTAAGTAACTTGTGGTATTTCCAGAATGCCCTATTCCCTGCTTTAACTCTTTCATTTATCTCTATGCTTCTTCTGTTTTGACCATCTACTATCACTCCTAAGTATTTAAAGCAGTCAACCCTTTGGAATACATTATCACTTATTCTTTTATTCTATTTACTTGGTCTCGATTTCTCGTACTTATTAAGTATTTTGTTTTTTTCTGATTAATTATTAACCCCCTGATTTTTGCCTCTCTTGTCAATGTTAGCAGTGCATCTTCTAGACTTCTCTTGTCACGGGCTATCAACCCTAGGTCGTCTGCATACCCTATTATTTGTGTAGAACTTTGGATTATTGTCTTTTTTGTTAGCCCTGTGTTTCTAATTACTCCCTCCAAGGCTATATTAAAGAATTAAAGAGCGTTGTCGATAGGCTGTCACCTTGTCTTACCCCATGTTCTATGTTGATATTCTTCGTTTCACCATCCACTGTTTTGACCTTTGCTGTTGAGTCCTTCATTGTCATTCTGGTCAATCTTATTAATTTTGCAGGTATATTCATATTTTTCATTTCTTTTAATAGCTGTTTTTTGTAGATGCTGTCGAAAGCCTGCTGGAAATCAATAAACACTATGTGCAATTCTAGAAAAGTAACATTACCGTAATCAATGTAACAATGTAGCAAATAAAGAAATAAAAGTAATTTATTAGTAATACATTTTACAAAAAAAAAACAACCACAACATGCAACATTTTTAAAACAATTAAAAACTACTTTTTTATGTAAATGTAACAAATAAAGAAAGAAAATTAGTAATAAATTTTACAAAAAAACACACAAACACAAAATACAACATTTTTTGAAGACAATTAAACACTACTTTTGTATGTAAATATAACAATGTAACAAATAAAGAACGAAAAATAATTTATCAGTAATACATTTTGCAAAAAAACATGTTTGAAAAAATTAGAAGCTGCTTTTAATAAAATATTTTTAATATTTAATTACATAAGGTGTTCAAAATTACCTCCTAACACATTTTTATGCACGCCTAAAAACGATCGTTGAATGAGCTACTTACTCTACGAAGCATTTGTAAATTAACACATCGAAATACACTTTGTATTCTATTCTTCATCTCCTCCATTGTTGTTGGAGGTATTTCATAAACTTCATTATTAACGTAACCCAGTGGCGGCTCGTGATTTTTACAATAGGGGAGGCTATACCTAACTGTAAAATATCTAGGCACTAGCAAAAAAATGCGCCAAAAAATGTAATTTAAGGCCCCATTTTTTGACCATTTTTTATTTACATTTCATAATATCATCCTAATTCATAATTTCATGATATCATATCATTTTAAAAATAGTTAGTCTAATTGTAAAAGTTTAATACCAAAGTTTGTGTCGTTTATTTGAAGTTTTGCAGTCCATACATAATGAAGCTTCAAATTTTTTAAGATACTCAACTGAATTTTTTTAATTCTAAACGCGGCCTACTGCGAATTCAAAAACACCATAAATTACCGATATTTTGCTTTGAATTAGAGATATCGGAAAAAGTTATTTGAGCAAGTTGTTCCAAATATTATTATAACCCCACATACCAAATTTCATAACAAAATTCGCACTTTTAGATTTTTCACTATTTTTAGCCAGGACCCTAAAATTCGTTGTCCCGAGACGCACGCAACCACGCAGCGGAGCCGAGAAGCTATTCTGCCTCCCTTGGTATATCTCCGGGCAGCGTGTGATGGCACCGTAGATGCCACTGTTAGGAGATCGGGTCTCCTTAAACGCCTGCTGCGCTGCACGGAGCATTAGCAACGGAGACTGTTGGGCTTCTCGGCTCCGTGCTCCGTTCATGCATCTCGGGATAACCCAGGGTCCTGCCTACAATAATATGTAATAAAACTGAGACGCGATCATGCGTTCTAATGCTAATGCTGCGTACGTATGGATAATTAGTGATAATATGGAATTTACACGTTGTATAATAGTGAGAGTTGTACTTGTTGTTTTCGCGATTCATGATAAACAAAACAGTGTAGAGTGTGTAAAAAATGTATGGGGAGGCTGAGCCTCCCTTGCCTCCTCTGACGAGCCGCCACTGAGTAACCCCAAAAAAATTAGTCCAGTTTATTAAATTCTGTTGATTTTGGTGGCCACGCTACTGGTCCATTGAAAAATGAAAATATCTCGAAAACCAATAAATTTAGATATAGGGAATGTTATCTAAAAATTAAAGTACGGTAATGGTATTTTTCAATAGTGATATAAAATACAGGGTGTTCCATTTAAAATTACTGAGAAAATAATGTACTTGCGTTTTGACTCACCGTGTATTTGATATAAAGAAAATTATCAATATCAATCATTCTTGAAAATTTTGACACTAAATAAAAAAATACGGCATTAATAAACCATTGCTGTTGTGCTTATTTTTATTTATACAGGGAGTTGAACTTGTTACAATTTTCATACAAAATTGATTATAACTTTGTAAATGCCCTGTATAACAAAACAAAACTTTATATTCTTGTGATGAAGAAGTTAACATGATTTCGAATTTAAAATAAAATATAGGGTGTTCCATTTAAAAAAACATAAATTTGGTCTGCCACTGTGTTATCGAACACTCTGTAACATTCTAACTAATTTTGTAATGTGAAGCTCAAAGGTGGCTAAAATTTTTGTTATTACCTTTTATTGCTATCTATTACCATAGCGGATCTATTGAGCTTTATCCCACTAATAAATCACCCTGTAGTCCAAACAACTCTGAATTTATATTTATAATTTAGCATACAGTACATTCAACCAACTTACACCTCTAAAGGATTAACTGGTTGGTTGAATGTACTGTATGTACATGCCTCTATTGCACACTTTAGTTTAACCTACGTTTATTCAGATACGTTAATTATTAACGTTAGTACTTGGATTAAATCGTAATATTTTGAATTTCAGATAGGACTTTGCTGTGCCCTATTAACAACTGACGCTCTGTAACTACCAATGAAACTACGCTAATCCGAAAAATAAATAATAAAAATGTTAAACTTACCTCGTTAACAGCGTTGCATAAAAAACTGGAACTTAAGGAGTCTATTGTGCTAGTTGCAGATAATGATCCTGAAAAACAATTAATGGTTATAATTTCCTGATATTCTCTAAGACCCTTTACAGGCTAAGAAGATTATAAAAGATTTTGGAAAACATTTCAACTAAAAGTAGCATTAAAACTTTAATGGCAGGGACATCAGATTATATGGGATATATTACTTATTTTTCTTTTAGTATCTGAAGTCTGAAGGTCAGAGATATACTTTATTTTTTTGTAATATTTTTATTTAACTCTCTGCGGACGGTGAAATGCATTATACCTTTCCCAGCTGGTATCTTTTCATCTCTAGAACGTTTTTTATTGATACATACAGCCATTTCCTTAAGCGAGCTCTACACTCTCGCGAAGTTCCTCGACGAAGTACTAGGGAAAGTTGTCAGAAGTGCATCTCTACACACTCGTTTAACTTCGAGGAACACATTCGCGCGGGGAGAAACTTACTTCGAGTGCTTTGACTCGGTTTGTAAACCCGACACAGAATGGAAGTAGCCCGAGGAGAAGCGAAGTTGCATGAAGTACCTCTCTACACTCTCGTGTTCGCTGAACTTCGATCGACTTCGCGAGTAGTATAGTGGATGCTTTAGCAGTAACGATTAGTCACTTAAAGTTTTGTGAATACAATTATTTAAAACTGTTGACAAAAATGTATTAATAATGTTTTTCTCATCAGCCTATCCACTGATAAATAGTTTTTCAAACGCTATAAGTTGATCAATACGATACCTGTTACCTGTTACAATAGCCCTAAACACTAGATTGCAGATTATCCCACACCCTTTTTTTCAGTGCGTCATAGTTTGTCGAATTCGCTCTAACGCATTAAGCTCGAAGTGACAGAAAAATACGTACGTCCGTGATTATTATACATAAGCTGTATTCGCACTGTATGCCCCGAACGTATCCTGAACTTACCCAGAGGGAGATCGCCTGCGCATTAGGTGTTCAGAGAGAAAAATTCGACCTTATTAAACGTCCAATTTAGTAACGCGCAGGCGTTCTCCCTCTGGGTAAGTTCGGGATTGCAGCGCGAATACAGCTATTCGCTCCGTGCATGACTGACCCGACCAGGACCCGACACCTAGCGTAGTCGCCTGAAATTTTTGGCGAACACAATTTGAAGTTAAACATATGATACACATATGACATATTTGACGTTAATGTAATATTTTATTTACCACTTTTGATAAAATTTATTATACAAATAAGTTCGAGTGTAAAATAAACGTCAAATTAAAAACGGATATTTGGAATTTTGCTGAAGAAAATATAAATTTTAAGGGTTTTTCTTCACTTTTTCGTTATAGTTTAGTTATCGGTGTTAACATTCATTAAGTGTACATCGAAAGCAATTAGACAGTGTGAATTATGATTATCAGATTTAACATTAGATGGGTCTATTGAGCTATTACTTTTGTGGTTTGTGTATAACCGTTGATTGATGTATTGAGGTATTATTATTTCAATCAACGGTATAACACAAAATGGAAATATATGACGATAGGAATATACCAACAAATCGGGGAAGGAAAGAAAGTCAGTATGAAAATATAAAAATAAATAATAAAAATCAAAACGGCAATAATAAGGTAAGCGAAATATCTATTGAAAAACATTATTATTCAATCATTATTCGCCAAAGTTGTCATATTTCGCCGCTACGGGCGCTGGCATAGTTCCGTGTATCCCCACCATGGTCACGCACGGAGCCCATGGAACTTCGAAAATTATGTATTCGTTGATAGGTCTGGATCCCACATAAGAAAAAAAAGTTGATTAACAGCAAGCTGAAAATTTGTTAATAGCTTAACGGTGTCTAGTCGGACAAAATTTGATGTACGGTAACACTGGAACAGGGGAAGATTTAATGGTGGAACAGGTTAAAAATTTGGAACGTCAGACTACGAAAACGCCAGATGTATTTTGTCGGACAGAACTTCCAATTGATATGTTGCCCTTTCATTAAACTCTCATGCAAAATTCAGACTGGTGTTTATCACCAACTCTTGGCATTTTAATGAGTGGAACACGAAGAACATGTCAAATGACAGGAATCATGTTGGTTAGTAATAGCAGTCTGATTTTTGCATGAGAGTTTAATGAAAGGGTAACAAATCAATTGGAAGTTCTGTCCGTCAAAATACATCTGACGTTTTCGTAGTTTGACGTTCCAAATTTTTAACCTGTTTCAGAAATAAAACTTCCCCTGTTCCAGTGTTCCCATATATCAAAGTTTGTCCGACTAGACACTTCTAAGCTATTCAGTCGTGTGATGGATGACCGAAGTTAAGTTCAACGTTTGAGTTAAAGTTAAGATAACTCTCAGGAATAACGTGCCCATAACTATATAGGTAAAATTTGGTGTGATGTATCGCTCGCAGTTATGAGATAGTTATATCATCAACATTATATTAGAAAGAAGTTTTGAGGAACAAATTTTGAAGTAACAAAGAGAACCTTATGTACAAATAGTACAAGTTGGAGTGAGCGCGATAGATTGTTCCGAACATACCCGTCGTCGGCTACCGCCGATGACCGAACAGCAAACAGCTGTTTGGGTTCCTTGGTGTTTCGAAATTGCTTTCAAACGGTAGATAGAAACAGGGTTGCCAGATTGGTGTATTTTTCCAAAATTTTGGGTTAATTTGAAAGCGTCTATTGAAATTTTTCTAAGCAGAAATTGTAGTGGGATTTTTTGGGGGCGGAAAATTATGGATTATTTTAAGGGGTCATGGTAAATTAAATTTGCGAATGTACATAGAACTGTATATTATACTCTTATATAATCGAAGACGATAGGAACTATGAATTATTTCCATGGCCCTCGTTGATATTGTAGTATGAATTTTGCTTTACTGTTCTCTTCATTTGACTAATAATTTATTAAAATGCGGCAACAATTTAAATTTGGGGACTTTGGGGTATTTGAGCTTCAATTTCAGGTAATTTCAGTTTCTAAGTGGGGGTTCTGAAGCTATTTTCTTGTGGCATTTTTATAATCAAGTATATTCAAATGGGAAATAAGCCACAATTTTACCTAAAAATGATTTTATTAACGTTTCGACGCCCAAGTCGGGTGTCGTTGTCAAAATACAAAATAATACTAAATAAACAAAAATGTTGTTGCTTAGTAAAAAATTCTTCTAATAATTTATTTAATCTGACTCATTTATATCGGCAATTCAGACACGTATTATACATTTTAAAGTAGACGACTTTAAAATGATATTGCCAATATTGATGAGATGCGTTCCTGGGACGACTTTACTAAAAGATAGTTCATTCGATTACATGAAATCAATCCCAACTCAAGAATATCCGCCACAAAAAATCATAGCATGTGATCTGTCTTTAAAAAGACAACCAAATGCAACGGTGGCACTGAAATTCTCGTGTTAGAGATTCCATAGTAAATCACGAGGGAAAACCAGGAAAAACCTCGTGATACTATCCCGACATCGTAAGTATTTGGGTTTACATTTAGTTTACTCTCAAAACTAATACCAAATTCTGACTTGATATTTTAAATTTTAAATAATACTAAAATACTAAATATGTACTAACTCGATATGTTACCGATTTACTAATTGTGGTATTTTCTTTCTATTGACTTCCTCCTTTAATATGGGTAACCACATCCTACTGCATTCTACCGAGGAATTTGCGACACAATTGGTTTCATTTAGCATAATTAGAGCCGCTTCTTTGATTTTTCTCTTTTTACTATCTGCTTCTTTTAGGACTATACTTGAATCTCTCCACTGAACTCTATGTTCATTATCCCATGCGTGTTGACATATTTGAGATCTATCAAATTCTCTATTTTTTATATAAGACTGATGTTCATTTACTCTAACGTCTAATGGTCTTGACGTTTCACCTATATAAAATTGTTCGCATTCACAAGGTATTTTATAAATACAATTCTTTGTTCTTTCTTGTTCACTGTTAGGTTTAGTTTTAGATAGAATAGATCTCAATGTGTTTGTTGTTTTGAATGTTGTTGATATGTTGAATTTATTTCCTATTGTTTTAAGTTTCTCGGATAGTCCTTTTACATATGGTATTGATATTTTCCTCGTATTATTTCTTGTGAATGTTGTAGGATCCCGTTCTAAGTTGTTCTGTTCCATTCGATCCAATCTTGACAATTCCTTATTTATAAACGATATGGAATAATCATTTTTTAATAAAACAGATGTTAACAATTTTTTTTCTTCTAAAAATGAATTTTCGTTAGAACAAGTAATTTTGGCTCTATCATATAAGGATTTAATGATTCCCTTTTTAACGTTGATGTTATGATTTGATTTGTAATTGAGATATCTGTTGGTGTGTGTTGGTTTTCTATACACTTGAGTCTCATATCCAGTATCCTTCTTTGAGACCAAAACATCGAGGAAAGGTAGGGTGTTATTGTATTCCTTTTCCATTGTAAACTTTATTGTCTCTTCTTGATCGTTTATAATATTCAGGAACGTATCCAACAATTCCGATCTATGAGGCCATATGGAAAACACATCATCTACATATCTCCACCATACTGTGGGTTTTAAATTTTGTTTAAAATATCAATACCATATGTAAAAGGACTATCCGAGAAACTTAAAACAATAGGAAATAAATTCAACATATCAACAACATTCAAAACAACAAACACATTGAGATCTATTCTATCTAAAACTAAACCTAACAGTGAACAAGAAAGAACAAAGAATTGTATTTATAAAATACCTTGTGAATGCGAACAATTTTATATAGGTGAAACGTCAAGACCATTAGACGTTAGAGTAAATGAACATCAGTCTTATATAAAAAATAGAGAATTTGATAGATCTCAAATATGTCAACACGCATGGGATAATGAACATAGAGTTCAGTGGAGAGATTCAAGTATAGTCCTAAAAGAAGCAGATAGTAAAAAGAGAAAAATCAAAGAAGCGGCTCTAATTATGCTAAATGAAACCAATTGTGTCGCAAATTCCTCGGTAGAATGCAGTAGGATGTGGTTACCCATATTAAAGGAGGAAGTCAATAGAAAGAAAATACCACAATTAGTAAATCGGTAACATATCGAGTTAGTACATATTTAGTATTTTAGTATTATTTAAAATTTAAAATATCAAGTCAGAATTTGGTATTAGTTTTGAGAGTAAACTAAATGTAAACCCAAATACTTACGATGTCGGGATAGTATCACGAGGTTTTTCCTGGTTTTCCCTCGTGATTTACTATGGAATCTCTAACACGAGAATTTCAGTGCCACCGTTGCATTTGGTTGTCTTTTTAAAGACAGATCACATGCTATGACTTTTTGTGGCGGATATTCTTGAGTTGGGATTGATTTCATGTAATCGAATGAACTATCTTTTAGTAAAGTCGTCCCAGGAACGCATCTCATCAATATTGGCAATATCATTTTAAAGTCGTCTACTTTAAAATGTATAATACGTGTCTGAATTGCCGATATAAATGAGTCAGATTAAATAAATTATTAGAAGAATTTTTTACTAAGCAACAACATTTTTGTTTATTTAGTATTATTTTGTATTTTGACAACGACACCCGACTTGGGCGTCGAAACGTTAATAAAATCATTTTTAGGTAAAATTGTGGCTTATTTCCCATTTGAATATACTTGATTCTAAGTGGGAGATTTATAAAATATCATCTGGCAACTCTGGATAGAAAGCTCAGTAGGTACTTAAAATAAAATTTCAACTTATATCGCTCGATTTGATTTTTGTATAATTTTTAAAATTGTATTACCCTTCTATTCTTAATTATTAAATTACTAGCTTCTAAATTCACTTGATTTCTGTCCAAAAACAAGTCAAAAGATGAACCTAACCTTGCATAACTACAGAGTTATCTCATAACTTGAGGTTTAAAGTCGCGTTATAAAGTGACCAGATAACTCAAGAACTGTCAAGAAATAACGCAAATAGTTAAGTTAAGTATGATACATCACACCAATTCGATGGTTATAACATAACTACAGGATAACTTTACGTTAACGATAACTTCGGTCATCCATCACAGGGCTGATTAACAAATTTTCAGCTTGCTATTAATCAACATTTTTTTTTTGGTACGCGGATCCAGACCTATGAAGGGTATTTCCATATTAAAGCGACTTATACTTATAAATGTATAATTGGTTGACAATTACAATACTCTAAATGAATAACCAATCCATGATGCGAATAGGGATAATTTGAAACAAAAGTATTCTATGCTGACAGTACTTACACAATGTTAATTTGTCAACGAAGTAAATATATAAATATTTTATATCATTGGTGTATGACGTCAAAATTAATGACGCACTGAAAAAAGGGTTTGGGATCAACTGTATGTTTCTAATTCGGAAACTAAACAACCAAATAATGAATTTCCATCTTTTTTATCAATTGATTTCTTATTTCTTCTATTTATTCTTCTCTCAAATTTACCACAACTTCAATTTATTCCACTTCTGACCTGACATCTTATGTTTTCTAAAAACTACTTAGGAGATTCTTAGCAGAATTCTAGCAATTCTTATTCTATAATCTTTATATAATTTAATCTACATTAAATTATTAATTTAATAATCCACCAAAAAACTGCTAACATTCCTTATTTTTGTTCAGTGGCGTGCGGACAATCTTGGTTCTTCGCCTAGATATAAATTCTTAGAAAATGTATAAAGGCTGATCTTTCTAGTTATTGTCCTAAATCGATAGGCTATGTAGTCGATAGAACTCAGTTTTTGCTACCACATGGCGAGAAAAACCAAAATTCATGAAAAAGTGCCATTCCTTAATTAGTTAAAGCTGCTTCGAGAAGTCATTTGTGTGGATAACGTCCTTTAATTTGACCCTATAAAATGCTTTATTAAGGTCTACGAAACATAAATATACCGGTTTGTTGTATTCAAATGATTTCTCTTGAACTTGCCTCATTATAAATATAGCGTTGGTGCATGATCTTCCCGACCAAAAACCTTGTTGTTCTTCTGCTAATGTTATAATTTCATTTAGTTTGTTTTTATCACTTTGGTTGTTAATTTTTACGTAATGCTTAATAAATGAATTCCTATGTAATTCCCCGGGCCCGATTTTTCTCCCTTTTTGAAGAGGGGTATTAGAATGCTGGATCTCCATTCCTGTGGTAGGTATTCTGTTTCGTTATATTACTGTTAGTAATAAAAACGAAAATATAACAACAAAGATAACATAATTACCTCAGCAACAGAAACCCTTCGTGAGGGGAAAGTAACGATTACTAACATATCAAAAAGAAAACTCCTAAATACTTTATTTGTACAATTATTATGCATAATGTTTTTCACGCTAGGTATTTAGCTAGTTAAAATTATACTTACCGACAGGCCTCACGATAAAATTTCTAAAATATTGTACCATTAAATAACCAGTAGAGCCATTACTGCTTTTAGTCACCGGTTCTGCATTGTAACTGATTACTAAAGGATATAAGTCTGGCTTGGAGGTCACCTTAAAAAGAAATAAAAAAATCTGTAAGAATATTATATTAACAAGCAAGTTATAGATTATGTCATAACAAAACAGGAAAGACACATACAAGTAGAGGACATAAGAGTATCAAGAGGATCGGAGTGCGGAACTGACCATTATATTATGGTAAGATTAAAATTCTACCTATAATATCGACCGCAACCGCTACAGCTAAATGACAACCAACCAGTACAATCAAAACCACAAATCTACCTAAATACAATAGTGATGCACTGCAAAACGACGTAACATAATTTTTATATAAGATACGACTTAGGCAAAAATTAACAAACATGATGTACCCCATCCCCACCCAAACCCCCCAAAAGCATACTCAATAATTGTGGTGGACTAGATTGCAGTACACAACAAAAAACAAGCATATCAAAATTGGCTACAAACAAATGATCCAGATGATAGACGAACATACGCAAGATCAAACAGAGAAGTAAAAAATAATACAAAGAGGTCAACTGATATATTATAGTATAGGGTTAACAAGGATGCAAGAAGTATCAACAAAGTCAAGCGAAGCATGGAAAATGGGAAACAGTCTGAGAATAAACGAAAAAGAAATGAGTAGAGTAGATTTAATAGAAGAAAGTTCTTCGATGTAACAGTACTCACAACTTCAGACTTAAACAAGACCGCAATTCACGAACACCATCACAACAACATATGAAGTGGAATACGATGAAGTCGGTGAAATAACAATACAGTACGTCGAAGATGCAATATAAAATATCAACGTATATCGAACGAATTACTAAAACACAGTCCACAAGTATTACGGGAATTACTAGCGTATGTTTTCACCATATTAAACAACATGACTTACCAAACTGGACAAAAGCACATATTAATAACATCGACAAAAAAGAGATAGAAAAAATTGATCAAACTACAGAGGACAATGATGACCATAAATTCACTCTCAAGACTCTATGTAAAAATGATAAAAAATAAAATTAAAAAGAGATGACAGATGTACAAGAACAAAATGGCTTTCATGCAGCCATTAGCTTCCAACCTTTTAACTCATATAGCTTTTATAGATCTAACAAAGGCATACGAAAGTGTACCACTTTCAATGCTCTGGATAGCACTGGAAAAACAAGAAATAAACAACAAAAAATATGATGGTAAACATTAAAACTGGAAACGGATGAACTAGAGAAATTCCTATTAGTAAGGGTATTATGAAAGGCTGATGCATAGCACCTACTCTCTATATCTGAATGAGGCGCTCTCAGTGTGGAGATGAAATTGCTGCAATATGGGCATGGTAATAGAAGACGAGAAATTGTACACGATACACTTCGCTGACGACCAAAAACGAGAACGATATAAATCATATTATGTGATATAGATACGTCTCAACTCCCCAGGATCCAACTGTATTCATCCAGAGCTCACCAAACATGTAGATAACACCATTATGCATCACATTTACAACATAATAGTCTAAGTCTGGAAAGCGGAACAAATGCCAGTGGTATGCTGCACTAGAATCATATGTCCACTGTACAAAGGAAGGGAGTTGTTGGAATATAAAAATTACAGGGGTAAAACTCTTCTGAACAGGATACACAAAATATTTTCCAACACCCTATACAGCCGTTTAAGTAAGTACGTGGACGAAATCCTTGGTGAATACCAAAGCTGTCTTACGGTGTGCTCACTACGGAGACCAAAGGATTGTATCCTCGCTCCCTGGTATTTATATTCGTGAATTCTCGCATTTAAAATAATGTATTTATTTTACATAGCGATCGATAATATAGTTTCGATCGCTATGTAAAATAAATACATTATTTTATATGCGAGAATTCACGAATATAAATACCAGGGAGCGAGGGTCAGAGCGAGGATACAATCCTTTGGTCTCCGTAGTGAGCACACCCTTGCCAGGTATGTCAGCAATTAACCAGATTTTTGTGCTACGCCAAATCTTAGAAAAAACCAAAAAGTTTAATATTGTTAATTTTCGTCTCTTTGTGTAGGTATTTCAATTTGATTGGCGTACTAAGAGATAAAATAATGAAGCCATGAACGGACTTAACATTCGCCATAAATTAATAAGACTTGTAAAAACAAAACGCTATGAGTCGATTATCGAAAATCTGGAAAGATCGCTCCTTGTCGAAGAACACCAAAATGAGATTAGTACGTACCTTAATTTTTCCCATATTTAATTACGGATCCGAAACATGGACAATGAAATCGGACGACAGAAAAAGGATTGACGCCTTTGAAATGTGGTGCTGGAGAAGAATGCTTCGGATCTCATGGATGGAACACAGAACAAATCACTCAATCCTCCACGAGCTTAATATTCAGACTCGACTTTCCTCTATTTGTCTCTCCACCGTCTTAAAATTTTTCGGCCATATTGCAAGAAGGAGTGATGATAATCTTGAGAGACTTATAATTTCGGGAAACGTTGAAGGGCGCAGAAGTAGAGGTCGCTCACCTACTCGATGGACGGATCAAGTATAGAAAGTCAGTGGAAAAACATTCTCTGAATCCATGAGGGAAGCTCAGGACAGAAGCCAATGGAAAGAGATAGTTGCTCGTATTATAGGGAATCACGACACTCAGCAATGAGGAAACGACTGAGGAGGAGGAGGTAAAAACAATTTTCGAATCTTTATTGGAAATAAGCCACAATTTTACTTAAGTTTATTTTGACGTTTCGATTTCCATTTCGGAAATCGGTTTCCGAAGTGGAAATCGAAGTGTCAAAATAAACTTATTTTAAAGTTAAATTGTGGCTTGTTTCCAATAAAAATAGTAAATTGCAATAATTGACATCAGTACAAATTCATGATTTCCCATATTTCCAAACAATATAACCAGGATGATCCTAAGGGGGGGGTTACAACTACTGCAGGCTCTCTGGGGGGTATGAAATTAAGTGGGGTGTTAAGCGTATAGAGCTCAAAGTACATCGCAAGGGGAGGTTATAACCCCCAAACCCCTCCCTGGTTACGCCACTGACTGATATACCTACATAAATTTTATTATACGTAGTCTATTTTACCTCTGAATAAGGCGGAGGTGCTTGGTGAAAACTATTACATCTACTATACTGAGGTGGAGGGCAACACGAAGTAATAGAGTCTTGTTCAGAAGCTCTCTCATCTCGACCATGGTCCTTACAACAGAACCTGCCTTGATTGTGCTTCCTCCAAAGTGAGCAAGCGCAAAGAATACCGGCAACGGTGGCTGTCACGGCAAGCCAAAAATACCTAAAATAATAATAAAATGGTTTTTTTAATTTGCAGAATTAAAATAAATACCAATTTGAACTTACCAATGTCCTAGAAATAAGGGATTAAAAGCAGTGCCATGTTGAAGAGAGGAGCTGGCGGATCCTTTAGAAAAAGGCTGGTTGAAAAGGAAACAGCAGCCTTGCCTGCAACACTCCTTAGGAGGTGAACACGTCCATTCTCCCCCCTCACATTTGTTCTCTACTAATTGCTGTAATGTAACATATATTGTAAGAAAAAACGGATTTATTTACCTCGTGTATAAAATAGTAAAAGTATTTTTTCTTTGAGTATATAATAACAAGAATAAAAAACCGCTAAACGCCGTAAAAATGAGTGGCGCATACAATATTCCAGCTACAAAAGATCTGAGATGAATATTACGTGGCGCTAAAATGTATTTTCATTTTGATGCAAAACAAAATTCTAGTTTTATTTTAAAAGATTTTTTCATAATATTTGCCCAATTTGAAGTAAAACGCGCCACAAAAGAGTAACTTTGATACAGTTTGAATTTTGAAACTCTTTTGTGGAGTGTTTACTTCAAATTTAGCAAATATTATGAAAAAATCTTTTAAAATAAAACTAGAATTTTGTTTTGCATTAAAATGAAAATACATTTTCGCGCCACGTAATATTCATATCAGATCTTTTGTAGCTGGAATATTGTATGCGCCACTCATTTTTACGGCGTTTAGCGGTTTTTTATTCTTGTATCAGGAGTTTTTCAAAGTTATTTATAAATTAAATGTATAAAGTTGAATGCAATGTTTCTCGATTACACGTTAAGCTTTATAAATATAAATATAAGCCTTTGTCGCAATATCTCCCAAATGATCTAGTGTCCATCGAATGTACACTAGATTTTTTCTATTCGAAATAGATTGAAAAAAAATATTGGGATGGCCGGTAAATGAACTCGGATTGCCCGTTGCCAGATCAAATTAGCGTCGTTACCACTACAATTACATAAACCATTTAGGGAATAATCGTTAATTGGATTATACTTTTGTAGCTTAATAACTTCTAAATGGCTTAACCGATTTTGTTCACTAAACATGAGTTTGAAACGTATTGACAATTAGTATCTTATGCATCTAAGGTGAAGTATGATAACTGAAGATATTACAGGAATTATTGAGCTTGAAAAACCGTTTTTCCCATAAGAAATAGATTTGATCATACTTATGAAGCCTATAACTTAAAAATTCGAATTTTCCCGGATATAACGTATACACCGTTAGATTTGTCTAGAGTCCTTCTACAAACGCTCAGTTATTGGCGTAATTCGTAGGTTGAAATTTTGATTAATTGTCGAAAAACCAAAATTTTCAAAGTTTAGTTTTTTAGTTTTTCGGCTATACTGAGCCGTGTGTATGTCTGATTCTAACAGCTTAGACACCATTTGAAAGCTTAACTCAACGCTATTAATTTGGTATATTTACTCTGTTCTCCTGTCTCTTCTTGAACCGAAGATATATACCGCCAAAAAATATGCCGTTTTGTACCTACCAAGTCCTATAGCTGGCTTATGGGTAGTCAAAACCCACAAACTACACCGGTTCTGAATTGGCCCTCACCCCCTCTTCAAACACAGAAAAAAATTCAGATCGGTTTAACTTTTCCACACACAAACATACATACATATCCACAAACATTTTCCCTTTTTTAAATAAACATTGACTCATATTTCTGAGCTCGGTAACTTTTGAACGGTATAACCGATTTTCAAAATTAGACATGCGTTGGAAAGGTAATGATCGCTTATATTTTTATTTATTTATTTATTTTATTTATTTATTTATAGTACTATACAATTGACCTGGCCTCTTGTGACTAATCCAGGTCGTTTTCTGATGGGATTACAGTAGTTTATTACAATATTATTATTTTAAGAATTTTTTCTATTTGACTAATTAACAATAGCCCTAATCTACTACTAATTATGAAAACTACAAATTGTAAACAATTCTAATAAACAAATAACAGCAACTAAACAAAAACTAATAAACAAAAGATAAATTATTACTTTTTTTTAACATATAATTTTTATAAAAGTGCTCCCATTTCTCATTCTCAGATGAGAAATGCCAGCACTATTCATCTAAAAATAGTCACGAATAATTTTAAGTGCAGGTCTAATCGACTTTATGATATTCTCAATGGTATTTCGGTGAGCCTCAGACCATTGAGTTTTAAAATTTCAGGTTTTTAGTTTAATTTTTTTTTGTTTGATTAATATTTTTTTTTTTGATTTTTGATTTATTTTATTTTATTTTATATTTGATATTAATTTTTAATTATTTATTATATAAATATTTATTTAATTATTCCAATATTTTATTTTATATTTTTATATGTAATTTTAATTTTTTTTGTATAATTTCTTATTAAAATTCATAGAGGTTGGATATTATTTACTTGATTTCTTCTTCGTCTAATATTATATAATTCTAATTGTTTCTTTGATATTATGTCCGCTAAATTATTTAGTGTATTAAATAATTCTTCATTTTGTATTATATTTACTATATTTATGCCAACAAGGTCTCTTCTCATTCTTTGTAGTTCTTGTGTATTTGTTTGTCTTTCGCAAATAAATACTATGTGTTCTGGTGTGCCTATTTCTCCACATTCACAATATTGATTGTCTTTTAAGTTAAATCTGTTTGTATGTATGTAGGGTACGGACCGTGCCCTGTAAGAAAATGGATTAATCCTTTTTTTGGGTTAAAATAATTTGGTATATTATTTAAATTTGGAATAAAATTATAGAGACGTCTTGCTTTAGGGGAATTATCCCATTCGTTTTGCCATTTTCTATTTAATATTTCTTCTAATTCTCTTTTTGTTCTGATTTCTATTCCCATTAATTGTATTATTTTTTCATAATTTTCTTTTCTTTGCCAATATCTACATGCACGTTTTTGTGTTTCCAAGTGCATGGGCATTACACCAGTCAATACTGTTAAAGCTGATGTTGCTGTAGTACTGAAGGATCCTGTAATTCTAACAAGGAAACCTCTTTGTGCTTTATTCAGTTTTTCAATATTTGTATTATTTGTTAGTCTGTGTGCCCATACACTTGCACCGTACCCTACAATTGAGGCAAGTATCGTACTCAGGTATACGCGCATATGCTGGAACGGAATTCTATACTCCCTTTGTGCTAGGCTTGCAATGCAATGCATGACTTTCGCTGCCTTCTCACAGACGCTATTTATATGGTTTGTAAAGAGTCTTGGTTCATGATTATGATACCAAGATATTTAGTTATTTTTGTTCTTTTTATTGCTTTCCCCCTTATTTGTATACTTGGATTTCTTTCAAGTCTTCCCTTTATAAGGCTATATGTTGTTTTGGTTTCTGATTTTTATTTTGATCGCTTATATTAGAAGCCGCAAAGGTGTGAGTTAAATTTTCGAAGTTTTTGGGAGTTTTGGGGACGAGAAAGAAAAACAGACCCTAAATAGGAAGGGCCGTAAAATCCACACACTTGGACCAAAATGGATGGTTGACATATGAATAAGTGAGTCTTTTCCTGAACTTTAAGATGGGAGTTAACCCAATTTTCAATTCAGTCAGATTTAGAAAATCGAAAATTTCGTGTATATATAGTGTCGCGTGTAGGGGGTGTAGGTGTGCGCCACTGGCGAGAACTGCCGTTCTCTGGTAATATTATGCATCATTTCAACTAGTCGCCACCTGTCTCCATTTATACAACTTACATGTCCGTACTATTTCAAACTCTTGGCTTCTTCTTCTTAAAGTTCCCTCTTCTCAATAGAAGTTGAAGTTGGCTACTACAATTGCAAACTCTTTCTCAGTCTTCAGCTGTTCTTATTAGCTGCTCAAAATTAAGCCTTGTCCATTGTTGGATGTTCCTTAGCCACGATAGTCTTTTCCTTGCTACTTTTTTCCTAACGAGTTATTCCTAACATTGACCGCTCCATTCTTCTCTGCGTGACTCTTAGTTTGGTAGCCGAGGTTTTTAGATATGATGCTTATGTCAAACTTTCAGTCTTGAAAAGTTATCTTTTCTTGCTTATTGTATGCAGCCCTTCTTCGTTTGAAGTATGCAGTTTTTTTATTTTTTCGAGATTTTCTGGCCTGGTCTATTTTTGATTTTATTTATAGATAAGGATTGGCTTCTTGGATTCGCTCTTGGCTTCAATGGTGTTAATTATTGTTGCCTCAATTCGCATTATTGCCAGTACCTCATCATTTCTTATTTCTATTATATACCAAACAGCTTCATAAATTGCGATGCTGTCGACTATGATCTTGTAGATTCTGATTTTTGTATCTGGTGTCATATGTGTTTTCCACAGCACACGCAATTTCATTGTTTTGTGAGTTCCTATCCGTTTCATATTTTGGAAATCATATTGGCAATCATAACCTTGCTCGATGCGGCTCAAAACAGTTTCGTTGAGGCTTGCTTAAATCATGTTCTCAAAGAATATACCCTAGTCAGTAAAGTGTAACATCAAAATGTTGTCATCATCTACAGATATAGGTAGGTACCCATGTTATAACAGTTGCGTCTCCATCGTCGTAGTGTTAAATTTAAATAAATTTTAGGTAAGGTTGGAACCATAACGCAATCTCTTATTGGCAAAATAGGTTATCAGTACACGCCCTTCCTGCATGGAAACCACTTTTCTTATCTCCATCAGTAACTTAGTTCTCTATTTTTTCTTTTGTAATCTTATCGTAAAATCTAAAAACTAAAAACAGAGATTGTTGGAGTTAAACCACTATAGTTGCAGCACCTTCCTCTGTCACCTTTTTATGGATGTTTGATACAAAGGCTGTTTTCCATTCGGGTGACAATTACTTACTCTTCAAAAAGCAATTAAAGCATTATGAAATATATACCTACTAGAAAACTTCGTTTTGTGTCTAATTTTGTAGCTAAATATTTTTAAAATAAAAAAAAATTATAATAATTTTAATTAAAGAACTGCTTACCGTAGTCATAAGTACTGGAAGATTGGTATTATTTGTGGCGCAATAGCAGAGTACTGTTGCATTGCACCTTATTCGGCGGAACCTCAGTTCGTCGTTCGCCAGAAAAATTGGAAGACAGTTGGCTGAAACAAATAAAAATATGTTATTTAAGACCTACTAATTTATTAAAACTAAAATAATATAGCACAACAAATAGTCAAAATAATTCGAAACATACAAAAATCTTTTAGTTTCAGATATCAAACTATAACAAATAAATAAAATTGAACCCTTTCTCTGCGATGTATAAATGAAAGTAGTATACTTTTGGCGGAGGTAATGCACTACAAATATCCCATTGTAATCTAATAGTATAGTGCGCAGTGTTGCCAATCGCATTTTTTCTAGATTATCCGACAATCGCTCGAAAAATATCCGATTTGTCACGAAAAAGTACGCTAGGTCAAAAATTATTCTGTTATTAAAATGAATGTTGCCAATGTTATTTTTTCAGTCCCCTTAACAACCATCAAATAACAAAATCCGTTGTTCGTACGCCAATCAGTTGATTTTAATCAATTATCATTATGATAATTACCATAATTGATTGATTAATTAATTATTAATTATCAATTAACGTAACAATTATTAAGATAATTGATTAATTAATCTAATCACATAATTGTAATCAATTATGTTTTCAGCAACCCAATCAAAGTTGACATTGATAGTAATTAAATATTTGATAATGATCAGTTGATTCCATTTCTGATTAGCGTTCGAACAACCGCAACCGGCCCTTTAATCTACTGGATTCTCTATTTCAAAGTTTAAAAATTTTCCAGAATTATTTACATTTACTCTGTGTGGAGTATGAAGGGAACCAGTCTCGTTGGAACTTTACCGCGCTGAGCAGATGGGACGTGAATTGTAAATTGTAGAATTCCCTCATCTTCCTTAGTCTCAGCATCCGTATGGCTTGCAAATTGTAGAAGCCTCGGAGGTGTAACCAGAGAAGGTTCCCATTGTTTTCATTCTGGTGGGATATGCTATATGCCATTAGAGTGAAAACTTAGTCTTTTGCTAGCAGTTGCCGCTAGGGCATCTATGCCATTTCGTTCGTTGCAATTCGGGACTGCACGCTGGGGTTTGTTTTGGTTGGATCGGGGAGAGCAGCATATGTGCCTCCTGATGAGAGACTAATAAGTTTCGAAACCGGTAGAGGTGCTTGCGGCACTCTCTGATTGGACTGGAATATGATTCGGCTGTATTTTCGTTTTGCAACGAAATTGAAAATGGTTATTCATTTTTTTTAAATTTTCATTTAGGTATAGATGAAAATCTCGTATCCTAGCTGATTATTTCCTAATTCATGTATGTAAATACTATTTTCCGCAAATCGCCAGGAAATTTTGACATTCCTGTCAAAATTTCTTGAAGAAAAAGTCAGGACTTCCTTACTGTAAGGAAATGTCATTTCCTTACTGTAAGGAAATGATATTTCCGTACAGTTGTTAGTGTTCTACATAAATGATAGAAAACACATTGCTATTAAAACCTTGTAAATTACCTTAATCATTAAATTTTCTTTATCTGGAGCTTCCTGGATAAATTTTTCAATTTCTTCCTTCGTTAAAATCTTAGATTTCTTTGCCCTATAACCTTGAGCTTGCCGTTTCAATAAAGAACGAAGTTTTGAGTATGTAGATATATCTACATTGTGTTTAAGTGCAAGGGTTGACTTCAGCATTGAATAATTGGCCCATAATGTTGAAGATTTCATCTTTAAACAAAGGTCTAGGAAGTATGCCATTACAACATTTTCTGAGAAAGAACTCGTATTTTTACTCATGCGATAATCCATAAAACGTCTGTATGCATTTTCGTACTTTTCTCTTGATTTCTTTGGCAATAATTCTAATGAAGCAGTATTCACTGCCTCAACCAGCTCTGGAGGAGTCCCAGGAATGGAAATTTCATCATCACTTATCATTTTACTTTCGAGAACACCAGCAATTCAATTTATAAGCGTCAAGTTTGACAATTCAACCTCAATACGTTTCCATAGTAACCCAAGTAATTTTATTAGGAATTTCAAAGCACCGTTTATTTTGGAATAAAATTATCGCGTTTTTTTTAAATCAATCAATATCTGTCGAATTTTAAACGATTTGCGGAAAAATAGTATGTTTACCTCGTAGGAAAAGCCACATTCCTGGACTCTGTGTTGCTAAGTCTCGGCTTGCGCCTCGACTTAGCAATCTTCACAGTCGTCCAGGAATGTTAAGCTTTTCCTACCCGGTAAACAATGTACTATTACTTACTATTATTACATTATTCGTATTTTGTATTATCGTAAGTGTTAAATTCTAAATAAATAAATCAAAATATTTCATTATTTGGATCGTTATATTAATTTATTATAATTATTTAAGTAAAAAAAAAACACTTTTAAATATTATTTTATTAAAACGTAATAACTACCTAAAACTAGGTACTGGAAAAATAAATAATAAATAAATCAATACAAAATAAACTACAGCTACATTAATAGCATAGGCGCAAAATTTCTGGTCAATGCTTTTAAAATGCATTATTTTTTCGAGTCCTGAGACAGCTAATAAGTATTATTTAAACATTTAAACGCAGAATGAAAGATTACATTATTACCGAGGGCCGAAAGTCTCTGAAGACTTTTATAATTTTTATTCTAATATGTTACAGGGGTAAAAGGAAAAGAGAATATTGAGTGTGATTTTTAATTTCAAATATCTCATTCAAAAGAAACATTTTGTTTATTCTAAGGGACTTTCAGACCTCTATAATAATGTAATCTTTCATTCTGCGTTCAAATTTTTCAAAAATATTGATTAGTTTTCTCAGGATTCGAAAAAAATGAATAAGATTAAAGATTATTGGTCCGAAATTTTGTTCCTACGCTCTTTTAACAACTAAAGATGTATTACAACTAAAACAATAGAAATGTATTTGACAGTCTTGTAGTTATTAAGGTATCAAAGTTATTATCCATAATACCTGTGGTACGATCAACGTTAATGCCCGACTAAATAATTTTTATAGGCAAAAAATTTGAAGGATTTTTGAGTTAATTAGTAGATATCTAGATATTACTAGTTTCAAATAAGTAGATTTTTCTACAACCACTATTCCAAATGCATTTTTCTGCACAATTTTATGTTAACAAACTTATTATTTTCTCACAGAATAACTGACAGTAGTGTGCAGAAAAGTGACGTTTCTGTGCCGGAAAGTTGTCTGCATAGTACCATTACATTCCTCAAAAAAATCATAAATATAATTAGGTATAACATTAGCTTCTAATAACGCAAAAATGTACTGGGTGATTCATTAAAACTAAAGATCATGGACTATGCTAGACTTTCGTGTCGCACCCTGTATATTTAAATCTATGTTTATAAAGCGCCCATTTGAATTTAAAAGTTAACGGGTCACAGCATTTTTTAATAATTTTCTAAAATAAGTACACAAACAATTTTATTCCATAAGTAGTTTCCATACTTTCTAATTTCAAAATTTCACCCTGTTTTATTGTTAATTATATTTCGTTAAAATTGGTTGTTAAGCAGCTTTTAAAAATATAAAAATATATAGGGTGTTCCAATAAAAATCAAACATATGGACTCTGCCAGGCTTGCGTCAGTCACCCTGTAGATTTAAATTTATATTTAAAAAATGCACATTTATATATATTAAAATCGACGGGTCCCAGCGCTTTTTATAATTCTTTAAAACAAGGACACAAATAATTTTATTCCATAAGTGCCTTTCACACTGTATAACGGTTTTTGAAATTTGAATTGGATTAGTATGCCTTAAGTGGATGCACTTGTGCATTTAAATTCTAAACAAAAGAATCGGCACATGTTCCTTTTGTCAAAAGATGAAAAGCATTGGATGTCACTAACATTCATCCAGTATAGGCTATTTATAAAAATTTTGGTGGAACCAAACAAAATTAATGTGTTGTTGGTGTTGGGAATATATGGATGAGAAAGTTTTAGTCGATGGTAGATACACTGAAAATATCCGCAAATATCCGATTTATTTAAAGGTACGAAGAAGATACGACAACTCTCCAAAAGGTACGCAAATCGGATAATTATCCGCCGATTGGCAACACTGATAGTGCGGCAGATTCGTGCAAATATTATTATAAGAATTGCACATTTAATGATACAAGCATATAATTTGGTCCACATATACTGTACATATAAAGGTTCAAATTTAGATATGAGGCCATCTCAGATTTTGCCTTTTACAAAAATGGCGGTCATTCAAAATGGGCGACTATAAATACATATGTGACTAATAGCACGATATTTTTTGAATGAAAAGTCCGATTTTAACCAAATTTGGTACATGGGTTCTTTTTGTAATTTACAAGATCGATGTCGTGAACTGGAAGAATCGGTTTACCAGAAGTCATTTTTTCTGGTTTTTTATGTAAAACTATTTTATAATATGTAAATAATTTATTTTCATTCTTTTCACCCTCTATATACTAATTTTTCAAAATGGTAATACCATAATTGAAAAGAGCGTAAGAATATGTTTTAGGAAATATTTTGAACTTTTTAGTTACGTTAATTACCATTTAATAAATGCATAACGTATCTTCACATATACCTATTTGTGGCAGATTCGTGCAACTATTATAAGAATTATTGTGCATTTAATGGCAGAAGCATATAATTTGGACCACATATACTACACATACAAAAGTTCAAATTTAGATATGAGACCATCTCAGATTTTGCCTTTTACAAATATGGCGAACATTCAAATTGGCGGCTACACATATGTGAATAGTAGCACGATAACTTTTGAACGAAAAGTCCGATTTAAGCCAAATTTGGCATCAAGGTTTTTTTAATGAATAAGATCGAGGTCTTGAACCGGAAGAATCGGTTTACCAGAAGCTATGTTTTTACTGCTTTTTATGTAAAAATATGTTGTTTTTTTATTCAATTCTTTCACCCTGTATATATTAAGTTTTCAAAAAGGTAATACCGCCATTGAAGAGAGTGTAAAAATATTTTTTAGGAAAGATTTTGACATTTTTAGTTATGTTAGTTACTATTTAATAAATGCATATCGTATCTTCACATGTACCTATGTGCGGCAAATTCATTTTGAATGCCCGCCATTTTTGTAAAAGACAAAATCTGAGATGCGCTCATATCTAAATTTGAATCTTTGTATGTGTAGTGTGTGTGATCCATATTTTATGCTTTTACCATTAAATGTACAATAATTCTTATATAATTTGCATGAATCTGCCGCACATAGGTTCATAAGTACATAATATGAAGATACGTTATGTATTTATTAATTGGTTATTAACATAACTAAAGAGTTCAAAATATTTCCTTAAAAATGCTTTGACACCCTTTTCAACGCCGATATTAACTTTTTGAAAAATTAATACATGCAGGGTGATAGAATTAGTAAAAAAACATCATGTTTTTACATAAAAATCAGGAAAAAAACAACTTCTTGTAAATCGATTATTCTGGTTCAAGACCTTGGTCTTACACATCAAAACAAGAATCTATATACCAAATTTGGTTGACGTCGGAGTTTTCGTTCAAAAGTTATCATGCTATTAGTCACATATGTACAGTCGCCATTTTGAACGCTCGCCATTTTTGTAAAAGGTAAAATCTGAGATAGATATATATATATATATATATATATATATATATATATATATATATATATATATATATATATATATATATATCTAAATTTAAACCTTGATGGGTTACGTGGTCCAAATTATGTGCTTCTACCATTAAATGCAAAATAATTCTTATAATATTTGCACGAATCTGCCACACTTAGGTACATGTGAAGATACGTTATGCATTTATTAAATGGTAATTAACATATCTAAAAGGTTCAAAATATTTTTTACAAAATATTTTTACGCCCTTTTCAATTGCGGTATTACCATTTTGAAAAACTAATATATACAGAGGGAAAAAAACATATTTTTACATAAACAACTAATAAAAACACAACTTCTGGTAAACCGATTCTTCTGGTTCACCATATCCATTTTGTAAATCAAAAAGAGAACCTATATACCAAATTTGGTTGAAATCGGCCTTTTCGTGCAAAAGTTATGGTACTATTAAACACATATGTATAGGGGCCATTTTGAATGCCCGCCATTTTTATAAAAGGCAAAATCTGAGATAGCCTCATATCTTAATTTAAACCTTTATATGTGTAGTATATGTGGTCCAAATTATATGCTTGTATCATTAAATGTGCAATTGTTTCACATATCGGCCGCACTAGTATACTTAGTGACATTAGAAGTGTTACACGCAAAAGGAATAATTTCTTGTAATGAATTTTTGACAACATCAAGAACATCAACAACATCAGTAAATTTACATCAAGAACGAAAGGATAAAGGCAAGAATTTTTATTAACATGTAATCAAAAAAAAATTGTGTGTTTGGAGAACCTGTAGCTGAATACACTCCTGTACACGTCTAGATATTGGCAAAATGAGATGATCAATGTCTGCTTGTGGCACCTCGTTCCAAGTAACTTGAATTTCATAGATTAACTGTGCCAGAATCTGTGGAGGATGGTGCAAAGTGGATAGTCTCCTTCCCATCATATCCCACACATGCCGTTTTCAGATTTGGATTTAGGAGACAAGGCTACATACAAGTTAATAGGTAGATCGGTTCCAAGTATTGCAGGGACGGCGACGAACAGACGAAACAGACTTTGCAAATTTATAAACGAAAGCAAAATTTTCTTTATTTCTTCTTTGATTTATTTTTAATTCTTTTATTATACCAGCCCTTATAAAAAGGTAATACTGAAATAAATAAGACCAGATCTTCGTCCTACGCCAGGTGTTGGAAAAACTGGGAATTCAACCGCGATGTACAACAAATCTTCGTGGACTTCAAACAAGCTTACGATTCTGTTAGCGGAGAGGCATTGTGGGAGACTATGGGAGTACCTGGAAAGCTGGTACGATTAGCAAAGGTGAGCACGGAGAACGCTTCCGCACCAGAATTGGCAGCAGCACGTCGGAGGAATTCCTCATTGGCACCGGGCTTAGACAAGGAGATCCTCTCGCCCCCCTGCTGTTTAACTTTGCACTGGAACATGCAGTAAGGAAAGCTCAGCCACAACTGACAAACGGATTTGCCGCCCAAGGATCAAAAATATTATTAGCCTTTGCGGATGACGTGGACACAATTGCACAATCCACCAGAGATGCAAAAGAAGTTTTCACCCTATTCGAGAACGGAGCCAAGGAAGTTGGTCTTAAGATCAACGAGGACAAGACCAAGTACATGGTGGTTACGAAGAACCCAAGACCAAGGGTTAGACAAAACGTAACAATTAATGAATACAATTTTGAAGTCGTCAAAGAATTTAAGTGCCTGGGAGCGATCATAACCTCTGAAAATAAATATGAAAAGGACGTGGCAGCCAGGATCATTGCAGAAAACAGGGCATATTACTCATTAAGGACCCTACTTAAATCAAAAATACTCTCAAGACCAGCAAAAATAAGAGTATATATAAGACAATAATTCGTCCCACAATAACGTATGGAAGCGAAACATGGACTCTGAATCAGCGGGAAACGACAAAATTACTGGTACTTGAAAGAAAGATACTGCGGACTATCTATGGGCCTTGCAGAGAAGAGACAATAGGAGAATGGAGAAGAAGACACAATGATGAACTCCAGACAATATATGGAGATGAAAACATAGTACGCTACATTAAAGCAAACAGATTACGATGGGCGGGTCACGTGCTAAAATCAAGTGACGAAAGACTTCTGAACGCCACATTCTGGGACATTCCCGATGGAAAAAGGTCAGTTGGACGCCCAAGAAAGAGATGGAAGGACGCAGTAGCCCGTGATCTACGCAAAATAGGAATACAGCAATAGGAAATAGCTGCTCAGGACCGACAACAATGGAGGGAAATGATGATGAAATAAATATGCAAATCAAAGGAATGTAATATTCTTACGTATTTTGTTTAAATATTAATAGAAAAATACACGTATCTTTTTAGTATTTCCTGAGGATTCGAAAATTTAAAAAATTTTCACATTATTGACTAGACTCTTTTGCATATTGAAATGTTTATTCATAGATGTTGTATTTGCCACAAAATGTAGTCAATATTGATTTAGATTTCGAATTAATTGGATTCAGTGGAGGATCCAGAGGGGGGCTCACGAGGTCATGATCCCCCCAAATTAAATTAAAAATCAATTCAATAATCCTAAAAAAAAGAAAAACCGAGAGCTGTCAAACAAAAAAAATTTAGGCCCATCCAAAAAATAAAAAAAACCCACTTATTATAGGGGTGGTAAGACTAAGTGACCCTGCATCAGAGAAAAGTAATTAAATGGTCCTCAAGATCCATGATCCCCCCTCCCCCCAAATTTCTGGATCCGCTACTGACTGGATTAGGAGTAACTGTTTTTTATTTAAACACAACCAAAACAAAAAACCTTTTTTGATAATTACTTTACTTCCCTTCTTAAAAGAATCCACCCAATTATCACGGAGACGTTGTAACATTCGTTGGAATAACACGAGACAAACCAGCACAGCGTCCAATAATTGCCATAATGCAGACATCACAAAAGCTTAACGAAGTAGTATAGTGCGGGTATTACCAGGACAGTGATGGGCACTATAGTTTCAGTTTGAAATTAAAGAATGGAAATTACATCTCATTTAGAAATGAAATGTCTGACGAATAAACAGCATTCATAACAGATATTTCCACAAACAGATTATTGTTGATGTGCTTGAAATGAGTTCTTGAACATGCGGGGCTATGGGATGTTGTAACGTGATGGAATGATTATCTCGGTAGCAATCTTGGTATATTGTTGGGTCAATTGTTCATAATAAAAAACTTTATTTAATGAATAAATAAATGAATAATAACGACAAGTTTGTTCTTATTGTTCTTTTTCTTCATTATCTTTTGGCATCATAGTCCTGGATGGGTTTTTGCCTGTCTGACTGTCCTTCCATTCAGATCTCTCTTGTAGCCTTCTCCTCTATTGTATTATGTTCACGGTTTTTAGGTCGTTTTTACTATAAGGAAAAAAAGAAGAAGAAAAAACGACAAAAAAAATTTGTTAATTAGTGAAAAATTCCCGGGAACCGGATTATCGGAACAGCATTTCAAAATTTATAATCCCCGTGACGTTATTAAAAAAAATTAAAAACAAATTAGAACAATTTTCAAATGTCATTTTAGAGGGGAGTTAAATTAAAATTTGAATTTATCAATACATTTATCGAAAATATACATAAAAATAAAGTAACGAGGTTTTATACAGTTTTATATTCTTTTGGTAACAACCGCGTTTTTGCAATTGAAAATATAGTAACATTTGATAAACAAATGAAATATCTCATAAATTATTAAATATTTTTAACCATTTTCTTTCTCTTAATACTGGTAATATAGCCCAACTTCTCCTATTAAATAAAATAAAATAATTTATAGTGCTTATTTAAACCGCAAAAAATACTTTTATGCAAATTTGATTTTTAAATTTTATATATAATTATTTAAATAAATTGGGGGTCAAATTTAATTGAGTAAGTCTTAGGTGAACGATTTGTCCTTCAGCTTTGTAGAAAAAACCCTAAAGACCTTCATTAAAATGTAAATTACCTCAGCAGTTAAAAAAGTAAATATTGTGCCAAAATGACCTCTTTTTAATTATACAGAGAGTCTGTAAAGTGGAATAAATTCAATATCTCAAATACTAATTGTTTTTTTGGAAAATGCTCAGACCCGTCGATTAGTATTTCAAATTGTCCTTTTTGACATTCAAAAAAAATGTATACAGGGTGTCCCAATTTAGAGATATGACGTCATCGTCGATTTTCTTAAATGGCAACACTGTCATTTTGATAGCTAATTTGATAGGGTTTGTAAAGTTATACATAACTGCAAAATATCAAATTTTTACTCTCTACCATTTACAAGATAATAGAAAATAACAAAGTTATATCTGTAATTTGGAATATATTCAATAATTAAAATACTAACTGTTTTTTTGAAAAATGCTCAGACCCGTCGATTAGTATATCAAATTGTCATTTTTGACATATAATAATAATGTATACAGTGTGTCCCAATTTAGAGATATGACGTCATCGTTGATTTTCTTAAATGGCAACACTATCATTTTGATAGCTATTTTGATAGCGTGTGTAAAGTTATACACATCTGAAAAATTTCAAAATTTTATTCCCCACCATTTACAAGATAATAAAAAATAACAAAGTTATGAAGAACAAGAAGTAATCAAATAATAATTGAATTTATTTATTTCAATTAAGCAAATGCTCATAACGTTGCCCATTGACAATTTGACAATAATTGAGGGCAACATTATGAGTTTTTGCTTAATTTATTGAAATAATTAAATTCAATTATTAGTTGATTACTTCTTTTTCATAACTTTGTTATTTTTTATTATCATCTAAATGGTAGAGAATACAAATTTGAAATTTTGCAGTTGTGTATAACTTTATACACCCTATCAAAATAGCTATCAAAATGACAGTGTTGCCATTTAAGAAAATCAACGATGACGTCATATCTCTAAATTGGGACACCCTGTATACATTATTATTATATGTCAAAAAGGACAATTTGATATACTAATCGACGGGTCTGAGCATTTTTCAAAAAAACAGTTAGTATTTTAATTATTGAATATATTCCAAATTACAGATATAACTTTGTTATTTTCTATTATCTTGTAAATGGTAGAGAATAAAAATTTGAAATTTTGCAGTTATGTATAACTTTACAAACCCTATCAAATTAGCTATCAAAATGACAGTGTTGCCATTTAAGAAAATCGACGATGACGTCATATCTCTAAATTGGGACACCCTGTATACATTATTATTGAATGTCAAAAAGGACAATTTGAAATACTAATCGACGGGTCTGAGCATTTTCCAAAAAAAACAATTAGTATTTGAGATATTGAATTTATTCCACTTTACAGACTCTCTCTGTATAAACAATGATTCCCTTATATGATTTGGATACTTTCTTGAAAATATCTTTTGTACTCACCTAAACTTTGATATAAAATTGATTTTAGTTATAAAACTTTAGGTTTTATTTAAAATAGATTCCCCATTTTGTGCATTTTTGCGTTTGTGTATTGTGTGTTTATATTGCATTTTAAACAAAAGATGGTTACCCATTGACATTTTTTATAAACAAGAAACTTCACAAGAATAAACAAAGGAAACAATAAAATACCAAAAGCAATCCAGAAACACTTCCTAGAGGATTTAAAAGATGAGAACAATACCATATTATATAAAGGGCTTATCAGAAATATTAAAAAGGATAGGAAATATGTAAAAGACCACAACAACATTCAAAACAACCATGGCACTGATCTATCCTGTCCAAAGCCAAGCCGAAAAACACACAAGAAAGATCAAAGAACTGCATCTATAAAACATCCTGAGAATGTAACAATTTCTATGTGGTAGAAACGAAAAATTACCAGATCCATCTTCTTTTTTTTATTGACCATGTCGGCCTTCGACGGTAATCCAGTAATCAGTATCGAACAACCTATAAGACTAATAACAATGATTAATGACACGTCACTAAGGTTCTAAAAAAATAGTTTTTAGTAAATTTGCCTACTGCGGTTGGACCAATTACAAACAAGCATTACAGCGCCGTTTTGAATTACTCCTCCTAGTTTAAAAACAAAGATAGATTTTTCCCTTTCCCTTTCCCAAATTTTTCCCTTTTCCAAATAGAAGGGATTGAAAAGATAAATTTTGATGAATTTTTTCAAACCCAGTTTATAATACTACATCCATTGTATACATAAATTTGAAAAATATCGTTAAAATACTAACTATGAATAATTTGCAACTTTATGTAGGTATTTATCATAATGCTTAACATCAAATTGTGAAATCCAAAAATGTCAGGCGAAGGTGCAAGGTGTAGCATCTGTGATGTATGCAAATAGGTAGTATTCGGAACGCACTCAAGTTGGTAATATTGTAAGAGTGACGTGATAGTGACAAGGACAGTGAAGCGGAAATAAAAAACCATTCTGAATCTAGACACGATAGATACAAGTTGTTTCATTATAACCTATCCTCCAAAGTTAACCTAGGAACCCTACCACGTGTTACATTATAACATTACATGGTGCCGAAACCGTAACCAAACCGAAGAAAAACGTATATAAGAAGCATAATGGAATTCAAGGCAGCAATAAATTCCATGCAGATGTCGGGTAACGTGTATGAAAATTGGAAATTCTTCATACAAACATTCAAAAACTACTTACAAGCTACAGAATTAACAAAGAAACCTGAAATAACCCAGTGTGCACAGCTATTACAGTTAATAGGGGACGAAGGGTTCAAAATATATAACACGTTTAAGTTCTCAACAGAAGAAAAAGACAAGTTAGAACTGTTAATAAAAAAATTTGAAGCACATTTCAAGCCAAAAAGCAACGTGTCAAATGCAAGGTATTGCCTGTTCACCAGAAAACAAGAAGAAGGTGAGTCAGTAGACAAATTTATAACAGATATTATAAACAAGGCAAAAAATTGTGAGCTAGAGAATTTGGAGGACAGTCTGATTAAGACTTGCATAACTTGTGGGGTAGCAGATGAAACGATGAGACAGAGACATTAGAAGAAGATGAGATGAGCTTGGAAAAAGCAATCAATCTGTGTAAAAGTATAGAAAGTTCGAAAATCCAGTCTGAAAAAATGAAGTCAGAGGAGGTGCACTACGTAAAGAAAAGAAACTTCAATAAGAAATATGAAAATAGAGAACAGTGGGAAGACAGAAGAGTGAATCCAACTCATTCGAAGTCCCAAGACGGCCAGTTCAATGGTAAATCTGGAAGCAGTTTAGGGTGCAGTAGGTGCGGAATGGAGCACAGAGGCCAACCATGCAAAGCATATAAAGCTAAGTGTAATTTATGTAATAAAATAGGGCATTATGCAAAAAAATGTTTTCAAAAACAAATTAAGTATGTAGATGTAGATGATTCAGAATCAGATGATTTGTTTATAGGCTTGGTAAATACTAAAAATAGCAGTTTTGATGATGATTTCATGATAAATTTTGAAGTTAACAAGCGTAAATTAAGCTGTAGATTAGATACAGGGGCAATGGCAAACGTAATATCAATAAATAAGTTAAATTCTCTAGAAGTTAATGTTGAACTACAGAAAACAAACTGCAAGTTAACGACATTTTCGGATGAAACACTTAGGGTCATTGGAAAATGTAGTTTAGAATGCAAGTATAAAGATAACATGTACAACATAATGTTTTATGTGGTAGAAATTAATTCACCAACGGTATTAGGTCTTCCTACATGTAAAGCTTTAAATATACTACAAAGAATCAATACTATAGAAAAAAGTGAAAATAATTTGAATTCTAGAGAAGTTACATTTAAAAATGATTACTCTGATGTGAAAAAAATATTTAAAGAAGTTTTTTCAGGTATAGGCTGCTTGGATGAGCCATATAAAATCATGCTAAATGAAACTGCACAACCAGTTATACATCCTCCAAGAAAGATTCCACTACAATTAAAGGAGAAACTAAAACTTGAATTAGCTGAAATGGAGAAAAATGGAATAATTGAGAAGGTTGATGAACCTACAGATTGGGTCAACTCGATAGTCTTGGTAAGAAAACCAAAAAGTAATTCCATAAGAGTTTGTATAGATCCTAGAGACTTGAATAAAGCTATCAAAAGAGAGCACTTTCAACTCCCTACGATTGATGAAATAGCTGCAAATTTAAAAGGTAACGTTTATTTCAGCAAGCTTGATGCCTCAAAAGCATTTCGGAGCATAAAGCTTGATGATGAAAGTAGTAAATTATGTACTTTTAACACTTGCTATGGTAGATATAAATTTTTAAGACTGCCTTATGGCATTAGTTCAGCAAGTGAGGTGTTTCACAAAAGATTCAGTAAAATATTTAATATGGAGGGTGTAGAAACATATATTGATGATTTAATTGTTTATGGCTCATCAAAACAACAACATGATAAATGTTTATATCAAGTTTTAGAAAGAGCTAGGATAAATAATGTCAAATTTGATTATGAAAAATGTAGTTTTGGTGTAAAAAATGTAAAATTTTTGGATTTAATTACAATAAAGATGGTCAAAGTGTTGATAGTGATAAAATTAAAGCCATTCAAGATATGAAAAAGCCAGAAAATAAAAAAGACATACAGAGATTATTAGGAATGATAACGTATTTGTCTAAACACATAAAAAATTTGTCAGACTTAACCGCACCTCTTAGGGAATTAATTAAAGAAAATGTAGAATGGCATTGGTCACATAAACATGATGAATGTTTTAGTAAAATTAAGGAAATAATTTCAAAAAGCCCAGTATTAAGACATTTTGATATAAATGAAAAGTGTTTAATATCGGTTGACTGTTCAAAAGACTCAATAGGAGCTGTACTCTTACAAAAAGGTCAACCAGTAGCTTACATATCAAAGGCTTTAACTTTAACACAACAAAATTATGCACAAATTGAAAAAGAACTTCTTGGAGTTCTGGTGGCATGTGAGAAATTTCATAATTATATATATGCTTCCAAGTTTGATATAGAAACTGATCACAAACCATTGATATCCATAGTAAAGAAACCCTTAATGAATGCGCCACCACGACTTCAAAGAATGTTATTTAAATTGCAGAGGTATGACTATAATCTGATGTATAAAAAAGGTAAAGAACTATATATAGCTGATACGCTATCGAGATGTTGTTCGGAATTGCCTGTAATAAAGAATGATTTAGATATTGAACTAGAATCACAAATTTGTTTAGTAAGATTAAACATTAATGTTTCAAACAATCAACTGCAAAAAATCAAAGAAGAGACTAGCAAAGACAAAACTTTAATTGATCTAAAGACTTTCATAAAAAAAGGTTGGCCAAAAGAATTAAATAATGTACATAAAGATTTAAAAGCATTTTTTAAGATTAAAGATGAAATAACCTTCTTTGATAGTTTGTTGATGAGGAATAGTCAAATTATAATTCCTCATGTAATGAGAAAAGAAATGTTAAAAAGAATTCACTATGGCCATCAAGGAATAAATAAATGTAAAATGTTAGCTAGACAATCATTATATTGGCCTTCCATGACAGTTGACATTGAGAATGAAGTTAAAGGTTGTCCAATTTGCCCACAATTTGAAAATGCAAAGAGAGAACCTTTGACTCCACACAATATCCCAGAACTCCCCTGGGAGGAAGTTGGCTCTGATATATTTTACATAGGTCAAAAAAGTTATTTAATGGTGGTAGATTATTACAGTAAATATCCAGAAATTTATTTGTTGAACGATACAACCAGTTCAACTATAATTACACATTTAAAATCGATATTTGCTCGTCATGGAATACCAAAAATATTTTACTCTGATGGTGGACCACAATACACAGCCAATGAATTTGTTAAATTTTGTCAAGAATGGGAATTTAAAAGCATAAAGTCAAGCCCAGAAAATCATAGATCTAATGGTCTAAGTGAAAGATATATTCAAACCTACAAAAAAGCGCTAAGAAAATCTCTTAGAGATGGTAAAGATACATATTTAACATTGCTACAACTTAGAAATACACCAATTGATTCAAATTTACCATCACCATCTCAACTTTTAATGTCAGAGTACTTAGAACTCAGATTCCCACCACTGACAAAATTCTAAAACCAAAATTATGTAATGCTAAAATAGTAATCAGCGATTTTCAGAAAAGACAAAACAGTCAAAAAGCTTATTATGATAGAGGGACAATAAATTTAAAACCGCTTAAAAATAATGAAAAAGTTTATATTAAAGATAAAAACAAATTGAGAGGTCTTATCACACATAAATTAAGAGATAAAACCTACTCGATTAAATTAAGAGATTCTGGGTCAGAAATTGCAAGAAATAGACAATTTTTAGTTCGCATTCCTGCAACTTCTGACGATGAACATTCAGATAACGAATCTGAAACTAGTGAGTCACAAAATTTTGAAAGTGTCTCTGATAACCATTCTGATCATCACTCTCCAATAAACTTACCTCCACAAACCTCTTCAGGTCGAATTGTTAAAAAACCTGATAGACTAGATTTATAAGTAATTTTATTATAAAATAAAAGGGGGTAAAGGGTGAATGAAACAATTGTGGAAATTTATAAATGTTTATTTAAAGATTTGTTAAAGAAAGTTATGTTTATTTTGTCATTATAAAAAGAGGGGGATGTGATGTATGCAAATAGGTAGTATTCGGAACGCACTCAAGTTGGTAATATTGTAAGAGTGACGTGACAGTGACAAGGACAGTGAAGCGGAAATAAAACGAGAGGATCTGCGTCATAAAGTTAGCGAAACGGTTTTTTTAAAGTCGTTATTTTGACTTCTACCATAGCTCAAAAAATTGCACCTCGTTTGCGGATAATTGCACCATTCAAAATTTCATTTGCGGAGTTTCCGCTTTCGAGATATAAGCAAATCAAAAGTGGAGATTTCGGCGCAGCGCTAAAAATAAATGTCGATTTTCAGGGTATAAAATGCCGTAAAGTCACTAAATAACCATATCAAAAAATTGCACCTCGTTTGCGGATTATGAATAAACTGGTTTTAATTGAAAATTGTGAAAATTGAAAATGTTATAAAGGAAAAATGTTGTTAATGTTGGTTGCCTATACTGTAGGGGCAAAGGTATGCCAGAATAATTTTCACTTTTGGTAAACCTAAACTGTAAGGCTAAAAGTAGTATGTACCATAGTCAAAATAACTCCTCCTGACTTAAAGGTAATCCCTCCTTTGAAATTTCATTTGCGGATATTCCATTTTTAAGTTATATCAAAATGAAATTTCTCGGGACAGCGCCAAAGTATATATTTCCATTATCGGGATATTTATTAAAAGCTGTAAAAATAACAATAACTATATCATTTAATTTCTTCTGGTTTGAGGATTACGAATAGACCTGGTTTAAACTAAAAATCATAAAGCTTAAAAAATTTCCGAAGAAAAAATTTTTCCATTTTGGTGGTCCTAAACTGTATTTGCAAAAGTATTATCTGTATTGTAATGTATATCTAAAATAATTGCTACTGACCTAAGAAAATCCCTCCAGTCGAAATTTCATTTGCGGATTTTCCGTTTTAGAGTTATAAAAAATAAAAATTTTCGGCGCCGCACCAAAGTGTTTATTTCCTTTTTGTAAATATCAAAAGCTATAAAACCACTAAATAATCATATCTTTTAATTCCTCCTCGTTTGAGGATTATGAATATACCTTTTTACTAAACTAAAATTTTTAACTTTTAACTAAAAATCATAAAAATTAAGAATTTTCCGAAGAAAAAAGATTTCCATTTTGGTGGGACTAAACTGTATTAGCAAAAGTATTATCCACCATATCTAAAATAATTCCTCCTGATTTGAGGATAATCCCTCCATTCGAAATTTCATTTGCGGATTTTCCGTTTTCGAGATATAACCAAATAAAAAGTTGAGATTTCAAATAAATTTTCATTTTCTGGGTATAAAAAGCCGTAAAATTGCTAAATGACCATATCACCTAATTGCTTCTCGTTTGCGGATTATAAATAAACTGGCTTTAATTGAAAATAATAAAAAAAATTTTATAAAGAAAAACGATATTAATGTCGGTTGTGGTTGCCTACACTGTAGGGGCAAAGGCAAAGCAATAGTAGTGATGTTGATTATAGTTACTTTCGAGGATTCGTTACAAATCGTTACTTTTGTATAAAATAATCATTTACAAAATAAAAATGTATACCATTTTTATTCAGTTACAATGCGAAGGCAAAACAATCTTACTTTTCAATTAGAATACGGAGTGCAATCCAGCTACCGAGAGCTTTTCCCACACATTGCAACTGAAACAAATAGGGTAGGGGACTTCTGGCAATTGAAAGATGAAGTTTTTCAATCCTAATAGCAACATTAATAATATTGAAAATATTAAAAATATTACTAAAAGATTTTTAAATTGAAAAACTTATTGGTACACTTTCCTGGTGACACCTCCAAGACTTCTACAATTTGCAAGCCAAATGCATACTGCAGTGAAGACAAAGGGAAGGAATTCTACACTATGCAATTCACATCCCCGTCTGCAGCTTGGTATAAAGTTCCAACGGAAAATGCACCTAGTTACTCATTTTCAGTTGCAATGCGAAGGCAAAACAATCTTACTTTTCAATTAGAATACGGAGTGCAATCCAGCTCTCTGAATCGCGATTTTCGATTCTTATTGGAATATCATCGGAGAGACCGTAGGCTTGTTATCCATATCCTAACTGACCAGCACCGAGAGCTTTCCCATACATTGCAACTGAAACAAATAGGGTAGGTGACTAGCGTCATCTGGCAATTGAAAGATGAAGTAAGAAAAGTAAGATTGTTTTGCCTTCGCATTGCAACTAAATAAAAATGGTATACATTTTTATTTTATAGTCGTATTACTCCGTAGAGTAACTAGGTGCATTTTCCGTTGGAACTTTACCAAGCTGCAGACGGGGATGTGAATTGCATAGTGTAGAATTTCTTCCCTTTGTCTTCACTGCAGCATCCATTTGGCTTGAAAATTGTAGAAGCCTTGGAGGTGTCACCGGACGGGTGAACCCTGGAGAACCTGAGCAACCTTACCGGAGATTGGGTAACCAACCCCAGTGGAAAGTAGGGTAAGGGCTGACGAGGAAGGGAGAAATAGTCCTCCGAAAAGGGGGTTGGGCGATAGGCCAGTAACCTATTCTTGTAAAAAAAGTACTACTACGAAACCTTCAGATAGGCCCCGGAATGGACGGATATCAAGACGACGACTTTGGCAACGGAATATGGAATTTATGCTGGGAACATGGAATGTCAGAACGCTAAATAGACCAGGAGCTCAGAGGATCCTTCTACGCGAACTGAAAAGATATAAAATAGGAATCACTGCAATACAAGAAACTAAATGGTTGGGAAAACGTAGCCGGGACACTAAAACACACACTATACTGTATAGCGGTAAAGATGAAGGAAATAAAGAATTTGGAGTAGCCTTTATCGTAGATAACAAAAATGATAACAGATTTTCAAGCCATCAATGAAAGAATCTGCAAGCTTAGGATAAAAACGTATTTCTTTAACATAACCCTTATAAATGTGCACTGTCCCACAAATGAACAGGAAGAAGACACTAAGGTAGCCTTTTATCAAGATCTAGAACGAATCTATGACTCAATACCAAGAAACGACATTAAAATGGTGATAGGCGACACAAACGCCAAGATCGGAAAAGAAGAAGAGTACATAGGGGTAATAGGGAAACATAGGGAAACACAATAAATTAAATAGACCATATACTGACTGAAAAAAGAATGGCGACGAGTATATTAGATGTAAAAAGCAGACGTGGTGCAAGCTGTGACTCAGACCATCTACTAGTGCAGACACGGTTTAGATGCAAAATCAGTCGAAAGGTAAAGGAAAAATATCCAAAACAAGAAAAACTAACCTTAGATAACCTAAAAGTCCCTGAGGTACAAGAAAGATTTGAGAGAACAGTGGATGAAAAATTACTAGAAGAAAACAGAGCAGACTCCACAATAGAAAATCAATGGAACACCATAAGCAGTATCATACTAAACACAGCGAAAGAAGTCCTAGGAACAAAGACACAACGGAGAGAAGAAACATGGTTCGATGAAGAATGCAAACAAGCTATACAGGAAAGAAATAAAGCACATAAGAATTACATACTCAGACGTACTAGAGAGAGAAAAACAGAATTTGAGAACAAAAGACGAAGAGCAGATAAACTGTGCAGGCAGAAAAAGAGAAAGTACGAAAACCAACGGATACTAAATATAGAAAGGGAGTTTAAGGAAACGATAAACACGTAGTTCATACCAACTTATCAAACATTTAAGACAGGGATACAAACCGAAGACTAGCCTCTGCAAAAATAAGAAGGGTGAAATCATTAGCGATATGGACGAAATTAAGATAACCTGGATGACATATTTTAAGGAAGTATTAAACAAAGGGGCACAACCACCATTACAACAACAGAGGCAGCAGCAGACATGGCAGGAGGTACAACAAGAACTGGGGGAAGATGGAGAAGAAAATGAATTAACTAGACCCCCAAAGCTAGAGGAGGTCCAAACGGCAATCCACATACAAAAAAGCCATAAAGCATCGGGAATAGATAAAATACCGGCAGAACTACTCAAGCAAGGAGGAAGGAATTTGACACAACAGATGTACCAGCTAATACGAGAGATATGGATAGAAGAAGAAATCCCCCAACAGTGGAAGAAAAGTATAATCTGCCCTATTCATAAAAAAGGAGACAAACTGTTGTGTCAGAATTATAGAGGCATCTCTTTACTTTGTTCGGGATACAAAATATTCACAAACATCCTTAATCGAAGACTTCAACCTCTCACGGAAAAAATCATCGGGGAATATCAAGCAGGGTTTAGGCAAAATAGATCTACCATTGACCAACTATTTACAGTTAAACAAATACTAGCCAAAGCATGGGAATATGACATGGACGTTTACAATGGGTGCGTTCGGACGACCATAGCGGCTGATTGTCAGCAGAAATCGGCTGAGTGGTTGTATCCAGCCATGATAGGGAAAGCTTAGTAAATCTCTCAGCGGCTGACTTCCAGCGGTGACGTCTGACAGCTATTGCTAGCTCAGCTGTCCAGCCGCTGTGGTCGTCCGAACGCACCCAATCTCTTTGTAGATTTTAAAGAAGCCTATGATTCAATAGATAGAATAATTCTACCTAATATATTGGAAGAATTTAGCATACCATCAAAATTAATACGACTAGTGCAAATGACAATGACAGAAACAGAAGCACAGGTATGTATTCAAGGACAGATCACTGATGCGTTTACGATAACGCAAGGATTGAAACAAGGCGACGGACTGGCTCCAACGCTTTTTAATCTTGTTCTTGAATATGTAATTAGACGGTTGACGGTGAGAGGAAATAACATACTTACAAACAAATCTACCCAATTAGCAGCATACGCAGATGATATAAACATAATGAGCAGAACAATAAATGCAGCGGAAGAAACCTACGTTGGGTTGAAACAGAGTGCAGAAGCAGTAGGGCTAGCAATAAATACAAATAAAACAAAACTACTCATACAAAACAGATCAAACAGACCGGCGCAACAACACTTTATTGACGATATACAACATATGAATAGATTCACGTACCTAGGAATGGATCTGGTTGCAAGCAATGAAGAAAACCGGAAATAAATAGAAGGCTTGTGCTGGCAAATAAAGCCTATTTCGCGATGGGCCACATATTCAAATCGCGAGACGTACACCGGAAAACAAAACTCCGGGTACATAAAACAATAATCAGGCCCATAGTAAGTTATGGCTGCGAAACATGGGTGGTGACACAGAAATCTGCCAATGCATTAGATGTGTTTGAAAAAAAAAATATACCGTAGGATACTGGGCCCAATAAGTGAAAATAACAACTTGCGAATTAGGTATAATAGAGAAATATACGAGCAATATAGCGAACCAACTCTAGCACAATACACTAAACTGCAGAGATTACGGTGGGCAGGGCACGTGGTCCGCATGCATGAGAATTGAATCCCCAGAAAATTGTGAATGCAAGAATGCAGGGAAAAAGACCTGTTGGAAGACCTAAAAAGAGATGGGAAGACGAAGTCGATGAGGATGACAGGAACTTCCTGGGAACGCGTTCATGGAAAAGAACAGCGGTAAATCGAAATGATTGGAGAAGCTTGTTGAAGGAGGCCAAGGCTCAATTTGGGCTGTAGTGCCATTGGATGGATGGATGGATGGATGGATGGAGGTGTCACCAGGAAAATGTACCAATAAGTTTTTCAATTTAAAAATCTTTTAGTAATATTTTTAATATTTTCAATATTATTAATGTTGCTATTAGGATTGAATAACTTCATCTTTAAATTGCCAGATGACGCTAGTCACCTACCCTATTTGTTTCAGTTGCAATGTGTGGGAAAAGCTCTCGGTGCTGGTCAGTTAGGATATGGAGAACAAGCCTACGCTCTCTCCGATGAGATTCCAATAACAATCGAAAATCGCAATTCAGAGAGCTGGATTGCACTCCGTATTCTAATTGAAAAGTAAGATTGTTTTGCCTTCGCATTGCAACTGAATGAAAATGGTATACATTTTTACTTTATAGTCGTATTACTCCGTAGAGTAACTAGGTGCATTTTCCGTTGGAACTTTACCAAGCTGCAGACGGGGATGTGAATTGCATAGTGTAGAATTCCTTCCCTTTGTCTTCACTGCAGCATCCATTTGGCTTGCATATTGTAGAAGCCTTGGAGGTGTCACCAGGGAAGTGGACCAATAAGTTTTCAATTAAAAAATCATTTAGTAATATTTTTAATGTTTTTCAATATTATTAATGTTGCTATTAGGATTGAAAAACTTCATCTTTCAATTGCCAGATGACGCTAGTCACCTACCCTATTTGTTTCAGTTGCAATGTGTGGGAAAAGCTCTCGGTGCTGGTCAGTTAGGATATGGAGAACCAGCCTAAGCTCTCTCCGATGAGATTCCTATAAGAATCGAAAATCTCGATTCAGAGAGCTGGATTGCACTCCGTATTCTAATTGAAAAGTAAGATTGTTTTGCCTTCGCATTGTAACTGAATAAAAATGGTACACATTTTTATTTTGTAAATGATTACTTTATACAAAAGTAACGATTTGTAACGAATCCTCGAAAGTAACTATAATCAACATCACTACTATTCCTTTGCCTTTGCCCCTACAGTGTAGGCAACCACAACCGACATTAATATCGTTTTTCTGTATAAAATTTTCAATTTTTATTATTTTCAATTAAAGCCAGTTTATTTATAATCCGCAAACGAGGAGCAATTAGGTGATTATACCCAGAAAATGAAAATTTATTCGAAATCTTAACTTTTTATTTGGTTATATCTCGAAAACGGAAAATCCGCAAATGAAATTTCGAATGTAGGGATTTTCTTACGTCAGAAACAGTCATTTTAGATATACATTACAATACAGATAATACTTTTGCAAATACAGTTTAGGACCACCAAAATGGAAAATTTTTTTCTTCGGAAAATTTTTAAGCTTTATGATTTTTAGTTTAAACCAGGTCTATTCGTAATCCTCAAACCAGAAGAAATGAAATGATATAGTTACTGTTATTTTTACAGCTTTTAATAAATATCCCGATAATGGAAATATATACTTTGGCGCTGTCTCGAGAAATTTCATTTTGATATAACTTAAAAATGGAATATCCGCAAATGAAATTGCAAAGGAGGGATTACCTTTAAGTCAGGATGAGTTATTTTGACTATGGTACACAGCGGCGGCTCGTGGGTCAATCTTCAGGGGGGTCATTTTGGTTTGAAAACTTCAAACTGTTGATTTTTTAAAGTATTTAAAAGATCTTTTAGCATTTATATTTTAGATAAAAAATACAGACTTAGATAAAACTCAATACTATTTACCCTAGTTTTCCGAAAATTAAATTTGTCTTTTTTTAGAGTAAATCTTTTAAAAAATATAGGAAAAATGGTATGAACAGGTTATTGACTGATATATAGATAGGAATATTTATAGTATAATAAATTGTAAATTTATTAAAACGAAACTTACTTTAAATATTTTTATATTTTAAGTCAATTCTTCTATCCTTTAGTTCTGCAAAATAGTCTATGACCTTCTCATTGAAATTTGGAATGCTCTTGACAAGCGTTTTCTCGATGCTCAGCATAGACAAGGCACTAAGTCTAGGTTGTCCCATCGTATTACGCAGGAATGTTTTTACTCTTTTTAAAGTAGAAAAACATCTCTCACTTTCCACGGTTGTCATAGGGAGTGTGCACAAAATATTTAATAACTTCACTGCTTCAGAAAATGTTTCAGACAAATTCATGTTAATAAAAAGCTGAAGTATGGCTACTGCACCAGCACTATTGCGAAAATCCTCACGACAATATAAGACTTCAAGTTCCGATTTTAGTTTGGAAATATTCACTGTGGGATAATTAGCCGTCACCATTTTTAAAATATTTTGCGGAAAGTTGGTAGTGTATGCTTCAAATTTCTCTATGTAGAATAACTGTGAAATCATGAGATGATCATTGAAACTAAACCTGTGATTTATTTCAGATATAATAATATCACAAATTTCAAGTGCAGTTCGTCGCTTTGGATCCTCTGCAGTAGTTTTTCTTTTTTTTGCTGTTGATGTGCTTGGTACTTCTGATTCCAAAATAGTATTTCTAATTATTTGGATATTGTTGTTAAAAGACAGGATACAATTTTTGACAGATATAACATCAATGTCTCGCATTTGCAATTGTTTAAACAATATATCAACATGGGGCATTATTTTATGGAAAAAATTTAACCAAAATAAAAAATGCTCATCTTCCAAATGTCTTTTTAAACCAGTTGCTTGATTTATATTGTTACCATCTTGCTCCTCATCAATAATTTCCTCTAAGCAAGATTTTAAATCATCTTTATAAGTGTATACAATTTCAACACATTTTGTATTGAAAGCCCATCGAGTAGGCGCAGCTTTAGGTAGCCTTACTTTAACCACTCTATCCAGAACCATCGTACGTTTTGGAGATCGGCCGAAAAAGGACGAAAATCCGTGTAAATTTGCAAAAAATATTTTTATCGGTTTGTGTTGACTCGCCGCTTTTTGGAGGATAAGATTAAATTGATGGGCATAGCAGTGAATGAAGTGTGCATTTGGGTATATTTCTTTAATTTTTGTTTGTACTCCTCCCAGTTTACCGCTCATGACTGATGCACCATCGTAACTTTGGGCAATCAATTTTTCAGGTGCTTCATTAATTTTTAATAATTGAAGTTCTTCCAATATTACATTAGTTAAATGTTGTGCTGTAGTACCTAGGGGGTTAACAAATTTCCAAAATCTTTCATGTACAATACCAGTTAATACATATCGCAATATGATAATCATCTGCGTTTTATTGGAGCTGTCTGTGGTCTCATCTACTTGAATGGCCACAAAATTTGTCTGGCCAATCTCCTTCATGATATGAGTATGCACAATGGCTAACATTGATTCTAAAATATCGTTCTGAATTGTTTTCGATGTTCCTTTAAATACTGTACTTTTTTCAATGTGTTCTTTAAACATTAAATCCAGTTCAGAAACAAAATCGATAAGGCCCAGAAAAATTCCACGATTATTGGAGCTGTCACTTTCGTCATGACCGCGCAATGCAATTTCGAAAACTCCACAAAATTTTACACAGTCGATTAGTTTGTTTAAAATATACCTATTTTTAGATACCAATTCATTAAAGTCATGCACAGATTTACGATATACACTATCAAGTTGCTGTCTTATGTTAACACGTCCTAAACTTGCGTAACTCATTGATGAATTTATATGAGTAGTTGAAGAGGCATGTTTTGTAATTTTCACTTTTAAATGCTTAATGTCAGTTACTCCATTTTTCGCCCATACAGCGTCATTCGAAAACAGTAAACACGGATAGCAAAAAAATGCATTTCTCACACTGCAGCCACAAATCCAATCACACAAATTGTACATTGATTCTTTAAAATATCTTTGAATGTCCTTACCCCTATCCTTTGTTGTTTGTTTTAAATTCATGTTTGGTTTTGGTCGACCACTTTCTTTTTTCTCAAGCCGCCGTTCATAATTTAGTGTTCCAGCAGATTTTAAGGCAATTATTTCGTCAACAACACTCATCTTGTTTTTGTTACAATCACAAAAAAATCCAACAAAACAAAATAAATTACGCAAATACGCCGCGATCGATATAGACCTGCCGTGAAGTGCGGTCAGCAGACGGTAACTAACTAAACGTGAGGCCGTCGACTCTACTAGAGGTATACGACGGAAAGGTCACTCCCACTCTCGCCCACGAAATTGCTATCTGCCGTCTCTTTTCTATTTTACATGCATTTGTCCATAAGCCATAAGAACTGTATATAGACAATTTAAAATACGGCCCAGCCACGGGCTTGTGTATAGCGCGAGGCGCGACGTTATTATATCTATTATATTTGTTTTGCCAATGCAGACTGCTGAGAGAGAATTTTATATTTCAGAGTGAAGTTTTAGATAAAAGATATTTTTAATAAAATTGGTATTTTTATGAGATTATTTTAGGGGGGTCATTGACCAATTGACCCTAAGGAGGAGCCGCGCTTGATGGTACATACTACTTTTAGCCTTACAGTTTAGGTTTACCAAAAGTGAAAATTATTCTGGCATTCCTTTGCCCCTACAGTATAGGCAACCAACATTAACAACATTTTTCCTTTATAACATTTTCAATTTTCACAATTTTCAATTAAAACAAGTTTATTCATAATCCGCAAACGAGGTGCAATTTTTTGATATGGTTATTTAGTGACTGTACGGCATTTTATACCCTGAAAATCGACATTTATTTTTAGCGCTGCGCCGAAATCTCCACTTTTGATTTGCTTATATCTCGAAAACGGAAACTCCGCAAATGAAATTTTGAATGGTGCAATTATCCGCAAACGAGGTGCAATTTTTTGAGCTATGGTAGAAGTCAAAATAACGACTTTAAAAAAACCGTTTCGCTAACTTTATGACGCTGAGAGGATCATCGTAGGAAAAAAATTTTGCATTTGGATCCATATCAAGGTCGGTAAATTGGTCTTATTGCTAAATATATTACCTTTGAATATATAAAACATCTCACAGGTCGTAGATAAAATTTTCCTACGATGATCCTCTCGTGAAATTTCTAGCGGAACCGGCCATCTTGAACGTCTGTGGATGACTCATAAGTTTTTGTCAACGAGTTAGAAGGTGTTTGTGTATTGGATCAGCTGTGTGCATTGGCGTACCATCTGGTAAAGCTCCTGTATATGCAACCAATTAACTGAAGTTATTAGTATAATAAAATTTTATTTAACTGAATTTTCAACAAAATATTATATTAATACGTATTTTCTCTTGATCTATAGCTGTTTGTTTAACATCAAAGATGTAATAAAATCGTTAAGAATTTCTTTTCTTTCCTCTTTCAAAGGTACGTCACTGGAGATAGAAAGCAAATCTGACAGCTGATCGCCATTTGCAACCTCCTTCCTGGCTCGGAGTCATTTCGCATTGTACTCCTTCCTGGGCCCTGGGCCCTGATTCTAATTCATTTCGACAGTCGCAATTTCATTTCGACACCGCCATGACAGCCGGAGAGTATAGCGATTCTTGGGGATATTAACCTTATTATGTTGAGACTGCTCAGAATTTGGGTTGGCGCTTCCGTTTCTTGGATTTTGTTGATAGTCTGGGAAAATTATCGAAAAATTACCATTTTTGGGAAAAATTATTTACCAGCTATTTTATTGCTAAAATCGAATCTTAAGATTGCATATATTAGTAATATGGGGTATGACAAGTCCGCAGAAAGTGTGTTATTTTATTTATAAACAAATTAGCACTCCTAAATCTTCTTTTTTTTTTCAATTAGTGGTCTGTAACTCCTATAATTTTTCCTTTGAGCCAAAAACACTCAAATAAAAATTCACCGTAATTTAGTTCTGCACAAAGTTATTTTTTTCCGATTTCCTTCAACAAAAATTTTACTCAGAAAATCCGAGTTTTCCCAAAAAATCTGCCATTTTCAATTAAAATTTTAGGGAAGTACCTAATTATTTATCAATAATTAAATAATTGAAGACATGAAAGATTTATTATAGTAGATTATACAGAGGGGCTAAATTATGGAATAAATTCATTTCTTTAAAACGGACGATTTTGGAGCAAAATCCCGAAAGAGGTCGATTTTTATTTTTAAATTACAATTTTTTGGCATATATTTCATACTAGTGACGTCATCCATCTGAGCGTGATGACGTAATCGATAATTTTGTTAATGGGAATAGGGGTCGTGTGGTAGGTCATTTGAAAGGGCGTTTAATTCTCTATTCAGTAATATAAACATTAATATCATTAGGTATTTATACAGGGTTGCCAAAAAAAATTTTGAATTAAATTAATTGGCGCAAAAAGAAGAATGTATGTAATTTATTTAACTCAAAATACATTGTACTGCTGTCAGAAAATAGAAAAAAAGGTTTATTTCACAAATAAACATTTCTTTTCGCTTAAATTAAATCACAAACAGCCTCCCTTCTACCTATTGGCAGTTTGAACTTTTAATTTAAGCTAAAAGCAATGTTTATTTGCAAAATAAACATTTTTTTCTATTTTCTGACAGCAATAGAATGTATTTTGAGTTAAATAAATTACATGCATTCTTCTTCTTGCGTCAATTAATTTAATTCAAAATTTTTTTTGGCCTCCCTGTATAAATAATGATATTAATGTTTATAATACTGAATAGAGCATTGAACGCCTTTGTAAATGAGCTACAACACGAACCCATATTCCTATTTAAAAAAATAATTACGTCATCACGCTCGGATGGATGACGTCACTAGTTTGAAATATATGCCAAGAAATTTAATTTAAAAATAAAAATCGACCTGCTTCGGGATTTTTCTCTAAAATCGTCCATTTTAGAGAAAATGAATTTATTCCATAATTTAGCCCCTCTCTGTATATCAGGAGACCGGCGACAATCTAACCAATAGTTTAGCAATAATTAAAATGTTAATTAAAAAATTTCGGTCGAAATAATAACCAGAAAGATTATGATACACCAGAATAACTATGATTTTCATATAAAAAAGCACTATACCTATTCAACGTACCTTACAGGATTGAAATTGGACCATTTGAGCGGTCTCAGGAATGTTATAAAGAAACAATTTTTTGGCTTATAAACAAATAGAACCCCTCAGAAAATATTAGATTAAATTAAATTAAGTTAACGCTGTTGAAAAGAGCACGGCTTCTGTGTCCTTTTCGAAGAAAAACAAATTGAATTGCGAGGAGTGATTCCAGGTATAACCGGTCAAATTTGACCGGCATTTGCGACAGAGTTATAAACAACAGGATTTTAATCTTTGAACCATTAGATACCTTTTAATTCCGGTCCTCTTTGTACATACAAATTTTCATATCTTCAAGACACTCATAACAAAAAAGATTTATGTCACTGTCACCAAATTATTTAATTATTGATAAATAATTACTTCCCTCAAATTTTAGTTGAAAATTAAAGATTTTGTTTGGAAAACCCGAATTTTCCGAAGAAAATTTCCGTCGAAGGAAATTGGAATAAATTATCAATGTGCAGAATTAAATTACTGTCAATTTTTATGTGAGTGTTTTGGTTTAAAGTTAAAATTTTCGGAGTTATAGAGCAATAATAAAAAAAAAAAAGATTTCGGAATAGCACACAAAATAGCACACTTTCTGTGGACTTTGCACAGCTATATTACTAATATAGGAAATCTTAAGATTTGATTTCAGCATGTCCAGCAATAAAATAGCTGGTAATTAATTTTCCTTGTTTTTTACTAATTTTCCCAGATTATTACCTCACATCTTTCATTGAGTTGATGATTCATGTTGTGGACATTCTCAATTATTATATTTCTAATTTAATACTATTCTATCTAATTCCTCAAAACAAGCAAATTTCAATTAAACCCAGCTATATTATAATACCTTTTGATTTAGTTTTCCTTGCAAGAAATAAACAAAACACATCTAAACTAAACCTAACCTCGCTTTTGGCCATTCATTCATCTCCGTGTCAGTGTCAAACATAGATATATAATACTCTAGATTGCGCCCTGCGATCTTAAAATGGGTGACGGTTGCGACAGAGATAAATGAGCCTATTTGGTCGGTAGTCTCTTTTTAATTTAAGGGGAATATCGACGACGTGAATATCCCACTTTATCGAGTAATATATGTTGACAGTTGGAGCGGGTGGTGACGGGAAATGGTCTTTGGTCTTCGGACGTGGATAATCGTGGTTCGAATCCCATACCAACTCTACTTTTTTTTATTTTTATTTAATCAATATTGCGTTTATTAGATATTTTTACATCTGAAAAATGGACCTAAGTAAATCTAGCAGATAATAAATGTATGTATAGTACGTTAATATTGGAATACATAATTTGTGAACTTCATAGTAAAATAAAAGTCATTCGTTATTAATATAAATTCGTCCTTATTCGAATGATGTGAATGTTTGTTTTGCTTCTACTTTTTTAAAAAATTGTAACAATAGTTTCATAAATAAAAATAATGTCTAATTACTTATAATTGAATCGGTCATTTCAAAAACAGCAAAGTCCACAATTTTCAGAAACTAACTTTTTGAGAGGAATAGACTCCTTTAAGATAAACGTTGTGTGCAAAAACGACACCAGTCCAATAAAAACATTAGGAACAAAACTACAATATAACTCTGAATTTTGATGTCATCCATTTCATCCATCTTTCGACTATATAGTTAGTTTTCTTTGCTTTTCTGTAAAATTAGGAATATGTGACTCATGTTGTTTTTGAAATGACCGATTCAATTAATAAATCGATGGTACATTATGTTGATATTAATTATTGGTAATTTTTTACGAATATTTTTAACAATTACTTTATACTATTCTACAATTAACTTATTAAAAAAATAACATTGGCTTCTATATTGTTAAAAATCTATAGGTACCTACACAGTTTTTCTTATTTGTTATATATTTCTTTGCATAGATTTACTTTAGAGATGTAATAATATCTAATAAACGCAATATTGATTAAATAAAAAATAAAAAAGTAAAGATTGGTATGGGATTCGAACCAGGATTATCCACGTCCGAAGACAAACGACCAGTTCTCGTCGCCATCCGCTCGAACTGTCAAACCATCTAAAATACTCGACGACAGAGTAGGATAGTGACGTCGTCGATACTCCCCTTGAATTAGAAAGAGACTACCGACCAAATAGGCTCATTTATCTCTGTCGCAACCGTCACCCATTTTAAGATCGTAAGGCGCAATCTAGAGTATTATATATCTATGGTGTCAAATAATTTCGACAGTCGCCATATTGAAAGCGACTTGTTTTTGGTCGAAATTTGATTTAGAATCAGGGCCCTGGGCCCTGATTCTAAATCAAATTTCGACCAAAAACAAGTCGCTTTCAATATGGCGACTGTCGAAATTATTTGACACGGAGACACAGCATAGAAAACGCAATTTCGTTTATTATGCTGTGACGGAGATGAATGAATGGCCAAAAGCGAGGTTAGGTTTAGTTTAGATGTGTTTTGTTTATTTCTTGCAAGGAAAACTAAATCAAAAGGTATTATAATATAGCTGGGTTTAATTGAAATTTGCTTGTTTTGAGGAATTAGATAGAATAGTAAATTAGAAATATAATAATTGAGAATGTCCACAACATGAATCATCAACTCAATGAAAGATGTAAGGTAATAATCTGGGAAAATTAGTAAAAAACAAGAAAAATTAATTACCAGCTATTTTATTGTTGGACATGCTGAAATCAAATCTTAAGATTTCCTATATTAGTAATATAGCTGTGCAAAGTCCACAGAAAGTGTGCTATTTTGTTCATAAACAAATTAGCGCTCCGAAATCTTTTTTTATTATTGCTCTATAACTCCGAAAATTTTAACTTTAAACCAAAACACTCACATAAAAATTGACAGTAATTTAATTCTGTACATTGATAATTTATTCCAATTTCCTTCGACGGAAATTTTCCTCGGAAAATTCGGGTTTTCCAAACAAAATCTTTAATTTTCAACTAAAATTTGAGGGAAGTAATTATTTATCAATAATTAAATAATTTGGTGACAGTGACATAAATCTTTTTTGTTATGAGTGTCTTGAAGATATGAAAATTTGTATGTACAAAGAGGACCGGAATTAAAAGGTATCTAATGGTTCAAAGATTAAAATCCTGTTGTTTATAACTCTGTCGCAAATGCCGGTCAAATTTGACCGGTTATACCTGGAATCACTCCTCGCAATTCAATTTGTTTTTCTTCGAAAAGGACACAGAAGCCGTGCTCTTTTCAACAGCGTTAACTTAATTTAATTTAATCTAATATTTTCTGAGGGGTTCTATTTGTTTATAAGCCAAAAAATTGTTTCTTTATAACATTCCTGAGACCGCTCAAATGGTCCAATTTCAATCCTGTAAGGTACGTTGAATAGGTATAGTGCTTTTTTATATGAAAATCATAGTTATTCTGGTGTATCATAATCTTTCTGGTTATTATTTCGACCGAAATTTTTTAATTAACATTTTAATTATTGCTAAACTATTGGTTAGATTGTCGCCGGTCTCCTGATATACAGAGAGGGGCTAAATTATGGAATAAATTCATTTTTTCTAAAATGGACGATTTTAGAGAAAAATCCCGAAACAGGTCGATTTTTATTTTTAAATTAAATTTCTTGGCATATATTTCAAACTAGTGACGTCATCCATCCGAGCGTGATGACGTAATTATTTTTTTAAATAGGAATATGGGTTCGTGTTGTAGCTCATTTACAAAGGCGTTCAATGCTCTATTCAGTATTATAAACATTAATATCATTATTTATACAGGGAGGCCAAAAAAAAAATTTGAATTAAATTAATTGACGCAAGAAGAAGAATGCATGTAATTTATTTAACTCAAAATACATTCTATTGCTGTCAGAAAATAGAAAAAAATGTTTATTTTGCAAATAAACATTGCTTTTAGCTTAAATTAAAAGTTCAAACTGCCAATAGGTAGGAGGGAGGCTGTTTGTGATTTAATTTAAGCGAAAAGAAATGTTTATTTGTGAAATAAACCTTTTTTTCTAGTTTCTGACAGCAGTACAATGTATTTTGAGTTAAATAAATTACATACATTCTTCTTGTTGCGCCAATTAATTTAATTCAAAATTTTTTTTGGCAACCCTGTATAAATACCTAATGATATTAATGTTTATATTACTGAATAGAGAATTAAACGCCCTTTCAAATGACCTACCACACGACCCCTATTCCCATTAACAAAATTATCGATTACGTCATCACGCTCAGATGGATGACGTCACTAGTATGAAATATATGCCAAAAAATTGTAATTTAAAAATAAAAATCGACCTCTTTCGGGATTTTGCTCCAAAATCGTCCGTTTTAAAGAAATGAATTTATTCCATAATTTAGCCCCTCTGTATAATCTACTATAATAAATCTTTCATGTCTTCAATTATTTAATTATTGATAAATAATTAGGTACTTCCCTAAAATTTTAATTGAAAATGGCAGATTTTTTGGGAAAACTCGGATTTTCTGAGTAAAATTTTTGTTGAAGGAAATCGGAAAAAAAATAACTTTGTGCAGAACTAAATTACGGTGAATTTTTATTTGAGTGTTTTTGGCTCAAAGGAAAAATTATAGGAGTTACAGACCACTAATTGAAAAAAAAAAGAAGATTTAGGAGTGCTAATTTGTTTATAAATAAAATAACACACTTTCTGCGGACTTGTCATACCCCATATTACTAATATATGCAATCTTAAGATTCGATTTTAGCAATAAAATAGCTGGTAAATAATTTTTCCCAAAAATGGTATTTTTTCGATAATTTTCCCAGACTATCAACAAAATCCAAGAAACCGAAGCGCCAACCCAAATTCTGAGCAGTCTCAACATGATAAGGTTAATATCCCCAAGAATCGCTATACTCTCCGGCTGTCATGGCGGTGTCGAAATAAAATTGCGACTGTCGAAATGAATTAGAATCAGGCCCCTGGTTTCTTTATATTCTAAGTTACCGACCTTGATATGGATCCAAATGCAAAATTTTTTTCCTACGATGATCCTCTCGTGAAATTTCAGGTGTTGTTGATATATGACACACTCCTTCCTGTTTATTTATATTCTAAGGTCGGTAATGACAGTGGTGTGTTGTTGGTTGTCTAACGGTTTCGAATATAACCTTTATCTTTTATGTACATATTTACATAATCTCATCATAATTTTTAATATTTATTTTATGTGCTTTTTCAGGGCTGTGGCTTCTGGCTTGTAGTTATAAACATTGGTCTTATTGCTAAATATATTACCTTTGAATATATAAAACATCTCACAGGTCGTAGATAAAATGTTTGTTTAATACTTGTGATAATAAAACGTATTCTTCCCAAAAGGCGTTGAATAAACATTACAGACTATTTCATAATATTATTTTTAAAGAAGTGCTATACGAGTGTCATCAGTGCAATAAAACTTTTCCGTCCAAAAGAAAACTGCAAGAGCCTCACAGCAAGAATCACAAAACGTTTCCTATCCCAGGCACAACATTTCAATGTGATAGATGTGATAAACTGTATGCATCAAAAAAGTATTTGAAAATACAAATACATTCTCTTGGCAAATATGAATGCCATACATGTGGATCTATTTTTGACACAAAAAATGAAATATGTGATCATATAAAATTACATAATATATGTAGGAACCTGTTATGCCCATTCAATGAGTGCCAAGAATCTTATAACAGATACAAACATCTTGGTAGTCATATCTCAGATTATCATAATTTACATCTGATAACTGAAACATATACATTCAGTACTAATGAAGGTAATAAAGTTTTTCTGATTTTTTTTTGTAAGTACTTAAAAGCTGTTAGGTACATCAACATTTCTCTTTGAACTTGGTCTAGCCAAATACATTAATAGCAGCCTTTTTCAATTGTTTTCAGAATTCAATAAATGGCGTTCTGCAAAAGAACAAGAACTGAAAGCAAAATATATTTTTCCACCTACCTCTACCGAAAGTATACTTTTCCGGACCTGATTGTAGAGAGCAAAGTTGTACTTTTCCTCCCTAGGGAGGAAAATATTTTTCCTCCCTAGGGAGGAAAAGTAAAAGTGACGTCATGGTATTTCATTCATGAAATATAACTTATTGACGCCCTGTACAATATCTATTTTCTATTACGTAAGTATCTATACATTTTAAAGTTTATTTAAAAACACTCTGTATTTTGCAGAATGGTAAAAAACAGTAAATTGTTATTCTGATTTAACAATGTTTACATTAATAATTTGACTTATATTTGACAGTTGACAGTTATATTGTACTTACTTGTTAGTTTTAGTTCTAATAAATTTTGTTGGTTAGTTACATAAATAAATTAAGTAAAAATGAAAAAATTACTTGTTATTTGAGGAAGGTGGAAAAACCATATGTATAACATGGGAGTAAAGTGCCTTTTCCTCCCTTGAATGATTACTGCCCTCCGCTACGCGTCGGGCAGTAAACTTCATTCTCGGGAGGAAAAGTAGCACTTTCCTCCCTTGTTATACAAATAGCTATTGTCTACCAGTGAAAAAAAAATTAAAGGAGGGTGTAAGAACATATTATATTTGTCATAGATCTCAAGCTCCACAGATAACAGAACCCCCTAAAAGAAATGCGAAATCTATGGGAACAAATAAAATTGGACGTACATGTCCATCTACTATGATTGTTACAAGTAACCAAGAATGCATATCAGTTGTTTTCTTTCCTGTACATGTTGGTCATTATAATGAACTAGGGCGTTTAAGAATTGATGAGACAGACAGGATTAAAATAGCAGGTAAATTATAGAAAAAAATAGATACTATACAAAACTAATATACAGTATGTAAATCGTTCATCTGGACATAGGGAATATACATGGAGAGAATTGTGGCAACTGAGCTAACCTGTGTTAGTTGAAGCTTCTGTTCAAGTACAAGTGTTTGGTGCAATAGAGCTGTTTGAACAAATAGAATGAGTGAGTTTTGAAGCAAGGCTATCCATAAATAAATCAAAAACAGAGTTTATGATTAATGAGTTAATAATTTTACTTTAATTTTCAAAATATTTTTTATTTAAAAAATAATTTCAAAACTAAACAGTTTTCTGTCGTATTTTGGGATTATCTGTCAGTCGAAATGAGTTGTGAATTTTGAGGTTGATGCCCCTTAATGCTTAAATCATCTTGGAGGAGATTACTAACTCAGTGAGCTTTATTAGTGGACTGTTTAGCATAGGGTGAATTTAAAATAGAATAAAAAAAATAACAGTAAAAAAACCAGACCTTAAAGTAAATTGTAATAAAAATATTTCCTACCTTGTCATTTCTCGTTGCACAAGCTGGAGCAGGCCTGCTATTTTTCGTACTGCTATTGCTGAGTAGTATAAAGTATAAATCACTCGCGAGGACTATATTGAGTTTCTATACACTTTTCGGAATGATTGTAAGTGACTGTTAACCAAGAGAGTTGGTTGGCGAATTGTCTTTTTAAAATGAGGCGAGTAGGCAGGTAATTACATACAAAAAACTTTAAGGTTTTTACTTGAAAATAATGATAAAAATTAATACATACTCACTGAATTAGGTATTGGCCTACTCGTATATACGGGGTGTCCCATAATATTGAAAAGAAAATGAATTAAAATATTCTTTACAAAAACAAGAAAATTAAAAATTGTTATTCCTACTTATGTGGACGAACCACAACCGCCCACCACAATACGCAGTATTGTTACGGCTCAAAAGGCAAAGGACATAATTTTACTATAGAGCGTTTATATATACCACTATTAGTTTTCACTGTGGCCACTCTAACTATACCATCAGATCCAGGATGAACCTCAATTATACGGCCCAAAGGCCATTGTAGCGGGGGAATATTATTTTGGCGGATTACCACTAAGGTACCTAGTTGGACGTTTGGAGACGGAGAATTCCATTTAGCCCTTTGATGAAGAGTTTGGAGGTACTCCTTAGACCACCGTTCCCAAATCTGTTGGTGCAACTTATTTAATAATTGCCAACGATTCAACCGATTGTGCGGAACATCGAGCAACGTTTCTTCGGGCGGAGCACTCAAAGGCTCCATGGTCAAAAAATGTCCTGGAGTTAACGCACTAAGATCGTTTGGGTCTGAACTTAACGGGCATATTGGCCTCGAATTCATGATGGCCTCAATTTGAGAAAAAATAGTATATAACTCTTCAAAAGTTAGTACTTGTTCTCCAATTGTGCGAATTAAATGACCCTTTACCGTCTTAATATTAGATTCCCATAAACCTCCAAAGTGTGGAGAAGAAGGGGGAATGAGATGCCATTGAATAGATTCATGAGAAGCAGCTTGTGATGCCAATCTGTTAAGTTCTGCTCTGGCTCCAACAAAGTTAGTGCCATTGTCACTATAAACATGTTGACATCGGCCTCTACGACTGACAAATCGCTTAAACGCAGCTAAAAACGCGTCAGTGGATAAATCAGATACGAGCTCTAAATGAAGAGCTTTTGTTGAGAAACAAATAAAAAGCGACAAATACGCTTTAAGAGTTTGAGACTTTCGAAGTTTGGAAGCTCTTATAGGAAAAGGGCCCGCAAAATCAACTCCAACATTACTGAAAGGTTTTAGTTGAGATATTCGAGCTAGCGGTAGATTTCCCATTAACGGAACTGGGGACAAAGGATTCACCTTAAAACATTTAACACATTTAGACAGTACTCTACGAATGGCTCGTTTGGAAGATATAATCCAAAAACGCTGAGAAATTAGGTATTGAACAGTTTGAAGCCCGGCGTGTAGATATTGCAGATGAGTAGATTCAATAATCATATCAGTTAATTTACAACTGTTAGGAAGTAATGCCGGAAATTTGCGATCATACGAAATGGGCGCATTAGCTAGGCGACTACCTACACGTAGAATTCCCTTTGCATCGATAAAAGGTGAAAGCTTTCTTAAATTTTTTGGAAGCAGCTGTTTATCTTGGATAAAATTTATTAAAGTATTAAAAAAGATCTGCTGTGTTCGTTTAACAAAAACCAGTAAGGAGTTATGTTGCTCCAATAAACTTAAACAACCTATTTCCAGATTACCATATCGGTTTTTGGTTACATAATGGAAAAAACGAATAATGTAACACAAACATCGAACACACCTATTTAAAGACGAATGACGATCCAATAAAATATCTAAAAAATTATTGGGAATTTCAGCAATCAATGCGACAGTGCGCACTTCCAAATTTACATTAGTAGACTCCTTTGAATTAAGTTCAAAGAACGTTAGCGGATCAGATTGTAAGAAGGTTGGCCCCGCCCACCATTTGGAACAGTTAATTAACTCAGAGGGTAAGCAACCCCTTGAACCAATGTCAGCAGGATTTTCTTCAGAAGGAACATAGTGCCAACATGAAGAAGTTACTCGTTCCTGCACATAAGCTACTCTATTGCTCACAAAAGTTTTCCACTGATAAGGGGAAGATTGTAACCAACGTAATGTAACAGCAGAATCAGAATAACAGTATATTTCCTTGATTTCTACTTTATCTTTAATAACAGAAGAAACAAAGGAGACTAGTCGAGCCACTAAAACCGCAGCAGACAATTCTAATCTGGGAATAGTAAGTCCCTTATTAATGGGTGCGACCTTAGATTTAGCTATAACAAAAGAAACAAAAGGTTGGCCTGAAGGTGATAAGCATCGAAAGTACAAGACAGCGCAGTAACCTTTCTCGCTAGCGTCACCAAAACAGTGAACTTCTAAGCGTAAAATATCGTCAATTAATAAACGACGAGGTAAATTTAATTTACTCAAATATGCTACATCATCAATGTATTTTTTCCACAAACGGGTAATTTCTTTTGATGGAGCATCATCCCAACCAATCTTTTGAGTCCATATTCTTTGAATAAGGTGTTTAATTAGAAATGTTATTGGAGATAAAAATCCAAGAGGATCAAATATTTTTGCTAAATTGGACAAAAGATGACGTTTTGTACAAGAAGAGTCTAAAACTTGAACTTTAAAAGCAAATGTATCCGAAGAAGCGTCCCATTCCAACCCTAATACTTTAAGTGTTTTGGACGAAATATCATCATTAAATGTAAGAGGTTTTATTGCTAAATCTGATACAGCTAATCCTTTCAATAAATCGGGTACATTACTGGACCATTTTTTCAACTCAAAACCTCCTTTGGCAAGTAAGGCAATAAGTTCGTCTCTTAGTGCTAAGGCATTTTCGAAACTAGGACAGGAAGAAATGATATCATCAACGTAGGTTCCAGTTTTAAGTGCCTCGGCTGCTAGAGGAAACGAATCCCCGTCATCATTAGCCAACTGATGTAGACATCTAATAGCAAGATAAGGAGAACAAGAGAGACCATAAACAACTCTGTTGATACGAAGATCTCGAACAGGTTCAGAATTATTAGAACGCCAAAGTACTCTTTGATAATCTGTTTGAGTAGGATTAATTAAAATTTGCCTATACATTTTAGAAATATCGGCCGTAATTACATAACCATGCAATCGAAAATTAATCAAAATTGTACAGATGTCAGTCTGAAGCTTAGGACCAGTGAATAATTTGTCATTGAGTGAGGGTTGATTTGGAAGATGCCCGGAACCATTAAAAACGACCCTTAATTTACTTGTTAGACTTTCAGGTCTTAAAACACAATGATGCGATAAATAGTAAACATAAGGTGAATCGAAGTTATTCAATGGGACAGGTTCCATGTGACCGAGCTCAACAAATTCCTTCATAAAGGTGCGGTATTGGTCATAAAGTTCAGGAGATTTTTGAAGCCTTCTTTCTAATGAATAAAACCTACTAAGAGCAAGTGATCTAATATTAGGAAAGACAGGATTTTCTTCCTTAAAAGGTAGATCTACTACAAAGCGTCCTGATTGTTCACGCTTATAAGTATTCATAAACATATTTTCCACTTTAGCGTCATCAGGAGCTAAGCAAAAAACTTCAGGGACTGCTTCTAATTCCCAGAATTTCTTTATTTGCTGATCCAAAGAAACCGTATCTTCAACTTGGCAAAATAAAGAAGTAAGAGTAGGTGCCTTTGAAATATTTACTTTTCCCATAAGCACATAGCCAAATATAGTATTAATTGCATCAGGTTGATCTTGATTGCCGTAAATACGTCCATCCAAAAGAATTGTAGAGAATACATCAGCTCCTAAAAGAATGTCGATGGATCCTCTACGAAAGAAGTTATCATCTGCTAACTTTAAATTAGCAATATGGGGCCAAGTATTAACTTCTAAATTACATAAAGGCTGATCCTCACATATTTTTGTCAAGACTAACGCATCGGTTGTCAAAATAGGAGAAGATTTACGTACTGGTTTAAAAGAAATGGTAACCCCACCTAAATTAGTGGTCGACTGCATAGAACCTAATCCTTGGATGTTAGCTGAAGTTTTCATGGGACGTAAACCTAAACGCCTAAGGGTCTTTTGACAGATGAAGGACGTCATGCTTCCCGAATCTAACAGACACCTAACAGGTTGGTAGTTACCGTGACAATCAAGCACCTCAATACATGCAGTGGAAAGCAAAGTACTTTTATCAGCGGAAGAAAAACACACAGAAACGGATGATCCAGTCGTTGAATTTAAAGTGGATGCCGCCGAATCTTGAACATTCTCTTCTTTCTTAGAAGAGGAGAAGCAAAGGAGTGTATGATGTTTTTTATGGCACGAGTGACAAGTCCATGTAGATTTGCATAGGCTAGAACGATGTGATCCAAGACAGTTAATACACATCTTGTTCTTTTTTATTAATTGAAATCGATCTACAGGAGATTTTGCCAAAAAAACGGAGCATTTATAAATGGCATGGGTATCATTAGTTTTACAGATAGAACATTTTGGTTCAGGTTCTGTTTGAGCAAGCAATGATGTAGATTTGGAAGAATTAGGTTTTTTAGAAAAGTTAGATTTTGGTTTAGTGTGAAAATCAATATTATCTAAAGCGAGACAACTTTGATTTAAAAAATCAATCAGTTTTTTATAGCTTGGGATGGTTGAATTATTATGAAAAAGCTCAAAACGTGTTACTAAAGAAACAGTTAATCGTTTTAAAATCATTTGAACAAGTATAAAATCCCAATGTACTGTGGGTAGTCCTAGCTTATTTAGAGATGCCACATTTTTCGAAAATGTATCTAACAACTTGCGTAGTTCTTTTGGATCTTCTGAAGTCAGTTGTGGTGAACTTTCAAGGTTATTCCATAAATTGGCAGCGATTACCCTAACATTATTAAACCTTTCACAAAGCAGATCATAGGCAATTGGATAATTGTTTGCTGTGATGTCAATATGATCCACAGCATCGCGCGCTGCACCCTTTAAACACGATAGTAACAAATTAAATTTGTCAATTGGTTGTAAGTAAGTAAGAGTATGAACGCGAGCATCAAACTGATCTATAAAACTTCTAAATTCAGTTATTTTTCCACTGAAAGATGGCAATTCCGGTTTTGGTAAATTAAAATAATTTATAGGTAAAGGATTTTGAGACTGTGAAGTTGATGTAGTTTGCTGACTTGATGTTGAAGATTTTCTAAAGGCTTGCACGTATGTTAATTTAATTTTATAATATAATTTGTCAAAATTACTACGGCAATCATCTTCGACTTTAAATAGCGCGTCCTCATTATCTTGCTCAGAAACTAACATAATTATTTTATTATGAAGATCATAAAAATTGTCACGAATTTTTTCCAATCCTTCATACATAACTTCCAAAACCGGGTAAAAATTCTTATCGTCAGCAGCTACCTTTAAAGCAACAGCATGAATTTCAGTCATTTGTTGCACTTCAACTTGTCTTAAAGATTGATATTTTTTAATTTTATCTGCCATTTTGTAAATTTAAATGTAGAATTAATAAATTTAGAAAAATATGAAATTAGCGTTAGGAAATAAAATAGGTTCACCACACGAAAATTAATAAAATACAACCGAACTTTGTGCTAATAAAATAGAAAACTATGTCCTCTGCTATTTGAATATTTATAGACAAAAAATAATTATAAAACATAAACCCTTTAAATAAAAATTACTGTGTAAAATAAACACACAGTTTCATCTATAATAGAGTCAACCTGTATAATAATTATTATAACAAAATTTGTCTATTGGCCGACGTTGACAATTTAATAATAATTACTTTTACATTAATGTGTTCCTTTTTTACTTAAAAAACAACATTAACTGAGGTATAGGTACCACTAACGATCGGCACAAACAAAAAACCAATGTACTAATTGATACGTGATTTTAATTTTGTAAAGAATATTTTATCGCCTTATGTTAAAGAATAACAAAAAATAAAGTCAAAGGAAATGCGGTTAAATAACCTGAATTTGATTCTGATCTTTGTAAATTAGCAAAGTATGACAATAAAATCAAACAATTCAGGTTTAAAAGAAACTTTCCCCGACTATATTACCCTCTTAGAAAAATGAAAAATGCAAGAAAAAAATATAGAAAATGGATCTATCAGGCTCGTAACGGATCAATAAATCATCTTGGAGGAGATTACTAACTCAGTGAGCTTTATTAGTGGACTGTTTAGCATAGGGTGAATTTAAAATAGAATAAAAAAAATAACAGTAAAAAAACCAGACCTTAAAGTAAATTGTAATAAAAATATTTCCTACCTTGTCATTTCTCGTTGCACAAGCTGGAGCAGGCCTGCTATTTTTCGTACTGCTATTGCTGAGTAGTATAAAGTATAAATCACTCGCGAGGACTATATTGAGTTTCTATACACTTTTCGGAATGATTGTAAGTGACTGTTAACCAAGAGAGTTGGTTGGCGAATTGTCTTTTTAAAATGAGGCGAGTAGGCAGGTAATTACATACAAAAAACTTTAAGGTTTTTACTTGAAAATAATGATAAAAATTAATACATACTCACTGAATTAGGTATTGGCCTACTCGTATATACGGGGTGTCCCATAATATTGAAAAGAAAATGAATTAAAATATTCTTTACAAAAACAAGAAAATTAAAAATTGTTATTCCTACTTATGTGGACGAACCAATGCTAATAAACATATTGTCATCGAGAGAGCTCAATTGCCACAAGTATGTCAATATAATACAATGTATGTATTTATGTATCTAAATATATACAATGTATGATCCCTATGTCCAGCTGAACGATTTACGTACTGTTATTATGTTTATTGCGAGGAAGTAATTATATACCATGTGAATAAATAAACATTATTTTCATTTTTTTACCTATTGGATGTTGATCTTGTCAATATATCGATGCCTCAGAAACCAATCAGTGTAAGTTAATAAGTGTTTAAAAAGAGATAATAAGATGTTTGTGAAAGTAGTTGCCGAAAAATAAGGATTCAATAAAAATAAATAAACCCTCTTTATTTATCATTATATTCATAAATACGAACAAGGAAATTGTAATATATGTATATAATAATATGTGTTACATCTCTTAAGCCATTTTTAGGAAGAATGTGACTTACACTGATTTCCGATGTTAACTCACAATGACAACCTCTCATGGATTTCGTCTGAACTAGCTTTGAGGATGTTTTCATTGTCAAACGCTGAGCGCACATGAATAGGTAATATTCATTATCTATTCACATTTCAAAAAAAGTTGGCATCGATGTTGTATATAAAATTTGTAAAAAAACATGTAAAATAAATAATTAATATAACCTACTTGCTTCAAATGCATGTGCGCTCAGCATTTGACCAAAGAATATATATACTCTCCTAGACGAAGAGTTTGAATGGTATAGATGGTCACGTTTATTTGTACCTTGAAAATACTGTAGTTCATTGTCAGGCCACATGCACCTACTCAATTGGTGCACAAAATCCTATGCTGAAACGTTACAGGACAGTACCCTTCTATAAGGTCTATATCCTTTGGTTTGACATTGAAAATACACTTAAAGCTAGTTCAGCCGAATTCCACGAGAGGTCGTCATTGTGACAATATTGTGAATTGACTTCTGAAGCATCCATATAATAACACCTAGGAACAAGAAGTCCTTCTTATAGCTACTAAAATATGATAATAGTATTTATTTTGTTTCTAGGTAAATTGTCTCAAGGGGTCCCAATAGGCAGAGTGATATTAGAGAAAGTGCACCCAGTGGAGAGAGTTCACTTGATTGAAAAAAAGGACCTTACCAACATTGTACGAGATTTTTCAATTGGATACACTATCAAAAGGCACAAAAATGATGCAGTCAGTGTACAATTATGGGTCAAAGCCATGCAATTATTGGAAAACAACCCAGTTTTATTTTATAAAAACAGTGAAGAAGATGATGAGGGAGTGTTTGATAAAAATGATTTTGTTTTAATAATAATGACAGAAGTTCAAAAAAAATCACTTATTTCATTTTGTCAAGACAAAATCTGCATTGATGGCACTCACGGTTTAAACCAGTATGGATTTCAATTATACACAATTGTTATTGTTGAAGAATATGGTTCTGGGGTACCAGCAGCATTTTGTTTTTCAAACAGATCTGATGAAACACTCTTTCAACATTTTTTTAAATGTATTAAAGATAGTGTTGGATTATTGTCACCAAATGTTTTTATGTCAGATGACTATAATGCATTTTACAATGCATGGAAATCAGTTATGAGCGAAGTACCTAATAGACTGGGTACAAAATTCTGGAAAAATATTAGATAAGAATAAAAGATCTCACAGAAAATGTGTTGGAAGTCCTCATCTCACTAATTATTGATTCTATTGAAAAAGGTAAATTTCCAGAGTGCCTAAAAATAGCCATCATTATTCCTCTTCATAAGGGTAGTGAAATATCTAATACCTACAATTAGAGACCTATTGCACTACTACTGGTACCCTCCAAAATTATTGAGAGACTCATAAAATCCCGACTTACGTCCTTTCTCGTTGAAAACAACATATTATCACAAAATCAGTTCGGCTTTTTAAATAATAAATGCACCACTGATGCCATGTTTTCTGTACTACATGAGGTTTATCAAACTGAACAATAATCTTCACATTGCCACAGTTTTTTGTGACTATGCCAAAGCTTTTGACTGTGTAAATTACATTTTGATAAAAAAACTAAATTTCTACGGAATTCGAGGTATTTCTTTAAATTGGTTCCAATCTTACTTGGATGATAGGAAACAACTGGTTAGAACAAATGGTACAGACTCTAGTCTCAAAAACATTGTATGTGGGGTACCTCAAGGTTCAGTATTGGGTCTTCTACTTTTCCTGATCTTTATTAATGACATCACTAGTTTAAAAATCAAAGGAAAAATCTTTCTTTTTGCTGATGATACCAGTATAACTTGGAGCAACTCAAATATTGCAACTCTTCATGCTACTATAACTTTTGATCTACTTACAATAAAAACCCGGTCTGACTCTAATTTACTCTCCTTTAACGTAGATAAAACAGTAGCATTAGATATCATATATACAATAGCAAAACAACTCAGGAGCTCTTCAACCCTTACCTCTTAATAACAGCCAGATCAGTACCGTTGATTCTGTAAAATTTCTTGTTATTTTTACAGAATCATACATTTAAGGACAGCATCCTTAAATGGTCCCTTCATATCGATTTGTTAAGGAAGAAACTATCTTCAGCTTACTATGCTATAAGATCTGTTTCGAATAAACTCAATTTAGCCTAGACAAAAGCCTACCTATCTGAAAGACCATATTATTCAGTAGAAGATTTTCTTAATCAATAACTAAAAAATTACAGTACCCTTGGCACAAGTAGTATTTTTATTATTTTTTTATCTATGTTTAAGTGTCGTATGCAGCAGCTTAACTTTTAAACTTATTAATTACTAGGTAGACTATGAAATTTGCAATTGATTCTTTCTGTTTAACTTCATTATTAGTACATATTATTTTTTAATTACATTGATGATTTATGTAATTTTAGTAAATTTAATTGTTGTTGTTTTGTTTTCTTGACTTTTTATAAGCTTTGTCGATAAAATTGTACAATTTTTCATGACAATAAGAGCCCACGCAGACTGCAGACTTTTTAGCCTGCTTCTTAATCAGTACAGAGAGGTATGCAGATGCGCACACTACACTGATTCACTGATGCATATCTCTCTGTACTGAGTAAGAAGCCGACTAAAAGTCTGCAGTCTGCGCAGGCTCTAAAGCATATTTCTCTCTCTCTCTCTCTTCTCTATAAGTAAGTGTAATGTTGTAAATTATTGTAACCTGTGTGTAATAAATGTCTAACAATTAAAAAATCTGTTTTTTACTAGTCAATAAGGGGTAGGCGCAAAATCTTGGTCCAATGCTGTTTAAATGCATTTATTTTTTTTTTGAATCCTGAGAAAATTAGTAAATATCTTTGAAAATTTTAAAAGCAGAATGAAAGATTACATTATTGCCGACGGCCGAAAGTCTCTTAGAATAAATAAAAAGTTTATTTTTTCTTTTCAATAAAATATTTAAAATTAAAAATCACACTAAATTTTTCTCCTTTTCTTTCATCTCTGTAACTTATTAAAATAAACATTATAGAAGTTTACAGGGACTTTCGGCTCTTGGTAATACTGTATTTGCATTCTGCATTTAAATTATTCAAAAATACCTATTAGTTTTCTCAGGAATGGAAAAAATGAATGCATTTAATTAGCTTTGCACCTATCCCTATAAGTCATTGACATAGAAGCTAGAGTAACATCCTACAAGCAAAATGACCATTTTGAGACAAATGGATACAAACTGTTTACTTTAGTAGGTACCTACTTACCAGAAATAAGTTGTTTAAGCAAATGAAGCTTAATAATATGTAGGTAAGCCTATTTCATCATTAGTTTTGGCTAAAAATGCTTTTTAGTAGTAATTAAATTATTTTTTTAAAATTACGTAGGTATATTTATTATTTCATAGGATCTTATTTTAAAAAAATCATTTTAAAAGCTAAATAAACACAGCAGTAAAATACATAAAAGTTTTATTTGTTGATTTACTGATAAATACATTAATGTACAGCCTATAATAGTTACAATTTATTTAAATCTGGTTAATCATGTCATCTTCAACTTGCTGAATTCTTCAAAAAAACTTTTATTTTCTTCAGGTAGGTAATTAAAGGAATCCTTATGAGACATTATATTATATCTATGCTTGTTTTCAGAGAATTCTGGGCATTGGCCTTATTAAATAAGTCCATAAATAATCAGCACAGCCATAGAAAAAGCACATAAAATGGCACATGCACATAAACTATAAAATAAACATTAAAAATGATTAAGATTAAAGTTAAAGTATTTAAAGATTTTATGTACATAAAAGATGAAGGTTATGGTTATATTAGAATCCTTTAGACAACCAACAACACACAACTGTCATTACCGACCTTGATATGGATCCAAATGCAAAATTTTTTTCCTACGATGATCCTCTCGTGAAATAAAAAACCATTCTGAATCTAGACACGATAGATACAAGTTGTTTCATTATAACCTATCCTCCAAAGTTAACCTAGGAACCCTACCACGTGTTACATTATAACTAAAGACCGGATTATATGTTCCTGTTTTGACTGAAATATGTGCATAATATATGTCTGAAATATGAGTAAAATATGTTGAAAATATTCCCTAAAAGTTTAAAATATGTTCCAAATATGTGGAATATGTGAAAAACATTTTAAAGTAACAAGAAAATATGCATTAAAAAATGTATAAAAGTTTTATTAAATAACGGTAAGTACATATAGTGACAAAATTAACCTAAATATACGAATGTATACCTATTTAGTACCTACCTATTACTATTACTTACGTTTCTACATTTTATTCCTTCTTATAAAAACAATTCACAATCAAATGTTTTTAAATATTTTCAATAGTAAAATTATGTCGCCTATCCGTTAGTAGTAATTTGTATGTTGAAAATCTTTGTTCAACATCAACTGATGTGATTGGTGCAAACATTAACAATCTCCGCATTTAAATTGGTATTGACATCAAAATCGCCACAAATAATTTGGTTTGCTTCCTGTAATAATAATTTTAAATCACTATTTTTCTGTAAAGTTTCAATCCATTTTTTATTTATTGATTGTCCAGTTTTTCCAGAAACTTCTTCAGCGTTTTCCTTAAATTTCTGAATTAAATTAAGGGACTCTTGTAGTGGAAACGATTCAGTTTCAAGATTGAGGATGGTTTTATAAACAAATTCATAATTCGATTTAATAAAACAAAGCTCATTGTGCAGTGATCTGTTTTCTAAACTTGATTTGCATTTTGAAATCGCACCAATATTTGTTTCTTCAAAACATAAAATTAGTTCTTTTATAGGGAGAAAATGTTCCGCATAAAAACAGGCAGCTTTTAAATATGTTCCCTAACTTGTGATTATACGCTCCGGTGGCAAAGGAGTATTTGGTAATTGTTCTTTATATATCTGAATCCTTAAAGGCGATTTTACAAATATTTTCTTCACGTTGCTAATTAAACTATTAAATGTAGGAAATGAATTTCGAATTTCTTCCGCCACTCTGTCTAAACCATGCACCAAACACGTCACATGAATTAAATTGGGATATAAAACTTTTAGTTGTTGGCCAGATTTGACCATGTATGACGCAGCATCGGAAACTATAAGCAAGATTTTGTTAGCTGGAACAATGTCGGGAAGGAAAAAGTTCATTAATGCATCATTTATAAACCTAACCATTGTTACATGGTTAACTGTGTCAAGCTGTTTACAGCCAAAAATATGTCAAAATTTGCCAAAATATGTTAAAAATATGCCAAAATATGTTAAAAATATGCCAAAATATGTCAAACAGTCGAAAATATGTTCAAACCATCAAAATATGTTAAAAAACCGAAAATATTCTAAATATGTAAAATTAAATTAGTGTCAAACGCCTTTAATTATCATAATTCGTCCACATCCTGAAGCGTTTGATTGAATCTTTGATGGTTATCGATATGCAAAAAACATATAATCCGGTCTTTAAATTACAGCATCAATCATGCACGGAGCGAATATTCTCCAATTATTATTTTTACTTTCTACATAGTTATAAAATATAAGGCACAATATATGTGGAATTAAAAGAACTCTTTTCCAATATAACTTTAAGGAACATGTTGTATAAAGTTACATCTCAACTACATTTGATGTTGCAAGGTGATATCGATCCAGTCGAAACTGCAAGTAGAAATTGACTTCCGGAAACTTTAAACAAAAGTAACAAAATTCATTACACGTTTTCCTGTTTCCTGTTTGGTCGCAAGTGTATATTGTGGACACATTCACATTCTAAACGTTGTGTATTATAAGAGCATTTGATGAAATATGTTGCAAGTCAATTTTACTTTACTTTTCAATTTCCTCCTCAGACATTTAATTTTTTTAAATATATATTAAAGTTTAATCATTTAGTATATAGAAGCAGTTTAATTCTGTAAAGTCCAAGCTTTATAGCGTATTATAGCAATTAATCAAATCAACTTTGTATTCATCCTCATCAACATGTACGCGTCCACTGGACATTGGACATAGGTCTTCCTCAGCTCTATCCAGACACTTCATCACAACATCTGGGGCTTCAGATGTTGTGATTAAGACAACATAGGCAAATCTTGTTCACTGCCTGTCTTGTGAGTGTTAATGTTTACGCTACGTTACTCGGTAGTAAATTTCTTACACCAGTCCTTTTCATTGTTCAAACTATTCATCCAATAAAGCCGTTCCCAAATTCACTGAAGGGTTTTCTTTACACCAAAATGCCCCCCTGATGGACTGTCGTGTAACTGACGAAGTACTTCGGCTATTATGCTCTTTCGAATCACCATGCTGTTCTCTTCGCTGAACCATAATCATTTTCCAGTATTCTTTTAAGCAAGCTATTTTCCACGATAAAGGAGTCTCACTGAGCCCAATACGCCTTAACTACTAAGCATAGGCTTGATATCTCTTGCCAAGATGATAGACAATTTTCCTCCTTCTATTTTAGAATTTTCTGTAAAACTGGATATTTTTCTTGTTCTTCTCCGATCTTAGTAGCCGTCCACTCGTCGTTGACCACCGTTGTTCTTAGCAGCGCTGCTTCCTTTGATTATGTTTTGTTGAAGTGAGAACACTCCACTGGGCACGGCTGTGATAAATGGCATACAGTCAGTTACAGGAAATTATTTTCGTTGTGGATTTTGCGTCTTCAAGGTTTCAAATGCAGTTTGGCAGTCTCCATCCCAGCAGTAATACATTGCTTTCTCTGGAAGTCGCTTTAATGACTTAGCGATATCTGCAAACTTCTTAAAAGAACCTCCGATAGTAATTACATAGCCTTAAGAAACTTTTCACTTGATGTTTGTCGGTCTGTTGTGGTCATTCCTTAATGGAATCGATTTTTTCCTTATCTACGGCTACTCCCTTTTTGCTGACTATATGACCTAGACAATGGTGTATGGAGAATAATGTTCAACCACGAGTTATACCAATATTACTTACAGATAACCCTCTATATTATGCCAAAATACAAAGATTGCGCTGGGCAGGTCACCTTATAAGAATGGATAACGACAGAACACCTAGCAGAACGCTTAGCGGAACTATGGTGGGACGTCGGCCAGTAGGAAGACCAAGGAAGAGGTGGATATAGACGAAGTGGGAACAGATGCTAAAGAGATATTGAGGGTGGACAACTGGAGGAGAGCAGCCAGAGACAGAGATACTTGGAGGCGGATGCTAGCGGAGGCCTGGGCCAGACTTGAGCTGTAGCGTCATAGGAGAGAGATATGACCTAGATAATTAACATTTACTTTGAAATTGCTGTCACTTCTTGGGGTTTAACATCAATTGGGCAGTTTGTAGCCGATTAAAAAGTCTTCTAAATTCTTCAGATGGTCTTAGAAAGTCTCTCCCAAAACGATTATGTGGTCAATACACTAGGTATATTTTCCATGATAACCCTCTTAACACATTTTCCATAGACTCTTAGATGTCGCAGGAGCATTACAGAGTCCAAATAACGTTGAATAGTAGAGTGTAACGTTGGTTTGCTATAATCCAGATTCTGTGGTGAAGGCTGTCCTCCTTATCCACTGAGTCCATTTCTGCCTGCCAATATCCAGACCTGCCAAGTTCAACGTAGAAAACAATTTACATCCAGTTAATGTATCCAGCGTGTCGATCCGAGCCAGAGAAAGACTTCCGTCTTTCTTCTTGACCAGGACCACCGGAGAGACCCATGAACTCGTAGACAGTTCTATCATCCCATCTTTCGTCATTTCCTAAAAAATCCTTTCAGCTTCCTCTCTCTTCGCCCGTGGTAATTGTCGAACTATTTGACGAGTTAGCTTACTACATAGGATGTTACATTTGATGTGTAAGTGATATCGATCCAGCTGAAACTGCAAGTAGAAATTGACTTCCGGAAACTTTGAACACAACTAACAAAATTCATTACACGTTTTTCTTATTTCCCTTCTGATCGCAAGTGTATATCTATTGTGTTCCCTATGTTGTGTTTGTTGTATTCCAAACGATGTGTATTATATGTGCATTTGATGAAATGTGTTGCAACTCTATTTTAATTTAGACTTTCAATTTCCTCCTCAGAAGTGTTTAATTTTTTAAAAATTATTAAAATTGAATTATTTAGTATATAGAAGCAGTTTAACTATGTAAAACCCGAACTTTATACAGTATTGTAGCAATTAATCAAATTAACTATGTGCTCATCGTCATCATCAACCTGTACTATTCCCACCTATCTATATCTTGTACGACTTTTATCCTTCTTCTTCTTCTTAGGGTGCCTGTCCGTTCCGAACGTTGACGATCATGACTTTGTTGGTTACTAAGGGACTTTCGACCCTCGGTAATGATGTAATCTTTCATTCTGCGTTTAAATTTTCCAAAAATATTTATTAGTTTTTCCAGGATTCCAAAAAAATTAACACCATGTCCTTGGTGATTTTTCCAAATCGAACATTCGCTATCTTTTTGCCATACAACGCACTCAGTCGAACATATGTGCTGACAAGACAGTGACAATGACAATCTTAAATATTTGACACGGCTCGGGGAATATTTTGAGTTAATTATTTATGACAGTGTATTTGATAAATAATTGGCGTGGAATTAATAAAAAGTTATTTATTGCTTATTATTTATGGAAGATCCAAGCAGATAATACACAAGGATATTATATTCTCTGATAAAAGTATTTTGTTGTTAAAAATGTTCAAAATTTATATACTAAGCGTTCCATAGTAACAATATATTATTAAAAAAATCACTTTATTACTTTTCTTCTTTTCTCGATTAAGTATTAGATTTTATTGTATAGTATATAACTTACTGCAATCACTGAATACATAGTTAGTGAATTGTTATTATTTATATAGTTAATCCTATAGTTTAAGTGATTCCAAGAACGTTCAAAAACTGAACGAAAATCTCTGTAATGCCAATGGCAATGTCATTGTCAACTGCTAATGTTTATATCTGCAGTTTCCATACCAGTGATAATTTTACTACTAATGGATAGCTCCATAGCTCCGTAAAATATTTGCGTTCTTAAGAGAGAGATATCCCTACTTTTTCTTTCTTTACACGGCAAATTACGTGTAGAAAAATTATCACTGGTATGGAAACTGCAGATGTAAACATAAGTAGTTGACAATGACATTGTCATTAGCATAGAAATTTTCGATCAGTTTTTGAATGGTCTTGGATAACCGTTACTTATGCAATCGCTTAAATTATAGGATTATTTTTTCACTAACTATGCATTCAGTGATTGCAATAAGTTATGTACTATACAATAAAAACTAATAATTCATCGAGAAAAGAGGAAAAGAGATAAAGTGATTTTTTTTAATAATATATTGTTACTATGGAACGGTTATATAAATTTTGAACATCTTTAACAACAAAATACTTGGATCACAGAATATATCTTGGTGTATTCTCCGCTTGGATCTTCCATAAATAATAAACAATAAATAACTTTTTATTAATTTCACGTATTAAGGTGAAACAGTAGCGATCAACAGGTAGCGAAAACGCGTTCCAAGATTGCGGCTGTAATTTTGAATATTTTTTCGAGATATTTGGCATATTTCGACATATTCGTAATATAATAAAGAATGGCGATACAGAGCCCAATTTGAAAAATATATTATGTGGAAATTACTCTGTAATTAAATACAATATTAAAAAAACTAGCCTGTATCGCCATTAAGAAGAACAAAAAATACACTTTCTTCAAATAAACTTTTTTATCCGATGCCTAGATTGTGTGCCATTTTGGAACTACTAATGAAATAAAAAATTTTAGTAGTTCCAAAATGACACAAAATCTAGGCATCGTATAAAAAAGTTTATTTGAAGAAAGTGTATTTTTTGTTCTTCTTAATGGCGGTAGAGGCTCGTTTTTTTAATATTGTATTTAAATACAGAGTAATTTCCACATATTAATATATTTTTCAAATTGGGCTCTGTACCGCCATTCTTTATTATATTACGAATACGTGTGCCAAATATCTCGAAAAAATATTCAAAATTACAGCCGTAATCTTGGAACGCGTTTTTGCTACCTGTTGATCGCTACTGTTTCCTCTTAAATCAATTATTTATCACACTATCAATATTATTGAATAAACAACTCAAAATATTCCTGAACCCATGTCAAATATTTAAAATTGTCACTGTCTTGTCAGCGCATTATGTTCGACTGATTACGTTGTATGACAAAGATAGCGAATGTTCGATTTGGAAAACCTCGGACATGCTGTTAATTTTTTTCGAATCCTGGAAAAACTAATAAATATTTTCACACTATTTTTTTCTTTTTTGTCACCCCTGTAACTTATTAAAATAAAATTATAGAAGTTTTCATGGACTTTCGGCCCCCGGTAATAACGCAATCTTTCATTCTGCGTTTAAATTTTTCAAAAATACGTATATATTAGTTTTCTCAGGATTCGAAAAAATGAATGCATATAAATAGCATAGGAGCCCAAATTTTGTACCGATCTCCTTAAAAATGTTTGATTGTTATTTCTCACTGGTTTGTTATTAGTCTCAAGTTTAACTTCTAATATGTATCGTATGTAACTACATGTATCATGGACATGCCTAGTAAACAAATAAATAAAATTTAAATTTATTCCTTACACTAATATCTATAAAAAATATTTAACCTAGAATTCAAACTAACCTTAGACGCCAATGAAAAGAACCCTAATTAACTTTTCACCATTTCCCTGTTTATCCTTCATGTTTTCAATGTTCTATTCAAACGTGTAGAGAATCGATGTTGCGAAAAATCAAAATTGAAAAGCTATTTAATGAACAAATAAGAGTCTTTCATTCGATATTTGCCTAATAACCATTCCCATTCAGCAAATATGTAGAATCTGAATAATCTGTAATGTTAGTTCTGATGTAAATTCTGTTTTATTAGGAGACTTTGAGTCGAAATAATATATACGGTCTAGTTATCCCCTAAAGGAATAGGTATAATGTATAATATTGTATTATACCTAAACAGTATGTAAATCAAATAGAATAAATTTTAAAAATAAGTCTAAATCCATAGACTTAATTCTACAAAATCTAGGTGATTATTTTATCTTTTAAGCGATTCTATTTAAGTTATTATTAGTCCAGAGAAATAAGATTTTTCTCGTCACACATCCCCCTCAAGGTCGAAAACAAATTTTTTCAGTAGGTAGTATGAAAATCTATAATAATAACCTATAATGTTTCCTGCAGCCGATTATGATGATCTACATAGTTATAAACAAATGAAGATCAAAAAACAGTAAATTTTCGCTTTTTTCGTCTATTACCAAAAAGTGAAGCATTTTAAACAAATTTGAGAGTAAGAAACTCATAAATCATTTAAAATACTTCAATATGGCGTTCGCTGAATATATGTATTTATAATTATTTGTTGTTTAGAAAATTTCAAAATAAGTCATAAATTTTGAGTTTTTATAAATGTTCATAACTTATTAAAAAATTAAGAAATTAAGATCAAGATTTAATAATTAAGAACCATTTTATTACATGGAATGCTGAAACTTCTGGTGCTTAAATTAACTCATACCCTAAATTTCAAAACAATTGGTCAAATAGTTTAAAAGTTATTTAATTTGTTTATCCCAAATTAATTTTTTTGGAACAATATAAGTCAGAAAACGATGAAGTTACAGTAATCCTACGGATAGTTTATGAAAGAAGAAGATTTATACTATTAATTTTATTAAAAAAAAAATAACAAAAAATAATTTTAAATATTGCAAAATTATTTTGCAAGAACATGTCAATTTTTTGTTTATAAACAATTAGAATAGATTTTTAACCATTACCCGTAGAAAAATTATTTTTTTATATTTAGAAAGACTGAATTTTTATACAAATCTAGAAAGAAAAAAAATGTCCTAGGACAATTAGGGACGAAGTTGCCTCCCTTTTTGATAATTCACAGCAGCTTTGTTTATAACAATTAAGCAATAAAACTAGCCACATTTGAAAGAACATTTTTCAAATTTTTAATGTACCAAATATAGAAAAGATTTCGTGTCAAGGAAATCGTCGACAAAGCTTTAAAATGTGGCCCTTAAAATCGGCCGGCCTTGAAACTTGGGAGATCGATAAGAAAGGGGAAGGAGCTGTTAGCTGTATCTCTGGTTCTCGTTTATGGATTTCGACGTTTCTTTTTTTAATTTATATGCACTTTTTGCTTAAATTACGATTATGCATTATTTAAATGAATTAATTGTTATACTTTGTCTAACTTTCGCTCCAACTTTTCCTCGGTCTACCTCGTTTTCTCTTTCCTTTTGGTTGCCATTTTAGTATTTCCTTTGGTATTCGATATTCATCCAGTCTTTGTATATATCCGAGCCAGATAAGGTATTTTGTTGATGAGTCATCCGTGATTGTTTGTTTGATTCCCATTATTTGTTTGTTTTGTTCGTTTGATTCTATTCCTGCTACTCTTCTCCAAAAATCAATTTCCGTTACTCTCAGCGTTGCCAGTGTGCATTCTTTCAGCGGCCATACCTCACAGCTGTATAGAGTGATAATTTTCACTATGGTCTCATATATCCTCTTTTTATGTTCTTTGCTGAGGATTGGTCCCATAAAATAATGTTTAACATTGTGATGACGTTTCTTTTTGACCTATTTCTTTCTCTTGTGGCTTTGTCTAAAGTTCCATCGTGTGAAATATTGATATTCAACATAACTATCCCATTATTGCTCCCTTGTGCAAATACTTCATATTTTTCCCACATTGCAGAGTCCCCACTAAATAGATTTGTCTTACCAATAGAGACGATGCCAGAGAAACGCTGGCATCAGAGGCGGCTTTACCTATTGTGCAGGGTGTGCGGTGCACACGGGCGCCGGGATGTTATGGGCGCCGAGCGTCAAAGAGCGGGTAATTTACTTTGTTTCAACATAAAATATGCTATAAAATGATTAATGAAAAATTACATTGGCACTTAAGCGCGATTTATAGATTGCCGCCTGCCTAAAACGCACAGCTAAATTATTAAAAATTGTCAATTTCTTTTCAATTGTACAAGAAATTTATGTTTTTTTCTGCGTCAATAGCACGCTGGCAAACACTTGCTAAAGAAGAGTTAACTAAGTCTAAAACCACCCTCAAATACTCGATGGGAGAGCAGGGTTGAAGCAGTAAAAGCTCTCAGTCAAGAAATGTGGCAAATATATTCAATATTGGCAAAAATTAAGTCGTTTAAATTCATCTGCTCTTTGCTTATTTGGTTTGAAATTTTAAGCAAGATAAATATAGTTAGCAAGGCTCTTTAAAAGTCAGATGTCGTATTGTCAGAAGCCGTAAAAATTATGGATCATGCAAAAATAAGTTTGTCTGAATTACGCAATGAGTATGCTATTGTGGAGTTCATTAATACTGCAAAAACTGTAGCATAAAAAGTCGAGGCAATAGCAGAATTTTTCACACCTGCCCTCCCTCGTGTTCTTTTGTCAAATTTTGGCTATTCGAAACCTGTCAAAGTTCCTCAAGCAATTTTCAACCTTACTTGCTTACCTCATAGATAAAAAAGTTCATTTTTATTTACATATTTTATACAGATTTGGGTAGGCTGTTCTGACGCTGTGAGCGGACCTGTGAGGATACCTATTGGCTCCCGACATCATTTAATATTGCACTATTTGCATCTGGATTTTGTTTACATTATAAGCGTAGCTAATATCCTTTAATACTCTATGTACTAGTACTAGGTAGGTACTAGGCGTCTACCAAAGGGCGCCAGGGCATCGACTACACACGGGGGCTACATGGGCTAGAGACGCCTCTGGCTGGCATCGTAATAATTATCGGTGTAGATTCTCCATTCGTGATTCTCCATTAAACTTAGAACGTTTGCTGAAACGTTGCTACTATAATTAGCGTAATCTCCTGAATATACATACTATCAAATTATCTGTATACTTATACTTACAAAGCATTACTACACTTACAAATGCTTTGTAAGTGTAGTAACGAGATACTCAATATGATGGAACAACGGAGACAATAATATAAGAACAAAGATAACAATAAATACAGGGAGATTAACCACCAGATACGAAGGATGATAAAGCAGGCAAAAGAAAAACACTTTGAAGAGAAATGCAAAGAGATCGAGGACCTTCAAAAAAGATACGATCTATTTAATCTACACAAGAAAGTAAAAGAAATGGCAGGGCTAAGAAAACAAAATCTCACTGGGGCACTTCTGGATAGACACGGGATTACTATAACACAGGCCGATGAGGCAGAATACATAGATGAACTGTTCGATGATGAAAGAGGAGACCTGGAAAACATAGAACTTACTTCATAGATAAATATCACAAAAGAAGGAATAGCACACGCATTAAAAACAATGAAGAACGGAAAAAGCCCTGCGCCTGACATGCTTCCTATCGAATTAATAAAAATTATAGATGAACAGCACATTGATGTTCTAGTTATACTTTTGAACCAAATTTATAGCTCAGGCGTATTACCCAAAGAATGGTTAACGTCGATGTTTGTTTGTCTCCCCAAAAAGAAAAACGCAAGAGAATGCGCCGATTACCGCACCATCAGCTTGATGTCCCATGTGCTGAAGTTGCTAGTGAAAGTCATCCATAACCGAATATATCATAAACTGGACATAGATATTAATGATACACAATTTGGGTTTCGCAGAGGCCTAGGAACGCGTGAAGCTCTTTTCTCACTTAATATCCTAATACCAAGGTGCCTAGACGTCAATCAAGATATACATGTCTGTTTTATTGACTATAATGAAGCTTTCGATAAAGTACGACATGAACAATTAATAAATGTCCTGAAATTAAAGAAGATAGACTACAATGACCTCAGGATCATATCTAATTTATTCTATAACCAGCGAGCAAAAGTACATGTTAACGAAACAGTTGTCAGAGGAAATTGAAATTAGACGTGGGGTGAGACAAGGATGCGTATTGTCGCCAGTTCTCTTTAATGCCTACTCGGTAGAGATCCTAAATCAAGCTCTTGAGGGTGAAAGAGCTGGAATAAAGGTGAACGGAGTTCCCATTAACAACAATAGATATGCGGATGACACTGTCGTCTTAGCCGAAAATATTGAAGATCTTCAGAGACTAGTTAACAGAATAGCGACATATAGCCAAGAATACGGTCTAACAATGAACATCAAGAAGACAAAATTTATGAGAATATCTAAAACTCAAAGAAATAACGAGAATCTCCTCATAAACGGAACCAACTTCGAACGAGTAGACCAATATGCATATCTTGGAACAATGATCAACTCCACAAATGATTACTTCCAGGAGATTAAAATTAGAACAGAAAAGGCTAGAGCGAATTTTAACAAAATGAGAAAAGTGCTTTGCACAAGAGATCTAAGGTTAGAGCTAAGAGTAAGGTTGGCTAGGTGCTACGTTTTCTCGACTCTGTTTTACGGAATGGAGGCTTGGACCTTGAATTCGGCATCAATTAAAAACTGGAATCATTCTAGATGTGGGTATATAGAAGAATTCTAAAAATATCATGGACAGAACACGTCACAAATAAAGAGGTTCTTAGAAAGATGAATAAAGAAATGGAAGTCTTAAATACAATCAAAACCAGAAAATTGGAATATCTCGGACATATTACACGTGGAGAGAGATACAACTTGCTCCAACTCATTATGCAGGGGAAGATTCAAGAAAAAAGAAGCATAGGGAGACGCAGAATATCGTGGCTGCGCAACCTGAGAGAATGGTACGGATGTACATGAAAATAAACTTTTCAGATCAGCCGTCTCCAAAGTCCGAATAGCTATTATGATTGCCGACCTCCGTCGCGGAAATGGCACTTGAAGAAGAAGTGTAGTAAAATCTTCTAAAATGTAGTACATGCTTGAAGCATTCGCAGGAACTACGTTTTATACATTACACCCAATATGTACAGCTTTATGCCAAACTTGTTCTTTTTATATATTTTTTATATTTTTTCTAAATTTGAACCGACACCGACGTCTGAATGGAACTAGTATTTCATCGATACATATATAAGATTAGGGGGTAACAAATGAAATAGCCTAATTCAACTTATTTATAAGCGTAGATAATTTTCTAGGCCTGTCTTCTATAACAGTCTTTATTGTTATTGACATTCCGAGCAGTTGGTCCAATAAAATTTTAAAATATTAACCAAAAGAAAATTATGAGTGACAACGTTAATTATTCTTATGAAAATAAAAAAATACGAATTATTAAGTCAATGACTTAATAAAAAAAATAATCATTAATAAAAAGTTGGGACGCCTGTGGGAGTTTTTTGTCAGTTCTTCTATCAGGCGCGGCCCCCTGCGAATGGGGGATGCTTTCTGGGTATTCGTAGCGCCAATGCCCAGAGAGTAGCAGGGATACTTGCCGTGGAACAAAAACTGACACCTGGCAGTAGGTATAAAATGCATACCCATGAAAATGGTGGATAATCATAATTTATGTTTAGGGCCGCTGCCTGGGGACTTCGGTGGCAAGGTCACGCAAGGTGTTGAGGAGGCTGGCCCCTGTCATACAATCAGCTACAGCCCAACAACAACAACCACAAGCGAGCCAAACAACAGCAAGAGCTCCACCCGCTGAAAGTGCTGCGCTGGAACATCAGCCGGCGCTCACTCAAGCGGGACGACCGAGGCAGCGCATGAAATGGACTGTGTCCATTAATGAAAACATTTTGCGCTTCTACTACAAGGTGACAAACCTCGGTCAAGAAACGATCGGCTACCGACAACAGCTGTATGCCGAATTTTGCAGAGAGTACCCAGATATTCAAGTATCGGAGCAACGAGTATCAGATCAATACCGGGTAATCATAAGAAATAATCTTATCCCAGAGACTAGACGCGATACCATCAAAAGCGAAGTCGAACGGGAGATTAACAACCAAGGGCTAGTTTTAGATCAAGTCCCTAATGAAATCCCTGATGAGCAGATTCCTGGGCTTCCCATACCAGAAACTCAACCTGATAATACACCGCAGGAAAACAACGAGTTACGTGATAGCCTAGTAAACGAAATGGCTCGCGCCGTACATGAGTTTAATGGAACAAACCCACTTAGCAGACCACCGCTACCAAGAATAAACTCTTGTAAGAAACTAGGTGCGCTGTTACAAATTGTGAACACTGAAGTCCTACCCAATTACGTCGTAGAAGCTCACACATTAGAATATTTGCATATGCTCATCTACTGTGCAGCAACAGCAATTGCTAATGTAATGGGCATTAGGATCAGAACACGACGTGGTACTAATAACGGAAGAACTGGTAACAGAATTGCACCCTGGGAAAAAAGACTGCTAGGGAAGATTGAATTACTGCGTAGGGATATTGGTCAAGTCACAGAATATTTACGAGGAGTACCAAGTAGAAAAGTCATTAGGAGAGCTGAAGAAATAATGTGGAGCACTGCAAGACACTCGAGATACGATCCAGAAAATAACACAGCCCAACAATGTCTGGATACATTAAAACAAAAACTCTCCGTCTATTCACTGCGATTAAGGAGGTACAAAGTTAGTAATAACCGAAAATGTGACAATGCACTTTTTGAGAATTCCGAGAAGGCGTTCTACCGAAAACTCAATTCCACCGTAGAAAGTGTCGACAAGTCTTATCCAAGCCAAGAAGAAATTTATGAGTTTTGGGGAAATCAACTTTCCACACCAGCTGCTTTTAACAAAAATGCTGACTGAATAGAAGATACGACGCACAACTGTCACCACTACGTCACTGCTAACTACGAACCATTCACGACTGAAGAAGTCTCAAATGTCATCAAAGAGCTTCATAACTGGAAATCTCCTGGACCAGATAGAGTTCAGAATTTCTGGCTTAAAAAGTTTTGGTGTATTCATGAGTGCTTATCAACATTAATTAATCATGTTATTTCTAATCCGCAGGAAATACCATCATTTCTAACTCAGGGAACTACTTATTTAATACCAAAGGATCAAAATAACACCCAAGATCCATCCAAGTACCGCGAAATTACTTGTCTTCCAACTTTGTATAAATTGGTCACATCCTGTGTAACCCGGCGTATCTACCAACACTGCGCTCTAAACAATATCATAGAGCCTCAACAGAAAGGATGCGCTAAGGGTTCCATGGGCTGCAAAGAACAGCTTATCATCGACTCAGTCATTTCTAACCAGGCATTCACTAAAAAAGGAACCTTTTTACTGCCTTTATTGACTACAAAAAGGCCTTTGATTCAGTGACGCGCATGATTGGCTTATACATATATTGAAAATATACAAAGTCGATGATAACATAGTGACCTTTTTAAGGCATATAATGAGAGATTGGAACACCTAGAACAGATGCTAAAAACTGTAGAAACATTCTCTAATGATATTAGTATGCAATTCGGTCTAGACAAGTGCCGTATTTTGAATATAGTCAGAGGAAAGGTACAGCCCGGTGGATTCGATATGCATAATGGCCAGAACATCGAGGACATGGGCGAAACGATATGTACAAATATCTTGGAGTAAAACAGCCTCGGAAAATTGACCATAAGCAAATGAAAACTGAGATAACTACTGAGTTTATACGCAGAGTAAAACAGCTGCTTCGTTCACAGCTAACAGTAAAAATTTGTTTAAGGTACTAAACACCTAAGCTTTTTCCGCGCTTAGCTATTCATTTGGTATTGTTAAGTGGACAAAAACGGATATAGAAAATCTTCAGCGAAAAGTACGAACACACCACACAAAGGCACAAAAACACCACCCTAAGAGTGCAGTAGAACGAACGACATTACCGCGGTATTTAGGAGGAAGAGGACTTATGGATATAGGTGAGCAATTAGACAACAGATTGCTAATTTAAGAACTTATTTTCAGATGCAGGCTGAGACATTTACTCTACACCGCGCTATTTGCGCAGTACCTATATGACACAACACCGATCAAACTGAGGGAACCAGAAATGCGCATAAACCACCTCACCCTCCTCAAAATAGGGATCATGTGACAGCTCATTTGAAAGGGTATTCAATTCTCTATTCAGTAATATAAACATTAACATAATTATTTATACAAAGTGTCCAAAAAAAAGTTTTTTTTAATTAAATTAATTGAGACAAAAGAAGAATGTATGTAATTTATTTAATTCAAAACACGTTTTACGGTTGTAAAAAACAGAAAAAAATGTTTATTTGAGAAATAAATATTGTTTTTAACTTAAATTCAATCACCCATCTGCCTCTTATTTCAAATAATTTTTTTTCTGTTTTTCTGATAGTAGCGAAATTTATTTGGAATTACATAAATTACATACATTTTTCTTTTCTTGTGAATTAATTTATTTAATTCAAAATACGTTTTACTATTGTCAGAAAACAAAAAAAAATGTTAATTTGACAAATAGATATTGTTTTTCACTTAAATTCAATGTTAAAACTGCCACTCACCTGCCTCTTGGCAGTTTGAACATTTCATTCAAGCGAATATCAATGTTTATTTTTCAAATAATTTTTTTTCTGTTTTCTGACAGCAGTAAAATGTATTTAGAATTAAATAAATTACATACACTTTTCTTTTGTGTAAATTAATTTAAGGAAAAACATTTTTATTTTGGACACCCTGTATAAATAAATATGTTAATTTTTATATAACTGAATAGATAATTTATACCTTTTCAAATGAGCTATCACATGACCCCTATTCTCATTAAAAAACTTCGTGTACGTGATCACGCCCAGATTTATGACGTCACTATTATGATATATGCCAAAAAATCGTAAAATAAAAATAGAAATCGACCTGTTTCGGGAATTTGTACGAATTTTATTTATTTAGCTAATAATGAATTTATGCGTTACTTTATGAAAAATTACTGTATATGAAAAAAAAAATAGAATTTGAAAATAGAAATCGACCTGTTTCGGGACTTATTTCCAAAATCGCCCATTCACGAACAAATGAGTTTTTTATTCCAACCTTTACGTGCTCACTGTATTAATCCAAATAAGACCGGTGCCGCCCAAAATCCCCGACAGCCAAAATCCCGACGGCAAAAACACCGACACGCCAGAATCCCGACACGCAACAATCCTCGCATAAGTAAAAATTCCGACCACTACATTTTGAATATTTATTGTTTCCCTTCAAATGCAATACCAAATCATTATTATAGATTATAGAGTATTGAAATTGAAAAATTAATTACTTATTAATAAGTACGGGTACTAATTATTATGTATTTTAAAAGAAAAAATTATTAAGCACTTCATTTTATAAAAGCTATACTTACTGAAATGGAAGGTTGTAAGTGACATTATCATATATATTATATGAAAGTAAACTTGAATTCAGGATTGGATACATATATTATTGGTTATTGGACTATATATTGGCAAATAAATAATTAATTCATATACCCATGTTAGAAATTTTATTTAGAAAATTAGTTCATATTAAATGGTAAATGGTAAATACTTTTGTTTAGTAACAAAAAATAAAAAACAGATGGCCATAAACAAAAAACAAGAAATAAATGTAATAATATGTTAAAAAGAATCTTATCAAAACTGTCGGTATTTTGGCCGTCGGGATTGTGGCTGTCGGGATTTTGGCTGTCGGGATTTTGGGGTAGACCCAAATAAGATTATCTTATAGGTATATTTTTTAATATTAACTATTATTTGAAGGAAAATAAAATAGTAAACTTTAAAGAGAAAAACAGATTGCAGTAGTAACCTTGACATTCTGATATCTTAATATCCACTCCACTCCGGGAGTACCAACGTATCCATTATGTGGAGCAGTTACACGGAGCACGGAGCACCAACGTAATGGATATATGGATTATATGCTTTTTGTTATGTTTATGTAATAGTACATTCTTTTTTTGGTTTTTGCTGTAAATTTTAAAGAAACGCTTGGATTCACATGAAATTTGGCATACGCATAGCTAATATGTCAAAGAAAAAAAGTGATATGGTGCCGATGTGTGCTTTTGCCTTGGGGGTGAGTTTCACCCCATCTCGGGGGTGAAAAAATATATGTCCAAGATAAGTCCCGAAATGGATAAACTAACTCATTTTAAGTAACTTTTGTTCTATAGAGTTTTTTCACCAAATCAATACTTTTCGAGTTATTTGCAAGTGAATATGTTCATTTTTCAACAAAATAACCACGTTTTTGGACGGTTTTTCGCAAATAACTCAAAACGTAAGCATTTTGTAAAAAAAATATTCTTAACAAAACTATAGCCTATCAAAATGTGAAAAAAAAAACGGTGTATATATTAGGTCTCTATACCTAGCACAAGCAGAGTTATAGCTAATGAAAAATATGTTCATATTCGAAAAATCCCAAATAAAATAATTCAATGTGAAATATCCAAATAATGAAGCATTCTTGGGTAAAACACATTACAACATTTTTAAAGTGTTTAAAAAAGGCTTTATTTCTGTTTTTATAAAAAAAATTTCTAGCATCAAATGTAAGCAAGTTACGCTCAAAATAAAGTTGGTCCCTTTTGTTTTGGCAAAAAAAAATCAGGAAGATCACCCCCCAATTGGCAACTTAAATGAAATTAATCGTTACCGCTTCACAAGCTACTTTATTTATGTTGTGTTTATATGATCTGCAAGTTTCATTGATTTAGACTGCTTATTTTTGAAAAAATTTTGTTTTAAAGTAAAATTTTTAAAAATTTTAATTTTGAAAAAAATGCTTTTTTTCAAAATAACTCAAAAATTGTTAGAGATACCAAAAATTTTAAACAATAAAAAAAGTCGGCTTTACTTTTCTAAATATTTTTATTTTTTGTTTTTCTGTAAGACAAAAATTGGTTAAGATTCGGTGTTTCTAAATTTGCATACACTCGTGATAAGTGATTCGTTCAAGCTCTTTTAACTACAGCTCTTTCAAAAATAAGGACTTTGAACCGATGAAACGTACAGATCTTATTGTCAATACATACGCGAGTACAAAACTTGTGAAGTGGTAACAATTAAGTTCATTTGACATGCTAATTAGGGGGGGATTTTTCCGATTTCTTACCAAAAAAAGGGACCAACTTTATTTTGAGCGTAACTTGTTTTACTTTTGACGCTAAAAAATTTTTTTTAAAAAACAAAACTAAGCATTTCTTAAACACTTTAAAAAAGTTAAAATGAGTTTTCCCCAAAAAAGTGCTTCGTTTTTTGGTTATGGCAAGTTAAAATATTCGATTTGGAATTTGACGAATATGAACCTATTTTTCATTAGCTATAACTCTGCTTCTACTAAGTATAGTCACCTAATAAATAAACCATGTTTTTTACTTTTTTACGTGCTATATTTTTGATAAGAATTTTTTTCGACCAATTACTTACTTTTTGAGTTATTTGCGACAAACCGTCTGAATACGTGGTTATTTTGTAGAAAAATTAACATATTCACTCACAAATAACTCGAAAAGTATTAACTTGGTGAAAAACCTTCATAGAACAAAAGTTGCTTAGAATTAGTCATTTTATCCATTTCCGGACTTATTTCGAACATATATTTTTCACCTCCAAAAGGGGGTGGAACTCACCCCTAGGGCAAAAGCACACATCTGCACAATATCACTTTTTTCTTATTTTACCTTTAAAGAACGGACTATAATAAAAAGAAAAGAAGATTAATTAAAAAAATAACTATAAACATAAATAATAATCTAAAATGATGTTAAAATAGTACAAACAATAATAGATATGAAAAACCAATGATTTACAATCTATTGGGGACTTTTTACAGTGTACAGAAATTTACGACGGGTATTTCCATAAACAAATAACTAAAAAGGAGGCAAAAGATTGACCTAAAACTGTCCGCAAACCTACGTCAACAACTTTTCCAAGCCATCTTTCATTAGAAGAGGTTTTCTGATATCCTCTCATCAGCTTTATGTATCTAGCCTCTATCCGTAGATTTTATAAGAGACAATATTTTTAAGAAATTATCCTAGGTTATATGAAATCATCATACGACAAAGAAAATTTGATTTTAAACTTTTTAAGTATAACAACTTAATTGAATTTCGGGATTTGAAGAGTTTTAAATGGTGTTTACTATAGATTGAACCGGCTGGTTAGGTGGTATGGTTCATTTTTTAAATATGAAGAGTAAAATCAAAAGACAGATTCAAACCCAATAATGTCACTAGAAAAATCATCAGGGTTAAACATCAGGAAGAAGCAGAACTAATCTGAGTTGACTATGTCAAGTGTGACCTTGCCGAAACTTCGCATTGTCAAAATAATGGTTTTTCTAAAAAAAACTATTACCTGTCATAATATGGTTTCCAACACAAACCAGAATTCAGTCCATACATATAGGGGACAGGAGGGCAAGATGGAAATTACCTATAAAACCCGAACTGCGCAATGAAGCACCCGGATCCACACTCACACAGATGCAGGTGAACCTCTTCCATTTACAAACGACGGCTCACCACGGCCACCGGCCACCACGGCTCAGTCAGTTCAGGTCAGCTAATGAGTGTATACGCTTCCTTCTTATTTTCGCAGTTAAATATTACGCAAATATTGAATTTTTGTGATACGATTATTTAAACAAGGTGTATAATATTATTATTATGCATTTATACAAAGTATCTATTAGGTACAGGTTATCTGAATTAATATTTAAATAAGAGAAATTAGTAAAGCATTTTTAAAATATTGATATTATTATTAGAAAGGAGCATATGGGCAAGATGGAAAATTGCAACTTAGGGCAAGTTGGAAGATAATAGTTGGGCAAAAATAAAAGCAAGGAAATAGGAACCTGCGAGAAAAAAAGAAAAGGTAAAGGAAAAGGGACAAAAACAGAAAAAGTTAAAAATATTGTACAACATTTAGAACATTCTTCACAAAATTATGTGTTCTGTGTATGTGGTGAACGTTATGTGGAACCGCCCACAGAGAACTGGGTACAATGTCCTGTATGTAATGGTTGGGCACATGAATTGTGTACCGACACAGAAGATGGCAGTTTTATGTGTGTAAACTGTAAAATGTAGTGCTTTCCTCTACATTCTATCTTGCCCGAACAAGCTTTCCATCCTGCCCTCAGGGTAAGGGCAAGATGGAATTTTTGACATTATTTTTTAATTACTCATAAAAAAAATTCTACTTATTATTAATAATATTTAATGGCTGACTTTTGTAACTGTATAAGGTCTCTTTCAAGAATGATTAAAATGAAAGTTTTGTATTACGTTGTTTTATTTTTTTACACATTATAAAGTTAAGCCTTCCGTCTTGCCCTCCCTTCCCCTATATTATGTGTATTATAGAATGATTTTTTAAAGTGCTTATTGAAAATGGTAAATAGCCGAAACGTTTAAGGAATAACAAACCCAAGAATTAAAAAAGTTTCTATTTATATTATATACAGTGTGGTGCAAATGAAAGGAGTGAATTCGTTATTTCGTAAGCCGGCGACTTTAAGCAAGAATTCCGAAGCAAGTCGATTTTTTTCTTAGTTATGATTTTTTGGCATATTTATCACACTAGTGACGTCATCCATCTAGGCGTGATGAGGTAATGGATTATTTTTTTAAACGAGAATACTGCCGTGCTTAGCAAAAACCCTGTATCTGCAAAAATCTGAAAAAATGAAATTTTTACTTTTTTCTAACCCAAATGTGCATATCTATCTTATTTTCTTACTAAAAATGACGTAAGTTTAGCCAAAACACATTAAACACACCGCCTATTATGCCATATCCTGTGTAAATGTATACGAATTCTTAAATTAAAATCGATTTTACTCGAATGTGATGTCTCTGCAGATACGGCGTTTTTGCTAAGCACGACAGAATAAGGGTCGTGTGCTAGCTCATTTGAAAGGTTATTTAATTCTCTATTAAGTGATATAAACACTAACATAGTTATTTATACATAAAGTAAAAAAAAAATTTAATTAAATTAATTGACAAAAAAAAAAGAATGTAGGTATGTAATTTATTAATTTAAAATACATTTTACTGGTGTCAGAAAACACAAGAAAAATGTTTATTTGACAAAAAATAAACATTGCTTTTCGCTTAAATTAAATGTTCAAACTGCCAAGAGGCAGGAGCGTCGCAGCTTGAACATTGAATTTAAGAGAAAAGCAATGTTTATTTGTCAAATAAACACTTTTTCTGTTTTCTGACAGCAGTATTTTAAATTAAATAAATTACATACATTCTTCTTTTGTGTCAATTAATTTAATTTGGAAAAATATTTTTGTGCACCCTGTATAAATAATTATATTAATGTTTATATTACTGAATAGAAAATTGAATAGCCTTTCAAATGAGCTAGCACACGACCCCTATTCTCATTTAAAAATCATCGACTTTTTCATGACGCCCAGATGTATGACGTCACTAGTGTGATAAATATGCCAAAAAATCATAATTTAGATTGACCTGTTTCGGAAGTTTTCCATAAAGTCGCCGGCATTCTAAATAAAGAACTTTTTTTTCTTTTGCACCATACTCTATAATAATTGTTCATTAACATTTTTCCATGTGTCAATTTTATTATATTATAAACCACTAAAATTTTTCAAAAATACGCTTTTGTTTTACATACTTGATTTAGTTTTATTTGTGAATACACTACTTGTGAATAGTTTTTTGTTTAAATATCAGCTATGAGCAAATGAGCGTGGATGCTTGGTTGTACTGTAATTTCCAGCCACTGCCATTCGGTCAAAATTTAACCAGTGCAACGTAGCAAAATCTAATTATTAAATTTAGTAGACAGTTGGGATTGGGATCAGCGAATCGTGTACATATTATACCAGTTGTAGAATTTGCCTCTCTAATTCCTAATAGTCTAAGAGCTGGGAGCGGATTTTGTGCGTGATAAGTAATATGGAAAAACTATACGGGGATATGTTGAATTAGTTGTGTACATGACTTTCACCAACGGCCGGAAACCAGAGTTGGGACCGAGGGTAGTTATAAGGGGTCAAAGTCGCGGTTTTTATTATTTTTTTATGACGCTCATGATCGAGATAGTTCACCAAGATTTGGGAATAAGTAGGTCATGACGTACCTAAGTAAAATCTCTGGGGGCTCAACGCTGCGTGGCCGACAAAGGGGTGGGGGTAGGGGTGAATATAAAAAATATAAGGGGTTTTTTGCGACGTTTGTGATTGAGATAGTGCACCAAAATTTGGGTATAAGTAGACCATGACATAAATAATTAAAATCTCCAGAGCCGGAAACCAGAGTTGGGAAGGAAGGTAGTTAGTTATAAGGGGTCAAAGTTCCGTTTTTTATTATTTTTTTGTGACGCTCATGATCGAGATAGCGCGCCAAAATTTGGGAATAAGTAGGTCATGACGTAACTAAGTAAAATATCCAGGAGTGGAACTCTGCGTGGCCGACAAAGGGGTGGGGCAGGGGTGAATATAAAAAAATGTAAGGGGTTTTTTGCGACGTTCGTGATTGAGATAGTGCACCAAAATTTGGGAATAAGTAGACCATGACATAACTAAGTAATATCCCCAGAGGCGGAAACCAGAAGGGCGGACGAGGGTAGTTATAAGGGGTAAAAGTCGCGGTCTTTATTATTTTTTTTTGTGGCGCTCATGATGGAGATAGTGCACCAAAATTTGGGAGTAAGTAGGTTATGACGTAACTAAGTAAAATCTTCAGGGGCGGAATGCAGCTTGGGGTACAATGGGGTGGTAGGCAGGGGTGAGTATAAAAATATATGGGGTTTTTTTGCCGTCCGTGATCGAGATAGTGCACCAAAATTTGGGAATAAGTAGATCATGACATTACTAAGTAAAATCTCCAGGGGCGGAACGCTGCGTGGAGGACAAATGTTGTGCCGGGTCACAAAAAAAATAATACACACTGCGACTTTGACCCCTTAAAACTACCCTCATCCCCAACTCTGGTTTCCGGCTCTGGGGATTTTACTTAGCTAAGTTATGGTCTACTTATTCCCAAATTTTGGTGCACTATCTCAATCTAGGACGTCGCAGAAAACCCCTTATATTTTTTATATTCACACCTACCTCCAACCCTTTATCGGCCACGCAGCGTTCCACCCCTGGAGATTGTACTTAGTTACCTCATGACCTACTTATTCCCAAATTTTGGTGCACTATCTCGATCATGAGCGTCACAAAAAAAAATAATAAAAACGGCGATTTTGACCCTTTATAACTACCCTCATGCCCAACTCTGGTTTCCGGCTCTGAGGATTTTACTTAGTTATGTCATGGTCTACTTATTCCCAAATTTTGGTGCACTCTCTCAATCACGAACGTCGCAAAAAATCCCTTATATTTTTTGTATTCACCCCTGCCCCATCCCTTTGTTGGCCACGCAGCGTGCCACCCCTGGAGATTTTACTTAGTTACGTCATGACCTACTTATTTCTAAATTTTGGTGCACTCTCTCGATCATTAGCGTCACAAAAAAAAATAATAAAAACGTCGAATTTGACCCCTTATAACTACCCTCATCCCCAACTCTGGTTTCCGGCTCTGGGGATTTTACTTAGTAATGTCATGATCTACTTATTACCAAATTTTGGTCTACTATCTCAATCACGAACGTCGCAAAAAACCCTTTATATTTTTTATATTCACCCCTACCCCCACCCCTTTGTCGGCCACGCAGCGTTGAGCCCCCAGAGATTTTACTTAGGTACGTCATGACCTACTTATTCCCAAATTTTAGTGCACTATCTCGATCATGAGCGTCATAAAAAAAATAATAAAATCCGCGACTTTGACCCCTTATAAACACCCTCGGCCCCAACTCTGGTTTCCGGTAGTTGGTGAAAGTCATGTACACAACTAATTCAACATATCCCCGTATAGTTTTTCCATATTACTTATCACGCATAAAATCCGCTTCTATCTCTCCGACTATAATTTCTTTTTTCCTTTTTATATCCGACTAATATGATCTTAGACCAGGGCATTTAGAACTAAAAATACCGAAAAAAACCGATGTTTAAATACAGCACCTATCGACTTGGAACTTTTTGCATTGTGTTCGAGATAATGACAGGAAAAAAGTCTACAATACGAAAACGGCTAAAAATGCATAATAGCATTTACAGTGTATAAAATGCATCCAAAAATGCATCGTCTTCTTCTTTATGTGCCGTGTCTGTATTCAGACGTTGGCCGTCATTATGTTTACAATTTCCTGAAACCTCTATCGGCTGCTGCGCGAAATAATTCTACTGTGCAGCCACACCATTGTCTAATATTACGCAGCCATGAAAGTTTCTTTCGACCAATCCATCTCTTTCCCTCCACTTTTCCTTTTATTATAAGGCGAAGCAGATGGTATTTAGGTCCTCGAACTATATGGCCGAAGTATTCTGTTTTTGTCCTCGTTATGATGCTTATGAGCAGACGTTCTGAATTCATCATTTAAAGAACATATTCATTGGAAGTGTGCGAAAACCACGATATCTTTAGGATTCGTCGATAGCACCACAATTCGAGTGCTTCTATTTTGTTTAGCATTATGGTTTTTAACGTCCATGTCTCACAACCATACAATAAGATAAACCACACATAACATTTCAGCACCTTCTTTCGAATATTTATCGACAGGTTTCTGTTGCATAAAACTGGTTTCCAGGTTATAAAAGCCTTCCGTGATATTTCGATCCTAGTTATTATCTTTTCATCGGAGTCACAATTTACATTTAACCAGCTGCCAAGGTACTTGAAATGATTCACCCGATCTAACTCCTCTCCATCAAGAGAAAGCTGACCCTGATCTCAGTGCTGGATTAACCATTAGGCAAAGTAGGCAGTTGCCTAGGGGCCTCGACTCCAAAGGGGGCCTCGCAGCCCTCGCAGGGCCCAAAACGAAAACTATAAACTTATTAAAATATAAAAATTTGTAAAATTTTTACCTTTACCCAACTGACAATATAATCTAAACAATATGTTTCTACGAGTTGTATCTGTTTTGAGTAATACCTATTAAAATATTTTTATACCTAAACTGTTGAAAAACATTTCAGGTAACCTAGTAAATACAAGATTTTAGCAATATAAGTACCTACAATGGGGTAAGGTTATATCAACCATAATAAATTTATTTGAACTTGGACATTTGTCACGTACATTCTATGAAGTTTTATAATTGTATTGTATATTAAAACTTAATATTATTGGCGTTGGGTGGTTTTATCGATGGATCTTTCAATCTAATATTTATATCGAAGTCATCTTTTCTTAGTTTGGTTTTGTTCTTTGGAAGAGAATAATTGTGATCATGTAGTTAGGTGCAATAGTTGATTTGATAAATTTGCACATCAGATTGATTAATATTGTAACGTGACTATTGTAATTACTTATAATTACAATAAAACTAGCGGTTCGTATTTATATACGACTTTATTTATATTTATACAAGTTTACTGTACAAACTTTAGCTTAAGACTAAACTGTATTTACAAATATGCCCGTATTTATACCCAGTTGTTATTCTGGAACAATCGACGCCCATCTCTAGCTATCAGCGTGTTCCGCCTACGGGTCGTATGTTCGAGAAGTTCCTCCTCCTTTCCGCCGAGGCCTAGATCATTCGATGACGTCATTCGCGAGGTGTTTACTGTTATACGGCGGTCGTCCAAGATTTCCCTTTTGTTACACTGCTCCCCTCTTAAGATCTGAGCGTCCCGATCAGCAACTCTAGATGAAGGCCCAGGATGGCGGAATCTACACGACTTTCCAGCTCTGCATACACCCTTCAAGAAGAAATAGCAGTCTACTGTCTTTGAAGGGTATGACATCTTCGGGTTCATGCAACACACAGTAATTCGTACGCCAGTTTCTCTGAAGATCACTTCAAGCATGCTTCTCACAATCTTCCAATCCAGACTTTCTACTGCATGGCCTATTTTTGGTATAGCCAAATCTTTGATGTCATAATTACACACGATTTTCTTCAAATTAGTTAGAGCACGCCATATGTTCTCGTAGCTTGGCGTGTCCGTATAAGACTTCCTGGTCACTATATACAGCAAAGATCGAGGACCATCTTCCAATCGCAATACTCTTCCAATTTTAGGTTGTTGATTCCTTAACTCGTCCAGGCGGCCGAACTTTCTATTGAATACGGACGAGATTCCTTTAGTCATCTCGAGGTCTTGGGCAACACAGTGGGCTAGAGAGACGTTTTCTGGAACACCAAACAGATCTTGCTGAACTTCTGTGGTCACGCCGAATCTAGCACTCTTTCTTTCTGCGTAATTTGACATAAATTCCTTAAAACTTGGCTGTGGTGCATCTTTCATCTCCTGTTGGAGGACTCGGGCTTCCTCTGTTTCATTTGAGCCAGCATATGGTGCGAGACGATTTATGTGAATAACTTTTGGTTTACCGTTTGGCAACTTCTTAATTCTGTATATTACGTCATTTATTTTCTTCTTAACTTCATACGGACCTTCCCATTGTCTTTGTAGTTTAGGACACAAGCCGCGACGACGTTGTGGATTATAAAGCCAGACAAGATCACCTATTTCGAAGCTTTCAATCTTGCATCGAGAATCATATTGATCTTTCATTCTGTCACTGGCTATCTGGATGTGTTGTCGGGCAAATTCATGAATGTTGTTCATTCGTAACTTCAGGCGGTCGACGTATTCTTCGCCTGCCACATGTTCCTCGGAAGGTCTGCAGCCAAACTCTAGGTCGCAGGGCAAACGGACTTCACGACCCAACATCAGGCAGGTTGGTGTTTGACCTGTAGTTTCATTTACGGCCGAGCGGTAGGCCATCAGGAATAAATGAATGTGTTGGTCCCAATCTCGCTGATGTTCAGACACAACTTTGGATAAGTGTTTACCCATCGTTCGGTTCATCCTCTCGACCATTCCATCTGATTGAGGATGCAGGGGTGTTGTTCTGGTCTTATTGGCACCAATCAATTTACAAACGTTTTGGAAAAGAGCTGACTCAAAGTTTCGCCCTTGGTCGGAGTGGATCTCCAAGGGAACACCAAATCGGCTGAAGAATTCTCTAACAAGTACCTCTGCAACGGTAGCAGCTTCTTGATTCGGTAATGCATAGGCCTCGGTCCATTTCGTAAAATAATCCATGGCTACCAGGATGTATTTATTTCCAGCATCGGTTTCTGGAAATGGACCTGCAATGTCGATTGCTACTCTTTCCATAGGACTGCCAACATTGTACTGTCTCATGGGTGCTCTCTTTTTACCAACTGGACCATTACCGGATGCACAAAGTTCACATTTCCGGCACCATCTTCTTACATCATCTTTACAGTTCACCCAATAGAACCGTTCTCGAACCTTTTGCAGAGTCTTCGTAATACCAAAGTGTCCACCTGATGTACCGTCATGCAACTGACGCAATACTTCTGACACTTTACTTTTAGGTACAATCAACTGAAGCTTCGATTCTGTACCATCATCGTTCTCAAAGGTTCTGTACAGAAGATCATCTTTTAGTACCAGGCAATTCCATTGGCTCCAGTAGGCCTTGACTTCTGGACTACATGCACTAATGTTCTGCCAACTAGGTCTCTCAACTTGCCGCATCCAATCCAATACTCTTTTTATACATGGATCATCCTCCTGGGCGTCTTGTAACTGTTGGGGCTGCCATTGCTCATTAATTACGGTGGTTCGTCTCACGGAGCAAAATCGTTCCTCTAATTTGGCACAGTGATTACAATTTGCACTGCATGGTCGTCTCGAAAGGTCATCAGCATTTGAATGAACTCTTCCGGCCCTGTGTTCTATATCGTAATCATATTCTTGTAATCGTTCTAACCATCTTGCCATCTGGCCCTCTGGATTACGGAATTGTATGAGCCATTTTAGAGCAGCGTGATCGATGCGAAGAAGAAACTTTCTACCATACAAGTATTTATGGAAATGTTCGCAAGCCTTCACTACACTCAGCAGTTCGCTTCTGGTAACGCAATAGTTTCTTTCTGGTTTCGACAGGACTTTGCTGAAATAAGCGATGACTTTTTCCTGTCCATCCTGGATTTGGGAGAGAACAGCTCCTATGGCATTGTTGCTAGCATCGGTATCCAAAACAAATTTTCCTGCCTGTCCCGGGTAGCTTAATATCGGTGCACTGATCAGAGCCATTTGTAGTTGTTCGAAAGCATTTTGGCACTCTTCACTCCATGTATATTCTTTGCCCTCCTCCGTCAACTTTGTTAGGGGCTTGGAGATATTGGCAAATCCTTTGACAAATCGTCGGTAATATGTACATAAGCCAAGGAAACTTCTAATCTCGTGTTTATCTTTTGGTACTGGCCAATCTTTAATTGCTTCAATCTTTTCAGGATCAGCTGTTACACCATTACTCGATACAATATGTCCTAGGTACTTAACTTCTCGTCGAAACATGTGACATTTCTTCGGACTTAACTTTAAGTTCGCTGCCCTCAATCGTTGAAAGACTTCTATTAGATTCTTGGCATGTTCATCAAAGGACCTTCCAACCACGATTACATCATCTAAGTAAACCAGGCATGTTTTCCATGTTAGACCTCTTAAAACTACCTCCATTAATCTTTCAAATGTGGCAGGGGCATTACATAAACCAAACGGCATAGCCGTAAACTGCCAAAGCCCTGATCCTATCGAAAATGCGGTTTTCTCCCGATCGGCTGGCTCCATGTCTACTTGCCAATATCCACTTTTTAAATCGAGTGTGCAAAACCAACGAGAACCGGAGAGAGTATCCAATGTATCGTCTATTCTGGGCAAAGGATAACTATCTTTTTTTGTTACCGCATTGAGCTGGCGGTAGTCGATACAAAAACGCGTTGAACCATCTTTCTTCTTTACCAGAACTACTGGTGATGTCCATGGACTGTTCGATGGTTCAATTACCCCTTGTTTGTCCATATCCTTGATAATCTCTTCGGCTTCATCTCTTTTCGCAAATGGAAGTCGTCTAGGCCGTTGTCTGATTGGCTGAGCGTCTCCGGTATTTATTTTATGCGTTACTATGCTTGTTTTGCCCTTATCCTTCTTATCAATAGCAAAAACATCTTGATACTCTATCAGCATAGACGTCACTTTTTCCGTTCGTTCATGATCAAGATCTTGGCATCTTTCAATGATCATCTCAACAAGCTCCTTTGGATACTTCGCCTTCGATGATTTCTCATTGGTATTCACAGAGCAAATTGAAGCCACGGGAACACACTGTCCGATCAAAGCTCCTCTACTTAACTTGATAGCAGTTTCCCTTAAATTCATAACTCTTACAGGGATGACATCTCGAACTTTTACCAAAGTTTTCGCCGTTAGGAACTCGACATTATCCACATCTTCGACCATCCTTAAACTTCCCTCTCGGCAGTGTCCATCAAGCATGGTCATCAGAATTTTCTCACTATTACCGGGTATGGTTACGTCACATGTAGTAAGTAAGCGGATGACATCTTCTTTGTCGTCGTGAAAGGGCAACTCTTCACCATTGATCTTGAGAACTCCATTTTGAACATCCAATATTGCCCCCACTTTCCTTAGTACGTCCATCCCCAATATGAATTCGTCGGAGATCTCGGCAATTAATACTTGATGTTCAACTGTGGTCTGGCCAATGGATACTGACATATTAGCCTCTCCATATGTATTAATTAGCTCACCAGTCGCTGTTCTAAGCTTTACTGTTGCAGGTGATAATTTATTGTGGTCTCGTACTACATCTGGACGTGCGATAGTTCTCGTTGCACCTGTATCCACCAAAAATGATCTACATCTATTACTGATACGACCTTCGATGTATAAGTTGTGGATTCCACCGGAGGACGTAAGGTTGACAGTTACTATGGGGGCTCTAGTTCTCGAGGTCGGCAGTTGTCCCTTGGTGTCGACCCGCTCTAGTTTTCCGACGGCTGTACGATCTTCTTACAATTACGACGAATGTGGCCTACGTCTCCACAATTCCAACATCTAGGCTCGCGTCTCTTTGGCATCTGATTACTTAATACTCTCCGTATCATTTCCTCCAGACGTTCATCGTTGTGTTCGTCACTTTCTTCAATGGTTCTTACTCTATGGCCTCGTGAAGTTTGACTAGCCGTTTCGTGTTCCAATGCAATAGCAAGTGCTTCATCTAAAACTTTCGGTCTTGCTAGTCGTAAAGCTTTCTGTAGTTCATTATCTTTCAGCCCATTGACGAAGGTATCTACTGCAATTTCTTCTAAAACGCTGTCTGGCACCTCTGGATAAGCCAACCGCACCACACGAGCCACATCTGCTTCAAATTCTTGCAGATTCTCACTTGCTCGTTGACTTCTACTTCGCAGTTGTGCTTTGTATACTTGTTGTAGATGGGCATCTCCATAGCGTTTTTCTAGACAAGTGAACAAGGTCTGGTAACAATTTTCTTGACCCTTGGGAATTGACCTTAATACATCTGCAGCATCACCTCGTAAAGCAGCAGTCAAGGAAACAGCCTTTTCTTGTTCGGTCCAATGATTGGCGGTCGCAATAGCTTCAAACTGTCTAAGATATATGGACCAAGAGGACTTTCCATCAAATGGTGGTAATTTGAATCTCATATTATGCGACGTTTCGTCTCTCGGTAGTTCATCTTTCACTAAAGGATCTAACGCTGCTGCATTAACTGATGGTTGTACTTTTGTATCGGTTATCCTGCTCTCTAGCTGTTTGATCTTTTCTTCTACGGTCTCTACACTTTTCTGCATCTTATCGAATGTTCTAGAAACTTCTTCAAATTTCTCGTCGTTCTGTCTACAAACGTCTTTAATTACTTGAGAAACACTTTCAAATTTTTTAGCAACGTTCTCGAATTTCTCGTCGCTTTTTCTAGAAGTTTCGTCGATCTTTTGAGAAACACTTTCAAATTTCTCGTCGCTTTTTCTAGAAGTTTCATCGATCGTTTCAGAAACAGTTTTTAATTTCGATAAGATTACTTGTTCTGCTGACTGGAAGTGGAACGTCTCTGGGTCATCTCCGTTCTTCGTGAGGACATCCTTGAGTCGTGCTTGTAGGACTATCTTGAGCCCACTGCTGTCCAGATCCCGTTCCTCTAGCTGTTCACGGAGCTGTTTTACTGTAAGTTCTTGTAGCAACATCTTTGGTCGGCACACACGTACTTTCCAAAATGTCTTTTAACAGTCTTTCCGAATACCGAACAATCAACGCACTTTAACTATTCCCGACGAATAAAGTCCAAAAGTCTTTTAAAGTCTCTCTGTAATTCACTTATTTATATCGCACTAAGTTAACCGAACACCGACACCAACTGTAACGTGACTATTGTAATTACTTATAATTACAATAAAACTAGCGGTTCGTATTTATATACGACTTTATTTATATTTATATAAGTTTACTTTACAAACTTTAGCTTAAGACTAAACTGTATTTACAAATATGCCCGTGTTTATACCCAGTTGTTATTCTGGAACAATCGACGCCCATCTCTAGCTATCAGCGTGTTCCGCCTACGGGTCGTATGTTCGAGAAGTTCCTCCTCCTTTCCGCCGAGGCCTAGATCATTCGATGACGTCATTCTCGAGGTGTTTACTGTTATACGGCGGTCGTCCAAGATTTCTCTTTTGTTACAATATTTTATTCTAATAACTCTTCATTTTTAAGCAGTGCCAGGGCACTTTTAAGTGATCGCCATACACCTTAATTTTTGACTTAGTGTACTATTTATCTGTTGTGCTGGGTATAATATTGGAATTGATACATTTGTTTTGATCTCTACAATATTTAAACCAGGTAAGTTATTTTCAATAAAATGTACATAGTCCAGGGTAATGCCTAAGGTTTTTTCCATGACACTTTAAGATCAAGGACACTGAAGCGTTTTTTCGACAAGTAACACCTATAAGAGCAAATTGTAACTATTTCCTGCGTAGGATCTGGCGGCCATTTTTATTTATAAACAATTTAGTGTCAAAAAACGGCATTTTTCCTCTTTTTTCAAATCAATTGAAAACAGTGAAACTTATGGGTTTTTAGTACAAACATCTTCGAGAGTATGGAAAAAGCTTTAAAATGGATTATTACAAAGTTTGATACACTCAATTGATACTCAAAGTTTGATATACTATATGGATTATTACAAAGGTTAATATAATTGCAAAAAAGGTCAAAATTGCAAAAAAATAATTTCGCATAACTACTGTAAAAATGAATTGAAATTTTTGTCAAATGAGGGTTCTTTGGTGCTTAATATGTGACAAAAATTTCAAAGCGATTCATTCAATTGTTTAAATTTTATTCAAATTGTTTATCCCAGAGAGCATTTTTTTGCAATAATTTGTCAGAAAAAGAAATGATGTTAGAACCAATCCGCAATGAAAGAGCATGAGCTATATTTTCAACTTGGTTTAAAAAAAGTAAATAAAAAATGCATTTATTAGTAATAAATAATAATTATGCAAAAGTGTCGTCAATCTTTCCTTATAAACTTTTTATTTTTTTATAGAATAAATTATATATATTTATTACAATTTTTTATCAATTATATAATATAAATAATATTAGTTATTAGTTGTGCATCTAAAACAGAGTAAAAAAATAGATTTTTTTAAAAGTTATTCAAAAACTTTATAAGAAAAAATTGACGATACTTTTGCATAATTATTTATTACTAATAAATGCATTTTTTATTCACTGTTTTTAAACCAATTTGAAAGTCTAGCTCATGCTCTTTCATTTGACACCTGTAAAATTTTTATCACCTATTAAGCACCAAAGAACCCTCATTTGACAAAAATTTTAAAGCTGTACACTAATTTTTATAATAGTTACTGTAAAATTAATTTTTTTTTAATTTCGACTTTTTTCGCAATTATATTAACAATAAATGAGCATATTAAACTTTGTAATACGCCATTTTATAGTTATTTTCCTAACAAGTGCTGAAAGTCGGAGTTCGGCAAGCAGTCGAGTGCGGAAAAGAGACTTTCTGCAAGAGTTGGGAACAATATTTTTTCTAAGAGTCTTTAAAAAATTACCAAATCTTAATCAATTAATTTAATTAATATGAAAATACATACACAAATTAATTCTTTGACAAGGTTGTCAAAACCAAACTTTCAATATAATTAGTTAGCATGACGACGATCTTGGTTTCAATGACGATGATTCAAAACGACTGTTATTGTCTACCGATTTGACTTTCGAATATTATGTCAAAATAATTTTATTTCATCGAATTGTCGCGTTAATTTCATTAAAACAGGAACATAATAAGCTATATTTGAAATAAATTAGTAAATAATATCTAAATATTAGTTTATTGCATGTATTATAATTACTTTAAGGCCATATTAACATATCTAAATTAACACGCGTGCGAAAAAGTAAAAACCGCGTGCGGAAAAGTAAAGACCGCGTGCGGAAAAGTGACACGCATGCGGAAAAGTAACACGCGTGCGGAAAAGTAACACGCGTGCGGAAAAGTGAAACTTTCTAAACTAAAATGCGTGCGCGAAAGTAGACATTTTTGCACGCTCGTAGAAAAAAGATTTTTCCATGCTCTCGAAGATGTTTATATTAGAAAAACCATATTTTCCATTGATTTGAAAAAAAAAGGAAAAAAGGCCGTTTCTTTACACTAAATTGTTTATAACTAAAAATGGCCGCCAGACCCTACGCAGGAAAAAGTTACAATTTGTTCTTATAGGTATTATCTGTCGAAAAAACGCTTTAGTACCTTGGCTGTTGAAGTGTCACGAACAGGGTATATTTTTATCTTATTACCCTGGCCTAATATACAACTAGTAGAATTTTTAATTTAGAAAAAATGCTTGTTTTTTAAAATAACTTAAAAATTATTAGAGATACCAAAAATCTCAAACCATAAAAAAGTAACTTTTTCTTAAGGGGCCTCATAGCTTTGGTTGCCTAGGGGCCTCAAGATCCTTAATCCGGCACTGCCTGATCTATATTAATCTTTCCAACTACCATCCACTTTGTTTTTGAAATGTGGATTTTAAGGCATCTGCGATATCTTGCTTCACTGACTAGATTTAGTAGTGTCTGAAGATCTTATAAATTTTCAGCAAGAATGGCTGTATCGTCAACGTATCTAATATTGTTGATTACTTCTCCGCCTAGCCTTACTCCCTCTTGTCTGTCATCCAAAGCCTCCCTAAAGATTTCGTCAGAGTACAGATTAAAAAGGGTGGGTGATAAAACAACCTTGTCGTACTCCACGTTTTATCGGTAGTTTTTCAGTACGACTGTCTCCAATTTGCAATATATATGCAAAAGTGCATAAACACATCAAAATCAGTATATTAAAGACCAGAGTTTATTACTAAAAAAATAATAATAAGGCACCAAGTAGCGATGGTATACACGCAGCAGAGCGTTTAGAACACGGAGGAAAAGCGTTGTACAGTTCTATATACAAGCTAATTCAAGACATTTGGCGAGAAGAAACAATACCAGATGAATTGAAAAAAGAGGTTATTGTATCAATCCACAAAAAAAGGAAGGAAACAAAAGCAATGTACTAACTACCGGGGAATAACACTACTAAATACCACCTACAAAGTCCTTGCAAACATCCTGCTAGAAAGAACCAAAACATACACAGAAGAAATCGTTATGGGATTATCAATGCGGATTTAAACCGGGACGCTCTATAGTATGGTATAGTTAGACCCAAACCCAGACATCCAAAGTGAAAATTATCCTCCAACACCAAATTGTTCTATATGGTCCACATAATGTTCAGAAAAAAGTGACACCATTTTGAGCGTCGGGTTTGGGGTGGGGGAGAGGGGGGAGAAATCTGCAAATTCGTAGTTTTTTACGTTTTTCGTCAATATTTCTAAAACTAAGCTGTTTAGCATGAACAACCTTCTACACAAAATTGTTCTACATTAAATTTGAAATAAAAAAGGCCCTATGCATAACTCTTCTAAAATGAACGGTTCCAAAGTTACGGAGGTAGTATAGTATAATTGGTCCAAAAAAAAGGCCTAACTCAGACATCCAAAGTAAAAGTTTTCCTTCAACACCAAATTGTTCTATATGGTCCACATATTGTTCAGTAAAAAGTTACACCATTTTGAGCGTCCGGTTTGGGGGGGAGATGGGGGAGAAGTCGGTAAATTAGTAGTTTTTTTACGTTTTTCGTCAGTATTTCTAAAACCTTGCTTTAGCGTAAGGAATGTTCTATAGAAAAATGTTCTACATAAAATTTAAAACAAAAAAGGTTCTATACATAATTGTCATAAAATCAATGGTTCCAGAGTTACGGAGGGTGAAAAGTGGAGGTTTTCGATACTTTTTATATTTACCGATTTCTCCCCCCTCTCCCCCCCAAACCCGACGCTCAAAATATTGACGAAAAACGTAAAAAACTACGAATTTGCAGATTTCTCCCCCCTCTCCCCCACCCCAAACCCGACGCTCAAAATGGTGTGACTTTTTCCTGAACATTATGTGGACCATATAGAACAATTTGGTGTTGGAAAATAACTTTTACTTTGGATGTCTAGGTTTTTGGTATAGTTATATCATAACTCCGCCTCCGGTAAATGCTGGGTGCATTGAGTAGCTCAGTAAATGCCGGTGCCGGTCCCAAGCCCGGATAAAGGAGGAGGGTTGAGGCGATGGGCTAGCAACTCGTCCCTTGTCAAAAGAAATAAATGCTACAAATTTCGACAAAACGCCTCGGAATGCGGACGGATCAAAACAAAGACGACTAATGCAACGGAAAAGGAAAATGATATTGGCTACATGGAATGTGCAAGGACTTAAAACCAAACAAGCAGAAGTATTCAAAGAATTAGCGGAAAGAAAAATAGATGTATGTGTTCTTACCGAAACCAAGAAAAAGGGAAAAGGAAATGAAGAGATAGGAGAGTATATACATATCTTCAGTGGAGTGAGCAAAGATAACAGAGCTAAGAGAGGAGTCTCTATTGCTATTCGAAAAAATCTTAAAAATAATATTAAATCGTGGACTGAAGTAAATGAACAACTGCTGATGCTGGAAATGACAAAGAATGGGCACAATATCGTAATTGTCGGAGTGTATGCCCCAAATGAAGATGCAGATCCAGAAAGTAAAGACGATTTCTACGACAAGATGAATGAAATAATCTCTCAAGTTAAAGATAACTGTGAAATCTATGTACTAGGAGATTTAAACGGCAGAGTAGGTAGAGAAGAAAATAATAGAGTCGTAGGAAGATATGGGGAACAAATAAACAATGACAACGGAATGCGTCTTAGAGAATTTTGTGAAACAATGTCTCTCAAGATTATGAATGGATTTTTTCAACATAGAGACATCCACAAATTTACATGGATACAACCTACTAGGAATCTGCGCTCGATAATCGACTATGTAATTCAACGTCAAACTTCCCAGCTGAAAACCATTGACGTAAGGGTATACCGTGGGTCAGAATGTGGATCCGATCATCGTTTACTTATGGCCAACGTGATAGTTAACTATCGCAAAAACAATAATACTCAGGTACAGAATATAGAAAAGGGACAAGAAGTAAGATCTCATAAATATAACCTAGAAAGCTTGAAAGAAGACTCAACGAAATTTCTATATAAATTAATTACGACTGGCCACAAAATTACAAAATGTGGGACGAGAAAATATAACAGCGGAAGAATTATACCAGCAAATTAAAAAATACATTCATGAGGCTGCAAGTGAAGCTTTGGGGTATAAATACAAACATGAAATAAAAAATACAGAATGGTGGTCGGAGAATATGCAAACGTTAGTAAACAAGAAGAAAACTGCTTATCAGAAATGGATGTCAACAAGAAAGGAGGAAGATCACAAGAGATATGCAGCATTAAATCGAGATGTAAAAAGAGAAGTAGTGAAAAGTAAAAATGAGATGTGGGACCGAAAATGCGCAGAAGTGGATAGGTATATGGGTAGAACAAGAGTTGGGCAAGCGTGGAAGGTAATAAAGTCTCTCCAGAGGGAAGGAAAGGAAAAATCTAACATAAAGTTAATAGATCTTAAACAGTGGAAACACCATTATGAGATTTTACTGACAGAAGATAGATGTAAATTCCAAGAGATCGAAATGGAAGAATTAGCCGAACATACACAAATAGTTGAGATAACAACCGGAGAGTTAAGCGAAGCCCTCAAAAGATCTAAAAACGGTAAAGCAGCAGGACCTGGAGACATCCCAATTGAGTTGGTAAAGTACGGACCAAACATATTACATGAGATGTTGGTTCAGCTATTTAATAAATGCTTCTTCTTCTTCTTCTTAAGGTGCCTATCCGTTCCGGATGTTGGAGACCAGCATGGCTATCCTAACTTTGCTTGCTGCTATTCTGAATAGTCCGGTTGTCGATGTATTAAACCACTTTCTCAGGTTTTGAAGCCAAGATATTCTTCTTCTCCCTGGTCCTCTCTTTCCAAATACCTTGCCTTGAAGAATGAGTTGCAACAAGCCATATCTCTGTTCATTCCTCATAACATGGCCAAGATATTCCAGTTTGCGCTCTTTGACTATGTTAATAATCTCGCATTCCTTGCCTATTCTACGTAGAACCTCAATATTAGTCACACGATCCACCCACGAAATTCTCAAAATGCGCCTGTAACACCACATCTCAAATGCCTCGAGTTTTCTCAAAGAAGCCTCGGAAAGTGTCCAGGCCTCTACTCCGTATAATAACGTAGAAAATACATAGCATCTGATGATAGAGATTTTGGTAGCAAGAGGTAAATCGTGGCTTCTGAAAAGAGACTTCATCATTATGAACGCTGATCTCGCTTTTCCTATGCGTTGTTTTATTTCACTTGAGTGGTCCCACTGGCTGTTTATGTTGGTACCAAGGTATGCGTAGCTGTCGACCCTGTCAATTAGTTGTTGGTTAACCAAAAGCTGTGTATTTAATATTTCGCGCTTACTGACTACCATATACTTTGTTTTTTTCGTATTGAGATCAAGTCCGTATTCTCTACTTATATCTGATATGCGCGACATTATTCTTTGCAAACCATCTAGACTGTCTGCAAAAACTACAGCGTCGTCGGCATATCTAATGTTGTTCAGACGCACTCCGTTGACTAATACGCCTTCCTGTAGTTCTCCCAGCGCTTGCTCGAAGATACATTCAGAGTATATATTAAACAGCACCGGGGACAGGATGCATCCTTGCCTCACTCCTCTATCTATGGAGACTGCCTCTGTCAATTGGTCTTCCACTTTAATATTGGCAGTTTGGTTGTAATACAAATTATATATGATTCTCAAGTCTCTATCATCTACTCCCGCTTCTTTCAAGATGTTTATGAGTTTATCATGTTTTACTCTATCAAACGCCTTTTTGTAGTCGATAAAACAAATATACACGTCACAGTCAACATCCCTGCATCTTTGCATAAGCACTTGGACAGCGAATAGAGCCTCTCGGGTGCCTAAGGCATCGCGGAATCCAAACTGCGTCCATGATATCTGTTGTTCGCATTTTTTATATATTCTGCCATGTATCACCTTCAGAAACGTTTTGAGCAAGTGGCTCATTAGGCTAATTGTTCTGTAGTCTTCACATGTTTTGGCATTTACTTTTTTGGGTAAAGTTACGAAGGTCGACTTTAACCAGCTTTGGGGTATTTTTCCAGTTACGTATATTTTGTTGAATACGGTTGTTATCCATTTTATTCCTTGTTCATCCATAAGTTTTAGGAATTCTACATAAAACTGGTCAGGCCCTACAGCTTTACCATCTTTAGTTGTTTTAATAGCTGACGTGACTTCTTCAATGGTAATCGGGGGTCCTGTTTGGCATTCAATGTCTTCAATGGTATTCTGCCTTTCATCTGCAAAAGTTACTTCCACATATTTCTTCCACGTGTCTAGTTTTTCTTCCACACTTAACAGTGGTTTGCCTTGGTTATCTGCCAAACACCCAACTCTTCTAGGTTTGTATAAGCCTGCAGCTTCTTTAACTTTTTTGTGCATATTGAATGAATCGTGTTTATGTTGCAATTGCTGGATTTCCGCACACTGTTCTCTTAGTCGTGTATCCTTAGCTATTCTAATTGCTTTTTTGATATCTTTATCTATTCTTTTGTATAATGACATGTCCTGATCTTTGGACTTTCGCCTCTCTTCCATCATATCTAAAATCTCGTTTGTCATCCACGATTTCTTCTTTATTTTTGGTGGTTTGAGGAATTTCTCACGTATGTCTTGTGAAACTGTATGCAACTTTTCTATCTCCTGGTCCATTACATCCGATTGAATAACGGTATTCAAGTTGTTCTGTATATACCGTTTTACACTCTGTTCTGTGTTTTGGTCTTTTAATAGCCTTATGTCGAATTTTGGATTGACACTACGTCTAACCTTCTTTAGCCTGAGCTTAATTTTGCCAATCAGTGGGTTATGGTCTGACTTGATATCAGCTCCTGGGTATGTCTTGACTGATGTTATGCTGTTACGGAATCTTTTATTAATCATGATGTAATCTATTTGATTTCTCACTATGCGGCCTGGAGTGTCTTGAGGTGATTTCCATGTATATAATCTTCTGTAAGGGAGTTTGAAGTAAGTGTTAGTAATCACAAACTCTTCTTCTGCCACAAATTCACCCAGTCGGTCTCCTCGCTCATTTCTTTCTCCAAGTCCAAATTGCCCTATGAATTCTCCCGATTGTCCCCTACCAATCTTAGCATTTAGATCACCCATAATCAAAGTTAAATCCTTTTTGGGGAGGCATTTTAAGGTGTTGGATAGTTCATTATAAAATGCTTCAATTATCTCGTCCGGTTTGTCAGCTGTAGGGGCATATACCTGGATAATGTTAGTTGTAATTGGGTAGGTATTAAGTTGAAGGAGGAGTATTCTTTCCGATATAGGTACAAAATTTTTAACATGTCTGTCAGTTTCTTGATTTAAGATTATACCTACCCCATTTTCGTATCTTCCATTAGGGTTACCTGAATAATATATGTGATGATCATTAATTTTACATTGCCCAGAGTTCGTCCATCTCATTTCACTTATTCCCATTATGTCTACTGATAGTCTATCCATCTCCTTGATTGCATTATGAGTCTTACCTGCCTCGTATAATGTTTTAACGTTCCATGTGCAGATCGTGAGGTTTATCTTTACACTATATTGGCAAGGATTTCTTCTGCTGGCGACCGAGAAGGCCTTGCCGTCTTGTGATTGTCCTTCTCTGCCGGATCTTGGTATCCGAGTTCCATGATCAGTAATATCGTTTCTATGATTTGTCGTAGTCATGCTAATTGTACTAGGGGTACTCTCCGAGTCTTTAATGCAGTGGTTCCCCGTTGCCTTCTGCATCTTTATGCCGTTGACCGTTACGTTGTTATTAGGTTCATCCGCCTTCGAGACCGATTTATCAATCTCAGGACAAAAAGGTGCCCTTCCACTTATCAGCTCATCCGCCCGAAGCCGTTGGCCAGTAAGTGGGGGGATTGCTTATACCGGCTTATACCGATTGCTTATAAATGCTTAAAAGAACAAAATATCCCTGATGATTGGAATGTTGGATACATCAGCTCAGTATTCAAGAAAGGGGATAAACGCATATGCTCTAATTATATAGGAATAACTGTTACCAGCTCAGTAGGGAGGTTGTACGGTCGAATAATAAAGAAAAGAATAAAATCAGAATACGAAGACATGGAAGAACAAAGTGGATTTCGTGCAGGAAGATCGTGCACTGATAATATATTCGTTCTGCAGCAGGTAATAGAAAAACGGAAGGCAAGGAATCTATCTACCCACCTATTGTTTCTAGATTTGGAGAAGGCATACAATACGGTACCTTTGAAAAAACTGTTTCAAACATTGACGAAGGTAGGTCTCAGTAGAGAGTATGTGGATGCTATCGCAAATATATACAAAAATGCAAGAAGTGTCGTTAAAGAAGGAAACTTTATATCTGAATCATTCCCTATATCAAAGGGGCTTAAACAAGGATGTTGTCTGTCTCCGACTTTATTTAAAATATATATTCAATCATCGCTAGAGCAGTGGAGGAAACAAGTATCCGGAATGGGAATAGACATAGGCAGTGGTAAATGTCTAACAACTTTGTTTTTTGCAGATGATCAGGTAGTCGTAGTGAATGATGAGGAAGACATGGACTACATGTTTAGAAAACTAAAGAAAGAATATGAAAAATGGGGCCTCAATATGAATATGTCAAAGACAGAGTATCTTAAAATAGGGGATGATGAAGAAGATCCAGAGTTAGAAATTAGAACCACGAAAAGATGTAATGAATATAAATATCTCGGATATATAATATCTAAAGAAGGCACTACCAAAAGAGACATCGAAAAGAGAACGCAGCAGGGCAAAAAAGCGGTAAACATTCTGAGCTCTCTACTGTGGTCTAAAGATATAAGGCAAGAAACGAAATTGACAATCTATCGTACCTTGGTAGAGCCTATTATGACTTATGGGGCAGAAGTTTGGCAGATGACAAAAAAAGATAGGAAAAGAATAGAAGTAGTAGAAATGGATTATCTAAGGAGAGCGTGTGGTATATCTAAAAAAGATCACATCAGGAATGAAGATATTAGAAGGAGGACACATACTGTATATTCCATTGTAGATAAAATTGAAACTAGACAACTAGTGTGGTATGGTCACGTGAAACGAATGAATGAAGATATATGGCCAAAGAAAGCTTTAAATTACATACCACACCAAAGAAGAAGAAGGGGAAGACCTTCAGTTGCCTGGGAAGAAAATGTACGGCACATCATGAAAGATAGAGCCATCAAAGAAGACGAATGGATGAACAGAAAATGATGGCGGTCGAAATGCGAGAAGCGGCAGAGGCTGTAGGAACCTCGCTGATAGATAGATAGATATATCATAAATATTGCCCAAAAAATATAAAAAGTATCGAAAACCTCCACCTTTCGCCCTCCGTAACTCTGGAACCGTTAATTTTATAACAATTATGTATAGAACATTTTTTGTTTTAAATTTCATGTAGAACATTTTTGTATAGAACATTGTTTACGCTAAAGCATAGTTTTAGAAATATTGACGAAAAACGTAAAAAACCTACTAATTTACCTACTTCTCTCCCATCTTCCTCCCAAACCGGACGCTCAAAATGGTGTAACTTTTTACTGAACAATATGTGGACCATATAGAACATTTTGGTGTTGGAGGAAAACTTTTACTTTGGATGTTTGGGTTAGGCCTTTTTTGGACCAGTTATACTATACTACCTCCGTAACTTTGGAACCATTCATTTTAGAAAGATTATGCATAGGGCCTTTTTTATTTCAAATTTAATGTAGAACAATTTTGTATAGAGGGTTGTTCATGCTAAACCGCATAATTTTAGAAATATTGGCGAAAAACTTAAAAAACTACGAATTTACCGATTTCTCCCCCCACTCCCCCACCCCCAACCCGACGCTCAAAATGGTGTGACTTTTTTCTGGACATTGTGTGGACCATATAGAACAATTTGGTGTTGAAGGATATCTTTCACTTTGGATGTCTGGGTTATGCCATCTTTTGGATCAACTATACTATACTACTACTATTGACCAGATATTTACAATAAAACAGATAATGGAAAAATGCTGGGAGTTTGATCGTAAGTTTCATTAGATGTTCATATATTTTAAACAAGCATTTGATAGAGTATGCAGGGGCTAGACAGTAGACAGCGAGGCAGGAACTTGGCTTTCCAAAAAAAACTGATCAGTTTGATACGGATGTGTATTGAACGGTTGACAACAATACTCGCAGACATTCGAAATAAACAATGGACTAAAACAGGCAGATGCACTTTTATCACAACTGTTTAACTTAGCTCTGGAACACATACCTAATCAGAAGTGCAAGAATCAAAAAACCAAATACAGTATTTCATCGAGAATGACCAAACTTACTGTTGGCATTTGCAGACGATATCGATTTATTGGGAAACACTAGATTAAGCATGAACGAGACTTGAATCGGTCAGAACATCACCATCGATGACTTTAACTTTTGGCGCGTTAGAGAATAATTTAAGTATCTTGGTACAACAATAACCGAAGACAATAACAGATCACAAGAAATAAACAATAGGATACAAGCCGGTAACAGATGTCTTTATGCCCTTCAAAATTTTATAAAATCGAGATAACTAACAAGACGTACAAAGATACAAGTATATAAAACAATCAAACGACCCGTCGTGTTGTGTGGAAGCGAAACGTAGACTATAACAAAGGCCAACGAAGAGAGACTACGTGTTTGGGAAAGAAAAATCCTAAGGAAGATCTTTGGGCCTGTGCTTGTTGGAGTAGCAGGACAATATAGGATAACAACTAACAAAGAGCTCGAAGAACTTTACCCAGACGCCAATATCATAAAACAAATAAAGTCCAGAAGACTCCAATGGGTAGGACACCTCAGAAGACATTATGACCAGTAGAACAGTAAGGCTGGTATGGGAGGAGGTCCCAACCGGAAGAAGGCCACGCGGACGCACTAGACTCCGGTGGCGAGATAATACCGGATGTCCACTTATATCTTCCCTCATTTTAACTGCCTATAACTTCTAAACGGCTCAAGATAGAAATATGCGGTTTTCGCTGAAATGTTTTATTTTAGTAAAAGTTTTGTCTGAATGGATTGCATTTTTTATATCGCTTTCAAATACGAAATAAAAAATGGCGGATTTTTGAAAAAAACATTGTTGACTTTTTTTTAATGGAACACACAGTATATTTTTTTGTAAATTTAAAGAAAGGTCATTCACCTATCCAGCGATATAAAGTTTTTCAAAATCGGTTATCAAATCACTAAGTAATTAATTTTTAAAATGAGAGGTGCAACGTGGATATCTTATACCTAAACAACATAACTAAGCAAATTGATATTATGTTATGTGATTTCCACACTGCATCTCTCATTTTAAAAATTAATTGCTCACTCATTTGACAACCAATTTTAAAAAATTTTATATAGCTGGATAGGTAAATGGCCGTTTTTTTAAGTTCCAAAAAAATATACTGGGTGTTTTAATAAAAAAAGTCAACAACGTTTTTTTTTCAAAAATCCGCCATTTTTTATTTAAAAGCGATATAAAAATGGTCATTTACCTAAAATCTTGAAAAAAAGGTCATTTACCTATCCAGCGATATAATTTTTTTTTAAATCGGGTGTCAAATGAGTGAGCAATTAATTTTTTAAATGAGAGATGCAATGTGGATATCACATAACATAATATCAATTTGCTTAGTTATGTTATTTAGGTATGTGATATCCACGTTGCACCTCTCATTTTAAAAATTAATTACTCAGTTATCTGACAACCGATTTTGAAAAACTTTATATCGCTGGATAGTTGAATGACCTTTCTTTCAATTTACAAAAAAATATACTGGGTGTTCCATTAAAAAAAGTCAACAATGTTTTTTTCAAAAATCCGCCATTTTTTATTTCGTATTTGAAAGCGATATAAAAAATTCAATCCATTCAGACAAAACTTTTACTAAAATAAAACATTTCAGCGAAAACCGCATAGTTCTATCTTGGGCCGTTTAGAAGTTATAGGCAGTTAAAATGGGGGAAAATATAAGTGGACACCCGGTATAGCAGGAGACCTGAAAGCTATGGGCGTGGAGAATATTGGATAGATGTTGCTCAAGACAGAGAACAGAGAAGACATGTTGTCGAGTCGGCTAAAACTCAAAGACAGTAGACTACGTATATACTGATTTTGACATGGTTATGCACTTTTGGATACATTTTATGCAGTGTAAGTGAAATTATGCATATTTCCACCTATTATTGATTTTTTCCTGACGCATCTAGTAATGCAAAATGTTTCAAGTCGATAGGTGCTGTATTTAGAAGTCGATGTATTTTTGTTTAAATGCCCTGGTCTATTTATATATTTTATTATTTTAATTCAAGTTTTATTATTCTAGTATTACAAACCAACATATAAATTAGTAAAAACTCTAACTAGTGCAATCACTGAAGGTTTTCATCTCCGATTTCGCTGAACCTTCATCTATTATCTTGAAAATTGGTGAATAGTTAGAGGATACCTTAAGGAACAAAGGTGACATGGTGCCAACTTGCGCCTTTACCCTGGGAATGGATGCCACCCCTTCTCGAGGGTGAAAATTATTTTATTAAAAGTAATACCATAAGTCGATAGAGGGACAAATTCTAAGCAAAATGTGTTATATAAAGTTATAATCAATACTTTTTGAGTTATTAAAGATCAAACATTTTTTTTCGTAAAAAATGCTTGTGTTAAAGCTGTTTTTCACGTATAAGTCAAAAACTATAAGCTTTCACAAAAAAGTTATTATTACCAATATTGAAGATAATAAAAAATTGAATACACTCCTTACTTAAGAACTAAACTAGTTCTAATTCAAAGTGAGTTATGGGTAATTGAATGTATAGTTTTTTCGACGAGTACTCAACTCTCAGTATTCAAGCTTAAATAACGGAGAAACATTTCATAAAATATATCTGTTAAGCATTTGTGAAAGTACTTCAGAATACCTATCAAATGAGCTCCAGAAGAAGTTAATAGCGTCAAAATTTAGCAAGTTAAAATGAAAATAAGAGAACCCTTTCGAATTTTTTAGGAAAAAGTGAAATATAAAACATATGCCATAAGTAATTATTTTAACTATTTTGACCGGTTAAGAATTCATATTTTTGAAAAAAAAAAGATATAATTTTAAAAAATCAGACTTTTTAAAAGTATTGTAATTTTCATTTTCTTTTGATAATAACTCCAAAAATACTCAATATACGTAAAAAATTATATATAACGAAATTTTAGTTTTTTCTGTGCCAAATAGTCTTCCTTTCTTACTATTTCTCTAGGGTAAAAAAGAACTGAGATAGAAACGTTTAAAGCTTAAATTTTGCTGCGAGAACCATGTAACCGGGGCCATTTAACCTTTTATTTTTAAAAAAGTAAGAGGTATAAAAGATTAAATTCAACATAGTTTAATATCCCTGGAAATTAACTTTTAGGTTTTTAGGTGATTCTGATAATCGTAAAAATTAACGGAGTTATTTAAAAAGAAACAATAACATTTTTGGAAAAATTTATAAAAGATAAATTTTGAAAAATTTTTGGAGCTAAATTTTAATGCTATCGACTCGTTCGAAAGTTCATTTGACAGACATTTCTAAGTACTTTGACAAATGTTTAATAAGTTTAAGTTATAAAATGCATAATTTTCCCGTTATTTAAGCTTGAATACTTAGGTTTGGGTAATTGCCGAAAAACATATACATTCAATTACCTATAACTCACTTTTAGTTTACACTAAAAGGTTTTTCTAGTAAGAAGTTTATTTAATTTTTTATTGGCTTCAATTTTGGTAATAATAACTTTTTTGTTAAAACTTACAGTTTTTGAGTTATTTGTGAAAAATCTGTTAAAAACATGCATTTTTCTCACGAAAAATTAAAATCTGATCTTTAATACCTCAAAAAGTTTTGATTTATTTTAATAATTTTTTATAACAAATTTTCCTTAGAATTTATCCCTCTATCGAATTATGGGGTTATTCTTAATAAAATAATTTTCACCCCCCAGAAGGGGTGCATCCACCCCAGGGGAAAAGCGCAAGTTGGCACCATGTCACCTTTGTTCGTTGAGATATCCTGTAACAACTTACCAATTTTCATGCAAATCGATTGAAGTTCAACGAAATCGGAGGTAATAGCTCATATTCACCTTCAGTAACTGTACTAAACGCTATCTAGTAAGTAAGATTGATTATAATTATTCACAAATTGATATGCAAACCTAAAACGTAATACCCAAATACTCAATAATACTATTTATTCTACGCTTCTCACAGTTGAGATTAATTACCGAACCTTTTCCAATGCTAAAACCCTTCAGTAGATTATTCAATTTACAAAAACCTATTTGGCTTCTGTGCTTATATCTTGAAGGATGCCTTAATAAACCAATTTCCGTAAATTGAGCCTTCGAGACTATTCCCATCTGAGTCGAATAACGTTCTAATCAAAATTATATTGGACGTGCTGGTTTATAGATTAGTATTGACAACTGGAAAAATGTTTCTTTGTTTTTTAGGGTTGCTGAGCACGAATACGCCATCAGAACTGACCCTCGAAGTACCTGGTATCCGATTTCGAGTCTTTCCGATACTAAATTGATACAAACATTCGGGCATAGCAGTCACACTGGGCACAATCCGAAAATCAGTTTTGATGTTATATTCGTGTTCATCAACCCCAAAACTCCCGACTAATCTGTTTGCAACAATTTAGTGCCAAAAACCCTCGAAACTCCAGAAGATGACGTACCTTATTAGTGACCTGGGGCACCAAGTACCCAAGGGGTCGTGTTCTGATAGCGTGTTCGTGCTCAGCGACCCCAAAAACCCCCACGAATAATACGTTTGCACCAATTTAGTATGGGAACTTCAGACGACGTGCCTCAGCAGTAAGCCTGGACACCAGGTGATCTGTGTGTCAGTTCTGATGACGTATTCATGTTCAGCGACGCCGAAAACCCCCGAATAACAAAATCTGGCCCTTAATATACTGATTTTGGCATATTTATGCACTTTTGGGTGCATTTTATGCACTGCATTTTCATCCAATTTCCTATTGTAGACTTTTTTCCTAACGACGTCTCGTACACAATTTAAAATGTTGCAAGTCGATAGTTGCTGTATTTAAAAATCCATTTATTTTTTTCTGAATGTCCTGGTCTATTATTTAAATTCAAGGTTTTCTATTAGTATTACAAACCGCCATATTATTTATAAATTATAAAGACTAATGATCTCTAGTGAGATTCTACTTACTCAAAAATTGATATGCAAACGTAAAACTTAGTACCCAAATACTCAATAATACTATTTATTCTACGCTTCTCACATAACAGTAGTGGAGATGAATTACCGAACCTTTTCCAATTCTAAAACCCTTCATATATCAGTAGATTATTCAATTTACAAAAACCTGTTTGGCTTATGTGCTTATTAAATACCTATATCTTAAAGGATGCCTTAATAAACCAATTTCGGTTAATTGAACCTTCGAGACTATTCCCGTCTGAATCGAATAAGTGCCGAAAACCCTCGAAACTCTAGAAGATGACGTGACTTATCAGTGACCTTGGGCACCAGGTACTCCAGTGGTCAGTTCTGATGGCGTGTTCTCGTGTTCATCTCGGCGACCACAAAAACCCCCAAATAATCTGTTTGCATCAATTTAGTATGGAACCTCCAGACGACCGACGTGCCTTAGCAGTAACCCTGGCACCAAAGTGCTCCGGTTGTCACTTCTGGTGACGTATTCATGTTCAGCGTCGCCAAAACTCCCGAGTAACAAAATTTGGTCCTTAATATACTGATTTGGACATGTTTATGTACTTTTGTGGGATGTATCTTATCGCCACTTTTATTTAATCTGTATAGTCAACAAGCACTCGCGGAAGAAGATGTTGGTCTGATAATAAATGGTGAGACGATCAACAATATAAGGTACGCTGACGATACGCTTCTCCTATCGGGAACGATAGAAAAAAACTAAATTTATGATAATCGCGAAATCAAAGAACATCAGAGCTAATCTTGTAATAGACAATACAGCGATTGAGCGTGTGTCCTGTTATAAATATCTAGGTGCTTGGATCATAGACTAGACTGATCAAACAAAAGAGATTAAATGCAGAATAGAAATTGCTAGATCAGTCTTTAATAGAATGCGCAAACTCTTTTGCAATCGTGATAGCAACCTAAAGTTACGAATACGAATGCTGCGGTGTTATATCTTTTCCACCATGTTGTATGGAGTTGAGGCTTGGACACTAAAACAGTCGACCATAAACAACATCGAAGCATTCGAGATGTGGTGCTATAGGCGCATTATCAAAATATCATGTATGGACCGCGGCACTAACACACAAGTACTCCAAACTTTAAACAAAGATGCGAAATTATAAATGAGATAAAAACTAGGAAGATGGAATACTTAGGACACATTATGAAGGGTGAAAAATACGAATTTTTAAGAAATATCATGCAGGGCAAAAGAAGTGTGGGAAGACGAAAAATATTGTGGTTTCGAAATCTACGTGAATGGTTCGGGTGTAGTTCGATTGAACTTTTTAGGCGCGCTGCTAACAAAGTCGCAGTGGCCATTATGAGTTCCAATCTCCGCTAGGAATGGCACGTGAAGAAGAAGAATGTACTTTTGGATGCATTTTATGCACTTAAATGCAATTATGCATTTTCACCCATTTTTCTATTGTAGTTTTTTCTTGACGTCTCTTGCACAATTTAAAATGTTGCATGTCGATAGTTTCTGTAGGTACGTACATATTTAAAAATGGATTTATTTTCTCCTGGTCTATTATTTTAATTCAAGTTTTTCTAGTATTACAAACCGACATATAAACTATAAGACTCTAATGATGTCTAGTGAGATTGATTCTACTTACTCATAAATTGATATATGCAAACCTAAAACTACACCCAATAATAATATTTATTCTACGCTTCTCACAGTTGAGATGAGTTATCGAACCTTTTCCAATGCTAAAACCCTTCAGTAGATTAATCAATATACAAAAACCTATTTGGCTTATGCGCTTATTGAATATATTTTGAAGGATGCCTTAATAAACCAATTTCGGTTAATTGAACATTTGAGACGATTCCCATCTGAATCGAGTAACGTGCTAATCAAAATTATATTGGACGTGATGTAATATATTTCTTTCAGACGGTGTTTATTTGGACCTTGCAACAAAGAGCAGTTACATTAACGTGACATGTAAACTTGTAAACATGTTCTTCTAAAGAATGATATTTATTCGATTAAATAAACAGCATTAATCGATTATGTCAGTTATGTATGTGTGTAGAATCAAATATTTTCATAACTCTACCTGGCGGGGGAGAGTCACCACGATTATGACTGTACAATTAGGTAAGGCACAGTGCCGGCTTAACCTAACTTCGGGCCCTGGGCGCTGGAGGTTTAGGGGCCCCATTCATTGCTATTCGTTGTCAGTTTTTTAACAAGAAAACACATGCATTAACTATAAAGGTTTATTGTAAAATCCATAAAATATTTTTTTAAACAAGTAAGAAGAATAGCCAACGTAAAAAACAATCCCGGGCCGGCGTAGCTCAGGCGGTAGTATGCTTGACTCGCGTGCTGGTAGGCCGGGGTTCAAATCCCAGCGTCGCGTCGGCAAGAACAACTAGACATTTTTAAAATGTCGATAGGCCCCAGGTCGACTCAGCCTGAATAAAATGAGTACCTTGGGTAAAACCAGGGGTAATAATAGGCGGTTGAAGCGTAGCACTGGCCCTGTTACCCTCCTTGTATACCGTAGGCCTTAGATATAGCAGACTACCCTGCTATAATCCCAAAGGCGCGTCAGCGGTATAAAACGGGAGACTATTATTATAAAAAATATTCCAAAAATACATTTGAAAACATAAATCAAAAACAGAAAGTTTCACAAAACAACACATGACAAACAAAAAACATATTCTAAAAAATACATAAAGACAAAAATTTAATCACTTTTTTTCTTGACTTGGCATTTGCAAACTGCCATATAATATTATCACAATTCAGTGTCTCCAGTTCTTCATTTTCTATATACAATAGTGATAATGTGTCTAGATTTTCTTGACCCAAATTTGACTTTAAAAACGTTTTTATTCTTTTTAAAGCCGAAAAAGACCGCACGCCTGACGCATTAGAAATTAGTATCGTCAAATAAATTTGCAGTTAAAATATTGGGAAAAGTTGCCTTTACATCCTGGATGACATCAAATTTTTCATAAAATGTATGTTTATTTAAATTTTTGCATAACGTTTCATTATGCAAGTTCTCTTTGGTTTCATCAACATCTTTTTTATATTTCTCGCTCTCTCGGTATTAATTGACGTCTTGACTTCTTCTTTATCTAGCGTAAAAGAACATCTAAAAGCTGATGTTACATCCTTGTGGCTTGTAACATTCAATTCTCTTTAAAATATTTTGAGTAATATTGTCACATATAACATTAAATACTTCAATTCTGAATATCTCTTGCCCCTTTAAAATGATTTGATTTTCACCTGCTTCCAGGGCCCCCGTAAGGGTTACTGGCGCCTGTGTGCAAAAAATGATTTTGGCGCCCCTTGAGGCATTTTGGATCATGTATTTTTATTTTTTTTTTTTAACTTAGGTAGGTAATAACTCAAAAAGAAAATATTTTATCGAAAAAAATATTCTAAGCAAAAATATAACTTACAAAAATCGAATATTTCCACGTGAAATAATCAAAAAATCGGTGAATAATATAAATAATGATGATAATATAAATGATCGATGAATAAAAAGTGAATAAACCAAAACCACTTATCGGGGAAAACTCATTATAATTTTTTTAAGTGTTAAAAAAGCTTTATTTTTGTTTTTTTTTAAGCTTCTAACATCAAAAGTAGGTAAAATAATTTCATTAGGATTAATTTCATTTAGGATGCTAATGAGAGGGTGATTTTTACGATTTTTTTTTACCAAACAAGGAGACCAACTTTATTTGGAACGTAACTTACTTACTTTCGATGCTAGAAACTTAAAAAAAAAACAGAAATAAAACCCTTTAAAAAAGTTGTAATGAGTTTTCCCCGAAAAGTGCTTATTTTTTTGGTTATTTCACGTTGGAAATATTCGATTTGGAATTTGACAAATAACAACCTATATTTTTTCACCCACAAAAAGGGGTGAAACTCGCCCCAGTGCATAGCACACATCGGCACAATATCAGTTGTTTTTTTTGACCTGTTACCTTTGTGTATGCCAAATTTCATATCAACCCAAGCAGTTCTTTAAAATCCACAGCAAAAGCCGTGAGTAAATTGACTATTATTAATTTGTAGACTAAAATATCAAAATGAAACTAACAGAATAAAATCAATATAATACAATCAAAAAAGAATATGAACATACTCAGAGTCACTCAACACGCGATGGAAAGAGCAATGCTTGGCAAATGCCCGGCAAAACTGCCGGGAAAAATTGGCTACAAGTATCGTACAACAAAAAACAATGGAAAGGAAGACTTGAAGAGGCTTATGTTCAGATGTGGACGTGAATGGCTAGACGAAGAAGAAGAAGAATACAATCAAAACAAAATAAATTAAAATGCCCGACTTCTGACATGTTCTCGCAAATAATAATCGGCAGTAACTGAATGATAAGTATACTAATAAAATTTCGTGTATATTTATACCTTCTTCTTCTTTAGATGCCTGTGCGTATTCAGACGTTGGCCGTCATCATGTTTACCAGTTTCTGAAACCCTTCTCTATCGGCTGCTGCGGGAAATAATTCTTCTGTGTTTCCCCACCATTGTCTAATATTACGCAACCATGAAAGTTTCTTTCGGCTATTCCATCTCTTTCCCACCACTTTTCCTTGTATTGTAATAATGCGAAGTAGATGGTATTTAGGTCCTCTAATTATATGACCGAAGTATTATGTGTTTCTCCTCCTTTTCTCCTATTTACATATCTATACCCTATTTAATTTCTCAATTTTTTTTTAAATTAATTTTTTTTTGTTTGTTTTTTTTTTGCAATTTTTACCCCGGGTTTTGGCGCCCTAAAGGATGGCGCCCGTGTGCAGTGCACACTTTGCACATATGGTAGCGGGGGCCCTGCCTGCTTCTTCGAAAAATGTTATTATTTTCTTTATTCTTTGAAGGTCAGTTGTATAGTAGATGTTTGAGATATCCTCGCCTTCGCAAAAGAAAGTTTTAGCTTCTTGTTCAATTTCGCTAAACTTATTTCTTACGTCTCCATCAAAGCTCAAAAGAGATGTCATTAATTCTACTCCAATTGACACGTTTAAGTCCACATTTTCTAACGTTTTGCTTGTTGCATTCATTTGTTCCAAAATTCTTGCCCAAATCAGTGTCAATACCCACATAACAATGATGTTCGCATCATGTTCTAAGCATATACTACCAACATTCGTCGGAGTATATTCTTTTTAGTATATGTGTAGTACAAGCATAGCATCTACCTTAAAAAACATTCTAAATTTCATGTTCTTTGCATATACTTCAAAGTATATTCTCGTTCCGAATATACTAAGTATATTCGTGTACGTAGGATCTCGGAATATTCGTAAAAGTTTATTCTTAGAATATACCTTTATCGAATATTCTTAACACATACTTATAAGTACATTCTTAACACATACTTATAAGTAGATACTTTTAAAATATCTTAAAAATAATTTGTATGTATAGGAAGTATAATATTAGCCTTATAGATTATCAACTTCGTTATTTTTTAGAATACATAATTAATAAAATTTATGTATGTAGGTAGTATTGGACGAATTTCATTTCAAAATTGTTGTAGGGTAAAAAAGTTTAAACATTAATTGTATTAACGTTTACATAGATACTATTAAAAATTCGTTTTCATAATTGAAATGACTTTACCATTTCGAGTTTATCATGAATCATTAGTATTTTTACATCCTTGGAATTTGAATTTAGGTACATTCAATTCAATAGGCCATTTCGCAGAACCAAAACGTGCCAAAATGCACAACCAAAGCAACCAAAGGCTTTGGCGTTGCCAACCGTCGAGTAAGCTTTTTCCGTCAACTTACCTTAAAAATTCCCACTTTTATAAAAAAACTTTCCTCCTGTTTACAAAATCTGAGAAGATATGTAGAATTATTTTCAAATATTTTGATTTTTTCTTAATATTTTACAATTTGGACTGGAACAATAATTCCCTTTTGAGTTAACTTTTTCCCTTTATCACCTTTTATGTTGAAAATTCCCGCAAAAAGGGAAATTTCTCTCCGTTTGGCAACACTGACCACCGATTTTGTTATTCCACAATACATTCATAACCCCCCCTCTCCCCATCATATTCTGACCATTTCTATTCTTACCTGAATGTATCAGGGATAGGAAAAAACCGTAAAATATGAAAAAGAAAACAGGCACTATTTCATTATTTGTATCATCTATGGACCTATGCAGTGTTAAGGATGAAGGCGAATGATGTAGTACTAGGACTAAAGAACATACATAATCTGTTTATTTTGTTTGCGGTGCTTCAAAGTACATATAATCTATTTTGATAACTCAGTATTACTTAAATAGGTAAGTACATATAAGTATTATATAAATTTTAGTTATTATGCATAGTTTAGTTTAGCTAAATATTATATAATGATTTATATAAATAACTAAAATTTATAAATATGTACTTACTTTTTAAGTAATATTGTAGAATGTAGGTACTAACTACATTCTCATTTGCAATTAAAATATGTAAATAGATATTTGGTAGAACCAGTAGAACCTAAGATGAGATTAGGTGATGCTGAAAACATACTTCTAAGCAATATAGCACTTGATAGCACTTTCTTAGAATATTCTTAAAAATATAATATTCTTCCCATACAAAGATGTGCGGTAGTACGTTCTTAGTATATAAATAGAAGGTTTATAGCACTTCCTTGGAATATTCTAAAAAGTACCTTCTTGGTATAAACTAAAAAGATGTGCGGTAGTATGTTCTAAGTATACACATAGAAGGTTTATATCACGTCCTTGGAATGTTCTAAAAAGAACATTCTTGGTATATACTGAAAAGAAGTGCGGTAGTACATTCTAAGTATATACATAGAACGTTTAAGTACTGTAATGTAGTATATACTCAGTATCTGCTCTGCACATTCGCAATGGTAATTACGCACATTCTCAGTATATACTTTTTCTGAAAAGTATGTTCTATGAATCTACTAAGAACATGAAATTGTTATGTGGGTAGAGCTGTCTCAAAGGTATCCATTTTATTGTACAGTGCCTTGGCTTTACTTCTATCTGCTGATTTTTCATCTCTATTATTGTTTAACTGGAAAAAATATGTTTGATGGATCCGTAGTTTTTAAATAAGGCATTTACGGCGTCAAATCGGGCGGACCATCTAGTTTCAATTAATCTTTGTACACAACATTTGCCGCTTTCTTTCAGTAAATTCCACCTTTGAGGAGAAGCCGAAAAAAACGTGTAGATACTTTGAACAGTTCTGAAATAACTAGTTACTTCCAAGCTGGATTCACATGCAAAATTCACTACAATTCGAGACATCTTTCTGACAACTTTCTGTAGTTTTTGGAAAAGGGCTCCGCCACAAATATTGACACGGGGCCCCTGTGGGGCTAGGCTACGCCACTGTGTATAGGCGTGAAGAGATGTAACAATAGAACATATGCGTTTGCAGTGTATTGGCGTATCTGCGTATGAGATTATTTTCGGAAAATATGTAGATTATTTAGCGACTTTACTTTTTTATAATTAAAAGGAACGGGCCCCTGGGCGCTCGCCCCATGCGCCCAGTGGATAAACCGGCACTGGTAAGGCATGTATAAATGATGTATATAATTTCAGTTGTGTGGACTGTATATTTTTAGACCACTGCACTGGTTCAATATTATAAGTTTATAAAAAATCTTACCAAAGTTACCGTTTCACCATTCGCGATTCTATTACATCACATATACCAGCTTCACACGCAGTTGCTTCTCATAAGAGTTTTAATTGATTTTATCAAAATAACAGCAGAGAGAGAAAAGCGTTTGTTCAGCGATAATGGAACCCAGAGAAAGGTTTGCCTTAATAGTTGAACCCAGAGAAAGGTTCGAGTACGGAGATGAGTTGGCAACGAAAGCTAACACAAGAGAGTCTTTACCCTTCGGCGGGTAACCAGGGCCGTAACTACCATTGGGGCAACCGGGGCAGTGCCCCGGGGCCCCCGGCCAAGGGGGGCCCCGCAGGTGCCCTTTTTTGACCGTGCATAAAGTTTAACGAGAAAAATAAAAATATGTATTTTAAAAGCCGTTCCCAAAGAAATATTTTTAAATGACACAATTTTAAAAATACCTTACAGGGTCACCCTAGAACTGAACGTAAAGTTTTAATTTTTCACTGGAGAAATTAGTATTTTCGACTAAAATGCAATTGGAACAGAACCCTTGGAAGGGGCTCCTGAGGCCTGAGCTGAGCTGTGGCTCCCGAGACATTAACATAAAAATTTTAATTAATACTTGGGAAATTAGTTATTTCGGCGTAATAAAACCTAAAATGATATTGGAAGACGGGCCCGGGCTAAGCTGGGGCCCCCGAGACCTTTCGAGATATAAATTGTTACTGAGGAAATTAGTTATTTTGGTGAAATAAAAACTAAAATGCAACCGGAATAGCGGCCCCCGGTCCCAGCTCCAATTTACACAGACCACATCTTGGTACGTGAACGGAACCACATATTGAAAAGAAAGGTAAGGGTAAGATGGAATGAGCACATTGGAATCAACCCTACCTATACCACAGCATAATAAGTCTAACAGCATTGACGAGAGTGTCACGGCTGAAGGTACGAGAGCCTTCGAGAGTGTCACTGCTGAAGGTACCGGATATCGTTTTCTAATATCCTCTTCAAATAGCATTCTGCTCTCATTAGAGCTGTATACAATTACTTCCCGACGGTCTCCTCCTTTTTGACTTTTTCCTATCTCCGTCAATTGTTCTTCCACTTTTTCCATATCGAATTTTACGGCATTCTTGAATTTTTCTTCCACCTTTTCAATTTAATGTATTTCCTCAGTTATCTGATTTACCTCTTCCTGCATTTTCTCTAAATAAACCTTCATATCTTCATATTTTTCCATTCGGTTTCGAAGTTTCAAGAAATTTTCTTTTTATTTTGTTTTACTTTCTTCATTTAGTTGTTTTTCTTTTAAATTTTTCAAAGCGAATAAAAAATAAGGTGATTTCAAAATTTTTTTGTGTTGGTCAACTAAAATAGCAATATGTAAGTTCAAGAAACTTCAGTCATAGAATCCATTAAAATGCGTTTTCAATGGGTTAAATATCAAACATTTTTCCGGACCCCGCTTTCCGCTGGGGGGTAAACCCCCGGACCCCCCGGCAGGGGGCCCATAGATCACCTTTGCCCCGGGGCCCCTAACATCGTAGTTACGGCCCTGCGGGTAACACAAGAGTATTATATGCACTTATGTTACCTTTGGGACTCAACAGAGAAGAGAGCGCAAATTGTCTGTATTGGGTAGGAATGAACCTAGGTACTAAATGTTAGTCAGGGTTGGCTTAAGAATGATTTAAAACTAATAATTTTAATTATGGGTTTAGTACAGTAAAAATATAATATTTTTTGCATGTGAAACATTAAACAGAGACTTTTTTATGAATTCGCGTAGTGTCTGTTTGTTCTTTATTTTGTAAAAATGAAATAGGCATAATTTGTATTTTTATATTGGCGATGAAAAGTTCATATCTAGACCGTTAACACACATTTATGTACAAAATTTAAAAAAACTCAATTTGAACAATCACCTCTATGATACACATTACACAAACAAATTAACACAAAATAACACCCAAAACAGTCAAATTTGATATCCCTAGGGTAATAACATCACCCTCAATATTTTTTAGACATCCTCCATTTCTACACGTATTGGAGCAGATTTCGTGTAAATACAAGGAATTTGGACATAACAATACCTCTGAAAAGTAATAGCGACATTTCTAAAAGAATAAAAGAAGCGACCTGACAGTTAAGACTAACAAAACCAATAATAAAGAAATCACTTAGATTCCATTTAGTCTTTCTTTTTGTATTATGAACATATTATTTCTTTTTGTTAGCAGTAATATTTAAATATCTATAAACAGTGGCGAACACTTTTTTCTGAACAATGGTTCTTTTCCTTTTCTTTTTTGTTTGCTTGTTTATATCTTTTGAGTGTTGCCTACCTTCTCTAAATAACTTCGCTCATCATCTAAAACGACTGAGCAACGGTGCCTTCTAGACACAAAGTGTATCAATATCCTGAGCCCAAGGTTCATAGATAGGAGGTAGGTTGTCTCGTAACTATGTGGGCGGAAGCGAGGGGGAGGGAAAGGACTACGTCACTCGTACGACAAAGTCAAGGTTGATACTTGACAGTTTTTGTTTGTGGTTCAAACCTTTAGCGAACGGCTCCACGGGCGAGAAATTGACGCTGGCAGCAGCAGTGAAGTGAACTTGAGGTTCCGCGGAACGGAATGGGAATGGCCGAACTGTACCGACTACAGGACTTGTGCGTAGTCGGTTCAGTTCGGCTGTTCCCATTCCGTTCCGCGGAACCTTAAGTCCATTTTGCTGCTACTGCTAGCGTCAATTTCTCGCCCGTGGAGCCGTAGGCTAACCCTCTTTTTTATGTTGTGGTTGCGTTTCCGAATATTTCTATATAATTTTCTTTAATATTGTTTATTTGTTTAATTTTTAATTAATACGTATACATGGTACATTTTTAATGGATTAGTGCTTGAAGGACAAATAAATTTTTGTATTTTAATCTAAAAATAAATTATTTATATTATTAGTTTTTTTCCTATGACTACATGATAAAAATGCTGCACATTCCAGAAAAACCATAATAAGTAAGTATGTAATTTTGCTAAATTTTTTTTGTTTTGGGTTTTTGTGCGAATTGAACTGTTATCTCCACTTAAAACACACAATAAATGTTAAATCTTCTTCAAATCAATTCTATTTTTTGTCAGCAGACTATATTGATTTTTAAGGGAAAAATTGATATAATTATCAATATAAGAACCACTTAATATATCTATACCCAAAAAAATCCCAAAATATATTGCAAAACCTAAGTTTTTGAACCTTTTATTAGCATTGAAACTTATGACAGTTTCAAAAGTGTCGTACGGGTGACGTATTCCCGCCTTTAAAAAGCGAGCATTTGATTGTTCTATAGTTACGAGACAACCTACGTCCAATCTATTAACCTTGTCCTGAGCCCACTTCCTATTATAGTAGTTCGGTTCGTTGTGTATGTTACAACTGCATGATCAACCAGTTATAACACGATAAATGAACTACATACCTATTAATAATATTCGAAGGAAAAGCTAGAGAACATAAGATTAATCATTAATGAACAGAAAATAGAGTATTTCGAGGCTGAAGATAATTCAAAAGAACATTATTCTAAATAATGAGATCATTGATTTTATTCTTTCATTAAAGAATATTGATTAAAGATTGTAGAGTATTATTTTAGAAAAGTACAAGAACGCGAATATCTGGAAAAAATCTTAACTCACTAGTATGACAACGTCCAAGAATTGTTGATTGTGAGAGGAAAATAACCACTGTATATATCTCTGCAATCTTTGTAAATCTAATAATATCTCAGAGGTGGAAAAACTAAGATTATACCGCACTCTAATCCAAATCAGAGTGCTTTCTGGAAATGAGAAAATATTCGGATAAGATATATATGAGAAAAAGAACAAACATCGAAATAATAAAGAATTGTAAATAACACCGAAAATGACCAAAGTGTTAAAATATAAATATCTCTATGAGTCAAGTGGAAATTTTCTCACGTGGCTGATGGATATTCCGTGGAGAAATTAACTTTATTATTTATAACGATATACCGGTATGATAACGGAAAGGTGGTGCAAGCTGGTTACGAGTCTGGACATGAAACAAAACAGCAGACGTATCTGGAAGCTGATTCGGAATCTTGGCAACGATCCCGCTACTCCGGCAGTCAACATGACAGAGGTCACACCCGATCAGATAGCCCATCGTCTTCTAATGAACGGTAAGACGACATCAAGAAAGAACAATGTGAGAGCTCAACGGAATATCGACGAAGAAAGATATGTTCTAGGTACCTCTTTTTGTCTAGAGGAGATGAGAGGCGCGATCCACCAAATGAAAGATAATAAACTGGCTGGCCTGGCCGACATACGAACAGAACAAATAAAGAACTTAAATATAATGATAAGAATAAAAATGATGAATTGCTGCATCCGTACATTACAAATCCCCAAAATCTGGAGGAAAGCTAGAGTGGTAGCCCTCTTACAACCAGGGAAGGATCCGTCGGATACAAAGAGTTTTAGATCTGTCTCTCTTTTGTGTCACCTTTTCAAGGCATTTGAAAAAATGATACTGAACCGGATCGCTAAATATGTGGAGACTAAAATTATTCCAGAACAAGTAGGATTCAGACCCGCAAAGTGCTGCTGCAGTCAAATTCTTAATCTCACCCAACATATTGAAGACGGTTTTGAACGGAAAGAAATAACAGGAGTAGCGTTCATAGACCTAACTGCCGCCTATAACACAGTTAACCATCAACGGCTACTCGCAAAACTCTACGAAACTACAAAGGATTTCCGACTAACAAGGTTAGTGAAATGTCTCCTCCAGAATAGACGCTTCTACGTAACGCTCCAGTCCAAGAACAGTCGGTGGAGGGACCAAAAAATGGGCTACCACAGGAAGGTGTCCTCGCGCCGATTCCATACAACATATACACCAACGACCAACCCATACACCAACAAACAAGGCAATTTATTTACGCTGATGATACAGTTGTGGCAGCTCAGGGAAGAACCTTTAATGAAGTCGATGTGAAACTAACAGATGCCATGGCAGACTTAGCTCTATACTACGATAAAAACGATCTGAAACCCAATCCCACAAAAACCCAGGTATGTGGTTTCCACCTTAGAAACAAGCATGCCCGAAGGCCGCTGGAGGTGGTATGGCGTGGTCAGATGCTGGAACATAACGAGACGCCAAAATACCTTGGCGTCCGTCTGGATAGAACTCTGTCTCCGATACCACTGTCAAGATGTCAAGAAGAAAGTAAGTGCCAGAAATAATATCATTCGCAAGCTAACTAATACAAAATGGGGAGCACAACCACACACTCTCTGCACTTCTGCCTTAGCATTATGTTTTTCGGCCGCGGAGTTTGAAGCACCAGTATGGGCAACCTCTGCTCACGCAAAGAACGTCGACGTGACTCTAAATGAAACGGTTGGTATAATATCGGGTTGCCTGAAACCGGCAACTATCGAAGAGGTATACCTCATAGCTGGGATTGCTCCACCACCTATCAGGAGGAAGGTCACATCAGAGGTAGAACGAAAAAAGCAGGAGACGGACCGAAGACACCCCTTTATGACCACCAAACTCAGCCAAGCAGACTAAGATCTCGGAAAAGCTTCCTGAAACATCAAGATCCATCCCCGAAGCGCCAGAGACGCGCCGAATACATCTATGGCAAGCGGCAGCTACCGCGACACATTTTCCTCCCTCAGAGGAAATTGCTGCTGGACACAATTTACAGTATCCGACTTGGAAAGCGCTAAACAGACTAAGAACCAGCGTTTTACGTTGTGCTAGTAACCTGAAAAAATGGAGATGCCAGGAGGACGATACCTGCGACTGTGGCGAGGTTCAGACCAGCCGGCATCTACTATGATGCACAGAGATGAGAGAGACCTTGCTATAGAGATGCTATAGATAGAAGTTTGCTAGACTATAGTAATAAATGATAAAAATGGTCCTGGATCCCGGACTATAATATGTCAAGTGTCAAGTGGAAATTTTCTCACGTGGCTGATGGATATTCCGTGGAGAAATGAAGGAAAAATTTGTAGGGGCATTTTAGATGGCCTACAAAGTGTTGTTGTCAGTTAATAGGGTTTAACCAGGGACCTAAATTTTAGGTCCCTGAGTACAGAATTGTTGTAGTATACAACATAAAGTAGCTATTTTTTATGTATTGTCCGTTTTTTATGAATTAAATTAAATTACTAGAGATTTCCTGGTATTTTATAAATATAAAATATACGATCTGAAACAAAGAATGGCATAGTTGTCGGAATATGCACTATCTTAGAATTTATAGAACAATTTTTATAGTGTATGGCTTGTGTTTTAGATGAAAAACACAAACGAAAGCTCTTCGGCGCCACACTCCTGCCAATTTGGCGCCATTCTCGGCGATGCCAGCGTCCTAGCGCCGCCTACGACGATTCTTGGCTTGGTTTCGTCCGGAATTCCATTAATCCTGTCGGTTTGTCGATGCCGGTTCTTTCTTTCTACCGCTGGTCTTTTTGCTTATTCAACAACATCGAGGAATCAACAAAAATTCCTGTTATGATGTTTTCTGCATAACACATTTCATTATATCGTTTTTTTAATTGAAGTCTTACAGGAAAGAAAAAACAAGTCACAACGTATAAAATATTTTGTTGGAAAAAAAGTAGTGAAAAAGTTAGCTCTCTGAAATGTTTACTTGATTTTGATGTCTGATCTGCTCGTAATTATATAAGAAAATATTCCCTTTTATTTATAAATGTAACATAATATATTGTAATATTTTGTTTCCTTTACATTTTTGTTAAAGTTCTGGATATAATCATGTAGTTTTCTCTATTTTTATATTGCTGTTGCTATAAAGTGTTGTCGTGGAAAGAGCTTCACACTCCACATCTATAACGTTTCTTTTTATTATTTTTCTCTTATAATCAAGACTCCTCCTGAGCACTGAGGTACCTCGGAGACTTTTGCTGTCATGATATTCGTAATATCCGATCCGAAAAACCCTCGAGGAAATAGTTTGCGTTGATTTTGTATTAAATTTCCATAAAACTCCAGGAGACCATCGCCGACATGATATTACTGTTCAGCGAACCCAAAAACAACCAAGTAACGAGTTTGTACTGATTTTTATATAAAATTTCCACAAAACTCCATGAGACGATGCCCGTCCTGAGCACCAGGTGTCTCGGAACTTTTCCCAAAAACTCCCAATTAATGGCTGCATTGATTTTGTATCGAATTTACATAAAACTCTAAATCAGACCAACTATAGACAGGCAGGTATCTCGGAGACCCTCGCAAATATGATATTAGTGTTCAGCGATCCCAAAAACACCGAGCATAGATTTTGTATTAAATTTCCATAAAACTCCAGGAGACAAAGCCTATCCTGCAAACCCAAAATTGGGGTATCAAAATTGAACTCCTTTCTGTCAATTATTTCCGAATTACAAATTTATTTATTTTTCGTCACTTCGAAATGAATTTAAAAAAAATGCAATTTCCTCGTTCAATAATGCATTTTTCATTTCGTCCTAATCATTTTTGTTCACAAATTTTCCTAAGGCTCTTACGAATCGAATGCAAAAAGTTTGGTAGGTTTTAGGCCTTTTACTGTTTCATTTATGGAGATCATGTGCAATCATGTATGGAGAATCGGCAAATTGCCCAGTGATTGGTGTACCGCACTATTTACTCCCATTCATAAGAAAGGCGTAAAAGCACAAAATGTAGTAACTACCGAACCATCTCACTAATTTCACACCCAAGTAAAATTCTGTTGAGAATCATCAAGTGTCGCATGCAGACATACCTGGATAGGCAAATACCACAAGAACAGGCAGGCTTCGTGAAGGGTAAAGGCACAAAGGAGCAAATTCTTAATATGCGACAACTCATTGAGAAAGCACGAAAATTCAAAATTCCGATGATCATCTGCTTTCTGGATTATCAGAAGGCATTTGACTGTGTAGACTGGACAGTTTTGTGGAAAGTTCTACATGAGATGGGGGTTCCTGATCATCTGTCAGCTCTGGTGAAAATCCTATATGAGAACAGTGAAACCAGAATAAGAATTGAAAACCATAAGTCCGATCCTTTTAAAATACGTAGAGGAGTCCGACAAGGATGTATTCTATCTCCAAGTCTTTTTAATTTCTATGGGGAATATATAATGAGAAAAGCACTCGACAAATGGAATAGCGGTATTTCTATCGCAGGAAAGAAGATCTCAAATCTCAGATATGCAGAGGATACATTAATACATTAATACAACATTAACACATTCGCGGTCATGACTGCATATGAAGTCATTTACTCCATAAGAATACGTGTATAAAATGACAGCGTGTCCGCGAATGTGTTAATAACTGCATCCGAATAAGAAATGTCCAGTCTGCTGCAGCTAGTGGAAGCCGAAAGCAGTAGATGTGGTCTCAAGATCAATAAACAAAAAACAAAAATTATGATAGTAGATTATTCAAATTCACATCAGACAACAGGAGCCTTATACCAGTTTGAAGTGGTTAACGAGTTCAGTTATCTAGGATCCTACATCAGTAATACAGGATCTTGTGAAACAGAAATACGTAGGAGAATAGGCATGGCCAAAAACGCTATGAGTCGATTATCGAAAATCTGGAAAGATCGCTCCTTGTCGAAGAACACCAAAATAAGATTAGTACGTGCCTTAATTTTTCCCATATTTAATTACGGATCCGAAACATGGACAATGAAATCGAACGACAGAAAAAGGATTGACGCCTTTGAAATGTGGTGCTGGAGAAGAATGCTTCGGATCTCATGGACGGAACACAGAACAAATCACTCAATCCTCCAAGAGCTTAATATTCAGACTCGACTTTTGTCTATTTGCCTCTTTACCGTCTTAAAATTTTTCGGCCATATTGCAAGAAGAAGTGATGATAATCGAGACTTATAATTTCGGGAAACGTTGAAGGGCGCAGAAGTAGAGGTCGCTCACCTACTCGATGGACGGATCAAGTACAGAAACCAGTGGAAAAACATTCTCTGAATCCATGAGGGAAGCTCAGGACAGAAGCCGATGGAAAGAGATAGCTGCTCGTATTATAGGGAATCACGACACTCAACAATGAGGAAACGACTGAGGAGAGAGAGAGAGAGAGAGACTGTTTCATTGCCTTACCTACGATGTCTAATGATATATAGGCAATGCTTCTCAGAGGCTTTTTTCAGTGCGTCACAAGTGACAGAAAAAAAGGTACATCTGTGATTATACACATTTATAACATTTATTCTAGTTGAGGGATGGCGCTATAATCGGAAAAAATGATTTATTATAATATGATTGCAATTTGGTATAAAATCAAATCAATCGTGTCTATGGCATTTATAAAAAGGTATATTCTTTGATTTGTATAATCGTATAAACTCTACAGATTATAGGTCCGATTTCGCCAACAACAAATAAATCAATGAATAGTTATTAATCCGATAAAACAATTAAATATTGTGCGCGAAGCAACCGCGTGTGAAACCGGTATATGTGACGTGATAAATTAAGTATTTTATATGGGAAATAAGCCACAATTTTACTAAAAAATGAATTTATTAACGTTTTTAGTATTTTGTATTTTGACAACGAAGCCCGATTTGGGCTTCGAAACGTTAATAAATTCATTTTTTAGTAAAATTGTGGCTTATTTCCCATAGAAAATACTTAATTATAAAAATGCCACAAGGAAATAGCTTCAGAACAACATGACGTGATAAAATCGCTAATGGTAAAACAGGGACTTGATAAGTTTTTTTATAAACTTATAAAATTGTCTCTATATCATCATCCCTCTCTAAATTCCACTTGAACTAGCAGCCTAAAAACATACAAACAAAACAATGATTTAATATATTTTTTCTACAACCGTGTTAAAAATGCAATTTTTAGCACTCCATACGAGCGTTAAAAACGCTAATTTAAGGCACTAGTGCTTTAAAAATATTTTAAGGCACTGCAGTTCTTATTGACCGTATAGGCAATTTTGATGTAATGTCAAAAAAATATAAAAATGGAATGTCAGTCAAGTTCAAGTTAAAGTTTTTGTATATATTGTCCTGTAATTACGTTTGTAGAAAAAATATTGTATGATATGCGTGTTAAAAAGTACATTTTTAAGGCACTCATGTGAATTGCAGAACTCGCTATCGCTCATTCTGCAAACTTTCACATGCGTGCCTTAAACGTGAACTTTTAACACTTATATCATAAATAACTATTATGTACCTACATGCCTCAAATAAGACATGGTCGTATAAATAAAAAACTGGAAGAAGGAATAGGTGATAGTCAGTTTGGGTTCAGAAACGGACTAGGAACCAGAGAGGCGTTATTTGCTTTTAATGTGTTAGCTCAACGATACATGGACATGAATGTGGATGTGCATGTTTGTTACGTTGATTTTGAGGAAGCATTTGACAAAGTAAGAAATAAAAAATTAGTCTAAATTCTAAAGACAAAAAACATACACAAAAGAGACTTACGAATAATAACAAAGCTTTACTGGAATCAAAGAGCACAAATTGTAATAGATAATTAACCCAGTCCAGAAATTGAAATCAAGTGAGGAGCTAGGCAGGGATGTATTATGTCTCCATTACTCTTTAATGCATATAGTGAAGCCATTTTTGAAGAAGCATTACTATCTCAAAGTGAAGGAATAATAATTAACGGAAAATCTATTAACAACATAAGATATGCAGATGACACCGTGATTATGGCAAGCTCTGCTGAACAACTCCACTACTACTAAACAAAACAAACAGTTTCTGTGAAGAATATGTACTAAAAATAAATATAAAAAAGACCAATAATAACTAAGAAAACAAACATACAAACAAGCATACTTTTGAGAAATGTACCAATAGAAAGGGTTGATAAATACAAATACCTAGGAACCTGGATTTCAGAGAAAAATTATTAAACAACAGAAATAAGGACCAGGTTAGAAATAGCAAGAAATGCGTTTGTAAAAATGAAAACAGTTCTCTATAACAAAGACCTTAGCTTAGAACAGAACTGAGAGTAAGAGCTTTGAGATACTACGTGTTCTCGATACTGCAATATGGAGTTGAAAGCTGAAAATTAAAGCAAGCACACATAAATAAGCTACAGTCATTTGAAATGTGGTGTTACAGAAGGATGCTTAGAATAGCATGGACACAGAAGAAAACGAACACGGAAGTATTGCGAGAAATGGGTAAAGAATGTTAAATAATAAACACAATAAAAATAAGAAAGTTACAATATGTGGGACACGTAATGAGGGGACAGCGATATGAAATGATAAGACTGATAATACAGGGAAAGATAAGAGGCGGAAGGAGTATAGAAAGAAGGAGAATGTCATGGTTGAAGAATTTAAGGGACTGGTTTAAATGCAGTTACATAGAACTCTTCAGAGCAGCTGTAGATAGAGTAAAGATAGTGATGATGATATCCAACCTCCGATTAGGAGACGGCACTTAAAGAAGAAGACATGCCTCTATTGTATAGATACAGTGAACTGTTTTGTAGTAGAACTATATAGTAGTATTTCTTAACAACTCCCTATATCTAAACCATCTATTTTTGTAAATCTATTATTTTATGAGCAAAAACATATAATAACTTACTCAAAAGCTCTTTTATAAAGATAAACGATAATATTTTATTGCCGACGCTACTAGATTCACTCAAAATTCCCAAAAGAATATGTAATATCCGACCTCTTCGCTTCGTTTTTTAGGATCGATCATGATTACGATCAAATTACAAGAATATCGCAAGGTTTTATTGGAAAAAACAATGTGATAAGGGGATGAAAAATTCGTTTAATCTTCATAATAACTTGTAACGTTGCAAACGTCACATCTTTGATATTTTATTTGTAAATAATTATTTTACTTTATTTTCTTTAATATTTCATTAATAATTATCTTTTATTCGTTTTAATTTGCTTTTTCGTCAAAAACTTGTTTGGCGCCCTCTTTTATTATCCTCTATTTCCTATCTCTATTTTCATCTAAAATCTAAATCATCATACGGAACGTACTTCATATTTTCATATATCATTACTCTGTAGATATCTGTCTTTCAATACGGAACATGGTTGCCCATCTTGCGCTGTCATGTCAATGAGAGTGACAATTAGTAATGGAGGGGCAAAATATACAAATCATCAATAAGTTGCATGGTAACAAAACTATGAACTTTGAAATCTTTTGAAAGCTTACAACTACAATTTAATCGAGGAAGCTATTGCAACATGTACTAGGAAGTACAATTAGAAATATTACTATTTGGCAATTTATTGAATTGCATGCAGTTTGCATGAAGTTGAATGACTCTAATAATTAAACTGTTAATCAATATGTTTCACGATTATACACTTATACACGGTGAAACTATAAAAGTTTAGGAAGTTAAGAATAATGTGAGATTACAAATTAAGGGATTAATTTGTGATTGAACACTAATTTAAAAAAAAGTACCAATATTAAAGTGTGATCGATTAAATTTTATGTACCTACACACATGTCCAAAAGTTTGGAATACGTACAAATAATATATCTACGCCTATGGTGGTTTCAAAACTGTTGTTGATATTCATTCTAGAGTATAGAGGGTTTTTAAATGAAAATGATAAAAAATTTGAATCGTTTTTATATCATTTTGGTCACATTCAACTGATTAGCGTATTTACACATTATTTCAGTCTTTGTTTAAATTTGAATTGAGCCGTTTAAAGATGCCTAGAAACGTGATATCTCATTTTGACAGATCTAGAGTAATTGATTTGTTACAACAGGGCTTTATTTAAAGTGATATCGCGAATATTGTTGATGTTATTCAGACTGTATCGAAAATTAAAAAAAATCCAAGATACAAATGACGTGAAGGATTTCCCCAGAAGTGGTAGAAGTCGATGTACAACAGCAGAACAAAACCGGCAGGTATCACTGATGCCTCGATGAAATCGTCTGGAATCTACAAACTACAAGTGGTATATCCAGTGACATTGCTAGGTTTCAAGGACTGAATATTTCACGGTAAACAATAACACGCAGACTAAATGCGGTCAATTTGTATCGTACAAGACCCTTAACGTGGAGTAACCCTTAGCGTACATGTTTCTAAACTATGTTACCCTTACATGTTCCTAAACTATCCTACCAACACCAAATAGTAAGGTTGAAATGGACTAGAGAAATGGTGCATCATGGTCCTGACTGGAATAACGTGATGTTCTCTGATGAATCAAAAATTGGGTGGGTTTCTGATTCGCGAAGAACACTGGTTTGTAGTTTGAACCGTATCATGAGTAGTACACGGACGCCACTGCTGGTTCTGGAGAGAAGAGTCACCACTGGTGCTGTGTACACCGAGGAAGCTTTAAATCCTGTCATGCGTCTATTCCGAGAGACAGTAGGTGATGCATCTGTGTTTACGCATGACAACGCACCTCCTCATCGAACAGCAGCAGTACAACATTTTCTGGAAGAAGAAAGAATATCTACATTACAGTGACCCTCGAATTCCCCCGACATGAAGGTCATTGAACATGCTTGGGACGATCTCAAAACAAACATCAAAATGCGAAACCAGCCTCCTATTACACTTCAAGAACTAAAAGATGCTACTAGTGAAGAATGGGAGAGAATTCCGCAAGCCCAGCTCGACCAGTAAATCGGCAGCATGCCAAATCGCCTACAGGCATGCATACAGGCCAATGGACGAAATACTGATTATTAGTTTTATTAAAAATTATTTTTATCTATACAAATTTACTTTTAAATGTAAGTTGTATATTGTAAGTTTTTCATTCCAAGAGATTAAATAATTTTTTTGCATATCGTTTTTCTGTTTTGGAGATTTATTTAGTATTGATGAGAATTGAAGCAAAATGATGTTTAACTATTCAGAAGAATTGATATATAAAAATCAATAAAAAGATCAACTATATTCCAAACTTTTGGACATAATAATATATGTGTATAATATACATATTACATATTATGTACTACATACAATCATAATAAAGATGCACTAGAAATAAACAAACCAAGACACGTTGAATGTTACGAGGAGCACTCCCGAATCATGATTTACAATGTATATACATTGTAAATCCCAAATCATGATTTACAAAGTTTATACATTGTAAACTATGCTCTGGTTTTAAACCAGGAGGAGTAATTCAAATTTACCGAGCCGTAATGCTTGTTTGTAATAATTGATCCAACCTCAGACAACTTTACTTCACTGTTATGAAATTTTGACACTATTGACATTTATGAAATTTTGACACTATTGGCATTTCATAGGTTAATTAAGTTATATCGGCGACTTTTTGTGTTTTCTGAGTTATTCCTTTAATTTTTAGATTTTTAGTCTGCTTTTATATAAAAAGCAGTTGTTTTTAGACTTACTTAGCGACGTAATTGTATAAAATAATATTTATGGATTACTGTCGAAGGCCAACATGATCAACCAGAAAAGAAGAAAATGTATTTGGTGATTTTTCTAGTGACTTTCTTGGGTGTGAATCTATCTTTTTAGTTTACTTCTCCTAGTTTAAACAACAAAGCGTACTGCATCTTTATTCTAATTTTTGGTTTGTTTTTAAACCAGGAGGAGTAAACTAAAAAGACAGATTCACACCCAAGAAAGTCACTAAGAAAATCACCAAATACATTTTTTTTTTTGGTTGATCATGTCGGCCTTCGACGGTAATCCATACATATTATATGATACTAATACGTCGCCAAACAGTTCTAAAAAAAAACTGTTTTTTATATAAAAGTAGACTAAAAATCTAAAAATTAAAGGAATGATGCAGAAAGGGCAGGCTTACCTCAGGCAGTAGGATGTCTGACTCGCATGCTGGTAGGCCGGGATTCAAAACCCAGCGCCGGCAAGAACAGCTAGACCTTTTTAAAATGTCTATAGGCCCCAGGTCGACTCAGCCTGAATAAAATAAGTACCTTGGGTAAAACCAGGTGTAATAATAGGCGGTTGAAGCGTATGTAATGGGATTTATCTCATTATTAAGATCTTTTAAAAATCCCTAAATTAACTAGAGTATTCGTTAGATGTTTATTTATAAAACAATAAACATCACATTTATTGATGTTAACTAGTTAAAGTGCACGTTTTGATTACATCAACAAGGTTGATTATTCATTTGACACAGTAACGAAAAATATATACAAACATATTTACTTAACGAAGTATTTGATAAATATGGAAACAGGTTAAGATTTGAGTCATTAGTGGGTCAGTCGAGTTAGTTAGTTAGGTTTAGGGGTTTGCTGTCGTTAGAACAGAATAATGTAATCACCTATCAACTGAATACATTTATATGGTATTACTTCACCAAAATAAAGTAGTTATGAGTAGATAGTGCGTTCCAGTTAATCAACCCCATCACCAGGGTAGTTCAATCCCTCTTACCACCATACGTAGCATTGGCCCTGTTACCTTTCTTGTATACCGTAGGCCCTAGATATAGCAGACTACTCTGCTATAATCCCAAAGCCGCGTCAGCGGTACAAAACGGGAGACTATTATAATGCAGAAAACACAAAAAATCGCCGATATAACTTAATTAATCTATGAAATGGCAGCAGTGTCAAAATTTCATAAATGTCATTAGTGTCAAGATTTCATAACAGTGGAATAAACTTATCTGAGATTGGACCAATTACAAACGGCGCAGGTCAAGGCACATTGCGCACAGTCGAAGACTCGACACCATAAAGTAAGACCGAGAACACGTAGCAGCGAAGTAGGCGGATTCTCAATACTAATTTTAGGTCTCTGGTACATAATACCTTGGACATTCTTCTAAAAAGGACTCTGGCCTGCTCTATCCCAGATCCAATTTCGCCGTGAGTCTCTGCGTTACAATTTAATTGATAACCAAGGCAAACAATTTGATCAACTTGCTTAAGTTTGGAATTATTTACATAATATATTATATAGACGGTTTTTATTCTGTTGTTTACTTATTACGAGTATTTTGGTTTTTTGTAGGTATGTTCAGCTCCAGACATGCTTCCTTACAACTCTCAACGACACTATCAAGTAATGCTTGATGATTGTTGCAGATTTTTTTGAGTAGAAGCTAGGAGTACTGTGTCGTTCCTTCTTATTTTTCAGAAAGTGCATTTTTGAAAATTCTTTCGGAGTAAACGTTGAAAAGCAGAGGCGACAAGAGACAGCTCGGCCGTACTCGTCTGTTCATATTAAGAGCCTGTGATTCCAAACTGTATATGGTTTGTTCAACAGTAAATGGTTTGAGTTCAATTAGTGCGGTCGTAAATATTATTAAATTTATCTGACCTGGCCCATTTTTAAGACCCACCCGGAGCGATAAGCCACCGAGGTAGACAGAGTTGGTCTTTTGCAATTAACACTGACTAGACGGTACTCCCATAATAAAGCCTAAAATAAATTTTACCTGAAACCGGGCCTTTTATACTATTATCGGTTAATCCGGGCTGTTTATAGTGGTAACTAATTGAACTTAACCATTTACTGTTTAACATACCATACTAAAACTGATGTTGTTTGATTCCAATACAAATTTGCAATTATGCGAACGTATCTGCCGTCCAAGCCAGAGTCTTTTAGAACTTCGATTAATGAAAGACGCATTACACGATCAAATTACAAGAATTTCGCAAGGTTTTATTGGAAAAGCAATGTGATAAGGGGATGAAAAATTCTTTTAATCCCCATAATCACTAACTGCCTAGAATTTACAGATCCCAGATCTTTTTCTTATGGAGCAGATAATATTATTAAATAACTCACCATGAAGATTTATATTTATTGCTTTTATAATTTGACGTCTCTTCGGTGAAAATATAAAATATAAAAGGTTTACAACGCAGGTTATATATAAACTACACGCAAGCTTTTTCATAAATAAATTTGACAAATATTCTCATCATATGAACTTTTAACCTTGATATAGATTTAAATAGGCTCTGGTTGTCTGACCTCCAACATTTTCCACGAGAGTAAATGTAAGTGGATTTTTTACGAGAAGACCCAAATAAAAAATTTAAATATGCACCAGCCGACGAACTTGAGGGATAGGAGAAATAATATGATTTTTGAGGTATAGATACGATGTACAAAAAATTCAAAAATATACATATTACAGTTAAAGCCAAATTTGCTTTTATATTTGTTCACACAAACATAAAAACATGATTACAGTCAACAAGATGGACTCATTATAAACATAAAGAAGACAAAGATTAAGAGCATTAGCAAAAAAGATAACAGTAGGTCAACTCTACCTCAACCAAACCCCTGTCACCCCCTGTAGAAAGAGTGACGCAATAGGACGCACTACAGTTACCTCGGCACCATAATAAATGAAGAATGGACAAACAACCAAGAGATAAGAGGGCACATCGGAAAAGCTAAATTCACCTTTAACCGGATGGAAGCCTTCTTCAAGAGCCACAACTTCTCTCTTGGTATAAAAGTAAGAATGCTGCGATGCTACGTCTTCTCTGTCCTTTTTTATGATGTTGAATCGTGGACCTTGAACGAAGATATGCGCAGATAATTGGAAGCATTTGAGATGTAGCTGTATCGAAGAATACTTAGTGATATATGAGGAGGTCCTCAGAGGAATAAGGAAGTACCAAGAGATATTCTCTTCTTCTTTAAGTACCGTGCCCAAATTTTTAGGCGTGGGTAGCTTCCATAACAATTTGCCGATATCGTTCTCGATCTTGTGCGGCATGTAACAATTGATCTGCCGATAAGCCAGTCCATTGACGAAGGTTTCGGAGCCATGAATATTTCTTTCGACAAATTCCTCTTTTTCCGTCGATCTTTCCATTGAGTATTAACTGCAGCATCCTGTATCTGCTACCTCTCATTATATGCCCCAGATATTCAAGTTTTCTCTTTTTTATCATCTTCATTAAGTCACCTTCGCCTTGACCTACTCTGTTTAAGACTTCTCTGTTAGAAATTCGTTGAACCCAAGATATTCTGAGCATTCTATAATATGACCACATCTCAAAAGCTTCTAATTTGTTCATCATGTTAACCTTCATGATCCAGGTTTCACATCCATATAGTAATACAGGATACACATAACATTTTAGGAACTTTATTCTTAGTTGTAAGTTCAGCTGAGAGTTGCCCAGAATAGATCTAAGTTTCATAAATGCTCCTCTTGCAATTTCTATAAGAGTTTTAATTTCTTCATCCGGATTTAGTGTCTCGTTTATCCAACATCCTAAGTATTTAAAATGGTTAACTTTTGTTATTGATTCATCACTGACAATTAGTTGCATAGGGCCGACGTCTTGTTTACTAACCACAAGTAACTTTGTCTTTGTTGCATTTATGTTAAGTCCGTTATTGGAGCATTCTCTAGTGACTCGATCTATAAGGAATTGAAGATCTTCGATGTTTTCAGCCATGATCGCGGTGTCGTCTGCATATCTGATGTTGTTAATAGTTTCACCCCCGATTCGAACTCCACATTGTCCTTCCAAGGCTTCATTAAAAATTATTTCTGAGTATACGTTAAACAAAGTTGGGGATAACACACAACCCTGTCTGACACCTCTTTGAATGCAAATTTTGTCTGTTTCTTTGCCGTCTACCAGTATAGAAGCTTCTTGATTCCAATATAGATGTTGTAAAAGTCTCAGATCTTTATCATCTATTCCAATCATTTCTAGATATTTAAACAACCTATCATGTTGAACTCTATCAAACGCCTTCTCAAAATCTATAAAGCAGACGTAAATTGGTTTCTGTACTTCCCATGATCGTTGAAGTAATGTTAACATTGAGAACAAAGCTTCCCTTGTTCCCAATCCTTCTCTGAAACCGAATTGTTTGTTTCCCATTGTCTCTTCACATTTCTGCTTGATTCTATTAAGAATTATCTTAAGAAGTAGCTTGACAGAGTGGCTCATGAGACTAATTAGTCTAAAGTCTTTACATGATGATGTATTAGGTTTTTTTGGGAGTGGAATAAATGTAGACTCTAACCATATCTGTGGCATCATTCCAGTCTCGTATATATGGTTATAAATGTTTGTTAGTTGTGAGACATTGTCGTCATCCAGAAGTTTGAGCCAGTCTGATGGTACTTGGTCAGGGCCTGGAGATTTCCCATTTTTGCTCTGTTTGATGGCTTTCTCTACTTCCGCTTTTAAAATGCTAGGACCAGTATTCGTATACTTTGTGGTGTTAAGTGGTGGCCTCGTATCCAGGAAGAGCTCTTTTATATAGTTAGTCCATTCTTCCTTTTTTTCATCCAAGTCGAGAATTATTTTACCTTTGGAGTTTCTCATAAAGTGAGGAGTTCTTTTGCTCTGAGTGTAGGTAATTTCTTTAAGCTTTTTATGTATATTAAACTCGTCATGTTTTCTTTGTAGTTCTTCCATTTCACGACATCTTGGTTCCACCCAGTCCTCTTTTGCTCGCTTAACCTCGTACCTTATTTGTCGATATATCTCTCTATACCGAATCTCGTCTTTGTTTTTCCAATTTCTTCTTTGTTGAATAAGGTCTAGTGTTGACCACCATCAAATCTCGAAAGTTACAATACTTCGGACAAACTATGCGAAAGGAATCCAGATATACCCTCCTACAAGCCATCCTATAAGAAAAGCTATTTGAAAAGCGGGGTGCAGGAAGAAGAAGAACACCCTGGTTAAAGAACCTCAGAATTTGGTTTAACACGCCATCTTTGCAGTTTTTCTGAGCTGCTGCAGATAAGATAAAAATTTCCACGATGATCGCCAACATTCGTCACGGATAGACACATCAAGAAGAAGAAGAAGAAGAAGAAGATACAAATATTAATATCCTTTTGGAACATGTCCCATCTAAGGCCGATGTCACATTATGCGTTTTGACCGGATGCGGTGGCAACGCAACCGGACCGATCTGTCACACTATGCGTTTTGCCGTATCCAACGCAACCGGACTGACCTGTCACACTATGCGTTTAGTCTCTTGCAGTTTGTAAGCGCGTAACCATGCCTCGAAACATTTTGAAAAATAAATTGTTAGCAATTTCTGTATTGGAAGCGGAGGAAATCTTACGGAGGAAATTAGGGAGTTGGTGGAAATCTTACAACCTCACATATCGAAAGAAAATATGTACTAAATTTAGAAACTCCATAAGTGCAGAGGAAAGATTGACAGTAACACTAGGGTACGTAGAAATCAGTCGATATACATCGTGTCTACTTAAGTTAGACACATATGGGAAACTATTTTATTATTAATTTTACGAAAAAAAGTTTGAAAAAATTGAAAACTATTAGATATTATGAAAAGTTGTTTGAAAATTCATGTCTTGAATATGTTGCATATTTCTTTTTCTTTTTTCATCTTTGTTAGTGTTTCCTTGTTTGTTACGTGTTGTGTCCATGATATTTTCCACATTCTTCGATAACATCACATCGTAACCTCTCAATATTCTAGTTCTAATTTCGACACACAGTTTTCCACTGCATAATATGCACTGAATTAATTTTATTGAAAGCGTTTTTGGCTTCTGGTCATCTCAATGCATCGTTGTATTTCAAGGCTGCCGTGACATTGTTCATTTATCTCACATCCCAAATAATTGTATCTGGGTACTTTATCCTATAGTTTTTTAATTAAGTTAGATTGTTTCGTCTTCAATTTTGTTCTTACTGACAATCATGATTTTTTTGTGTTCAAAACCATTCCATACCTCAGATAAGTATTGGCAATTCATTCGGAATTTTCCCGGTATTTATAGTAAATTTCGGTGAATATTTCTACTAGTATGTCTATGTATGTAGTTCTCTATCTCTGTTAGTAATCTTTATTGGTAAATTTCTGTAGGTATTTCATTTCATAAAGGATTTTTCAAAACAAAAGGACTATAATCAAAATATGCAAATCAGGCTACCTTGAATACCGTGATTCATAAAAGGGTTGGAATTTTGGAATTCACTATCTTAGTAATAGCTGAGAATTATGAGGGACACTATGATAGACAATGGCCCCGGATGGTTATGTAAAGATTTAATACAATTTGTGATTTAGTTTTCATTGAAAGTTCAATACTTATTATACCTGTTTTCATAGAAAGTTTTCTGAGAATGTATATTTTTGACCTCTCGGTATTATTAATACACAAGTTTTAAGTTTCCTTTCATGAGAAAGAATACTTTTTGGTTGTAAATTAGTCTTGATTTATGTGTTTTTAATCCAATCTAATAAATAAATTGTCAAATTTCCCTCTGTTTATTGTCTCAGCCGTTAATGGGTTAAGCCAACTTCTATCCACGCTTTGCATTCTTGTCACTATATTCTTCTGCACTTTTATCCCAAAGTGCTGGCTTCTCCTGAATGAAAGTAATAAATTTATCGGTGTCGAACTTTCACTATATTATTACTACCACTGCCTTTGAACCGCACAGCCTGACAGCTTTCATAAGAATAAGAATGCTTGTGTTGTCGTTGTCGATGCATTTCGGTCTTCTGGTCTTTGGGTGTCGCGTCAGGTAGTTGTAGCGATGTCCGGTAAATGCGGCAAGAACGCATAGTGTAACAAGCCTCATTTAAAGACGTGAGTTGTCATCATCCCATCGAACCGGAGCGTTTTCACCGCATCCGTTTCCAACGCAACCGGACCGATCTGTCACACTATGCGTTTTGACCGGATGCGGCGGAAACGCATCCGGTCAAAACGCATAATCTGACATCGGCCTACTCTCTCCAGTTGGCTCTTCCTCTGCCGAGGTGTTCTGTTCATACCAGAAACTAAGCACTTATCAACTCTTCGTATTTGCCGATTCTTTGTTTTATGGTTATAGACATTTTAGCTTACATTTATTTTGTCGTGTCGATTTCCAATCCAGAAATAGTTTTCAAAAAATATTATAAAATAAGATATGTTAACCTGTTGATTTTTATCAAATGGCGCTTTGAGCATATCCATAATAAGAATAGACTATGTATGGGCCGCTCTGTGCATCGGCATGTAACGCCAATATCAACGACGTCATTGGCCAATATTCACTTGTAGTGGTCTACCCATCTTTGTCTGTCACATGCTCGGGTTCGCTCGGTAAAAAGAGATAGATAGACCACCTATCGACCGCTCCACTTATCGACTGCTCCATTCTTAATAAGTCTATGGCTTTGAGACAGCCTTTTTGATAGTTGACTTTCTTGGACTCAATCTTGTCTTGTGGGCAAATAGCCATGTTTTGAGTTGAAGTTCTGAGGTGACGTTATACTCCTAAATCGATATCAAATTCTGATTTTTGTGAGCTTATGTAGTTATTTATATCTCTAGCCTATAAACCTTTTATTGTCAGTATATGGTTGTTTCTGACTTCTTCTTTTATTACTTGTTTTCTTTGTTAAGTGAGATGAGAGCTGCTTCTTTGATTTGTTTCTTCTTGTTGTATGTTTCTTTCATGACTATTGATGCATCTTTCCATTGTACAGTGTGCTCATTAGGTCGTGAAGTTTGTCCCACGTAAAAATTCTTGCATTCACAAGATGTTTTATAAATGCAGTTCTTAGATCTCTCCTGTGTGTTGTTAGATTTTGTTTTGGACAGAATAGATCTCAGTGTGTTGGTTATTTTGAATGTTGTGATATTTTATTTACTTCCTATCTTTTTTAAATTTTTCTGATAAGCCCTTTACATTTAGTAATTTTGTCATGTTCAAATCCCTTTGTTTCTTCCGAAACAAATTTTATTTGAAACAACTGTTTTTATCTCTTTTCATTTATGAGCTGGAGCCTCATAAACAATTTTTTTTATTACTCCAATTTATTTAACAATCTGTTCCGTTAGGAACAATCAGTTAAAGTTATGACTTTCTTAGGCTATGACATGTAGGTAAGAATTCCAATGAAAACTTTCCTTTCTAAATTATCAACAAATGTATAGATAGTACTATAGTAAAATTAAGTAACACTAATTAAGTAAAACTAAATTAGTGTTTTGGAATTCATCTTGTTTCTTCTATTATTGGTTCTAATCGACGTAGAAACATTTTTTCAAATAGCTTAGATAATATAGGTAAGAGACTAATGGGTCTATATGAGTTCAGTTCTTTCGGGTCTTTTCCTGGTTTTTGTAACATTATGATCTCTGCTACTTTCCACTGATTGGGAAAATGTGCATACGTAAGTATTGCATTAAATATATATGTTATTGCCATGATTGTTTTCTTAGTTACGTTTTGCAGGATTTTTCCAGTGACGAGGTCATATTCAGGAGCCTTTTTTGGATTGATTTCATTCATGATTACCATTCGGATTTCTTTAGGTTTAAATTTTTTGATTGGGAGATCCATTTGAAAAGGAATATCAAGAAAATTTAAGATTTCATTATTATCTTCGTCATTTTGGTCCATGTTGTAAGGTTTAAAGACGTTGCTTAAGTGTTCAGCAAAGGCCTTTGCCTTTTCATTATCACTTCTGGCCCATGTTCCCGCAGAGTCTCTAAGCGGAGGTATTTGTTGTATTGGTCTTTTCATTTTCCGTGTAGCACGCCATAGAGAATAATCTGTTGCTTCCGTAGGTGTTAGCTTTTCGAGGTACTCTTGCACGATCTGATGATTCCTTATTGTGTGTAGTAGTCTTTTTAATTCAGATGCTGCTCTGTTATAATTCCTTTTATTGATTTCAGTTCTATGGTTTTGCCACTTTTTACGAAGTCTTCGTTTCTCTATGATTTTTTCTTTTACAATAATTGTCAATAAACATCAATATTATAGGAGAATGATCTGATGAAAGATCATAACTGCTTTCAATTTTTAGGTAGTTTGGGTTAATACCTTTTACGATGAAGAAGTCGATAGCGTCTGGTATTTTCGCAGGATCGGACGGCCAGTAAGTGGGCTCTCCTGTTGCTTTGATGCTTAAATTGTTACCTGTGATTGTGGTCATTAATTCTCTGCCCTTAGTGTTTGTAAGTCGAGATCCCCAATGTGTATTCTTGGCATTGTAATCACCTCCAATTATAAATTTGTTTCCGAGTGTTTATAGTGTAGTAATGTAGTTAGTATATTGTTCTTTTTTGTTGTTGTGTTTAGGTGGACAATATGCTGCTGATAGAACCAGAGTACCTGTGCTACTTTCTATTGCTACACTGGTTGCTTGTAGGTATTGTTTTTGATAACTTTCTAATTCATAATGCTTTATACTGCTATCCTCGACACCTAATGGTAAAAGAGGCAATCGATTATGTATGTATGTATGTTATACTGCTACGAATTATAACTGCTGTTCCTCCATGAGCTGTATTATCTGGATGGTTTGTGTGGTAGATGTTATATTTAGGTATTTTGAGATAGTTTTTATTGGTAAAATGTGTTTCTGCGACTAGAAATACATCGATGTTATTGCCGATGATGTAAGCTTTAATTTCATGAGCATGTAAACTCATGCCATTGGCGTTCCACTGTACTATCTTTAACAATTGATTAGGTACCCATTAAGAAAGTTTTGAAACAAGCGTTGTGATTAGATTCATGATCGTTCCCATTTGGGTTATTAGATCTCTCATCATATTTTTTAGTTCCGAGAGATCATTTGATTGTGATTCATGGATATTGGTTGCTCCGTTAGGGTTATTTGTTACGTTTTGCATTGTAACAACTTGTGCATATGTATTATCTGCGGTTACTGCGCGTGCACTATTAGTTGTGGTCACTGTGTTTTTCTGCCGCAGTCTGGGGTATTACTTTTGTTGTAACTCTTTGTGTATTATGCATCCTCTATAGTTTTTTGGATGGTTTTCCAGGCAGTTTACGCATTTGACTGTGTTGTCTTTTATATTTCTAGGACATTCAGATGTTTGGTGAGATTCTGTATATTTAACGCATCTGTATTCTCTTTGACAGAAGTTTTTGTATGTCCGTACCTTTGACATCGCATACATTGTGGTATCGTTCTTCTAGAGATTGGCGGTTCGAATATTACGCTTGTATTCATGAACAGTTTGGTGTTGTATATATCTTTGTTATTTTCTTTGACCTTTAAGTAGACGAAGAACATTGGTAATGTTTTTTTTGTCTTGTTTTGTTTCACATTCCATATCTGGACAACTTCATGGCCGAGGTCTCCTACGTTGTTTTTAATATCCTCAATGTTTGTTGAGTGGTGGAGGTTCTTTAATACCACTCTAAAACTTTTGTCCTGTTTTGGTTTGTATGTATGAAATTCTGTTTTCTTCTCTTGTAGTGCTTTTGTGATTTTACTATACAATTCTCCTGTATTAGGTTGTAGTTTTATTTGTTTTTCTCCCAAGGCTTTTAATGTAAATTGAATATTGAAGGAGGCTTGGGCTCATTTGTTTTTTCTAAATTACTTTCTGCGGGAGGGACATCATCTTCGTTTTCGAGATTATTAAATATATTTCCATCTTTTCTATTCAAGCTCAGCCAGTAGTCCTTAATAGAGGTTTGTCTTTTAACTCTTGGGTTTTCTTCAGGGTTGCATAGCCTTTTTCTGCTGACTGTTTGCCATTCGTAGTTTATATGAGACTGTTGTTGGGATCCGCTTGCGGATGATGATATTGAAGGATACGGATTGATTTGGGATGTAGTTTGATCCATTGGTAGCACGATATCTGTTTGTTGTTGATCAGGCATTATCATTGTGTTTGGTGGAATATTTATAAACAATTAAATTGTTTATAACAATTTTTTTGACCACTCGGACCTAAATCCACCCTCGAAATTCGCAATCAGCAGCCAAAAATCTATAAGAATCCGTTGAGTTTGTCCATCAGAATTGAAAAGGCCACGTGACCTCTATTTGGCGCCTAAACTATAATTACAACTTTTTGTATCTGAATCCTGAGAAAACTAAACATTTTTGAAAAATTAAACGCAGAGTGAAGATCACATTATTACCGAGGACCGAAAGTCCCTTAGAATAAAAAAAGTTTCTTTTGAATGACATATTTGGAATTAAAAGTCACACTTAATTTTCTCTTTTTTTTTTCACCTGTAACTTATTAAAATAGACATCATAGAAGTTTTCAGCGACTTTCGGCCCTCGGTAATAACGTAATCTTCCATTCTGCGTTTACATTTTTCAAAAATACTTATAGGCCTGGATGCGGCGTACCAAAAAAAGTTTAATAGCAAGCTGAAAATTTGTTAATAGCTTAACGGTGTATAGTCGGACAACCTTTGATGTACGGAAACACTAAAGCAGGGAAGTTTTAATTGTGGAACAGTTTAAAGATTTGGAACGTCAGATTACGAAAACGTCCCATGTATTTTGTCGGACAGAACATCCAATTGATTTGTTACCCTTTTATTAAACTCTCATGCAAAAATCAGACTGCTATTACTAACCAACATTATTTCTGTCATTTCACATGTTCTTCGTGTTCCACTCATTAAAATGCCCAGTTGGTGAACACCAGTCTGATTTTTGCATGAGAGTTTACTGAAATGGTAACAAATCAATTGGAAGTTCTGTCCGACAAAATATATGGAACGTTTTCGTAGTCTGACGTTCCAAATTTTTAACCTGTTCCACAATTATAAACTTCCCCTGTTCTAGTGTTCCCATACATCAAAGTTTGTCCGACTAGACACCGTTAAGCTATTAACAAATTTTCAGCTTGCTATTAATAAACTTTTTTTGGTACGCGGGATCTACGTATATTATTAATTTGCTCACGATTCGAAAAAAAGAATGCTTTTAAAAAGCATTGGAGCCGAAATTTTGCGCCTACCCCTTAAAGCAAAAGTGGGAAAAATTTTAAAAACACTTTGAAATAATCATTTTATAACTAAATCTTTTTACTAATGGAGAGAAATGAAAAACTCACACTTTCCAGTAAACGACTGGTAAAAAAGTAAGAAAATATCAAAAGAGAATTGGCTCAATTCCATATGAAGTTCGGCTTGGCAGCTTGGAGTTCTGCAGAAACGAATACATATTAAAAAACGTAGATGAGTATTAGTAAACCGTTGGCATATTATTTTGGCAGTGGGCCAAATTTAAACGGTAGACGTAAAAATATGCTACAAAAAAACGAAAGCTTTCTATTCTTTTAAATTTATCTATATTGAATAAGATATCATTTATAATTATAATTTATATAATTTTAATTTGTTTATTTACATACTACTGATCTATTTCGAGCTGCTGTGAATAGAATAAGATGGGTCAATTCCGGTCAATGTAGTCGCCAACATCTCTAGAAGATAGGCACCTTTAGAAGAAGAAGAAGAAGAAGAAGAAGATTTACATAATCTAAAGTTGTTCCAAGCAACTTGTGGCATCTCTTTTTATTCAGTTGAATTTTGCTAATTTAATCTCAGTTTTTTTATTGTTATTTAATTTCTTTTTAAACACATAGAAATTGTAGCTCCGAAAATCTAAAGATTTCTACTGTTGGAACCAAGTTCAGGTGACAACCCAAATTCGTGTCTAATAAAATTTGCCAGGCAAGAAATTATATAAAAAGTGGCAAGAAACTAGATGCGATACAGATCTTCAAAACTATATGGTGGCGAAAAAGGAAGCGAAAGTAGCAGTAGCAAAAGCCAAAGCAGAAGCATATTCAAACCTATACGATCAACTTAATACAAGGGAAGGCGAAACGAAGATATATAAAATAACCAAACAGACAGCAAAGAAAGCAAAAGATTTTAATCAGATTAGATGTATCCGAGATGAAAATACTAAAATACTAGTTCACGAAAGGGATGTCAAAAAGAGATGGAGAAAGTACTTTCACAGCTTAATAAATTAATAATTTGACAGACGTGTTGAGTCAACGGAGACAGTAGCAGCAATGGTCACCAAAATAACAAACGAGGAAGTGGCCCAAGCGCTTCAAAAAATAAAGAAAGGAAAACCGGTAGGACCAGATGATATTCCTGGGAAGTATGGAGAGCATTGGGAGAGACAGGAACAAGGTGGCTAGCAGGTCTATTTAATAGAATTATGGAAGTGTAAAACTGCTTAGCCACACCATGAAAATATGAGACTGGTCTCGATGAACGATCACATCAATCACTTATTTCGTATTTGCTGTCTTTTTCTATAAATAACAAACGTTTGTTACAGAAAAAGATAGCAAATACAAAATAAGTGATTGATGTGATTGTTCATGGGTATTCTTTCACTTTTCCGACTGTATATCTCTTTTCATCTAACAGGCACTCTAAAATCATCATACTGAACGTAGGTACTTCATATATCCTTACTCTCTAGATATCTTTCATTACGGAACATGTTTATCCTACCTTTCTACAGTTCACGGTGTCATATCAATGACTGTGACAATTCTCAAAATGGAGGTGATAAAATTATAAAAGCCAATTACAGGCTGATAATAGCTATTTATTTCAACAAAACATCTCCTGAGGTAAGAATAAATATTGTATTTTCTAGTGTTCATTATTGTCCGTGACATATACCTAACAGATTTTATAATATTTTTTTCCTCTAACCTCCAAATGTCCAACCATGCGCTTAGTTTAAATATTTCATTTCATCTATTAATATGCATGTTGAAATTAAATAACTTTAACTATTAATAATTATAATTCCATTTAATATACCCTTGCCATCATCTGCTAGTTTTTGGATACTATTTGGCAAAGGTACATTTTGGTTTTACTTCTTGATGTTTGATATGTGTTTTATCTTCTACTTTTTGGAAAGAAATCAAACCTTTCCCTCTTCGGGAACCTAAGCCGTCATCACCGGTGATGCTAAGACAAGGCAGGACATCATGGATGCATCTCCACTAGACTACAGCTAGACTGCAACAACGAACATCCTCAGCTGCAGGGATCTGAGACCAAACATCTGCCCAGGTCTAAAAGAAGTCTACAGCAGTACCAGTCGACATCAAGAAGTTACCATCGAACCAATAGCAAACGCCATAAGTATAATCTACAAATTTGTTAGTTTTTGGCAAGAATTTGAATATGTTTGTTAATGCATTTGCTAAGTCATATTTTTATTATATCTTTATTGAACAATAAACATGATTAGTTAAAATATTGTTTTGTTTGCTTCCATTCTGAATTTTCATAGTTCATATTTAAGATTAGGACAAGACGAACACACACCTTGGGAGACTGAGCTAAGCTAGGGTGAACGATAGTTATCTTGGATGGTTGAAATATTATTTTCGAATGGTATTTCAATTAGCTGGGGTAGTTTATCGGGACTCGCTTCAGATGGTCACCTCTGAAACAGAATGAAATATTAACTGTCTTTCATTTTCTATTAGATATCCTCCTATCTGAGTACAAAGAACCAAGATTCGATGGAATGTTACCTAGATAAATAGACGGGTTATGAAATGCAATCTTAGATCCTCTCTAGTCTTCTTTCATTTATCGTTCGTTTGCCTTGCAAATTTTAGAAGGCACGACTGTGGGTTGTCATCAGAACTTGGTTCCAACAGTAGAAGTCTTTAGATTTTCGGACCTAAAACTTCTATTTGTTTTAATTAGATGTTGCTACAGCGTCTAAAAGCAAATTATTGTTTATAATTTTACTTAATGAGACATTTCTTTTCTTTTTTAATTCAGAGCAGAACGTAGGCCTCTCTGAAGATCTCAAAAGAGTGAAACGTACGTTAAGAGGATGATGGTCGCCTCTGAAACAGACTGAAATGTTAGTTGTCTTTCATTTTAATTTTTTTTTGTCCGAAATTAACTGGCATGTTCGGATGACTCAATTCATTGAAGGTGGTATTACTCACTGGAGTAGCTTTAGTCCACTTGACTACAGCGGGTCTACCCCAAAATCCTGACAGCCACAATCCCGACTGCAAAATCTCGATACGCCAGAATCCCGACAGGCCAAAATCCCGACAGACCAGAATCCCGACAGCTTTGATAAGTTTCTTTTTAACATATAATTACATTTATTTCTTATTTTTTGTTTATGGTCATCTGTTTTTTATTTTTTGTTGCTAAACAAAAGTATTTACCATTTAATATGAACTAAACTTACGCGCATAGAAATCGGCCCACTTAAAAATTTGGTCATTTTTGATGTCTCATATTTCCTAAACCTGTTGGCCGATTTAAGTGATTTTTTGAACATGTTATAGCCTCATTCTTTACCAATACCACTGTAATAATATTGTTGCTAAACAGGTAAATTTTTATTGTATACCGGGTGTACCAATCAAACTGTGTTTTTTTCTCAAAGTTCGCATCACCCTGTGGAATATTCTAGCATTTATAGAATACTGAAATTAAAACCCAACTATAGCCCGTGGTTTTCTTAACATTTTGTTTTTTGATTCATTCGTTTATATTGGATAATAAAAAGTTAGGTACTTTAACAACTAGACATGTTCTTCATCAATACACGGTGTTTTTAAATAAGTGCGACAAACTTTAAGGGGTAATTCTGCATGAAAAAATAATGGCAATTGGCTTTATAAACGAATGTCCGCAAATGTTTCGTTTCCGAGATACAGGATGTTGAATTTTTTCTTACAAACTGACGATTTATTTATTGCTTTAAAACCAGTTAAGATATGCAAATGAAATTTGGTAGGTTTTAAGAGATAGTTATTGCGGATTTTTTGACATAAAATTAAGAATTTTATATTCACTATTAGTGTGCATACGGGTAATATGATCGGTCATATTACACGTACGCGCGCATGGTGAATATTAAATTCTTAATTGTATGTCAAAAAATGTGCAATAACTACGTCTTAAAACCCACTAAATTTCATTGGCATGTCTCAACCGGTTTTAAAGCAATAAAATATATCGTCAGTTTGTAAGAAAAAATTCAACATCCCGTATCTCGGAAAAGAAACATTTGCGGACATACGTTTATAAAACCAAGTGTTATTATTTTTTCATGCAGAATTATCCCTTAAAGTTTGTCGCACTTATTTAGAAACACCGTGAATTGATGAAGAATATGTCTAGTTGTTAAAGTACCTAACTTTTTTATTATCCAACATAAACGAATGAATCAAAAAACAGAATATTAAGAAAACCTGAGGCTATCGTTGGGTTGTAATTTCAGTATTTTATAAGTGCTGGAGTAGTCCACAGGGTGATGCGAACTTTGAGAAAAAAACACAGTTTGATTCGTACACCCGGTATACAATGAAAATTTACTTGTTTAGCAACAATATTATTACAGTGGTATTGTTAAAAAATGAGGATATAACATGTTCAAAAAATCACTTAAATCGGCCAACAGGTTTAGGAAATATGAGACATCAAAAATGACCAAATTTTTAAGTGGGCCGATTTCTATGCACGTAAATAATAATAATAATAATAATAATAATAATGACTTTATTGCTTTTTTTTTCAAAAAAAAAAATACAAACTAGACAAACAGTAATAATTATAATAAAGCAAAAGGCGACGTTCGCTCTTAGATGATGTTTTAGAAACACCAGCTAAGAAGCGCTCTTCCACGTAACCGCAATACAAATAATTACTATGCTAGTGTAACCTAAAGACCTTATTTACATGCTAAAATAAATTTATCGTATATGATAATAACACTAATTATTTATTTTTATTGAATAAATTTTTATTGAATAAACTTTGCAATCATTCAAACGAATGCAGCCAAATTTACTTGTTTATAATCTAAATTTTAATTTTATGCTATTATTAAATAGAGACTTTTTTACGTTGGATTTAAATTGAGAGATGGGTAAAGTTTTGAAATTTTCAGGGATCATATTGTACAGATTAGCAATATTGTAAGAGAAGCAAGATCGAAATAACGAGGTTTTATGTTTCGGTATATTAAGTTTATTTTTGAATCTGACATTAATATTATGTACTTCTGACCTTTTTTTAACTTTTTTATATAAATAATAGGGCTTTTTGGTTAGCATTATTTTATGAAATAATACTGATCCGTGAAGAATACGCCTGTTACTAACATTTAGCCATCCTAGATCCGCAAGATGCTTAGAAGTTGGATTTCGACGTCTGATACCACAAATGAAACGGACACACATATTTTGAATTCGTTGCAAACGATTCTGATCTAGTTGTGTTAATGCTGGTCCATCCATATATTACATCATAGTAATTAAACTGTGAAAGCACTAAACTATTGCAGAGCATAATTTTAGTGGTTCTATTAAACATTTGTCTATGTGAGAATAAAAGTTTTAAATTACAAAATGCTTTCTGAATTATTGATGAAATATGATTAGAGAACGTTAGGGAGTCATCTAATATGAGTCCCAGGTTTTTTTCACAATTAGATAGAATTACATTTTCGTTATTGATTTTTAAATGTATTTTATTATTTACTCGATTTTTCTCAATTCTACGTCCAAACAGCATGGCTTTGGATTTTGAGGGATTTATGCTTAAGCAGAATTTGTTTGAAATGTCTGAAATAGATTTTAGTTCTTTATTAATTTTAGAACAAGCATTTTCAACTTCTGATTCTTTAAACTCTAAGTACAATTGTGTGTCATCTGCATAATAGTGAGATTTCATATAATTTAAATAACTTGAGAACTGGGAGGTGTATATCGAAAACAACAAAGGTCCCAATATAGAACCTTGCGGAACTCCTCGTGATAGGTAAATTTTATTTGACGACTTTTTATTTAAAAACACGCTTTGAGATCTTTGATCTAAATATGACTTCAACATTTTTTGCGCTTGTTTATTAAAAGACATAAAATTACATAGTGAGAGAAGTAGAGGGTGGTTAATTTTATCAAATGCCTTCGAGTAATCTAATAAAACTAGTATGCACAGGTAGTTGGAGTCAATATAAGAGTAAATGTCATCTAAAACTTTAAGAAGTGCGGTAGTGCAGCTATATCCAGGACGGAAACCTGACTGATGTTCTGGTAGGAGGTGAAATTTGGTAATGTGTTGCCTAATTTGTTCATCCATCACTTTTTCTAGGATTTTAGAAAAGGTACATAGAATGCTTATGGGACGCAGCTCATTGTAGTCAACAGGACTATCAGTTTTTGGAAGAGGTATGACTTTCGAGTCTTTCCAAACAGAAGGGAAAATAGATTTTTGTAGACAAAAATTAAATATGTGAGTAATAAATGGTAAAATGTAGGGGCAACAATAAAGAATCATAGTGATATTAATGTTATCATGTCCAGAAGCGTTTGATTTTATTGAAAGTATTTTTTCATATACCTTTAACTCATCAATTACTGTAAAACTAAAATTATCAACACCAGGAAATTTAGAAGAAGAATAGTGGTTTAAAACGTCAGCATCAGGAATGTCGTGACCACCAATACCATGAACGAAATAATTATTTATAGAATCCGGATCTTGCAAATGATCAGGAATAAATGACGACGATTTTTTATTACTAATGATGTTATGCTTCTTCAAATTTAGTTTTCTAAATAAAATTTCTAACAAGGGTATATGAATTAAATTTTTTTTGCCAATATATAGTCCAATAATATAAGTATAATCAAATCCTGAATTCAAGTTTACTTTCATATAATAGATATTATCATGTCACTTACAACCTTCCATTTCAGTAAGTATAGCTTTTATATTATAAAATGAAGTGTTTAAATAATTTTTTCTTTTAAAATACATAATAATTAGTACCCGTACTTAATAAGTAAGTAATAATTTTTCAATTTCAATACTCTATATCTATAATATGATTTGGTATTGCATTTGAAAAGGAAACAATAAATATTCAAAATGTAGTGGTCGGAATTTTTACTTATGCGAGGATTGTTGCATGTCGGGATTTTGGCCTGTCGGGATTCTGGCATGTCGGGATTCTGGCGTGTCGGTGTTTCGGCCGTCGGGATTTTGGCTGTCGGGATTTTGGGCGCCACCGGACTGCAGCGTATGACATAGTGCAATACAATATCCTTCTACATAAAATATATCAAATTATGTAGTGAAACTGGCTTTACAGACTATGTAGAGTTCCAGGGCAGAAGAAGTAGCTATAGACCTTAAAATAGTGGGCGCAAGGAAGCGTCTTTTCTGCAATACTTTTTAACATCTATATTCTATATCAACGTCCAACCATAACCGCAAAATTTAAGAAGCTTCTTATACGCTAATTACGCATTGACAGTATGGGCGAAAGACTTCACAATCGTAAAACGATCCCTCAGCCTCGCAACTAATACCTAAAACCTAACCCAACTAAAAGCGTAGTGTCACCTTTACGTCTAAGAAGTCGAGAGGCTCACAGTAAACTGAGGGTTGCGTCTAGAACTAGAACACAGTTTCTACCCCAAATATCAGGAAGTTGTTCTGGACCGTATAAAGAGCACTGCTCAAAAACAAAGAATACAGTAGCTGCCCGTAACATCATAAAATGCTTACTGGAAATAAATGGGGAGCGCCAATCCGTCCAATAAGTTTGTCTAGTCTAGCAAAAATCTGCACACGCTAAACGAGTAAATACAGCATTAAATGAGACTTGCAGAATAATATTAGGATCATTAAGATCGCCCCCAGTAGATAAGATTCAATATGTATACCCCCTCCTAGCATTAGACGTACTAATTCAGCCAAATAAAAAAGAAAAAGATAAGATGGCAACTAATTAGACGCATTCACTATACGGATACCAGCCATCAAGAAGACAGCTGAAATCCAGAACCAATTTCCTACATAGCTAGATTTCATTAGATACTCAGCGAATCACAGGAATAATAGATATGTGGAAGGATAAGCTGCGTCATCTACCACAATGGATTGATCCCACGGAGACTTATCACCTAGTGGAGACCTGAATTAGAAGATATGAAAGAATTTAAATAGACTCAGAAGCGGAGTGAACAATACGAAAGATAATCTGGCTAGATAGAACGACCTCAGTTACCTACCCACCTGAGGCGAATGTGGAGAAATAGAAGCTGTCTAACATTTACAAAGTTACTCACAATGCGCGGCGACCTGTACATTAGTGATGTTGAAAAAATAACTAATCGTTACAAAGTAGTCGTTACTTACGAATACCGAAAGTAACGATTACTATACAGAGAGACAAATCGTTACTTTGATTGTTTTGATTACTCTATTGTATCTACAACCAGTACACTTGATTACTTTCTATAAAAAAATACCAATCGTATCCCAGCGAGTAACGGACGGGACCGGTATTTTACGAGTGTTATCGAATATCGTTATCGGTATGAAGCGTTTTAAGGGTGTGACGGAATACCTATATAAAATAGCTACAGCCGGAAAAATGAAAGAATACCCATGAACGAACATATAAAACACGCTGTATTCTCCTGTCACCGTGTCACAAAGAAAATTGCTCAGCGCAAGTACATGTAATAATAATTATTACATGTACTTGCACTGACCAATTTTTTGTATGACACGGTGACAGGAAATACAGCGTGTTTTATATGTTCGTTCATGGGTATTCTTTCATTTTTCCTCCTGTACCTACTAAGAAATACGATTGATTACCGGTACTCAAATACAAAAGTAATCATAGTAATCAAATCATTTTTATCCCTTAAACAGATCGGTGAAGGTCGTTGTTATATCGGAATACCTATACAAAATACCTACCTACTGAAAAATACGATTCTCGATATGATTACCGGTACTCAAATACAAAAGTAATCATAGTAATCACAGTAACGAATACTGTAAATGATTACTTTATACAAAAGTAACGATTTGTAACGAATACTCGAAAGTAACTATATTCAACATTACTACTGTACATTGGAAGACCTCCAGCTCACGAAGGAAAATTCCATTAAAGGCATTTAGGCTTTTTACATAAATAATGTTAGGATGTTTTGTATTTTATGCTTGTGTTTCTCTTATTTATATATGAATGTAAAATAATTTCTAATTGATAAAAAGATGCTTTTGACACGAAATAAATAAAAATGCCTCTTAAAAGTATCAAGGCGTCTGTTGTTGACATTGATATGTAGATGTAGAGTAGAACAATATTTCAAGTAAAAATATGTCTGACACACGTTTATTATCTAATCAAGAATAATTGTTCCAAAAATTTATATCTCTCTTGTACCGTGAAATACTTTGTAGCAAAATATTAATCTGAAGTCTTTTAGATCAATATGTAAGCGATCGGGTCACATTTCATTAATTGCCACACAAAATTATAGGTCTGGATCCCACGTATAAAAAAAAGTTGATTAATAGCAAGCATAACATTTGTTAATAGCTTAAGGGTGTGTAGTCGGACAAACTTTGATATATGGGAACACTGAAACAGGGGAAGTTTTAATTGTGGAACAGGTTAAAAATTTGGAACGGTCACACCACGAAAACGGCACATTTATTTTGTCCGACAGAACAGACTTAAACTCTCCGAACAGAGATTAAACTCTCATGCAAAAATCAGACTGCTATTCATCACCAAATGGGCGTTTTAGTGAGTGGAACATGTAGAATATGTCAAATGACAGGAATTATGACAGGTGATAAATAGCAGTCTGATTTTTGCATGAGAATTTAATCTCTGTTCGGAGAGTTTAAGTCTATCCTGTCGGACAAAATAAATGTGCCGTTTTCGTGGTCTGGCCGTTCCAAATTTTTAACCTATTCCACAATTAAAACTGCCCTGTTCCAGTGTTCCCATATATCAAAGTTTATCCGACTAGACACCCTTAAGCTATTAACAAATTTTCAGCTTGCTATTAATCAACTTTTTTTCATACTCGGGATCCAGACCTATTACTTATGATCTGATATGATGTTATCTCTGAGAGGACATTTGAAGATTCTTTAATCAATGAAATAAAGTTCACATGTTAATGATATTTTACAATGGTAAATACACACCGGCAAAATTAACCGCCCACCTTCTATTTCTTTCAATTTGCAGAAATTGTCAATATTGGACCACATTTTATGAAAGATGCGGTGAAAACTACCCCTGAGTAAAACAAAACGAAAAAATTATTTAAAAAGTCGTTTATGAAGGGATGCTTAGCAAAAATCCAATGTTTAAAAATCGCCGAAGAAAATTCAAACAAACATTATTTTGAAAATCATATAGGTCTGGATCCCGCGTATGAAAAAAGTTGATTAATAGCAAGCTGAAAATTTGTTAATAGGTTAAGGGTGTCTAGTCGGATAAATGTTGATATATGGGAACACTGGAACAGGGGAAGTTTTAATTGTGGAACAGGTTAAAAATTTGGAATGGTCAGATCACAAAAACGGCACATGTATTTTGTCCGACAGAACAGACTTAAACTCTCCGAACAGAGATTAAATTCTCATGCAAAAATCGGACTGCTATTTATCACCAAATGGGCGTTTTAATGAGTGGAACATGTAGAGTATGTCAAATGACAGGAATTATGACAGGTGATAAATAGCAGTCTGATTTTTGTATGTGAGTTTAATCTCTGTTCGGAGAGTTTAATTCTGTTCTGTCGGACAAAATAAATGTGCCGTTTTCGTGGTGTGACCGTTTCAAATTTTTAACCTGTTCCACAATTAAAACTGCCCCTGTTATAGTGTTCCCATATATCAAAGTTTATCCGACTAGACACCCTTAAGCTATTAACAAATTTTCAGCTTGCTATTAATCAACTTTTTTTCATACGTGGGACCAGACCTAATAGTCTAATTAAAAACATATCAGTATTAATCATGGGTGTTACCGCCTTTGGCCCTTAGGACTTCTTGGAGCGGGTTCAGCAATCCACTCATAATATCCTCATCCTGGATATGCGATTGGGGGATATTGTGCTGCTCCTCTACCTTAGCCGTCTTGACTTCTCCGAAAGATGTAGGTGCTGGTACTCTTGACTTTTGCTCTTACCCGTTTTTTCAGGTTGTCCCAAATTTGTTTAATTGGGATGATATCGGAACTGCGTGCCGGTCATGGTAAAACCAAATAATATAGATGTGAGCAGAAGGGTACTGCCCTGTAACGTTTTAGCATAGGATTTTGTGTTCCCACTGAGTAGGTGCATAGACCTGACAACGACTACGGAGCTTACACGATCTCACCACCGCCCGCACCGCAGCCGCAACATCTCTCGTCAACAAGCTTTCTTTGAAGTGACAAATAAACGTGACCATCTGTTCCATATAAAAGCTTCTTCTAGGAGAGTATATATTCTTTGGTAAAACTTAAATCCCGACCTCATTAAAGTACTCACGGGTGAATCTTGCAGTACGGCAGCGTGTATTGTAATGCATTAATCTAAAGTTTTCACCAATAAACGGTCCGAAAGGCTTAACATGGTCTTGGAGAACTCCTTTTCTTTGAGCATTCATACTGCGTCTATCGAAGACAGCAAGATCAGTACGAGCTTCATAAGAGATCATAAGAGCTTTCCCCACATCATTATTGACCCTCCTTGATAAGCCACGGTTTCGGTTATAATGCATAGAGCGAACCTTTCATTTGGACGCCTGTAGACCCGCTGACGTCCATCTGGACCTCTTAGGGGTATTCTGCTCTCATCTGAGAACGATATATTCTCCATTCCGCCACAGTCCAGTCTGCATATTCTCATGCAAAACTAAGTCTAGTTCTACGTTGTTATGGGAGCAGTTGTGGGACGCGAGCTTGATGGAAAACCGTTCAAATTTCTTTCTTCCAGTCTTCTAACGGTAAATTCACTCACACTAACATTTCGCCTCAAAAAGACGCGTACGAGCTTCAGTGGGGGTGCAAAAGCGATTTCTCAACACGTTGCTGAAAATAAAGCAGCCATCTCGAATTGCAGTGCAGGCCGGTACGCAGTCCCAATCTAACCCCAATTCAACACATTTGGGACAACCTGAAAACACGGGTAAAGAGCAAGAGTACCGACCCCTACATCCTTCGGAGAGCTCAAGACGGCTGCGATAGAGGAGTGGCACAATATCCCCCAATCGGATATCCAGGATATCATGAATGGTAATTTTTGGTACTATGGTACTAGTAATTTTTTAATTATTAGACTGTGATTTGCAAACCTATGTTTGTTTGAATTTTCTTCGGTGTGCATCCCTTGATAAACAACTTTATTTTAATAATTTTATTGTTTTCTTTTCCTGAAAGGTAGTTTTCACCATATATCTTTCATAAAATGTGATCCAAGATTGACAATTTACCATACATATACAATATACAATACGTATACTTACAATAAAAATTACCAACAAAACATTGAAATTACCTTGATACTGCTTATAGTTGTGTTTTGGAAAAGTAGCCACTTGTCTTATTGTCATTGTAGTACACCAAAAATATTTCGAACACATGCAAGTCACAAATATATCACAACGATTTTAATGTTCAATAACCGGACGGAAGTTCATTTTTTTTTCTATATAAAGGTGAGCCAGGAGAACTCGACGTATCGTTTCACTCTAATAAACTTAATAATAAATAACTGTAATAAACTTCTATATTTGTTAAAAAATCCACAAGTTAAAACAATTTCCTGTAGTCGGCTTTATACGCTTTATCATAAAAAATTAAGTAAAATCGTTTATAAAAGGAATATTTATATTAAAAAGACCCTTTCGGGCTACATCACAGAAGGTTTTCGAAATAAACAGTTCATCATCAGTGCTTCTTGCAGGTAACATGCTTGAGATCAGTTGCTATTTAGAGTCCGTATTTTGATGGTCTTATCCTCAGGGATACCCTGAGGATAAGACCCACAGTGTGGGTAAGTCCTAAGTTGCCTGATGTAAAATGAAGGAATAGTTTAAATATCACATAAGTATTATTTTATACAGTGCGCTGGAATAAGTGTTACCCCTCCCCCTATTATTTTATTTATTTTTAACACATAAGCAAAACGCTCGAACAGGTCGATTTTTAAAATAATCGTAGTATATTGGAGCATCAATGTTTCGAATTTTACGTGATCCCTCTTCAGGTGACAGGCATAACTTTGATTTTTTTTTAAATAGGAAAGTACATCACGTGACACCTCATTTAAAAGCTTTTGAAATACTGATTACAGAAATGTATAATATTTTAATCCTTTTTGAGAACGTAAGCGCAAAATTTCTGTCGAATTCTTTGTAAATGCATTCATTTTTTTCTAATCCTGAGAAAACTAATAAGTATTTTTGAAAAATTTAAACACAGAACGAAAGATTACATTATTACCGAGGGCTATAAGTCCCTTTGATTAAACAAAAAGTTTATTTTAAATGATATATTTGAAATTAAAAATCACACTTAATGTTCTGTTTTTTTCACCCCTGTAGCTTAAACATTATAGAAGTTCTCAGGGACTTTCGACCTTCGGTAATACTGTAATCTTTCATTCTGCGTTTAAATTTTTCAAAAATACTTATTAGTTTTCTCAGAATTCGAAAAAAATTAATGCATTTGAAAAGTATTAGACCGAAATTTTGCGCCTACGCTCTTAAAAAGTATTAAAGTATTATACATTTTTGTAATCAGTATTTCAAAATCTTTTAAATGAGGTGTCACGTCACATGATGTACTTTTCTATTTACAAAAATCAAAGTTATGACTGTCACCTGAAGGGGGATCGCGTAAAGTTCGAAACATTGATGCTATAATATACTGTGATTATGTTAAAAATCGAACTGTTCGAGCGTTTTGCTTATGTGCTACAAATAAATAAGTTAATAGGGGAGGAGGTAACACTTATTCCAGTGCACTGTATAAAACCAAATAAAATCAACAATCCACAGTGTGGGTGAGGCCCACGTTGCCTGATGTAAACTCAATGAAGAGTTTAAATATTACATATTATTTTATATTATAAAACTGTAACTTTATTACAACTTTCTAACATTTAAAGGGTTTTAACCCACATGTTTTGGGATCTAAAGTATCTATACTTATCTGTAAGCAGCACTGATGATGAAAATTTTTTTTTCGAAAAAGGTATGTGATGTAACCCGAAAGGGTCTTTTTAATATAATAAACCTTTTATAACGGATTTTACTTAATGTTTTCTTCTTTATTACTTCTTTTAATTAAAATATTGACACTTCCTGGAATTTAGTTTACCCTTTTAACTTACTCAGAATCAGTACTATCTGGTAAGAGGGGGTAAGAAAGTCTGTTTTGAAACTGTATATCATTAAAATATATTTACCTAACTAAACTAAATTTTACAATATACATATACGCTGTGAGCTCGTAGGTAGAGGGGATAATTAAAAAGTCGCGAGCGCCAGTAGTGACAAGTCTGTAAACCTTTACCGGAAATTTGACATAAATGTCAAAGTGATTAATTTAAAACATTGAAATTAAAAACATTAATAGGAAATAATATTAGTTGGTCAAAACTGTGGTATATATTTTTACCTTAAATATACTTGCGTTTTAAATACTGAATTTAAGTTTTTTTAATATTTCGTAATATGTAATTATAAATTAATCTATTAATCTTAGCGCCATCTACACGATAGTTGTGAAAGTATCCGAAGTAAGAAATTAATATTTCATCAATAGAACGTCAAAATGATTAGCAAAATCTTAAAAAAGTCGATTACAATTTAATTACTTTTTTGCATTGCAAATATTAAGCGATAACAATTAAATAATAAATTTAAAAATTACCGGTGAAAGTTGCATTAGTAATCCGCTAGGAGCGACACCAGCGAAGTTCAGAGCGTATACACACATCAAAATAATTTATGGGACACAAAGAAAATGCGAGATTATAGAAGGATTTCAAATAATTTATTTCTTATATTTCTAAAAAAAAAGTTATAAATAAGTGTCCCTAATATAAAATAAATATTTTTTTCTTAGAATTATCGCAATAAGAAAATAATTAAAAGAGAACTCCATAAGTCAAAAAATGATAACAAAAAAATAAAAAAAATAATTTGTTGCCTCTCATCTCCTAACAGAGTAGTCTTTAGGTTAAGTTAGTATAGTGTATCACCTTTACAGTTGTTGAGTACTGTCCTATATCTGTTAGGCAAGCTCATGATCAGATGGTAAGTGTCTTGCTGCGGTATTCTGTTCCACTCCGTTGAAGGGCCCTCAACCAGTTGCTGTTTTGTATTGAACGCAATATTTTGTTGTAAAATGTGTCTGTCCAATATATCCCAACATGCTCAATTGGGTTTAAATTTGACAATTCTGCAGGTCATCGTAAAACCTCAATTTCATTATCGTCGAGGAATGTTCGCACATCTAGAACGTTCGACCCTGGTAGTATGCGGACGCGCATTGTCGTGCATTAATTGAAATTGGAGATCAGCTGGTTGTGCAAAGGATACAATAATAGGTTCAGGAATAATATCGCGGTAGTCGGTTGCATTTAGAAACCGTTTTGACCAATCGTTCAGCATTGCCAGATCGTCTCCAAATTCTTGTCCATCTTGTATCTGGTGCAAATCCAAATCGGGACTCATCTGTGAATAAAGTAGAGGCCCTCTCACGTCTAATCCAATTTGAGTATTCTTGTGCCCACTGAAGTCGATGAGCGCGATTTCCTCTGGATGACACAGGAAATCTCACAGGTCTGCGAGCATTTAACCCTACTTCATGCAGTCTATTTCTAATGGTTTGGCCACTTTAAAAATATCTGATGGGTCTCTTGCAGCCTCATTTGTAATAGTAATGCAGTTACAGTGCGACCTCGCAAAGCCTGCAACCTAATCAAACGGTCTTCAATATGGTTAGTTATCCTGGTACTCATGACGTTCAGCAAAATCATCAGTTTCTTAAAACTTGAACCACAAACGATTAATGACACTTTTGTTAGTGTGGAGGACCTCAGCAACGTCTCTTTGACTTCTGCCAGCTTGAAGCATCCCAATAGCACGCCACTGCGTTTCGCGACTTAAATGATGCATCTCCATTATTGGTAATTGCAAAAGTAAAGAAAAATCCACATAGACATCGAAAATCAAGTACCAATAAATAAAGAAAATTTCTTTTCAAAAAAGTATATTTAATATACTTTTTATCTTATAGATTAAATTTTTTATAGCTATTCTTATTAGCGTTACCTTAAAAGTAGGTACAATAATCAACAACACAACAAAAAAGATTAAAAACATAAACTTATTTTTGTATTTGCAGCTAACATTGACTTAAAGCTAGTAATATATGTAGGTGTGCCCTAGATTATTTTAATGTGTGTATTTATTACACATTTGTTTTAAGCGTACTTTACACGGTCAATATTATGATGCAACATTATTGACGAATAAATGGTAAAAAATGGTGCTATGTTCCGATCAATCTCTCGCACTCACTCCAACTTGTACTATTTCTACATAAGGTTCTCTTTGTTACTTCAAACTTTGTTACTTAAATGTTACTTCTCTTTTAACGTTTAAGAAATAACTCATATCATAACGGTGATGGATACGTCACACGAAATTTACGTAAACAGTTATGGAGATAGTTATCCGTCATAGTTATCTTAACTTTAACTCAAACTTCGGTCATCCATCACAGGGCTGATTATTGTTTGCGATCCAAACAATACAAGAATAACATAATAATTATGTATCAGAAAAAATACGATGAAACAATTTATTATTGTCTATATGCAGATTTTTCAATACTATGTTTTGGTGAGTTAGCGATGATAATTTAGAAGAGAATAAAGTGTTCAAATTTCAAATTATTTATTTCCTCCTTTCTGAGGTTAAAATGAGATAGCTCAATATCACACACCTTCCATGTATTATCTGTATTGAACAACGATTCTTCAACTTGTGATTCCAGTTTCCAGCATTTAAAATCTCCCTAAAATTCGGTAAATCTAAATCAGTTACAGATTCCATTTAATTCGTAATACACTCAGTACCAATATTACACCTCTCCTTACTAAACTTGCGAGTTCTGATTTACTGGTTGGTTTGCTATTAGACGGTTAACTACTATACAGGGTGTCCCGGAAAATAGTGCGTTCTTTTAAGGTATGGAGAGAATACACAATTTGGAACGAAAAAGTCCTATACCATTTTTTTCTAAAGTTAACCGTTTCCAAAAAAAAGTTAACATTGTTTTCCATATACCTGTATTTTAATGTTTGGAAATTTTAATAAACTGGCAACATCGTACACACTACGGCATAATAACATAATAAGAACTCGTTTGTGATTGTGATTAACAGTATTTAAAATAATCCAACCTAATAGTAGGTAATACTTATGTATTTACTATTTGTTTACTAAAATTATTTTCTTTTGAAATGTATTGAAATACCTATTGCATAATTTTAAACGAATTACACATCTTTTAACATAAAAACGCATCTTTTAACTAAACTAGTATTATGTATTTAGTAAGGTTTAAATGGGTTGAATGCTGAGTATTGCTGAGGGCTTTAACTGAATTACATAGTTTTAATAGTTTACAGTGGAACTTAAATACACCAGATAATGTCTCAGTAATTTGTTTACTTGTGAACTGAAATAACTAAGTTGTACTTACTTGAAAATAATTAATATACCGAATAGATGTTTCAAGTAACCTTTCACAAACACCATTCATAGGTAATAACATAATAGGTAATACACTCACTATTCGAAAACATTTTCGGCATTGACACTAAACAGGATTCTTTAAAACTATCTGTTTACTATCATCTTCTATCTATTTACATGGGACTGTCTATGCTTAAATTTGCGTACCGCACATAGTTGTCAGATTTAAATTTGGATACCAAAATACATTTTAATTTTTTGGTCAAACGGTTGCATTTAGAAAAAAATGTTATAAGAGTTTTTTGTTCTACATGGTGCCTTCTACCTATACCAGGGGTGGCCAACCTTTTTAAGTCGAGTGCCAATATGAGAACAAAAAAAATTTGGCGTGCCACTAAAATTTTTCGACATACTAATATGGATACTATATATTAATAATATACGGTACAATATGTATTTCTTATGTAAATTCCACATTTTTCCGTTTAGTCAAGATAGTGGAGGTTTAAAAAATAACGTAATAAGTAAAACATAACAACAAACTTACTTTATTGTTAATAAAAATAAAATAAAAACGTTAAACAAAAAAACTTAAATATTTTCTTATTATCTAAAATTCAAATTATTAAACAGTTACTTATTTAATGTGGTATTTGAACTTGTATTTTTTTAATTAATTCATCTATATTGGGACTAATTTCGGAACTAGCCAACATAATTAGATTTTTTAAATGCATGTCAGTTAATCGTGACCGATATTTTGATTTTATTATGTTCATAATAGAGAACATTTGCTCACAAACGTACGTTGAACCAAATCTACAACAATATCTCAGAGCTAACTCGTGTAAATTAGGAAAATTGTTTGCTGGTACAAATTTCCAAAATTCAATATAATTGGGATCAGTAACAGTTGAAATAATTTCCCTATATTTGGTTTTTAGTATAGTGTGGTTCTGTAAATCAATAATTTCGATCTGTATTTCAGCTGAGTAACAATTGATATCTTGCAGAGAAATAGAAAAAGGATTTATGAAAAGGTCAACATTCATTTTGTCTTTTTGAAAATCTTCAAACCGGGTATTGAATGAACCTAGCAAAATAGATATAAGGTTTTTAAATCTGTCATAATTTTTAGTTCTACTGACCTTGTTGGCTAATTCCTGCATTAATGTGAAATGTGTCAATCTCTGTTCTCCAAAATCGTTACAAAAAAGCATAAGTTTATTCACAAAAGAAGGTATATGACCAACTAGAGTAGGAAAAATACAATTTTTTCCCTGTAATCTTAAATTTAATTGATTTAAATGTCTCATAATATCAGTGAGAAAAGCTAAATCCCAAAGCCAATCTTTATCATTAAGTAACGAGCACTCACTGGGTAGTTCATTGTTTTCTTGCAAATATTTTAAGACGCACTCCTTCAAGTTCCAAAACCTTTCGAGTGCATTTCCTTTGGAGAGCCAGCGCACACTGCAATGGAGAAGTAACTCTCCATCTTGCTCCGTTTCTTCCGCGAACAGTTCTCGAAATTGTCGTCGATTCAATGCCCGAGCTCGTATTTTGTTAATGCAGCGTGTTACAGGGTCAACAACAGATGACATGTTTAGGTCCTTGGCACAAAGAGCTTCCTGGTGAATAATACAATGGTACTTAAAAACTTTTCTTCCCAAATAGTTTTCCAGTAATGTAACAAACCCCTTTAGTCTACCAACCATGCAAGGAGCTCCATCTGTACAAACACTATCTAATTTTGACCATTCAACTTTGTTGACTTCGATTACGTTTTTAAGCTGTTGAAAAATGTCCTCTCCTGTTGTTGTGACTAGTTGGCGCAAATCCAGAAGCTCTTCGGCATTTTCAAAATTATCATTGGTATAACGGACAAAAATGCTTAACTGCGCATTTTCTGTGTTGTCACAACTTTCATCCAACGCTAAAGAAAAGAATTTGCAGGATTGTAATCCACTTATAATTTGGGAAACAACATCCTGGCCCATATCATCTATACGGCGCATGACTGTATTTCGGGATAATGCAATATTACCGACCATATTTTTGATCTTTACATCTCCCACATGTTTAGCAAATATTGCCAGACTATTTTTAATTATCTCCTCTCCATCAGAGTAGGCTTTTTTCTTCCGGGCTAACAGCAGAGAAAGTTCATATGATGTTTTAACCATAGTTTCCATTTCATCACTTCTCTTCTGAAACAGTGACTGTTGGCTGGCTAGGGTTTTCTTTTTTTTTTTCAATAAAGTCGGCTCGCAAATGTGAACCAATAGGATATTTGTTGCTGAAGTCCTTATGCAGTTGTTTATAATGTCGTTCCAGGTTAAATTTTTTCGGAACTGCTACAGACAATCCACATATCAAACAAACAGGCTTTGAAGTATTACGATTAGTAAATAAAAATTGTTCTTCCCAAGCAGGTTGAAAATCGCGAATTGCAATATCATCTTCGTATTTTCGTTTTGAAGTCGAAGGCTTACTCGTGGACATATCGAACAAATACTTTTAAAATTTTAAAGAAACAATGCGCGATGACAAAATGTGCACATACAACGGGGCAGTTTAAAATAAACTAAGCAAGGGTAACGCAGTCCTATTGCACATTACGACAGCTAGGATCACGTGCACCAATCGCAGCAATATCGCTCGCCAGAGGATGCAATGATGCCGCATCTATCGTAACTTCCGTAAACCTACCAAGTTTCTTCTTATTATTTTTTGTTTTTCAAGTTTAAATTTTTTTGAAAGTTTTTTAATCCAAAACGCTACGCGTGCCACTGATAGGACTCAATCGTGCCACAGAGTGGCACGCGTGCCGCGGGTTGGCCATCCCTGACCTATACCTTTAAGGAACGCACTATTTTCCGGGACACCCTGTATTGCTTATTACTGTAGATGTGATAAAAATATGTACGTTTTTGGACATCATGGTCTTTGTTCCTGTTTCGCCATAGATTTTCTATATATTACCGTTATCTAATATTTCAATGCTGTAAAATGTCTATACTAAATTTCAATAAGGCATGCAGTGCAAGTAAATAACGATTTTAGTTTTTAAAGGTGTTAAAAATGTATCTACTCGTTCCATACTAACAGTATATTACTAAAATCACTATCACTTTTTCTCTTTTCTCGATTATTAGTTTTTATTGTATAGTATATAAATTATTGTAATCACTGAATACATAGATAGTAAAAGAATCCTATTAATTAAATTAATGAATAATTTACGCGATTATACAAGTAACTGTTATCCAAAACTATTCAAAAACTAAACGGAATAGCCATATCGTTCGTTGCCGATGACGACATCGCTGTCAACTGTTGTTTACATCTAGTTCATAGCTTATGCAAATACTACAGAATGGAAAATATCAAAATGATGAAGTATAATTTCTCAATAGACGTTCCGAACTGCCAGTGCAAAAGACAAAATCTTAATTAAAAAATGTGCAAAGAAGGAGGAAAACCAGCAAATCGAGAAAACACTCAATTTCACGCGACGCGTGAAAATATTCTAAATCGATGTTCATCTGTCCCATCGCAGACATGTACTTCGTTAATTACTGAGAATGATTAATATACTCACAATTGAACAAAATTTAAGAATCGTGCTTTTACATAAAAAAAATCAGTAAAATTCTGAAATGTATCCTCGACAAATAAATCCTAGATTTTTCTTCCAAATATTGATATTAAGTGGAATAGAAGGCACATAAAGATATGATACAGTGTGTCCACGGTTGGGGTGCCCAAGAGGAAAAACTTTTTTATTTTCAATTTTAGCAAAAAATGTCATTCTTGATAAAAAGTTTTACTTGTTCTAAAACCCCATAAAACAAAATAAAATTTAAGTTTTTCAAATCATGCTTAATGTTGTAGCCAATTTTATGTAAATCCCTATAAATTTTTGCACTATGTTCGAAATTGTAACAATAATAACTTGGGAGAACAACCCTTTCGCTTCTTTGGATTATGAAACCAAACTTTGTCGTTCTCCTTGAAACATCCAATTATTTAATAATTAAATAATTATTAATCCAATAATTTTAACAATAAATTGATCACAAGGTAAATCCTTTTTTGAACGTTTAACATTGTCGAAAAAAAATGACAATTCGCAAATTATTTATCGGAGTTGACAGTTACTAAGCTACAATGTGGCTTGTCAATACTAGATTATTGTTACGATTTCGAACCTAGTGCAAAAATGCAAAATTAAGCAGGATTTGTAAAACTTGAATTTTATTTCGTGTTATGGGTTTTTAGAACAAGCAAAACTTTTTATCAAGAATGACATTTTTCGCTAAAATTGAGAATAAAAAAGTTTCTCCTCTTGGGCACCCTAATCGTGGACACACTGTATAAGGTCGATCTGCACCGATCTGTTAATAAAAATTATTGGATATGTAATTTAGTATGTTAACAATTATAAAAAACAAGGGGTGCCCGATATCATTTTGTTCTGACTATAATAATTAATTATGAATTAAATTTTTTTTATAAATAAAATGAATTCGACACGCGCATATATTATTTAAGATTTTTGGATAATTCTAACTAAAAAGGGTCTTTAAGGATTGTTTTGAAAACAAGAAGGGATTGTTTTCGAGTTATAAATAATTTAAAAGCGAAAAAACAACGAAAGATGATGATTTTCAAGGCTCAGAAACATAAGTAAAAAATATCATTTTTGAAATTATGAAGCACCTAAATTCAAGTTCAAACCTTATTCTATCAGTTCTTGCTAAGTATTTTGGACTTATTTCATCTTAAAACATTGTTTTTTAGTTGTTAATGCAGCCCGATCGCCCTTCTTTTCATAAGGAACCTTCCTCATTGACAATATTTAAAAAATATATTTTAGAATGAAGGGAGAAGAGTTAGATTTATTAAAGCACAGAGGCTGAGATGGCTGGGACACATAGAGAGGAGTAAAAACGACCTACTGATTAAGAAGATCACCAGATGGAAACCAGAAACTGAAAGACCAAGGGGAAGACCCAGAGAGAGATGGGAGGACCAGGTCATGAGAGGGGTCTACCCCAAAATCCCGACAGCCAAAATCCCGACAGCCACAATCCCGACGGCCAAAATCACGACACGCCAGAATCCCGACAGGCCAAAATCCCGACAGGCCAGAATCCCGACAGGTTTGATAAGTTTCTTTTTAACATATAATTACATTTATTTCTTGTTTTTTGTTTATGGCCATCTGTTTTTTATTTTTTGTTACTAAACAAAAGTATTTTGTGTTAAAAGTATTAAACAAAAGTCGGAATTTTTACTTATGCGGGGATTGTTGCATGTCGGGATTTTGGCCTGTCGGGATTTTGGCGTGTCGGGATTCTGGCGTGTCGGTGTTTTGGCCGTCGGTATTTTGGCTGTCGGGATTTTGGCTGTCGGGATTTTGGGCGGCACCGCATGAGAGATATCAAAATTCTGGAAGTGAGAAACTGGAGGGAACTAAGCACATATCGAAATGAGTGGAAGAAAATTGTGACGAAAGCCAAGTCATACAACAAACTTTGACAACATACAAGTGGAATGCGGAGTGATTCATCGCAATAAGCTAATCAGAGAACTCTAAGTAAGAACGGCAAACGTTCCACTCGGAATGAAAAGCACTGATGATGATGATATTTTAGAATAAAATATGGCAAAAATTCTTATCGGGGCCAGATAGAAGAAGGTTTGAACTTGAATTTATGTACTTGATGATTACAAAAATAATATTTTTTACTTGTGTTTTTGAGCCTTGAAAATCGTCATCTTTCGGTTGAAATTGTTCTTTTTTCAGTTTTAAATTGTTTAGAACTCGAAAACGATCATCTTGAGAGAAAAATTACACAAGACCTTTTTTGTTAGAATGATCCAAAAAATCTAAAATAATATCTGCCCGGGTCGATTTTTTTAATTATATATTCAAAAGTAATTTTTTAATTATTAATTAAGTAGGGGAGAGTTGGACAAAACGGGATACCATTCTTGTTTACTTTTACTACGGAGAATATGTTAAAGAAATTATCATAATAATTTTTTTATAGGTATAATATTTATTGCAGCACACAAAACACATATCTTTAGCTATTTTTATTAACTGGAAAGTACTAAAAAAATATATTTATTAAAGTCCTACACATCCCGTTTTTATAATATTTAATTTATTGTATAAAATTATCTAAAACTTAATTTATGTCTAAATTAAGTAGACATTTACTCTTGGAAGAATAATATCTTCAGTAGTCAGAAACTTAAAAATAGGCGTTTTTTATGTTTTATGGCAAAATGGGAAATAAGACCTTTTATTTAGGACTAGGTACGTATATCAGAACAAAAGTCACATAAAAATATGTTGTTCTTCTCTGCTGTATGAGAAAACGCTTAATATCTCTACTTAAAAAATTAATAGGCCAACAAATAAATAGGTAGATAAAACGGGACATAGAAACTCTATCCCATTTTATCCAACTTATAAGTGCCCAGTTTTGTCAAACTCAGACATTTTTCAAAACAAAAATGGCTGCTGCCTAAATGTGAAAGTAAAATTTGGTAGACTACACATGTAATGAGAATATTCGTTAATGACTGCTTAATTAAATGTAATAGTCACCGAAATTATATTTTTATATAATATTAATCCGGTCAACTTAGACATCAAAATAGTTGGCAAATAACAAAAATTGCCGGAGAGCCAAATTTTGGTGGAGAGCTAGAGTTTACCATAACAAATAAAGTTTTAAAAGTCCCCATCGATCACATGTGTGCAACAAAAGTTATTCGGGGTCAAAGGTCAAAATTTGAGATTTTTTGGATTTTTCTCGAAAACGGTGTTTTATCAAGAAAAAACATCAAACAAAAGTTGTTCACATTTTCTACAAAAATAGTCCTTACAATTTTTTTCCTAAGAGTTACCATTCCTGAGATATCGCGATTTTAAAAGTTACTTTATACATTATATGCACATATAAGCCACGTATATACATAATGTGGCACTTAAAACAAGTATAAATGCCTATTTGCGTCTCTTTTATATAATATATCATATTATTCTGAAAATATTTCTTCAAAATATAATCAGTCCCAAACTGAATTTCCTCTATCCACGTGGCCTTGAAAAACATTTGGATATACCATCATTGTTTAAAAAAGAACAGATTGTCTATTGTAAACAATGGCTACAGTATTGTCCGTATTAGGTCTTGTTAATATTATCTGTTTCTTTTAGTGCTAAAGGTTCAGTTCAAGTGAATATAAGTACTTATAAGCTTCTACCATTTAGCAGACATTACGGGCTTACAGTGACAGTGGTATTTGACGGCTACAGTGACTCGACAAAGAATATTAAAGCTGCAGAACAACGTCGTCGAACTACAAAAATATCATTGGATTCCGAGATTATCTTTGATGAAAATATATAACAGTTCCAGTGAATCAACAACAATTTTTCGCTAACATTAATAATAGATCTCGTTTCATTTCCATGTTAACTGACAAATTAACAACAGCTGCGAATATTGAAGTGAAACAAGCCTAAAAATGACGCAGATGTCCTTATAATTGAGACAGCAATTGAAAAATTTAAGGCAACAAACACAACAATTGTAGTTGGTGAAGATGTTGATTTGTTAGTACTGCGTACTGCAAGGACTCCAGTAGATAAAGTTATTTATTTTCTGAAACCTGGAAGGGCTCAACAGCGAACAGAGATATATTCTTCGAAAACTTTATCGGCTTATCTCAAATGCCAAATACATTGTATTTTTACATGCGATAACCTGCTGCGACACTACGTCAGCAATGTACAGAAGGAGCAAAACGTCAGTACTTAAATTATTCGAAAAAAAAAAGATTTGACTGACTGCTGTAAAGTTTTTACAGAACTTGATTCCACACCGCAAACAATAATTACGGAAGGAATTCGCTTTCTTCTTGCAGTTTATGGAGCTCCAAAAAAATTAGTTGTCTGGATAAATATCGATACCATTGTATAACTAGACCATGTGTAGATAAACAATGCCGATATTTTGTAAAAAATTATGCGAGACAAGAAACAAGTACAACTATCATGTCTTCCTCCAACATCAGCATCTGCTTTTCAACATTAATTTGTATCGAGTATATTATCAAGTTCAAACATGGCTAGGCAATGAACTGAATCCAGAAGACTGGGGTTGGAAATTTATAGATAATACTCTGGAATCGATTAAAATCTTACTCCCACCTGCTCCAGAAAAACTCCTTAACACCATTTTTTGCAATTGCAAAAAAGGTTGTAGTGCCAAATGTGGATGTAAAAAAGTCGGCTTGCTGTGTTCTCTAGCGTGTACCAACTGCCAAGGTCAGTCTTGCTCAAATGTCCAGTTTAGTACAACAGAGGAAGACTCCTGTGATTTTAATGAAGAGACCAATGACTCAGTCACATCCAGCAAGAGGAAGAGGAAGAAGATGAAATCGAAGAAGACTTGACTGTTGAAGTAGACTTTCAAGAATATGAATCTGATTAAAATATTTAAAGAAATCAGTGGAGTAGGCCTACAGGGGAAACCACGGTAAAAAAACGCGCCGAGTACACTACCTCATAGGTGGTGTGGAAACGTGTGCATATCATGTATAATGTGACTCTTAGAATCGCGATATCTCAGGAATGGCAACTCTTAGGAAAAAAATAGTAGGGACTATTTTTGTAGAGAATTTTAAGATCTACAACTTTGGTTCTTTTTTGATAAAACTTACCGTTTTCGAAACAAATCCAAAAAATCTCAAATTTTGACTTTTGACCCCGAATAACTTTTGTTGCACACATGTGATCGATGGGGACTTCTAATACTTTATTTGTTATGGTATACCCTAGCTCTCCACCAAAATTTGGCTCTTCGGCACTTTTTGTTATTTCAAATGTCTATATAGACCGGGTTATATGTAGGCAGTATAATGTAGAAAACAACGCACTTAAAAGTACAAAGTATCAAAAAAATAGAGTCAAACAATTCTAAACACAACAACTTTTTATCAAATAGTGGTATCGAGGTAAAACGAACTGATAATGTTAAAATGACGACTAATAACAAGTTTCCGTCGTTGTTCGATTGATAGCACCCCTAGTTGGGTCTCTAGGCTAGGTATCCCGTTTTATCCGACTATCCCGTTTTATCCAACTCTCCCCTATAGTTAGAACAAAATCATATCGGACACCCCTTGTTTTTTATAATTGTTAACATACTAAATTACATATCCAATAATTTTTATCCATTAAATTAAACAGATCAGTGCAGATCGATCTTTTATCGGATCCTCTACTAACAAGAAAATCAAGGGCCATATTTTGGTTTTTTACAAAATAAAGAAGAAAATATTGACAAGCTAAATTTATAATAGTAGCAATTGCAAAAAATTACGTTTTTGGTGCTAGGGGAGGGGAAATGGTGGTGGGCTAAAATTGCGCAGTCTTATTTTTCATCACATAGAACGTAAAAAAATTTAAAAAATCGAATTCTGGGAGTGAGTCCATTTTGCCTATCTTAACAGGGGTACATCCAAACATGTCTTAACAGAGATGTTTGGATGTTAACGGTCCTCTTAACGTCTGTTTTATAGACTACAATAAAGCGTTTGATAAAGTAAAACATGATCGACTCATGTGAATTCTAAAAAATAAAAACCTAGATGAAAGAGATTTAAGATTAATAACACACCCCTATTAATTCAGCGAGCAATAGTAATAATTGAAAATGAAACATCTAAAGAAATGGAAATAAAAAGAGAAGTCAGGCAAGACTGCATATTATCACCTCTATTATTTAACGCTTATTCTGAAGAGGTAATACGAGAAACTCTGGAAGATGAAACAGTCGGCATAAGAGTAAATGGAGTCTTAGTTAACAACATCAGATATGCAGAGGATACAGTAATAATAGCCGATAATTTACAAGGCCTGGAAAGACTCATGAGTAAAATAGTAAGGTGTAGTAGGGAGTACGGACTTTTTCTCAAAAGACGAAGTTTATGAAAATTAGTAACAACAACCATAATACTAACGAAATCTTGATAGTAGAGGGCCAGCAAATCGAAAGAGTAAAAAAGTACACTTATCTAGGAACACCTATAACAGAAAATAATGACTACAGAAATCAAAGTCAGAATCGAAAAAGCACGTTCTAATTTTATGAAAATGAAAAAGGTCCTATGTAGCAAAGATTTAACATTAGCTCTTAAAGTACGCCTAACAAAATGTTACGTATACAGTATACTATACTATGAAGTGGAATCATGGACGTTAAATGTAGAGACAATGAGACGACTTAACGCCTTTGAAATGTGGACTTATAGAAGAATTATGAAGGTTTCCTGGGTAGATAGAGTCACAAACAATGAAGTACTGAGAAGAATGGGTAAAGAGAAGGAATTTGAACTTACAATTAAAGAAATAAAGCTACAGTATCTCGGACATGTGATGCGGGGCGAGAAGTATGGCATCCTGCGACTTATAATGCAAGGAAAATAGATGGTAGAAGAAGCATCGTAAGAAGACGAATTTCATGGCTGAAGAATCTGAGAGAATGGTTTGGATGCAGCTCAAAACAACTATTTAGAGCTACTGCCTCAAAAATTAAAATAGCTATGATGATTGCCAACCTCCGTAGCGGAGATGGCACCGGAAGAAGAAGAAGAACAGGGGTACCCTTTAATCCGAAAGATTTTACAGTGATTTTTACTGCTCGACAAAGAACCCAACTACCACGTCGCAGAATCTTCAAAAAAAAAACAATAACAAATGTCAACTCAGAAGTACTGTCCGAAATAAGTTTGGGAGAAATAAAAAAATTCAAAGAAATGAAAAAAACATACAGAAAAAAAGGAATAAAAACATCAGATAGCAAAAATATATTTTATCAAAATGTGAAACGCACCTAAGGGAGGGAATAATGCCAAAGCTGTTTTTATTCAATAAAAAGAAATTAACTAAATCCTCAAAACTACCACCTGTTCTCACTTGTTTCGAAGGGAACATTGCATAAATTATTATAAACAGGCTTACAAGAAAATGTGATAAAAACCATTACTAAAGAACTGGCTAGATTTATAAAGGAGTAGGTACTGGCTCTTTCACAAACCCAGAGGACGACATAATCACTACAGAGATTAACCTTGCACTACGCAAACTTCTTCCCAGTCTGCTATCCAGGAAGAAACCAAGCTCCAACGTCAGTCCTACCCACCCCTCAAACTAGAACCGATACCTTATACCACTGCAACACAGAAGGAATTTGATGCCACTGACTTACCAATGTCACATGAGAGCCACGATAATATGATAAAACAGCGAAAGACACGCAATTTACCTAGCAATCGGCATAATCAAGTTCATGGATTTGATGGCGTGAAATGGGTTACTGTTTTCTATAACACATGTAACCTAATTACAAGATTACAATAGGAGCATGGAATGTTCGAGGTCTCTTACAGAGTGGAAACTTGCAACCCTGAACATGTACTGTTCAGGGCATAAAATAGAAAGCAAACAGTGCGGCAGATTCGTGCAAATATTATAAGAATTGTGCATTTAATGACAGAAGCATATAATTTGGACCACATATGCTACACATATAAAGGTTCAAAATTAGATATGAGGCCATCTCAGATTTTTACCTTCTACAAAAATGGCGGGCATTCAAAATGGTGACGATACACATGTGACTAATAGCACGATAACTTTTAAACGAAGAGTCCGACTTTAATCAAATTTGGTACATGGGTTCTTTTTTTGATGTACAAGATCGAGCTCCTGAACCGGAAGAATCGGTTTACCAGAAGTTGTGTTTTTCCTGATATTTTATGTAAAAATATGTTGTTTTTTTCAATTCTTCCACCCTGTATGTATTAATTTTTTAAAAAGGTAATACCGGCATTGAAAAGAGCGTAAAAATATTTTTTAGGGAATATTTTGAACTTTTAAGTTATGTTAATTACCATGCAATAAATGCATACCTTATCTTCATATGTACCTACGCGCGGAGGATTCGTGCAAATATTATATAAGAATTATTGTGAATTTAATGGTAGAAGCATATAATTTGGACCACATATACTACACATAAAAAGGTTCAAATTTAGATATGAGGCCATGTCAGATTTTGCCTTTTACAAAAAAGACGGGCATTCAAAATGGCGACTATACATATGTGACTAATAGCACAATAACTTTTGAAGAAAAAGTCCGATTTCAACCAAATTTGTTATATAGGTTCTTTTTTTATGTATAAGATCGAGCTCTTGAACCGGAAGAATCGGTTTAACAGAGGTTGTGTTTTTCCTGATATATGTTGTTTATTTTTTCAATTCTTTCACACTGTATATATTAATTTTTCAAAAAGGTAATACCGGCGTTGAAAAGAGCGTAAAAATATTTTTTAGGAAATATTTTGAACTCTTTGGTTATATTATTTACCATTTAATAAATGCATAACGTATCTTCACATTTAGGTACCTATGTGCGGCAGATTCCTGCAAATAATAATATAAGAATTATTGTGCATTTAATGGTAGAATCATATACCTAATTTGGACCACACATACTACACATACAAAGATTCAAATTTAGATATGAGGCCGTCTCAGATTTTGTCTTTTACAAAAATGGAGGGCATTCAAAATGAATCTGCCGCTCATAGGTACATGTGAACATACGTTATGCATTTATTAAATGGTAATTAACACAACTGAAAAGTTCAAAATATTTCTTATAAAATATTTTTACACTCTTTCCAATGGCGGTATTACCTTTTTGAAAAATTTATATATACAGGGTGAAAGAATTGAAAAAGCAACAACATATTTTTACGTAAAAAAACAGTAAAAACACAAATTATTTTAAACTGATTCTTTCGGTTCAAGACCTCGATATTACTCATCAAAAAAAAAACCTATATACCAAATTTGGTTGAAATCACGTCTCGTTCAAAAGTTATCGTGCTATTAGTCACATATGTATAGTCGCCATTTTGAATGCCCGCCATTTTTGTAAAAGAAACAAAAACTGAGATGGCCTCGTATCTAAATTTGAAGCTTTATATGTGTAGTATATGTGGTCCAAATTATATGCTTCTACCATTAAATGCACAATAATTCTTATAATATTTGCACGAATCTGCCGCATATAGGTACATTTGAAGATACGTTTTGCATTTATTAAATGGTAATTAACATAACTAAAAAGTTAAAAATATTTTTACTCTCTTTTCAATGGCGGTATTAACTTTTTGAAAAATTAATACATACAGGGTGAAAGAATTGAAAAAAAAACAACATATTTTTACATAAAAACCAGGAGAAACACAACTTTTGGTAAACCGATTCTTCCGATTCAAGACTTCGATCTTATACATCACAGAAGAACCTATATACCAAATTTGGTTGAAATCTGAAGTCTCGTTTAAAAGTTATAGTGCTATTAGTCACATATGTATAGTCGCCATTTTGAATCCCCGCCATTTTTGTAAAAGGCAAAATCTGAGATGACCTCACATCTAAATTTGAATCTTTATATGTGTAGTATATATGGTCCAAATTATATACTTCTATCATTAAATGCACAATTGTTTCACATATCGGCTGCACTACAGGGGGTGGCATTAACTATCAGCCGGCTATATATAAAAAGTGTTTAATCGGCTATCAAAGTGTGAATAGCTGAATCATATTAATCATGCTTAACACCAAACCTATAGAATTTAACATAATACAGATGTATACCGAAGTAGATGTCAACTCAGACCATAACCCGCTGATAGCAGTAATGCACGTCAAACTCAAAAAGATTGTAAGATGTAATAATAAAGCAACATTTGATTATACAAAATTAAGAAAAAAGAAATACGTCAAAAAGTAATCCAACAAGTCAACTCAAATCTAACACAAGTAAGAGAAGAAATTTTAACACCAGAAGATGTCAATGAAAAGTGGAATAATATACAGAACGCATTGCTAAAGGCTGGAGAAGAAAATTTAAAGCCTGAAAAGACAAATAAAAAGCAGAAGAGGATGACCGAAAATTCTAGCATTAATGGAAGAGAGCAGAAAAAACAAATGGAGAAATGAGACAAAATACATGGAACTACAAAGTAGAATTAAAGTAGAGATAAAAAAGGCCAAGAAAAAGTGGTTAAGAGATCAATGCATAGAAATAGAAGAGTATGGCAGAAAACACGACAGCTTTAATATGCATAAAAAAATAAAAGAACTAACAAGTACCAAAAAGCGAGCACACTATTGGATACTTAAAGATGATAGGTAACGGTAAACTCATCGCAGACATCAAAGATAAACTAAGGATTTGGCAGGAGTACATAATGAAACTATTCGACGATGATAGAATGATACAAGAAGAACCACAGGAACAATCAGGGCCGAAAATAATAATGTGCGAATTAGAACAGGCTATTAGAAATTCAAAGACCGCAAAACCAGTAGGCCCAGATCAGATACCCACTGATCTAATTAAATGCATTGACGAAGAAACGCTGCATATAGTTTTAGATCTGTTCAACAAAGTATATACAACAGGAGTAATACCCCAGGATTGGTTGTTGTCCACGTTTGTAACACTACCCAACTCAGTACATGCGACAGAATGCTCCCAGTATAGAACAATTTCCTTAATAAGCCACACAGTTAAGATATTCCTCAAAATAATACACGGAAGACTGTATAAAAAAATAGAAGATATAGATAACACCCAGTTTGGATTCAGAGGAGGACTAGGAACGAGAGAGGCTCTGTTCGCTTTTAACGTTCTCGCAAAAAGATGACTAGATACGAACCAGGACCTCTGTCTGTCTGCTTTATAGATTATCAAAAGGCTTTTGATAGAGTACGACATCAGAAATTCGTAGAACTTGTAAAAGAAAAGAATGTGGACAGTCGAGATATACAGGTTATTGTCAATATGTACTGGAATCAAAAAGCAAAAGTTAAAATCGAAAATGTCAAAACTGAAACCATAGAAATCAAAAGCGGTGTTAGACAGGGTTGCGTGTTGTCTCCATTGTTATTCAATCTCTACAGCGAAGCAATTTTTAAGGAAGCAATATCAGAAGAAGAACAGGGTACCTATATCAATAAAATCTTGAAAAACATAAGATTCGCAGACGACACCGCTATTTTTGCAGACAGTCTAGAAGCACTGCAACGATTAGTGAATAGATTACATCAAGTCAGTATAAAATATGGACTACAAATGAACGTTAAGAAAACCAAGTTTATGATATATTCTAAGCAACACACAGTAGAAAGGCTAGATATCGAGGGAAAGCAAGTAGAAAGTGTGGATAACTTCAAATATCTGAGAACCTGGGTAACAGAAAACAGCGACCAAGGTAGAGAAATCAGGACACGCATCGAAATTAAAAGCATTATAAGAATGAAGAAAATGTTTGTTAATCAAGACCTTCCTCTAGAGCTGAGAATAAGAGCCTTAAGATGCTACGTGTTCTCGACTTTGCTGTATGGAGTGGAAAGCTGGACACTGAAAGTAGGCAACATTTGGACAACAAGTTGGAAGCATTTGGGATGTGCTGCTATAGAAGGATTTTGAAAATACCATGGATCCAACGAGGTACGAATGCAGAAGTGTTAAGAAGGCTACAAAAGGATTGCGAGGTGATAAAGAACATCAAAACAAGAAAGCTGGAATATTTGGGCCACATTACTAGGTGTGCGAAATATAAGATATTAAGGATCATAATGCAGGGCAAAATTAAGGGTAAAAGATCCATAGGTAGAAGAAAAATTTCCTGGCTGAGAAACTTAAGAACGTAGTATAGTTGCAGCTCAGTAGATCTTTTCAGAGCAGCCGCCAATAAGGTACGAATAGCTGTGATGATAGCCAACCTCCGATAGGAGAAGGAACTACAAGAAGAAGATGTATACCCCGACTAGCAAGTCCTCGGGGGGAGGAAATGAACGAATTCTACTCAGAGTTAGAAAGGGAAATACCAAGAATATCAGGAATATAAATGGCAATTATAATTGGAAATGTTATAACACCAAAGTGGATTCGAGCCAGATATAACCAATAACTACCTTACAAATATTCTAGAAAATGGGAGCTAGAAGCAAAAAAATAAATGAGCGAGAACATCTTCTAATGTACAATAATGTGCTTAAAAAAGATCTAAGTATGGCGAAAACCATATTTACGCATCGTCCACGACGATTACACACATAGGTACAATGTACCTGGTACATAGAAGGTACCCGATAATAGGTATAGAAATCGAAGATTTCACATTGATTCCATAAAGATTGTAAAAATCTATTAGAGATGCCAGAATATAGTCAAGTGCTGAATGAGGTTCTGATTATCAATTGAAAGTATTCATTTGAATATATGAAGGATTCAAATGAAGGTATTAGTGGGAGTGGGAGAATCCCAGATAAAACTCAAAACGACAAATGCCAAATTTAAACCAACTAACAAATAATGCTATATATTATCAAATACAGAATACAAGGTATAGTTTCAGAACAACTAAAATTACTCAAAAAAAAAAGATTCTGATCAAATCAATGAAAACCAATTATGGAATGGAAAGATATTAAAATTAAAACAAAACATACCGCAATGAAATTCTAAAATGACCCTACATCACGAAGAAGGAAGTCTTGGATAAAAAATGGAACCTGGGTTGTCACTCAACAGGGAAAGAAGCCAAAACAGAATACAACCGAGAAAGTAAGCTCATCAAAAGAATGTACCAGAAGCATACAGATAATTACATGAAGCGGGTATGTCAGTAGATCGAGAACCAGAAAACGAAAGACCTATTAATGAAAATAAAGAAAATTACTCAAGACGTGAAACCACGGATGCTTGAAGGTGAACAAGGGTAAATGCTAACAGAGAAAACAAAGATTCTCAACAGATGAAAAGAATATTGCCAGTCTCTTTTTAGCGGCCAGCCAATCTCTCGCAGATATTTACCACAGCAGAAAATCAAGAACCCAAAATCTTACGCACTGAAGTTGAAGCAGATCCTAAAACCTAAAAAATATGTAGGAATAAACTTTGAAGCATAATAACAGAGATGGGAGTACCTCATCATTTTGTACAAGCATGTACTGGCAATTTGTACACATCTGCACAAGCCAAAATAAGAGTAGAATATAGCTTGAGTGAATAAGTGAATGTTTCTGTATACATAAAGGAGACAAAGCAGTACCACAAAGCTGCGTTCTTTCACCCATTCTGTTTAATTCATATAGGAAATCGATTATTCGCAAAGCCACCAATGATTGTGTTGGTGAAAGATGTGGTGGAGGGAGAAAAATATTCGAACCTACCCTTACGAACCAAAATCTTACGCACTGAAGTTGAAGCAGATCCTAAAACCTAAAAAATCTGTAGGAATGAAGTTTGAAGCATAATGCCAGAGATGGGAGTACCTCATCATGTCGTCCACCTTATTGGCAATTTGTACACATCTGCACAAGCCAAAAAAGAGTAGAATATAGCTTGAGTGAATCAGTGAATGTTTCTGGATACATAAAGGAGACAAATCAGTACCACAAGGCTGAGTTCTTTCACCCATTCTGTTTAATTCATATAGGAAATGGATTATTCGCAAATCCACAAATGATTGTGTTGGTCAAAGATGTGATGGAGGGAGAAAAATATTCGAACCTACTCTACGCAGATGATACCACGTTTCTAGGTAACATACAAGAAGAAATCGATGACTTAATCTCAAACGTGAGCGAAATCACCAATGAAGTGGTGTCACAAATAAACAAATCAAAGAGTAAAATGATGGTAATTAGTAGATAAAAAAAGATATCCGGCCCTGGCAAGTGTTGGTGGAATCGAGATGGTGAAGAAATTTATATCCTTATTTTAGCACTTATACTTAGGTTGAATCCAAAGTATTTGTTTTCTTATTCTATTCTAAAATAATTAGCTTAGACATTAACATTCAGCAAAGGAAATTTGTAGAAAATAAGAAGGACTGAAAGAGTCATGAAATGCCAGATTCTGAGTATCTAAATTTATGAAAATAAAACTAATTTATCAATCAGTAATAGTAACAAAAGTAAATATTCTTATCGACCAAACACATTCCATGAGGTGGAAGAAGCCTTCGCACAACTAACGCCAATGATGACAGATTGTATAAATAAATAGGTAACTGGCGATTTGCGAAAGCGGGAAGACCACGAGAAAGACCCCAAATGTGGTGAAGGGACGATTATCAAAAGTACAGATGGATCAATGTTGAAAAGACTTACACGAGACAAAGAGGTGCAGAACAATTACCCAGCAAAATTACCAAAAGTTACGAAGTAATCTTAACAATGAAGAAAATATTACACTTCCCTAAAAAGAGTTCCTCTGTAAACTTAAACAAACTATATTGGTAGGCCAGTAATTTGGGTGTAGCTATCATTAGTAGCAGCAAGTAACAACTAATGGAAGCCACCAATGGAAATATTTAAGGAAATTGATCCTGAAGCACGAAAAAGAGGGCTAAAATAATAACCAAACAAACGAACTACCTACAAAGATGCATTGAAAACTTGTACTGGTATCAGGCAGCACAATTAAAAATAGACAATTCTATATCCAAACCCATACATATAAGAAGGGGTGTTCAGCAGGGATGTGTGCTTTCCCCTCTTTTATTTAACATTTATTTGGAAGCCATATTTCAAGAGTCTTTGGAAGATGCAGAGATGGGAATCAAAGTGAATGGGGTATTGATCAACAACATACGATATGCTGACGATGCTGTCTTAATTTGTGACAACATAGCAGATCTTCAACAACTTGTCACTATAATCGAGGAATACAGTAAGCGAATGGGATTAGAGATTAATACCAAAAAGACCAAATTCATGATCATCTCCAGAAACTTGGATGCATTTGAAAACTCCATCATAACACTGAATACTAAATCCATTGAAAGAGTGAGCAAATTTAAATAACTGGGAACGTGGCTTTTTGAAGACTGGGCATCGGACAGGGAAGTAAAATGTCGTATTGAGCAAGCTCGACAAGCATTCGTAAAATTCAGGAAGGTACTGACCTGTTCAGAGTTCGATCTTACACTGAGACTAAGGTTTACTAAATGCTACGTGTGGTCGGTGCTGCTATATGGCATAGAGGGCTGGACACTCAAAACGAGAGATATCAACAGATTAGAAGCCTTCGAAATGTGGCTGTATCGCCGTATCCTAAAGATACCATGGACGGCGAAAGTCACAAATGTAGATGTCCTTAAAAGAATCAACCAAGAACGCCAGATTTTCGAAAACATCTAGAAAAGAAAAACGGGGTATTTGGGTCAGATCATGCGAAACGAAAAATACCAGTTCCTTCAACTTATAATCCAGGGTAAAATTGAACGCAAGAGAGGAATAGGACTCAAGAAAATGTCCTGGCTCCGAAACATAAGGCAATGGACAGGGATTAACGACATAAAATCTCTGATACACATTGCAAGAAAGAAAGAGTTAATGGAAAATGTGATCGCTAACATCCATTAGTGGATTTGCATCTGAAGAAGAAGAAGAAGAAGAAACGAACTACATAGCCGTCAAAAGAACACCTAACAATAAAGATAATATCGCAATAGACAACTATATACCATCGAACGTGTGGATGCCTTCACATATCTCTGAATATCTGCACACAAATCAATCAGAAGAATTCCGTAAGTAGCGAAATTAATAGACGCATTTCCAGTGGGAATCGTACATACTATGCTACAGAACATTAATTAGACTCGTAGTAACATGGTTGTGAAACCTGGGGAATGAGAAAAAAGGATGAGGCCCAACCAGTGATGTACATCACTGGGCCCAACTCAAGACATTCATGAGAAAGACACTGAGAAAATTATACGGCCCGGTGCAAGAGGAAGGCGGCACATGGAGAATTAGGAGAAACGACGAAATTAATTAATTAACATTTTCGGTGCCCATCTTGAACAAACGCCATTTTGCTGGTACCACGTACTTAAATGGTTAATTTCGTAACGCAGTACTACTGCCGACACTCGTGCGTCGTCGGTACCCTTGATGACACCCTCGTGACGACACACTGTCGTCGTGAGCACTGAACGAGTTAAATTTGTGAAAAGTCAACGACTGTCATGGCTAGGACATATCCAGAGACAAGAAGATACAAAAGCAACAAAGAAAATATTACAATGGAAACTAATAGGAAGGCGAAAAAATGGAAGGTCCAGAACGAGATGAGGGCACAAGAGAGGTTTGAATGGAAGGACCTAACTAAACAGGTAAAGACTCATCCAGGGTTATGATGCCAAAAGAAGAAGAAGTAATTTGGGTGTATAAATATTTAGCAACAAATAACATATTATTATTATCATTAATACCATAATATGATACAGGACTTTCTTGAAAAATATGTAATACTTATAGAATAGGTAGCATCAAGTCTAGCTCCGGAGATTTTTAAAAAATTTATGCAATAATTGGTAGATTATCTGTACCAATTCAATATTTGATAAAGGCAGTTTTTGTTTTTATTTGATTCAGAGTTTGACCACCATCTCCATATAGCCTATTTCAGCATCCCATGCATCCTCAGTGAAGCTATGTAGTCACAACTCTGAAAGAAATATCAACAATCCTGCCTATTTAAGGGAAACCATCGCTACGCAATGATTACACCTTTTGAGACGCAATCCAGCGACATCTCTCGCAATGCGAGGAAAAGTCGAAGAGACGACGAAATTAGGAGAAAGAGAAATGAGGACACTTTGGCCACGCATTTACCTTCTCTTCGTCAAGGAAAAAGGACCGAAAGACAGTTTCTTTTCTATATACTCAAATCTAAGTAAAGATGAAAAAGATAAAGGCAGTTTTTGTTTTTATTTGATTCAGAGTTTGACCACCATCTCCATATAGCCTATTTCAGCATCCCATGCATCCTCAGCGAAGCTATGTAGTCACAACTCTGAAAGAAATATCAACAATCCTGCCTATTTAAGGGAAACCATCGCGATGCAATGATTACACCTTTTGAGACGCAATCCAGCGACATCTCTCGCAATGCGAGGAAAACAACGAAAAGCCTTAGATACAAAGTTTACTACTTTTTAAACAATTAGAATAATTGAAATAAAAATATAATAAACAATATTTTAAATCTAAGACTTTTCGTTAATAAACTGCTTTCTGGCTGCATCCTGTAGCTGCTTTAAATTCAATATTTGTCAAGAAAAGTAAGACAGGTCTTCTTGGAAATTTGCAATAAACATCAGGAATTGATCCATTAATTTAATTATAGCTTATCAGTAGTAATTGCACAAGAGCTCTAAAATTATCGAATTTTTCCCGAGTGACACTTTGACAGTTTTAATTTCACGACTCGAAGGGGAGTGAAATTATGTCAAAGTGTCACGAGGGCAAAAATTCGATAATAATTTTAGAGATCGAGTGCAATTTATTGCGATTATTTCATGAATAAAACTGTTCAAAACCAAAATTTTATTGTAATTTATTTATGTAAGTACAAATTAGTACACTTAGGGCCGGTTGTTCGAACGCTAATCAACATTGATCACTATCAAATACTTAATTACTATGTCACAACTGTCAATGTCAACTTTGGTTGGGTTGCCGAAAACATAATTATTGATGACAATTATGAAATTAGTTAATCAATTATGTTAATAATTGTTATGTTAATTGACTAACTAATCTCATAATTATAATTAACTATGTTTTCAGCAACCCAACCAAAGTTGACATTGACAGTTGTGGCAGTAATTAAATATTTGATAGTGATCAATGTTGATTAGCGTTCGGACAACCGGCCCTAAAACACACAGTTGTTGTAAATATTTGACGGTTGAAAGTCATCACTTTTATAATTTTTAAAACATTGTCATTAATGTCACTGAATGTATTTTTTCGTAGCAACGAAGGGCATCTGACGTAATATACTTGACGACGGGATATTATCAAAAATTATCGGGTATAATATCACAACAGAGTGAGAACAAATTGAAAATAATGCGACAGTTTTTCGAAAATTTGTTGTCTGGCAATAAACACGAGAGCCCGCAGGGCTCGAGTGGCTATTGCCCAATGACAACAAATTTGAGTAAAAATGAAGCATTATTTTCTTATTTATTCTTACTGTCGTGTGATATTCGTAAGATTATTTTTTAATACGTATATTATGGATATTTTCTTAAATGTGACAGTTGTCAAAACTAGGAAACTGGTTGCCATTAAACAGAAACAATCTACTTAAAAAAATTCTATCGGTAATTTTCTACAGTAGATAATTCTCAGTATAATTTTAATCTTATTGGACAGAATTAAACACGTGATCAAATATCTTACTATACGATTGGAAGTTAAAATCATTAAAAAATAATCAGTTTAATTTTTATTTCTGTAGCTTTCTATTGGTCAGAATCTCCTATGAATGAAATAAACGACATTAGTCTGTTATTTAAAGTAGGTAGGTGCGTAAATAACCTATACCAACAGCCAGCGTAGTTGAACAACAGTAATTGATATAAAATATTATTACTTTGCTTTTTACCAATTTTCATTGTAACGAATTTTTTTTCAGTATTAGTTAATATCTAATAGGCCTGGATCCCGCGTACCAAAAAAAAAGTTGATTAATAGCAAGCTGAAAATTTGTTAATAGCTTAACGGTGTCTAGTCGGACTAACTTTGATGTACGGGAACACAGGAACGGGGGAAGTTGTGGAACGTGATTTTAATTGTACGGAACGTGTCACCTGACAAGTTTATGATTGTGAAAACTAGTAGGTTGTTTTAAAGTTTATTCAATAGCAAACTTTTTATAAAGGCGGATCCAGATCAATAAAAATCTGTGTATGTGTTGTAGTTTAAAATACAGAAAAAACATTTGCGGCACAAATTTAAATCTGTTCAAGTATTTTTACGACGTAAATATTTAGTTCGTGTGTTGTACCTCCGAATCCACTTAGCGACAAGTGGATAATCAAGTCCACACTAACATTGCTGTGCGGCGAAGATTGAAAAACCGACAGCACTATGGATAGCGTGCGTTGTTCGTCACGAAAATATTTTTGCGTTAATCTATGCGGCGCACAGTCCACATCAACAAAAATTTCAGCGCACACGAACAAATTTGCGTCAAATACAACGTACAACTTAAATTTTTATTGATGTGGATCCGTCTTTATATGTATGTATATGAAAAATGTTTGTTCGACAAATATTTTGGACATTTTAATAAGTCCAACACGTAGAACATGTTAAATGACTGATTTTTGCATGAGAGTTTAATGAAATGGCAACAAATCAATTGGAAGTTCTGTCCGACAAAATACATGGGACGTTTTCGTAGTCTGACGTTCCAAATTTTTAACCTGTTCCACAACTAAATATTCCCCTCTTCCAGTGTTCCCATACATCAAAGTTTGTCCGACTAGACACCGTTAAGCTATTAACAAATCTTCAGCTTGCTATTAATCAACTTTTTTTTGGTACGCGGGATCCAGGCGAATCCAGGAATGAATTCGGTATAGATGCAGTATGTCTATTGTTTATTTTTTATTTATTTCCTATTCGTACATTAATTTCATAAAGCAGTAAATATTATATTATAGGTAACATTATAAAAAGCAACAAATCTCTATTATGACCATAAAAGAATCAAATTTATATTTTGTTAAATTTTTTATAACAAATTACGTCACTCTCCCGACTCACCACCTATCCTCCAAAAAATTACAAATTTTATAAAAATACAAGCATCTCAAGATCAGTCTCCGTCCCTTATACACTTTATACCACTTGTCGACCACTACCACCCCCTTATCAAACAGTTACACAAAAGAACCCCTATTTTCGCGACGTACTCTTTAACCCTCATCCCTTGTGTAATGCTCAACAACGACTGTTGGCTGATTTTACATTGACCTAATATTATATCGATTCGAAGATGCTTTACCCCCAATCATTTGTTTACAAATATATAAAATGGCAGATTTGAACAAATAACCAATTTCAACCAGCAAGAAACTATCAAAAATATGCTTTTTAGTTGCAATTACTCAAATGATACGCGAGTTTTAAAGAGTTTTTCGTGCTAGCTGTCATTAGTATGAAATTGAACACAGTACTCACCTGATTTTGTGTGAACGTAGTTGAGATACGCTATTTTGTCGACTTCATTAAACGCTTGGGAAACACAAAAATGTTCACGTTTTTGTTGTATTTTTTAAATAATTTTAGGCGGTTTAATAACTGAGAGAATGTACAAACGCCATTGTGGGGGGAGATGGACTAATTTGAGAAGTGTGGCGTCGACGCCTTGACGCAATGCAGTGGCGTTCGCGCTTCAGTGACGTCCGAAGCGGGATTTCACACACGTAAAGTTTCTAGTTAAATAAATGCACTGCAGAGCAGTTACACTTTTATAAATTAATATCTTCTTCTTCTTAAGTGCCGTGCATTTCTACGAAGGCGTCCACCGTACATTGGTTTGTCAGGTGAGATGTAAGTTAGTCAGAATTAAATATTTCTGTTTTTAACAGCATTACGAAGCATTTCACAGATGTGGATTTCTGTCCATTGGCGAATATTACACAGCCATGACATCTTTTTACGTCCCAGGTTGATTTTACCCTCTATCTTTGCTTCGAGTATCAGTTGCTGAAATGTGTATTGTTCTCCTCGTAATATAAGCCCCAAGTATGTAGTCTTCTTACTTTTAACATAATTAAAAAGTTCCCTATCCTGTAAGCCCGCTCTTCTTAGTACTTATTCATTTCTGACTCTGTCCGTCCATGATATCCTAAGTATTCGACGCAAGCACCACATTTCAAAGACTTCAAGTTTGTTAATGGAATTGGCGTCTAACGTCCATGATTCCATTCCGTACAAGAACACGGGCCAAACGTAACACTTTAGCATCTTGTATCGGAGGTTGAAATCCAACTTGCGATAAGTCAGAAATTTACGAAGCCTCAAACAAGCATTTCGAGCTTGTTCTGCTCTGCTCTTTATTTCACTCTCAGGGTCGCAGCCCTCGTTTAGCAGACAACCTAAGTACTTAAATTGCCTGACTTGTTCGACTTCCTCTCCATATATGTTTGCGTTGGGGTAATTAGTTCTACTTATAATCATTGTTTTTGTCTTCTTGACACTAATTTTCAAACCCCGAGCTTCACTTGCAAGAGTGAGATCATTTAAAAGGCATTGAAGATCTTCGATGTTATCTGCTACTATCGCTGTGTCATCGGCATACCTGATATTATTAATAAATATGCCAATAACTTTAATAGGGGAAAGTCGGAATATATTGTCGGATCATCTAGTAGCAACTGCCATATCTATCCGACACAAACGAACGTCGCGTCGGGAGATACTTTACCGGTTGGCAGTTATCGTTTACATGTTTTCGCGTGGTATGATATTCTTTGTGTGTTTGGGAAAATAAGCGATGACTTTTTTCTTGACAGAAATATAGTTTAAATAGTACTTATATCCTTTATTTATTTACCATTTTAAACACTGATATAGTTAGTTTTGCTCGATTCTTTTTCGTTTTTATCAAATTTTGTGTTATGTGGTGAAGTGTATCGTCGTCTAATGGTGCGCATTGCGCACCATTAGCGGCAAGGTATATAAATGCATTTTTTACGTTTTGTGACTGCGTCATAAAACGTAAACAAGCGTTAAACAACCGTCAAAGTAAAGAAAGGGGCAAAGAGAAAACCACAAAATTGAAAAAAGGTACAAAAAGGAAAAAATTTTAACACAATAGCTCCGAAGTTAATTCAGAAAGTGAACTGTGTCATGATGATGAGTTGGACGATGTCGTGTCAGATCAAAATGACTTCTGTGTATTGTGGTGATGGTAGTAAAAAAGACGAGGTATGGTGCAAGTGTTCGATATATTGTCAATGGTCTCATGCCATGTGTATACGACAGGATAGTACTACAGAAGGATATATTTGTGACTTCTGCAGTACTTAGATTTTTTTTTAAATATCTGTAACTTGGTTTCTTATCTTTTCCATATACCGTGCCCTGGAATAATTAAGTGTTACCCACCCTTATTAACTTATTTATTTTTAGGACATAAGCAAAACGCTTGGACAGGTCAATTTTTAAAATAATCATAGTATATTATAGCATCAATGTTTCGAACTTTACGCAATCCCTCTTCAGGTGACAGGCATAACTTTGAGTTTTTTAAAATGGGAAATTACATCATGTGAAGCCTCATTTAAAAGCTTTTGAAATACTGATTACAAAAATGTATAACACTTTTTTCCTATTTGAGAGCGTAGGCGCAAAATTTCGATCGAATTCTTTTTAAACGCAATCATGTTTTTCGAAATCTCTTAGTGACAAAATCCCTTACAGACAAATTGCAGGTCTTTGTTAACAAATGTCTACGAAGAATTGTGCGTATTTTCTGGCCAAACACCATTAGAAACGAAGATCTGCTACATCTGACCCAACAAAATAGGGTAGAAAATGAAATAAAATCCAGAAAGTGGGGGTGGATAGGTCACACACTCCGAAAAGATAGTTCCAGTATTGCAAAAACTGCCCTAGAGTGGAATCCCCAAGGAAAAAGAAGAAGAGGTCGCCCAGCACAAACTTGGAGAAGATCCATCATGGACGAGATAAGAAGTCAAGGAAAGTCTTGGAATGAGGTGAAGGCCCTAGCGCAAAATAGAACCCGATGGCGCGTCTTCACTGAAGCTCTATGCTCCACTTAGGAGTTCAAAAACATTATATATGTTTTTCGCATCCTGAGTAAACTAATAAGTATTTTTGAAAAATTTAAACGCAGATTGAAAGATTACAATATTGCGGAGGGCTAATAGTCCCTTAGAATAAACAAAAAGTTTCTTTTGAATGATATATTTGAAATTAAAAATCAGACTAAATTTTCTCTTTTTTTCACCTCTGTGACTTCTTAAAATAAACATTATAGAAGTTCTCAGGGACTTTCTACCCTTGATAATACTGTAATATTTCATTCTGCGTTTAAATTTTTCAAAAATACTTATTAGTTTTCTGAGGTTTCGAAAAAAAAATGAATGCATTTAAAAAGAATTCGACAGAAATTTTGCAACTACGCTCTCAAAAAGGATTAAAGTATTATACATTTTTGTAATCAGTATTTCAAAAGCTCTTAAATGAGGTATCACATAATGTACTTTCCCACTTAAAAAAATTGTGCCTGTCAACTGAAGAGGGATCGTGTAAAGTTCGAAACATTGATGCTATAACATACTATGATTATTTTAAAAATCGACCTGTCCGAGCGTTTTGCCTATATCCTAATAATAAATAAGTTAATAAGGGGGGGGGGTAACACTTATTCCAGCGCACTGTATTTGTTTGTTCCTTTAATATTTATGTTCAATAAGCTACATTTTCGAAGGTTATTTTTAAGTTCTATTATTGAGCACAGTTATCCGACATATGCGCACCATTAGCCGAATAGGGTGGGTAATTGTGAGCATTACACTAATTGTGAAAACTGAAGTGTTTCAAGTTTGTGAAATATCCTGAATTAGCCTTAGGTGCGCACCAATAGCCGACTCTCCTCTACTCTTAACAGAGTCTTCACTGCTTCTGTGAAGGCTCTCTCGACGTATAAATTTAATAACATCGGAGACAATATACAACCTTGCCTTACTCCTTTTTTAATTGAGAAATCTTCTGTTTCGTTGAAATTTTGAAGATATACTGTTGCCGTCAGGTTCCAATACAGATTGGCGATAATTCTTATGTTCTTGGCATCCAATCCCAATTCCAGTTCGTGTTGTACATTATCGAATGCTTTCTCATAATCGATTAAACAGATAAAAACATCTTTCTTTGATCTAATCAATTCTGTATTAATGTTTGGATATTAAAGATCGCTTCTCTCGTCATCATCATTACGTGGCTCGACAATCCGTTGTGGATCTTGGCCTGCTCACAAAGAAGTCGCCACTCCTGTCGATTCCTGGCAACCATTCCCTCCATCTTCTGAACCTGAGAATCTTTAATTCTTCTTCCACATCATGAATCCATCTTCTTCGTGGTCGTCCTCTACTTCTTGGTCCCTCTGGTCTTGAAAATGTTAATTTCTTCATGTATTCGTGATCTGACATCCTAGCAATGTGTCCAGCCCATCTAAGTATCTGCACTTTAACGAATTTCTCACGCTTCTCTCGTGCCAAGTCCATTTTTGAAACTAAACTGACTCCAGCCACTGACCTCTTCACATTTTTTAAATAATCTAGTGCTAGTGTGTAGTATTCTCAACAAAAGTTTTAAAAAGTGACTCATTAGGCTTATTAGTCGGTAGTTCTTGCATAAGTTCGCACTTTGTGTTTTGGATAGGGCGATAAAAAATGTAGAGCGAAGCCAATCTTTTGGAATCTGGCTCGTATCGCAGATGTTAAAGGGCTTCACAATAATGTCTAGGTATCCTTCAAAATACTTGGGCCATACAAATAGTCTCCCAGTTGTGGTGGCTTTTGTGTTCTGTGATCATTGAACAAATTGTTTATAGTTTCCAAGTATTAAGTATTTCGCTAGGGTCCGTTATTAGTTCATTTTGGTCATTATGTTTTTAGTGTGCCAGTGACGTGTTTTTCATTAATTTTCTTTAAAATTAATACCTATCAGTTGGTATTAAATAAACAGTCAATTTTATTTATTCGAAAATAAATTATTTTACACAATTATTTTACTTTACAGGATGTCTTTGGGACATAGTTTTAATTGCGAAATTTTACTTCACGTTTCGAGTTCCAAATAGTGAAACTTGGTGTAACAATATTAATACTTTAGAATGATTTTCTTTAATTTTGGATAGAAAATTTTAATGCCGATGGAAAAGTATTGTTTTTTTAAATTTGGTGACATACCGATATCTTTATGTAAAGTTTTTTCTTCTCCCTTTATATAGTTGGCGGGTTATTGCTTCTATGGAAGACTGGCAGTCAGTTTACAACATCCGAAGTCCAAAAGACTGACAGACGAAGAATATAAAAATCAAGAAATGCACAATTTGAAAAACAGCGTTAAGAAAAAACAGCTTCTCGACATACATACATCATCGAAAAGTATCAGAATGTTGTAAAAAAGAATTAAGGACCCAACAAGAAACGAAAAACCGATTGGAAAAATCATTCTACCATAATTATGTGAAGGGTATAAATAGCAGAGAAAATATGAAGAGTGTTCAGAAATCACAAAATGGAAACGATATTTCATACGGACAAAAAGTATCCACTATTAAACCATCCGCAAAAACAAAAATATCGTTAGAAAATCAAGGAGTAGGTATGCGAGATTCCATGTAGGGACTGTGACAAATCGTACATCGGACATAATAATCGAAGAATCCATATTAGACGGGAATCAGTGGCGTACTGAGCATGGTTCCGCGGCTTCCGTGGAACCAGGGCCCGGGCCCCGCAGGGGCCTGCTCTAACGCACTTTTTGCTTCTTCTGTTTCTAATTTGATGGGGGCATTTCGAAATACACAAGTACACACTAGGAAATGTAATTGCTTAATAAATTTTAATTTTTGTGTAGGTACTTAGGTACCCCAATAATAAAAACGAAGAATACCTATTCATTAAAAAACAAAATTTATTAAAGAACACAGGGAACTGGATAAGTCCGGAATTGGATGAACTAACTAATTCTAAGCAACTTTTTTTCTATATTTTCCCAAAAATAAGTAAATACTTTTCGAGTTATTTGCGGGTGAAAATATTTAGTCTTCAACAAAAAACACCCTTTTCAGGCGGGTTTTCGCAAATAACCCAAAAAGTAAGTATTTTAACAAAAAATATACTATCAGCAAAAATATAGCTTATAAAAAAGTGAAAAAATGGTAGTCTGTAGACCCAGTAGAAGCAGAGTTGTAGCTAATGGAAAGTGGGTTCTTATTAGTCAAATTCCAAATTGAATATTTCAACGTGAAAACTAATTTGAACTTTTTTTTAAAGTATTTAAAAAAACTTTATTATTATTTTAACATCAAAAGTAAGTTACAATCAAAAAATGTAGGTCCTTTTTTTGTTGGTAAAAAAATCGTGAAAATCACTTCCTAATAATTAGCATCCGAAATAAAATTAATCATTACCGCTTCACAAATTACTTTACTTATGTATTGTTTATAAGATCTGTAAGATTCATTGGTTCAAAGTGCTTATTTTTGAAAAGGATGTAGTTAAATGGGCTTAAACGAGTCACTAATCACGAGTGTATGCAAAATTTTGAACAGCCATATCTTAACCAATTTTTGTCTTCAGGAAAACAATAAGCCCAAAATACGCATAATAGCAAAACATATTTATACTTTTTTACTACTTGAGATTTTTGGTATCACCAATATCTTAAAAGGGACCAACTATATTTTGAACGTTACATGCTTAATTTTAATGCTAGAAACTTAAAAAAACCAAAAAATAAAGCTTTTAAGCACTTTTAAAAAGGTATGATGAATTTTTCCCGAAAAGTGCTTCATTTTTTGGTTATTCCACGTTGAAATATTCCGTTTGAAATTTGACGAATAAAAACCTACTTTTCATTAGTTACCTACAACTCTGCTCCTACTGAGTCTACAGACTTCGTATATATAGGTATACCATTATTTTTTCACTTTTTTATAAGCTGTATTTCTACTAAGAATATTTTTTTCGATGAAATACTTACTTTTTGGATAATTTGAAAAAACCGTCTGAAAACGTGGTTTTTTTGTTGAAAAATGAACATATTCACTCTCAAATGACTCGAAAAGTATAGACTAGTGAAAAAACTCTATAGAACTCAAGTTGCTTAGAATTAGTCAGTTTACCGAATTTCGGACTTATCTTGAACGTATGTTTTTCACCTCTGAGGGGGCAGGCGTGGGGGTGAAACTCACCTCCAGGGCAAAAGCACACATCGGCACAATATCACTTTTTTTCTTTGGCATGTAGCTATGGGTATGCCAAATCCGTGAGTAAATGGACTATAAATGAGCTTGAGTTTTTATAAATATACAGGGTGTCCCGAAAAGATTGGTCATAAATTATACCACAGATTCTGGGGTCAAAAACAGGTTGATTGAACCTCACTTACCTATATACAATAGTGAACACAAAAAAGTTACAGCCCTTTAAAGTTACAAAATAAAAATCGATTTTTTTTCATATATCGAAAACTCTCAGAGCTTTTTTTATTGAAAATGGACATGTGGCATGTTTATGGCAGCAACATCTTAAAAAAAATTGAAGTGAAATTTGTGCGCTCCATAATAATTTTATGGGGGTTTTGTTCCCTTAAACGCCCCCCAAACTTTTGTGTACGTGCAAATTTTAATTATTATTGTGGCACCATTAGTTAAACAGAATGTTTTTAAAAAAATTTTGCCTCTTAGTACTTTTTCGATAAGCCTGTGTTTATCGAAATATTTTGAATATTTGTCGAATTCACCACATATTTGTATATGGTTAAGTACGATTATAGAGACCTGTTAATAATCTGAAAATTTATTTATAATTTACATTTTTGAAAAAGAAGCTACATCTCGATAAAAGGTGACTTATGAAAAAAAGACTAAGAGGCATAAGTTTTAAAAACACTGTGTGTAACTAATGGTACCACAATCCACAATAATAGTTTAATTGGAACGTACACAAACATTTGGGGGGTTTAAAGGAACAAAACCTCCATACAATTTTTACGTTAATATATTGAAAAAGAAGCCGCATCTCGATAAAAACTGGCTTATCGAAAAAATACTAGGAGGTAAAAAAGTTTTAAAAACGTTGTGTTTAACTAACGGTACCACAATAATGAATTAATTGGAACGTACACAAAAGTTTGGGGGGGGGGGGGTTTAAGGGAACAAAATCTACATAAATTTTTATGGGGTGGACAAATTTCACTATAATTTTGTTTTAACATGTTCTTGTCATAAGAATGATACATGTCCATTTTCAATAGAAAATCTCTAATAGTTTTCGATATATTGAAAAAAATCGATTTTCATTTTGTAATTACAAAGGGCTGTAACTTATTTTATGAGCACATTTGTACTAAGGTAAGTTAGATTCAATCGAACTATTTTTGACCCCAGAATATGTGGTATAATTTATGACCAATCTTTTCGGGACACCCTGTATAATATTTATATTTTATGATATATTTATGATAAATTACAATGATGATTATGATATATGATGATATATGATGATTTGTATATTTAATGTTTGCAAAAACTTTTGATATACAATATGATTTTTATTGGGCGAGCGGGCCCGCGTCCCAACTGGAACCAGGGCCCGCTGATCTATCAGTACGCCACTGGACGGGAAGAACATCGAAATGCCATGGAAAGAAGAGAAAAAACGTCGTCCCTTGCACAACATGTCATTGTATCAAATACTGAATATTAAATACAATAAACCTGAACCAAACGACGATGACTAACATTGAAATTAAAAGAAAACGTGAATATACCTACCTATACATGTAGATATATACACTCATGGACAAAAATATGAAATATTTTGAAATTATCATAGGAAAGTGAAATTTTTGTGCTGCAATCCTTAGCTCTCCTAGTCTAGAGAGTGTAAAGGAGACGGCATTTAAAAAAATAGAAGGGCAGTATTTAAAGTATCTGCCAAAGGTGCTGTCTCCTTTAAGAAGGTTGGCTATTATCAGAGCTACTTTCACCATTGATACTGCTATCCAAAACAGCTCAACAGAGTTACAATTGTACCATTGTCACAAATTGTTAAGCCAGGATATATGTCATCGGCCTATGCCTCTTCTGTCCAGTATCTTTCCCTATACAGAATAAGCCAAATAAAAACGGAACATATGCAGTTAATACAGTGTATCGGAACTACCTACGCTTGAAATAGTCGACCAATATAAAAGTTTGGCACACATAAATCAGCAACTCAACTACCTGTCTCCTTTTAGGCTAAGGCTACAGCCAGACAAGCGACAATTTACGGCGCCATTAGAGCAGTAAAATGAAGCGCGAAAATGGGTCCCGCGGTGAGTGTAGTGGATGGCCAGACTGAGCTGTAAAATATCGCGAAGCAATATCGAACGGGTTCATCTTCGGCGTCGTGTCGCAAACAAATGGATCTGGGTCCAAATTTGTAGCTCATCTAGCTACAACCACGACCAAAACACTGTATTTACATCTCGCGACACGCCGTAATTTACATCCCCGTCTGGCCATGCTTTTTACTGCAGTTACTGTTACAGCGCCGCAAGAGCAGTAAAATTAAGCGGCAGTAAAAAGCATGACCAGATGGGGATGTAAATTACGGCGTGTCGCGAGATGTAAATACAGTGTTTCGTTCGTTGTTGTGGTTAGATGAGCTACAAATTTGGACCCAGATCCTTCTTCCCATGACCCATTTTCGCGCTTCATTTTACTGCTCTTATGGCGCCGTAAATTGTCGCTTATCTGACCGTAGCCTTAGCCTAAAAGGAGACAGGTAGTTGAGTTGCTATGATTTATGTGTGTCAAACTTTTATATTGGTCGACTATTTCAAACGTAGTTCCGATACACTGTATTAACTGCGTATGTTCCGTTTTTATTTGGCTTATTCTGTATACAGTGAGCACGTAAAAGTTGGAATAAATTCATTTTTTCGTAAATGGCCATTTTGGAAATAAATCCCGAAACAGGTCAATTTTTATTTTTAAATTATGATTTTTTGGCATATATATCACTATATAGTGACGTCATCCATCTGGTAGTGATGACGCAATCGATGATTTTTTTAATAAGAATAGGGGTCATTTTGAAAGGTTATTTACAGTAAAATAAACATTAACATAATTATTTATACAGGATGTCCAAAAAATTGTTATTAATTGGCTCAAAAAGATTAAGAATTCATGTAATTTATTTAACTCAAAATACATTTACTGCTGTCAGAAAACAAGGAAAAAATGTCATTTTGTTTACTTATTAACTATTTGTATGTTACTCAGTGTACCTGTTTATAGTTATATTAAAACTTCTAAAACTTATTTTGAACATTATTTCCATCAAGAGTATTTCCGACTTTCCGTTTTCTATATATGGCTTTATATGCACCACGTAGTATGAACTAACGGGACTTTTTTTACATTCTCATGAAATCAGTTTTGGAAGACCTTATATAGAGATTGGCTACAATATTATAAGAAATGTTATTTATTTAGTGAATATTTTCATTAATATAGTAACCACATGTGATCATATCGATGTCGTAACACATTGAATCAATGTAAACGTCCATTATTTTAGTGTAAATATTTTATTATATCTACGTACTCATACGACGAAACAATGTAAAATAGTTTTTAATTCAATAATTACATTCACTGATATAATGCCTATATTTCACTGTATCAATGTACCGATACATTGATTCTTAACTAAATAGAAAGTACATTGAATGTATGTACTAATTCATAAAAATTAATGTTTTTGAGCATTAGTTAATGTATCTACTTACATTGGACCAATGATACTGATCTTTGGACGAAAATTAATGCTCCCTGTTTTTGAATCAATGTTTTTTTCATTATATTTACGTACTTTTTTGGTTCAGTGTTCTTTTTGAGCCTATTAATTAAATTTTTTTGGACACCCTGTATAAATAATTATGTTAATGTTTATTTTACTGAATAGAGAATTAAATAACATTTCAAATGAGCTAGCACACGACTCCTATTCACATTTAAAAAAATCAACGAATACGTCATCAGGACCAAACGTCACTAGTAATGATATACCTATATGCCAAAAAATATTAATGTAAAAATAAAAATCAACCCGTTTCGGGATTTATTTCCAAAATGAATCCATTTACGAAAAAATGAATTTATTCCAACCTTATCGTGCTTACTGTATAAAGATCTATAACAATATCCCATCGCCCATCCTCTCAGGACATAACCCAGATATACTACACTTTTCTTATTTAAATTGTATTTAATATTTACGTTTCCTTGTTTATTTACGTTTTATTAGATACATACAGTGTGGGCCAAAGAAAACAGTCCACCTCGATATTTGACAGTAGTTACTAGATTTTAAGTAAATCGCGAAGCAGGTCGATTTTTGATCTAAGGGGTACACATTTTTACAGTACATATATCTGTCATTTGCTAACCCCCTCCCTCCACTTCCCCCACTCTTTATTTTTAAATAGGGAATAGGGATCGTGTGCTAGCTCATTTGGAAGGTTATTGAATTCTCTATTCAGTAATATTAACATTGACATAATTATTTATACAGGGTGTCCAAGAAAAATTATTTTGAATTAAATTAATTGACACAAAAAGAAGAGTGTATGTAATTTATTTAACTCAAAATACATTCTACTGCTGACAAAAAAACAGAAAAAAATGTTTATTTGATAAATAAACATTGTTTGTTGCTTAAATTCAATATTCAACCTACCAAGAAGCAGATGGGTGGCAGCTTGAACACTGAAATCAAGCGAAAAGCAATGTTTATTTATCAAAAAACATTTTTTTCTGTTTTGTGACAGCAGTAGAATATATTTTGAATTAAATAAATTACATACATTCTTCTTTTTATGTCAATTAATTTAATTAAAAAATTTCATTCTTGGACACCCTGTATAAATAATTATGTTAATGTTTATATTACTGAATAGAGAATTGAACAACCTTTTAAATGAGCTAGCACACGACCCCTATTCCCTATTTAAAAATAAGGGGTGGGGGAAGTGGAAGGGAGGGGGTTGACAAATGACAGATGTATGTACCGTAAAAATGTGTCCCCCTTAGATCAAAAATCGACCTGTTTCGACATTTCCTTAAAATCTAATAACTACTGCCAAATATCGAGGTGGACTGTTTTCTTTGGCCCACACTGTATAAAAATGATACATAAAGGATATAGAATTATTATTCTACGTCTTAGCCGAGATTATCTAGTTTCGCATAAAAAATATTTATAAAAATATAATCCAAACAAATATTCAAAAAATATTTGACAAATCATATATTTTATTGTATCAATATTCTAATTGGTTTTTCATTCAAAGCTCCTAAAAGTAACAATGTTTTGTTACATAATATAATTACATAATTAAATATAAACTTCACTTACTAATATAAAATCACTTACCTACTAATATAAAATGTATGCACACTAATTTTATTTATATTAACAAACAAACAAATTTTCAATCCGTACCAGATTTATTTACTAAAAATATACTTATCTAATTTTAAAATTGAATAAGTATTGAATATGAGATATGCAATCTAAGGATTGGATCAAAAATTTATCAGCCCTACCCGATAATTGTATAGAAACAAATATAGAAAGCTAATCGAGCAGTTTAAAGAAAATATTGTAATGGGGCAACTTATCGATGCAACAGTTACGAGATATACCTTTGGCACAGAATACCAATCAGGGAAGACTGGAAGGAAGGACATACAAGCGGTAGCTACCTGGTATACTGATAACTCAAAACATCGAAGCGTATAGAAGCCGGCATAGTACGGACAAAGCCAGGGATACATTTCTCGGTAAGTCTATCTAAGGATGTCACAACTTTCCAAGTGGAAATAACGGCAATCTATCATTGGGCAGAAGAAAGAGAAAGGCAGAAAAGAACGTATACCGTTCAATTGCCATCTTTACAGATAGCCAGGTAGCGCTTAAGGCACTCAATTCTGTAGTAGTATGGCACTAAGTATACTAGGAGATCGTAGCAAGGTTACGGTATCCTAGATATCGAAGCATTAGGGTCATAAGGGCAATGAAAAATCAGAGGAAAAGGCCAAACGAGACCATCATGAATGCCATTTGTTGTTGTCATGTTGGCGTTGCAGCGGCAGTAACAGGAACGGCTACAATAAGGAAGTGGGTAGCTTACAAACCTCTAGAATGGTGGAAGAATTCACTAGGACAAAGACAGGCTAACCGCCAAACAGTTCATTATACAGGGTGTAACAAAAATCCATCCATCCAATGGCACTACAGCCCAAATCGAGCCTTGGCCTCCTTCAACAAGCTTCTCCAATCATTTCGATTTACCGCTGTTCTTTTCCATGAACGCGTTCCCAGGAAGTTCCTGGCATCCTCATCGACTTCGTCTTCCCATCTCTTTTTAGGTCTTCCAACAGGTCTTTTTCCCCGCATTCTTGCATTTAGCAATTTTCTGGGGATTCTATTCTCATGCATGCGGACCACATGCCCTGCCCACCGTAATATCTGCAGTTTAGTGTAACAAAAATAAAGGTCATCAATTAAACCACATATTCTGGGACCAAAAATAGATTGATTGAACCTAACCTACCTTAGTACAAATGTGCACATAAAAAAAGTTACAGCCCTTTGAAGTTACAAAATGAAAATCGATTTTTTCCAATATATCGAAAACTATTAGAGATTTTTTATTGAAAATGGGCATGTGGCATTCTTATGGCAGGTGGCAAGATTATCTTACAAAAAAATTACAGTGAAATTTGTGCAAATATAAAAATTTTATGGGGGTTTTGTTCCATTAAAGCCCCCCAAACTTTTGTCTACGTTCCAATTAAATTATTTTTGTGGTACCGTTATTTAAACACAATATTTTTAAAACTTTTTTGGCTACTAGTACTTTTTCGAAAAGCCAGTTTAATCGAGCTATTTTGAATATCTTTCAAATCCACCACATATTTGTATGTGGTTACGTACGATTATGTAGAGACCTGGTAATACATTTTTTATAATTTACATTTCTAGTTATATTTTGAAATATATTAAAAAGAAGCCACATCTCGATAAATGGTGGCTTATCGAAAAAATACTAAGAGGCAAAAAAGGTTTAAAAACACTGTGTTTAACTAATGGTACCACAATAATAGTTTAATTAGGAACGTACACAAACATTTGGGGGTTTAAAAAACAAAACCCCCATAAAATTTTTATGTAAAAACATTAAAAATGAAGCCGCATCTCGATAAAAACTGGATTATAGAAAAAGTTCTAAGAGGCAAAAAGTTTTTAAAAACATTGTATTTAACTAACGGTACCACAATAATAATTTAACTGGAACGTACACAAAAGTTTGGGGGGAACAAAACCCCCATAAAATTTTATGGGGTGCACTTTATAACTATAATTTTTTTGTAAGATGTTCCTGCCATAAGAATGCCATATGTCTAATTTTAATAAAAAATCTATAATAGTTTTCGATATATTTGAAAAAATCGATTTTTATTTTGTAACTTCAAAGGGCTGTAACTTGTTTTATGTGTACATTTGTACTAAGGTGAGTTAGGTTCAATCGATTTATTTTTGGTCCCAGAATATATTTAGTTCATGACCTGTATTATTGTTACACCCTGTATAACAGTCGCCAAAATTTACGGCAGACCTAATAAGCAAAGACAGGAAACAGTCAAAGCCATAGTAGGTCTGCTAACAGGACACTGTAAGCTGAATAGGCAGTTGAAGCTGATAGAATTGACAGATGATGACCTATGCAGCCACTTAGAAGAAGAAACAGTACAGCACATTTTATATCAGTGTGACAGCCTGGGAAGTGTGCGGTTCTTTGCATTAGGCGAAGAAAAGCCACCGGCTAAGAGCTACATAAAAGGTTAAGTCTCGGTTATTAGACTTTTTAAAAAGGGTCAGGCTAGAGAATTTAGTAATCAAGGGCTAGAGGACCACAATAGATATGAAAAGATCGCAGTGGAATAAGCTAAAAACCCACCTTATTGACTCGATCTGGATACAAATAAAATTTTCTTTTAGTTTTTTTGGTTAGGTGAGTTTAGGTTAGGCTAGGTTATGTTAGAAATTATTAAGACTGAGCTCTTTTTTAGAGTTCCTTTTAAGTTTTTAGTAGCTAGACAACAATTGGTATATACAAAATAGATATTTATGAAGCAGTTCGTGAAGTATGCTTTTTGCGAACGCACGCGATGTTTAGAGCACGAGCGACAACGGACCGAGTGCTATACATCGCGTAAGTTCGCAAAAAGTACTTCATGCACAGTTTCATACAATATTTTATCTACGATAAACAAATAAAAAAAACTGTAACTCTTCCTCACTGGTATTCATTTCTATTCTTCAATTTTTAGAACTCTACAATTTAAAAATTCTAATTTCTTTCAAACCACAAAACTGTCAAAATTTTTGTTGTAATTTATTGCTCATTATGTCATCACCATGACAACGCGAAAGTTAAGGATATTTGATTATATGAAACTATGTCAAAATCAGTGCGAAAAAGTAAATGCCATTTAAAATACATTGTTACTTCACGCACTGCTATCTATAATGACAGTTTTCACAAACTAAAAACTTATACATAATATGACATAGAATAGATAAATTCTATTTTTACTGCTGTTTTATTATCCTTTTATTATTATTCTGCAGTTTAATACCTATACCTATTTGTCTAAAAAAATCTCCGTTCGCAAAATTAAGGGTACGATACCTTACCACTTTTTGTACGTCTACTAGGCAGATTGCAGATCTCTCTAAGAGATAATAAATAAAAAAATATATTTCCAAGTGATTTTTGGTAAATGAGCAGTTATGGATATGCCAGAGGAAGGTAAGCTCCAAATATTGAACAATTTTTTAAAATCTTACCCTTCTAGAACTTCAATCAAAAATAATCCAATTGTTTGCATAGTTTTCAATATAAAAACAAATTATTTTAGTTACTCTCTACTCATCGATACTGCATAAGATTTATTTCATATTACAGATTAGTACATCTACTTTCATAAACATTTTTCAAAGTTTTCACAAAATAAAATAAAAATGAAAATACTGTGAGTAGTACAAGCTGATTTATGAATTTGTCATTGTCTGGCATATCCATAACTGCCCCTTTCACAAAAATCATTTAAAATATAGAAGTAAAAATATTGCAAAGCGTACAAAAACCTGTAGTAAAATCTCAGACTAAACGCAAACGCTGCCAAAACGTGTTACGAAGTGATTACGTTATCTACAACTACCAGGTTTAGGGACAGGGATCGACCCAAAATGCTAGTTTTTGAAATTTCCATTTTTGGCCAGCTTCTTATGTAAAATACCACTCTGTGAGTCGTTTACTACCACCAGTTCCTCTCATTTGCAAATTTCTTCCTGAGGTTTTTACTTAAGTACTTCAATAATTGCAGTATCTCTATTAATATTAACCATATTTCTACAAATTGAATAAGGACTCTTTTTATGTTTCAACTCATTGTTTCTCTATTTTTTCCTAAATAAACCTCCTTTCTCACCATAGAACTCTAGTTATATTTAGGTTTTTCACAGCTTTTAAATAATGTAAGGATACATGCTTCAATAACGTTTCTATTCTCGTTTCATCTTATAGGCAATATTTTGGTGCATTGAATCATTTAAAAACCAAACCTTCACAAAAACAACAAATTAAAATATAAAAATTTAATTCGAGATTCGCAATAAATTCCATATTTTATATAAAATCGTTTTTTGAAACAAATTACGTTTTAACAAAACAAACATTAGACCTTGTATCACAACCTTCATACTCCTTTATGTTTCCAATAGAATCCACCTTATCTTCTTTAATACAAGCACATCTGTATTTTTTTGAATTCACCTCATAATACTGTCTAGGCAGGCCAACCCAATCTCTCGAAATTCCTCCACTAAAACATAAATCAAATAAATAGTGTTCTAGATATTGAAATAAAGTATTATCTTTTTATATACAATAGTAAACACTACTCGTTTCTACTACGAAATACAACTCGTTTCTATGTCGGTCCATTTATCTAAGAAAATGTCCAGTAAATGGGCACGATCAGCGCAGCAAGTAAGTTTAAGTTGCTATGAAAGCAAGGCCGCGACCCAAACGGGGCTAGTACATAGATGTAGAGTACCTATATACAAAATATCTTTCAGGTATGGAAAGGTCTACAAGCCATACAGCACCTTCATCTACAATCTACATCATCGACGCAGGCATGACGACGCCAGACAGTGTTCAAAATTGGTCAAAACGTGATCGAAACTAAATTTGTTTAAACTAAAAGTTATCTCGCTGAAAACTTGGAATATTTGAGCTATTATACCGTATAACGAGTATATATATAATAGGGGTCGTTTTTTTAGTTTTCATCCCTTCATTAGGAGGTGAACCACTTAAAAAATATCGTTATACAGGGTGTTTCATTAAGAATGTCCAATCTTTCAGTTGTAGATTCTAGACCTCAAAATATTAGGATTTAACCCAATTCACTTAAATAAAATGTGGCCCCTTACAGAGTTACAGGGTGTTTTATTTAAAAATTTAAAAACTATTTTTGCTCAGTGGTTTAAAACTTTTCGACGTATCCTTTTCATACTTCGTACAAAGTGTAGGTACTGTACACCCTATAAAATTATGTTAAACAAACGTTTCTGGCTATTACCAGAGGCGTACGACAGGGGACAGTGAATGGTTGACCCTTCCCAAATTCTACGCCACTGACGGAAATGCCATTTTAGCGCAATGTTTCGATTCTCCAATACTCTCTATGTAAATAACATACACTTCATTCGCAACGATAAAGTCATTAGTTTTCGAGATATTTGAAGTTAAACATGTAACGGCACAGATATTTGATTAATGTATTGTGCCGCTTAATTTTAAACTTCAAAATTGATTTTAGAGATATTTAATATCTCTAAAATCAATGATTTTAACGTTAAGACTGAAGAGTATATTATTCATTTATAATGATAAAATCATAAGTTTCGAGATATTTGAAATTAAAAATTCAGCAGCACAATACATTAATCAAAATATCTGTGCCGTTATCTACTTTTTTAAGTTCAAATATCTCGAAAACTAATGATTTTATATTATATTATATATATTTTATATTATAGAGAGTATATTCTCTATTGTGGAATAGCACTACTTCATCAAAACTAAAATCTCTTTTCGTAACTCTAACAAATAACATGTGTTTGACATACATGTAAACAATACGTACGAGTGCAATTATTAATTCAGACCAAATGCTCGTGGCGCTCGATGCAAACTTATGCGCAATGTACTCAGTTGCGCACCTTTGCGCAGTTTGTCTTATATATATTTTTATTCCTTACATTGTAATCTTTCATTTAGTGAAGGATTTAATGTGGCACAAGATGGCACAATAAACGTAATACGCTGTCAAACATTAATTTTATCAAAATTTGTATAGGTTTTTAGACAGCCGATTATATCAAAATCAAAATCACCTTTCCGGGAAGCTAACTATGCTATTTTAATCTTTAAAGTATGTACTTTTATCTTAAATAATTACTTTTATATTAGCTATCCACATAAATGAAGTAATATTCCAACTAATAAAAGGCCTCTGAGGATTTAAATTTGATGTATAAAATTATATTGAATTTTGTACTTTTGATCATTAATACATCTGGCCCTAACAAACATAAAAAATCAATTTTTGCTGAGAAGTTGCATCATGACTAGTACAAACAAACCCCTTAATTTCGGCATTCTCAGATTTATTTTTTTTGTACTTACGATCACGTTTCCTTCAATTTTGAACACTGTGCGCCATGGTTGTTTTTTATAGGAATCTAGGTTTGATTATTTGATATAAATTTTAAATACATATTAAACCTTTAATTTTTTCTTAATTTCTGTTATGATTGCTATGTTTATCCTGTTTCCCTTTTAATTGTTCGTTAAACTTCTTATCCGACGCCCTGAGGGGCAATAAGGATTATGAGAAAGAAGATGAAGAAGTTAAACTTCTATTCGTTCCGACCCAATCTTGTACTTCCATATCGCTATTTTTAATCTTTTCGGTATATCAAATCGTTTGTCCTTTACTAGCTGTATTCTTCTTCCTAAGATCCTTGCCAACATAATAGCCTAGCGTTCAAGTATGTAATTCTCCTGTTTCTACCACTAAGTAATCCAAAAATGTAGAGAAACATTATTACTCCAGATATACGAAAATGTCACTGAACCTCTAAAAATCATACCAACAAGCTGAATTTTGAGGAGAATGTCAATTTTTGGACGACAAAAAGATGCAAAAAAGTTTGTCAAACCTACCCCCGGGCTTCCTTTTCCGCGTAGTGGGGGGGGGGGGACGTAAAACATCGATTTACCAAGAATATAGAAAAAAAGATTATATGTATTTATGTCCGCACGTAAGAAGTTATCATTCTTTGGCGTCATTAAAAAGTAGCTTTTTTAATTTTTTTTTTAAACGAAAGAAAAAAAATTTCTTAGATAATAATCTATTTAATGATTTTTATAAAAACAAAAATAATTGAAAGATGAAGTTAGTTTTCAATCCTAATAGCAAAATTAATAATATTGAAAATATTAAAAATATTACTAAAAGATTTTTAAATTGAAAACTTATTGGTACATTTCCCTGGTGACACCTCCAAGGCTTCTACAATTTGCAAGCCAAATGGATGCTGCAGTGAAGACAAAGGGAAGGAATTCTACACTATGCAATTCACAACCCCCGTCTGCAGCTCGGTAATATTCCAACGGAAAATGCACCTGGTTACTCTACGGAGTAATACGACTATAAAATAAAAATGTATACCATTTTTATTCAGTTGCAATGCGAAGGCAAAATAATCTTACTTTTCAATTAGAATACGGAGCGCAGTCCAGTCTGAATCGCGATTTTCGGCTCTTATTGGAGCCTCATCGGAAAGAACGTAGGCACTGTTCTCCATGGAGAACCATGGAGGTTTTCCTGCGCTCCGTATTCTAATTGAAAAGTAAGATTGTTTTGCCTTCGCATTGCAACTGAATGAAAATGGTATACATTTTTATTTTACAAAAATAATTATTTACAATGTAAATAAATTATACATAAGTACCGACAGATAACCTCAAATATATAAATGCACTAAAAACAGTGTATTAAAACCACTTTTACCACTAATATTCAAAATAAATATATTTAATAATAAATTATCAGTAAATATCTATCACTGTCGTATGTATAATTGAATTAACAAAAACACCTTCTTCTTCTTTTACTTCTTGGAGATCTTTCGATCTGTTTAATTCTGAAGCTGCCTCTGGTTAATTTCCTGGGAGGTAGATTGCCAACTATCCCTACATCTTTTAGGTGATCTTCCGAGGGGTCTTGAACCGGGCGGGTTGTTTTCTAGGGCAATTTTGGGAGTCTATTCTGATCCATTCGTCTTACATGGTTGTACCACATCCTCTTGCACTGCCTTCCCCATCTTACAATATCTTGAATTTTACATTGCTCTCTAATGTCTGTATTTCTTACTCTGTATCTTCTTGTTTTCCCCACAATTGTTCTTAGGGTTTTTCATTTCGGCAACTCTTAGCACCTGTTTCGTTTTGTTGGTGTCTTCGCGCACTTCTATGCCATATGTCATGATCGGTCGTATGCAAGTCTTGTAGATTCTAATTTTACTATCTGTGCGCATATACGAATTTGACCAGACTATCTCCCGCAGACATCCTGACAATGCAGATGTTTTGTTGATCTGACTCCTCAAGTCCTTTACTGGGTCGTGAGTGCTTGATATATCTATGTCCAGATATCTGAATTGCATCACCTGTTCTATGGTTGTTCTCAACCACTAACTTACATCTGAGCGGATCTTTTGCTATTGTCATACATTTAGTTTTGTTGGTATAAATGTTCATATTTAGTTGGCGGCTTACTTGAAAGAACTGAAAGAGCTGTCTCTGAAGATCATCTTCTGATTCAGCAATAATCACTGCACCATCTGCGTAACACACCATATCAATTCTTCTGTTGCCCATTCTATATCCGAGATTAAGATATGTTACTTTGTTTATAATTTTGCCCATGAGTAGGTTAAACAAGAAGGGGCTTAAACTGTCTCCTTGTCTAATTCCTCCCGGTGTTGGAATATTTTCAGTGAACTGGTCTTCTGCTCTAACTTTGGTTACGTTGTTGTTATTTAGGTTATGGACTATCTTTGTTATGCTGGTCGGTGTTTTATTTTCTATTAATATATTTTGAATGTCTCCCAGGCGAACTCTCAAACGCCTTCGTCAGATCAATGAAGCAGATATACGCTGGCATGCCGAACTCTATAGCTTTTTCTTTTATTTTTTTTTTATTATAAATACTGCGTCTGTTATATATCGCCCCTTTGTAAAACCTTGTTTTTCTTCAGCATTAGTGATTTTTCTTTCCAGTTTGTCCTTAAGAATACTCGTGAAAAGTTCCATCGTTGTATTTAAGAGGGTTATTCCTCTGTAGTTTTGTGGGCAAGTTTTTGGTCCTTTTTTAAATATGGGGATTGTGATGCTCTTATGACATTCCTCTGGTGTTTATGTTTCGTTTAAGATGTTTTTAAAGAATTGCGACAGTTTACTTGCAAGTTCAGGGCCTTCATATTTTAAAAGTTCATTGGGTATACCATCCGTTCCAGGTGATTTTCTGTTTTTTAGCTTCTTGATCTTTGCTTCTACCTCTTCGTCATAAACCTAACCAAAAAAAAAACACCAATATGCATATATTTTTTTATTTATTCACCCTGTGTATTTGCACTGATACGTAACTTATGAAAGATTTAGCAACTAACTTCAGACTGACTTTTCCCAATCGCGCCTAAAGAAGTATAACTTCAAAAATAAACGCGCGAAATTTGCCATTTTTTACGATTTTTATCAGATCAATGAAATATAACACTTTTACACTTCTCCATACTACATACAAATAGTTCGAAAAGTATTTGATAATTTTATTGTTATTTAAACAATAAATTTATAATATAATGAGTTCATTCCACAGAAATATAAATTTTGCAGTATTTGAAATAGCATATTCACCAAAAATAAACTAAACGTTTAATTATTGAGAGAATTAACTACAATTTTTTGTGGAAAATTGAAGACACTTTGTTTAACATTTTTCATGTTTCCCAGAAATCGTTTTTCTAGCTGGAAGTCAAATTAAGTATTTGCAATTTAGCAATTGTAGTAAATTTGCAGAATTTATTAATAATTAAAAATACAATTCCACAAGAAAATAGTTCCTGGACCACAATAACTTACACATAAATCAATGACATCGTCACTACTGCGATCCAGTACCATGTATTACGTAATGTAACTATTCTGCTTAGTTAAAGAGTTTAAATATCTGGGAGCAACAATCACCAATGACAACAAAATAGAACGAGAAGTTAAATTCATTCTCAAACAATTCTTTCTTGCAATGCAACAACTAATGAAGTCAAAACTTCCCTCACAAGGTGCAAAAATCCAGATATATAAGACCATAACACGACCAGCAGTCGCGTATGGAAGCGAAACATGGACGCTAACAAAAAGAGAAGTAAATAAGCTGCTGGTGTGGGAACGTAAAATAGACATGAGCGCAGACACAATAACGAGTTAAAGTCTCTCTCCGGGAACGAGAATCGAGTCAGATATACATATAAAGGCCAATAGACTCAGATGAATCGTATTTTGGGAAAGACCAGATGGAAGAAGGTCTCTAGGACAAACTAAAAAAAGGTGGAAAGATGCTCATCAGTTCGTCAGAAAGATTCTCAGTCAGAGAAAATCTGAAGAAAATGAGAGTGAGACGATTGAAAATAGTGGCAAAGGACCGACAAACATGGAAAGCGATAGTAAACACGGCAAAGACTCACGAAGAGTTGTAACATCATTGATGATGATGGTGACTATTCTGCTACGAAAAGCCTGTTAAGTATGTAGATCTCGAAACTGTTCAACAACAACATACAATGAACATAATCTTGTTAACACAAAGAAACCTAATTAATTCCGTCTTGTGCAATCGCATTCGAAACATGACAAGCAGGAAACAATGATATTTTTTTTTTACTTTTACTGTAGAGGCATCCGAGTTGTGAACGCCACCTTAGTCACCACATACCTTAGCGACCACCGGATGGTAAGAGCAAAAGTGGAGAAAAACATAAAAAAACGAAATAGCATTAGAAAAATATCAGGACGAAATAAAAAGAACTCTGAACTATGATGAAAATATGTCCCTGGAGACTATCGCTGAAAATCTAAAAGATAATTTTTGGAGACTAGATAAAAAAGGATACAAGATAGGGAGGAGTGGTAAAAACGTAGGGAGGCCTACGTTCAGCAGTGGACACTTTAGGCTTTTTAGACAGATATATCTACGGTAGATGATCATCATCTACTGTATACTATTCAACTTATTTGGTTATTGAAAGAGGTATACCAAACTTGACTTGATATCTTACGACCTAGTATCTATCATTCAAACCTTCTTTCAACCTACCCATCCAATTATTTTTTTATTTAACCACATTTATTTCAAAAATCTTCAAAAAAAAAATCAAAAATTTCCTTCCATTGGAACAATGAGTCAAACGTATCTCTATTACAGAATGGTCATGTAAGGTTCCAATGAAGTTTTTCTTTAACTGAATATGTATTCAATAATGACAAAACATAAATTGAATCAATGTTTTAAGATTACTTAATATTTATTTCAGTCTTATCCTAAAATCCAGTTCTTAATTTTAAGTACAAAATGCCGCTTTAGTATGCGCTATCCAATTATAATTGTAAAAACTGTTGTTCACTGACCTTTTATTAGAACACCACAATTTCGTGCCCGTTTCTTTATTCCACTCAATGTTGCAAGGTGGAAACTTTTTCATGTCTTCCATTTCATTTTCTTTGTCCAGCTCTGCAGCTCTTATCAGTTTCTTAACTTGACTTCCATAAGGAGTAAGCTTACCATCTTCTTTATAATACCTTCCAATAACTTTACCTGCAAATGAAAACATTGGAAAAATATTTACAAATTAAGAATACATTATTTTGTCTTTTTAACATTCAACTATGGTCCATATTTTTTCTTGTCTTTCGTAACTACATCCATGATCTTCTGTAGGTCTTAATTTCATGCCCTATCCATCTAAGGCGTGCTACATTAAGGATCTCGTCGCGATCTCCGAAACTTCTATATAACTCAAAGTTGCAAAAACTGAAAAATACGTGTATAATATTTTTCAAAAATCTATCGAATGATACCAAACACGGCTACCCCACTTCCCCCTGTAGGTGGGGTGGGGGTAACTTTAAAATCTTAAATAGGAATCTCCATTTTTATTGCAGATTTCGATTCCTTACGTAAAAATAAGTAACTTTTTTCTTAATAATAATAATAATCTTTTTAACTTGAGATATTTTTCCCGATTATGGATAGATGGCGCTATAATCGGAAAAAACGATTTACCCTGATGCACTAAGTAATTGATAGAAATGGTCTAATATCTCGAGAAATAGACTTCCAAATGAATAACCAAAAAACACGTGTTTAATATTTTTCAAAAACCTATTGAAGAACACTAAACACGACCCCCCACTCCATCCCATGGAGGTAGGGTGGGGGTAACTTTAAAATCTTAAATACAAACCCCCGTCTTTTATTGCAGATTTTGATTCCTCATTAAAAAATAAGGAATATTTATTCGAGACATTTTTTAGAATTGTTGATAGATGGCGCTGTAATTGGGAAAATACGATTTATTAGCGCCACCTACTAATAAATCCAAAAATGTAATCGAATAAACGTTACTTATTTTCTATGAGGTATTAAAATCTGCAATAAAAAATGGGGGTTCCTATTTAAGATTTTAAAGTTACCCCCTACCCTAGGGTGACCAAATCATAAACTTGAAAAAACGGACATCCAAAGAGGTTTTGGGGGCGATACTCTTCAGGAGCCTCCATTGAAACGGGCACGCTGCAGTTTATCAACACGATTCTACCAATAAGGTAGAGTCTACGAGAAGTGCACGGTAAAGTAAAGGTGTAATTTGGATTTCAATGCATATTTTTTTTATAATTCTCATATCAAAGTTACGCGTGAAGTTAGGCGTATTGATGACAGTTGAGAAACTGTAGGCGACCCCCATTGAAACCTAATCATTGAAACATGCTCTTTTTAGCTAATTTGAGACCTAAACCCTTTTCAATTTACCTATGAATATGTGATTTAATTTAAAATGTGGGGCGTTTAATAAATAAAGACAACGATTTTGCAGCTTAAAAAACGGGACAATCCCATTTTTACGGGACGTTTGGTCACCCTACATCCACCCCTCCAACATGGGATGGAATGGGGAGGTCGTGTTTAGTGTTATTCAATAGGTTGGTAATTTTTTGGTTTTTTATTTGGAATTGCATTTCTCGAGATATTAGACCGTTTCTATACTAAGGAGCAGACTACCCTGCTATAATCCCAAAGCCGCATTAGCGGTATAAAACGGGAGACTATTATTATCAGTATAGTTTTTCCGATTATAGCGTCATCTATCCACAATTCGAAAAAATGTCGTCTGTATTAAAAGTTGCTTATTTTTGCGTAGGCAATCCGAATCTGCAATAAAAAATGTGGGTTCTTATTTAAGATTCTAAAGACACCTCCAGGGTGTAGAGGGGGTATCGTGTTTGGTGTCATTCGATAGATCTTTAAAAAATATTGAAAACATATTTTTCAGTTTTTTGATCCGATGTATATTTCGCAAATTATTCGACTGTCCCGCTACTTCCCTGTATATTATTCCTACATAGAGCATTGTCTTATCCTACATTTCAAGTAGATATAGGCGAACGGCACACGCCTAATTAGAGGCTTAGAAATCTAAAAAACGACCATGAGAGGTGAATGGTAAATTTTGATAATTCTTTATATCTTCGAGGTCGCTGAATCCGAATATGAAGTTTATTTTTAATATAGAATTGGTGGAACATGTTCAAAAATCAAATTTTGTGCAAAAATACGAAAAATCAATTTTGATGATTTTTCAACTTTACCTCGCTGTATCTTTGGTCGCTGTAAATATTTTCTTTTGGATTTTAGATAACAACGAGCTTTGTCCAAATGGTTAAAAGAATTAAAAAAAAGTTATTAATTTTTAAAAATTTTGTCGTCAGATTTCGTTAATTTCAAGTTTAATTAAAAAAGTTGAGCGACGAACTTTTTAGCTTATAATTTTAACCAATACAGCATTAAAACATAACTGATGAAGAAGTTTTCCGAAAAATTTCAAGTCAAAATATGCAATAGGAAAAAAGTTATATGACTTTAAAAACGCACACATAGTGTTAGGCAAGCGGCAGCAACCCCTAAAATGATGTTATACCGACCACGAAATCAACTTTAAGGTGAATGACCAATTTTGATGATTCTTTATGTTTTCGAGGTCGCGGAATCTGAATATGATGTTTATTTTTATTTAAAATTGATGGAACATGCTCAAAAATCAAATTTTATGCAAAAATGCAAAAAATTAATTAAGATGATTTTTCAACTTTAACTAGCTGTATTAGTGGAGTCACTGAAGGTGGATATGAGCTATTACCTCCGATTTCGTTGAACCTCCATAGATTTGCATGAAAATTGGTGAGTGGTTAGAGGATATCTCAAGGAACAAAGGTGACATGGTGCCAACTTGCGCTTTTACCCTGGGGGGTGGATGCCACCCCTTCTCGGGGGTGAAAATTATTTTAATTAAAATAATACCATAAATCGATAGAGGGACAAATTATAAGTAAAATTTGTAATATAAAGTTATTAAAATAAATCAAAAGTTTTTGAGTTATTAAACATCAAAGATTTTAATTTTTCTTAAGAAAAATCCATGTTTTTAACCGATTTTTCATAAATAACTCAAAAACTGTAAGTTTTTAGAAAAAAGTTAATATTACCAAAATTGGAGCTAATAAAAAATGAAATAAACTCGTTACTAAAAAAACATTTTAGTTTTAACATAAAGTAAGTTATAGGTAATTGAATGTATAATTTTTTCGGCGACTTCCCAAATTCAAATATTCAATCTTAAATAACGGGAAAATTATGCATTTTATAACATAAAGTATTAAACATTTGTCAAAGTACTTAAAAATATCTATCAAATGAGTCCCCGAACAAGTTGATAGCGTTAAAAGTTTATGCACCAAACAGTTTTCAAAATTTATCTTTTAAAAGTTTTTATAAAAAATGGTGTTGTTTTTTTTTAATAACTCCGTCAGTTTTTACGATATCACGTTCATCTAAAAACCGTTTGAAAGCTAATTTTAAGGGATAATAATCCAAGTTAAATTTATCCTTTTAAACTTCTTCCTTTTTTAAAAATAAAAGGTTAAATAGTCCCGATTACATGGTTGTCGCAGCAAAATTTAAGGTTTAAACGTTTCTATCTCGGTTATTTTTTACCCTAGGGAATTAGTAAAAACGGTAGAATGCTTGGTACAGCAAAAACTAAAATTTGGTTAAAAATCATTTTTTACGTATATTGAGTATTTTTGGAGTTATTATCAAAAGAAAATGAAAATTACAATAATTTTAAAAATTCTGATTTTCTTAAATTATATCTTTTTTTCAAAAATATGCATTCTAAACCGGTCAAAATTATTGAAACGATTACGAATGCTAATATAAAAAAAAATTAGTAAGGATGCCTATAAATTTTAATTTTTGTAGAAATGGCGTATGTTTTATTTTTCACTTTTTCCTAAAAAATTCGAAAGGGTTCTCTTATTTTCATCGTAACTTGCTTAATTTTGATGCTATTAACTTCTACTGGAGCTCATTTGATAGGTATTCCGAAGTACTTTAATAAGTGTATGACACGTATATTTTATAAAATGGATCGTTTTCCCGTTATTTAAGCTTGAATACATAGATTTGAGTACTCATCTAAAAAAATATACATTCAATTACCCCTAACTCACTTTCAATTAACATTAGTTTAGTTTTTTAAGCAAGCAGTTTATTTCGTTTTTCATTAGCTTCAATTTTGGTAATTATAACTTTTTTGTAAAAACTTATAGTTTTTGAGTTATTTATGAAAAATCGGTTAAAAACATGGATGTTTCTAACGAAAAATTAAAATCTTTGATGTTTAATAACTAAAAAAGTTTTGATTTATTTTAATAACTTTATATAACAAATTTTGCTTAGAATTCGACACTCTATCGATTTGTGGTATTATTTTTAATAAAATAATTTTTACCTCCGAAAAGGGGTGGAATCGACCCCCAGGATAAAAGCGCAAGTTTGCATTATGTCACCTTTGTTCCTTGAGGTATTCTCTAACTACTCACCAATTTTTATGAAAATCAATGGAGGTTCAATGAAATCGGAGGCGAAAACCTTCAGTGACTGCACTATATCTTTGATTGCTGTAAATATTTCCTTTCGAAAATCTTTGAAGTATTTAGACAACAATGAGATTTGTCCAAGATGTTTTTGTATCGGATTTTTAAAGTCATATAACTCTTTTTATATTGTATATTTGACTTGAAATTTTCCAGAAAACTTCCTCATGAGTTATATTTTAATTTGGTGTTAGTAAAAATTTTAGTCTAAAAAGTTCGTCGCTCAACTTTTTTAAGTAAACATGAGCCTAACAGAATCTGACGACAAAATGGTTAAAAATTAATAACTCCTCTTTCAAATTGTTAACATTTCGGACAAATCTCGTTGTTATCCAAATACTTGAGAGATGATACAGTAAAATTTTCAAGGGGAAATATTCACAGCGACCAAAGATAGAGCGAGTTAAATTTGAAAAATAATTTAAATTAATTTTTCGCATTTTTGAATAAAATTTGATTTTTGAACATATTCCACCAAATGTAGATAAAAATAAACTTCATATTTGGATTCAGCGACCTCAAAAATATAAAGAATGGCTAAAATTTGTCATTCACCTCAAAGTTGATTTTCGTGGTCGGTATAACGTGATTTTAGGGGTTGCTGCCGCTCACCTAATACATCGATGCGATAAAAACAATAACAGAAAAAATTAATGAGATAACTATCATTGATATAAAAAAAAATAATAAGAAAGAAAACTCCTTTACCTACTTGTTCATAAGAACTCTTGTAAAATTTAACCCAGTGGTCAAGGGACCTCAACTCCTCTTTACTTAGATCTGCAACATCATCACTGAGATCCTCTTTGTCGAATTTGCCAGTTACGAAACTCCTTGATGCATCACAACCTTGAAAATAAATTTAATTAATTATTGGTAATTTTTTCAGAAAGATAAACAAGAAAAAGTACAGTTTATCCTACTTGATTTCTAATATTCATTATTTGAGTCATTATGAAGTGAATTAGATGGAATCACTTATTTCTATGAGCCAGTAGTAATATAGTCACTACAACGAATGATGCAATCTAGTCAATGTAGTTTGGTTAGGTCTATATTGTTTTTAACAAAGTTTTTGGAAAAGTACATGAAAATGGCATTCAATACAGCAATTATTAACATATATAATACTTCTATATTGATGGAACTGAAACATGGGCTTTTAACAACAATAACAACATAGTCCACAAACTTCAAGTGAGTCAGAGAGCTTTGCAGCACAGAATACTCAACTTTAAGCTCGGTGATCGAAAGTCCAATGACGAAATAAGAAGACGATGAAAAGTAATATGATGAACTTGGCTGTAATCCAAAAGATTGTCAAATTAAAATGGAACTGGGCAGGACATCTAGGAAGAATGTAAGACAACTGTTGGACGAAGTGAATTGCGAAATGGAGACCAAGAGCCAGTAAGAGAAGTAGAGGCAGACCTCAAACCAGATGGACTGATGACATTAAGGCATAATCCTTAACGATCCGTCCTCCACAATCCATTAGTGGCCAGCCACTCACTTAATGATTAAGCGAATGGATGGTCATGAATGAATGCAAAAAACAATGAACAGAAATGAATGGACACACCTAAAGAAGGCTTACATCTGATGATGGATGAGAATAGCTGTTGATAATGATTATAGATGTAAAAGTAAACAGTAGTCACAAAACAGAACAGCAAAATGGAAGTTATTAATGATTATTTAATAACACATACCAGACAATGATTCAACATCCCGTCGATATAGTTCATTCACTGAGCTAAATTATAAAATTTAAAAAATAGACTTTTGTTTTAACTGATGCCATTTTATTTTGTTAATAAACTTCATGTGAATGCTTTTTTGTTTACATATTGCTTAGGTAAGTATGTTGTACAGTAATTTTCAGTCATTGACAGTAGGTAAAGGTAAAGATCTAACCAAGCCAAAAAAAGGATAATAATTCATACTGAAAAAAAATTATAACTTCAAGGCATCAACATGAATTTAAAATGGAAATAACATGAAAATTATAGAAGGAAAAGAACATGAAAATTATAAATAAGAATCATTATAAATAACAACATATAAGTTAAATAACAACATACAAGAAATAAGAACAATTATAAATAAATCAGTATGCTTGGAACCTTCATAGTGTAAACACACACATTGAAGACGAGTTCATTCATTACAAAGCAATTAGTGAGCAGGTTGTTAACTAGTTGATTTATACAAAAAAAATAGTTAAGAATCATGGCTTCCGAGAGCAGCGAAACAGAAGAAGAGGAAGAAATGGAAATGGATGATACCGGACAGTGGACAAAAGTGAAAAGGAAAAGGAAAAAACATTTGGATAATCCAGCAAAAAAAGAATCACACAACCACAACTATCTCAACAGCAAGTGCAAGATATAATAATTGGACCACAATCTTCTGAAAACATAACACAACAAACTCAGCAAAACTCACAAAAAGATATCAACACTCCAAGTCATCAAAAAAAGGTAACTTACAACAACACACAAAACTATTCACTTCAAATGAAAACCATCAGTAATAAAAACTATAAACAAATTTTTTTTTTAACAACTCATCAAGAATTATCAAGGTTACAGTTGGCTAATTATTGGAGTGTTGGAGATCCAAACTCTTCCGATGTTATAATAAAAACTAGAAGTGGTTTTATTTTAAAAAGTAATCAGGATAATAAACACATTAAAACAAAGCTGAAATCATTAGTCCAGTCAGGTGTGGTCAAAGAATACAAAGAAACAAATTCTAACCAAAATCCATCAACACCACATAAATCACAAAACACAACTTTCGCCTGTGTTATATCATCAGTAGAATTGGATATTGAGGATACACATATAAAAGACCACCTTACCAATATCGGAATAACACACAGATACTGCAAAAGAATTACATCAAGAAAAACCGGAAAACTGACACCTCTGATTAGAATAATTACGGGAGATTACTCATCATTTCAAAAACTATTAAGCGAGGGAGTGTTCTTTAAGAACTACCACTATCCTGTTTATCCCAGTCAACCACCCGAACCTTCTCCTATCCCATGTTCTAAATGCTTACTATATACCCACACTACAGAGAACTGCACCACATCAATAAGCTGTAGGAAATGCCAAGGAAAACATTCAACACAAATGTGCACCTCTCCTCTTCCAGAAAAGTGTTTGTCGTGCAACGCCGAAGACCACCAAGCATGGTCACCTAAATGTCCTAACAGACCAACTAAACCTATCGAAGGAATTCCTAATGCGCGAATTAAGTCTATGAACAAAAAATCCTCCGAAATGCCATCAGAAATTACTGGTACGAGCAGAATACATTCACCAATGACATATCATGATCGTATTATTGAAACATATACTAACAAACTAAATAATCCTAAAAATAAAGATCGTCAAGAAATCATAATTAAGCTAAAAAAGAGATTTGTACATCTATATAACATTGATACTACCCCAGTATTTAGCGGAAATCGACTATTTATACTCATGTTCGATCTGGAAAAACCAACCAATGACTCACCAACTATGCCACAGGAAGGCCTTGCAATATTTCAGGATAATGGCTCATAAGGTGAGGTTTCTTTATTCAAATATCAATAGTTTTCAACCAAAGAAATATTTAATATACAACTATTTACAAGCTAACAATATCGATAGTTTTATGTGTGTGGAAAGCAACAATAAAGATTTTATTAACCCATATTGTGACTGGTCTATAATCCAACAAAAAGGAAATATATTAAACCAAAACTTCAGAGGAGGCAGTCTTATACAATCCAGAAAAACATGGAAGATGGGGAAAGAAAATCCTCCACGAATAAACAACCCTCTTAATAACTGCATTCATGTCTCATTTCCTTTTAAAGACTCCAAATTACATATTTTCGTAGTCTATATTCACAATTCCTCACTAATTGAAGAAACTATCTTCATTAAGGCATCCCTTTATGATTATTCAATAATAATTGGCGATTTTAACCCAAAATCAAGCCCCTCACGTATGAAGCAAATCAGAGGTTTTCTTCAAAGTTCTAATTTTTGTCAAATACCTACTCCTCCTACGTTTATAATGGCAGGTAACCCAAGCACAACTCCAGATATATTATTTTGTTCTAAAAATATTATAAATAATATCACAAATATACTTGTAACTCCAGATCTGGGAAGTGATCACTTGGCATTGCAATTTGATTTTAATCTACATCATGATCCTGACCACATTAATGAAATTAATCTTCCCAATATAGCAAAATGTAATGTACAAAATGTAAATAGTAGAATGAAAGAATTTTTGAATATAAGGCATGACATTTGCCCAAATTACATTAAAAATTTCAACACTATGTTGTCTAAATTAATAATAGAAAATTCGCCCAAACAGAAGAAATCACCCTTTAATTACAATCTTCCACCCTTCATTTTGTCTCTGATTAAATTGAAGAGACAGTTACTCAGGCAGATCCAAAAAAATGAGACACATGCATTAAAATCACAATTTAATGAACTAAACCAAGATATTCACAAACTTATATCACAATTTAAACAACATAAATGGATCCTAGCATGTAAAAGTATAAACTCCATGAAAGGAAAAACATACTGGAATGAAATAAAAAAACTGTCTAAATATAAATCGTTTAGACAACAGATTTCAGAACTGATATATGATGGCCAGACATATAGTACAGATGAAGAAAAATGTAGTGCTTTTGCTAGATACTTTCAAGAAACCTACAAATTTGATAAGGATGACAATTTTGATAGAGATACCTTAGAGGAGGTGGATAGTTGGTTTGGAAGTTTTTATGAAGATAGTCGTAATCTGAATGCTCTTCAGGACATCACAGAAGATGAATACGACGAGGCTCTATATAAAGGAAAAAATACAGCTCCAGGCAAAGATTCCATCAATCGTAAAATCCTTAGACAACTAGATCCAGATATTCATAAGGAGATAATGAGCATATATAACTATTGTATCATGAATCATTTCTTCCCTGATGAGTGGAAGACAGGCATTGTAATAGTTATCCCTAAACCTTATACTAACCATCAACTACCCCAAAATTACCGCCCAATCACCCTTCTCCCAGTAATTGGAAAAAATTTTGAGAAAATTATCCAAGGAAGATTATATAATGAATTAAACCAACATATTCCAGCACACCAGTTTGGATTTAGAGAAAAATCATCTACAATCCTTCCTCTTTCAATAGTAACATCCAATATACAGGCAGCAAGATTACAAGGACTAAAGGCCGCTGGAGTTTTCTTGGACATCAAGAAGGCTTTTGACTCCGTTTGGCATAGAGGATTGTTATGAAAGACAGAATGAAATGCTCCCCTTCTCTAATATGGATTATTGACGAATTTCTTAGAAGACGCAGGTGTATAGTTAAGATCAATGAAACATATTCCCATTCATTTTCAGTGCAACAAGGAGTTCCACAAGGTTCACCACTCTCCCCTCTATTGTATAATCTCTATTGCAGTGACATATGCGACAATAGACTAACCAACACTAATTTGCTACAATTTGCTGATGACACTGCAGTGATATCATATGGAAAAAATTTAATAAAGACAATGGACTTATTGCAGAGGCAGGTGGATGACACAATATCTTGGATGAATAAATGGAGATTAACAATAAATCCTTCTAAAACAAAAGTAATAATATTTAACCATAGAATCCAAGATCACTCACCAACTATAAACATATGCGACAATATTATTAAACCCTCCCAAACTGTTAAGTATTTGGGAATAGAAATAAATAACAAATTGACGTACAACCACCACACAGCAGTTATAAAAAGGAAAATTATAACTAGAGCAAAACACTTCAGAAGTTTAACATACAAGAATGAGGGAATTACGATTGAAACAGCAGCCAATATTTATAAAATGATTTGCAGGCCCATGCTGGAGTATGGTTCTGCAATTTTCTATAATTCTAAAGGCCCTGCCAAAAATAATATAAAAGTGGCTGAAACAACTAGCCTTCGACAAATTACTAGAATGTGTCATCCTGATAATCCACTTCACAATCCATCCAACAGAATGCTGTACGAGGAAACTGGAATTGAACCTATTAATGAGAGACTCAATAAGCTGTTTAAATATCTCTTTATTAATGACAGTAACAAAAATTTGATTGAGCCCCACATTGTGAAGATACCAGAGGACACTGCCCGTAGATATCCAGGAAGAACTCTTTTTGAAGAAATCTGCTACACATCAAGACAATAAACAACTCTATTCAAATCATCATCTGTATTGTAACTAATTGTCAGTGATATTGTGATTACCGCCACATACAAATATTTTTTTTTAATTATTGTATTGTATTAATATTAACAAAAAACATATATTGTAATAATGTATATTAATTGTGTAAATTGGCTGAAAGACTTCGGTCGATGGCGTTTTGGTACATTGTATCAATAAAGTGTGTCTCTCTCTCTGATGCCATTTTATTTTGTTAATAAACTTCATGTGAATGCTTTTTTGTTTAAATATTGCTTATGTAAGTATGTTGTACAGTAATTTTCAGTCATTGCCAGTAGGTAAAGGTAAAGATCTAACCAAGCCAAAAAAAGGATAATAATTCATACTGAAAAAAAAATTATAACTTCCAAGGCATCAACATGAATTTAAAATGGAAATAACATGAAAATTATAGAAGGAAAAGAACATGAAAATTATAAATAAGAATATTATTATTTTTACATTGCCAAGACTAGAAAATCCCAGCTGCTCTTTGTCATATTTTATTGTAGACAGATGAGTGAGTAGCTTTGGTTCTGTGGGTAGAAAAGTGATGTAGTATATAAAGTAACTTAGGAATAATACCCTATATGTGCAAATAATGGAAATAAGAATGAGTATGAGGGAACATTTACAACGAGAAGGTGTAGTATAATTGTATGTACTTAACCTTTTGACTGCCACCCACAGTAAGAGATTATTCTCCATACGCCCAATTTTAGGCCCATAAGATGAACCATATGAAGAACACAAGGGTTGAGTTGCTGGCACATAAACAAAGTTTGTCAAAACGTGAGAGGACCGTTGCTGGCAGTCAATAGGTTAATACAAAAGAAACGAAATTTATTGACGATATATCTAGATAAAACAGATAAATGTTACTTCGATTATATTCAAAAATATGATTTAACCCATTCGCTACCAAGGGGGTACTTATTTAAGTTTCGTCCTCACAGACCTGAACTACATATTTAAAGTCATTAGTCAAGTTAAACAGTGTTTTTTGATCTCTGCTCGAATTATTGGATTTAAAGTGGTTTAAACTTATCCAAAATTTTCGTTCTTTTTGTGTATTGTTCTTCAAATGTATCTACGTTCATTGAAGAGATTAATTTTCTTGTTTTTGTTTGCAAGTCCAATCAATATTTGATAATATTATTTCATCTATTGTGTATACTCCTTATAAAAAGCTACTAATTAAGCCAAAAAAAGTGCCAACTGATAAGAACTTAATTGAGGTGATAGGTTTATTAGTCCAGGAATATTAGAACTGATATACTCACATTATATTAGCCCAGTGAAATTGGCATTATGGCTGCAAATAAGTGTTCAAAGTGCAATGAAGATATCAGTGATAAATCAGTGGCTTGTGACAGCTGTCATATTATTCTTCATCCGACCGAAGGATGTACTGGCTTAAGTGCTTCTGAACTTCGAGCTGTTGTAATCCAGAAGAGAACGTTGTTCTACTTTTGTTCTGATTGCCGACTGTCATTCAAAAGTGTGCCCAAAATTCTAAGAGAAGTTGAAAACCTGAAGTGCGAAGTCACCTTACTCAAAGCTGAAATCCAGATGCTAAAAGATAACAAGAGTAACTTTCCAATAACCGATGACATCATAAATGAGCTACACGAACGCCAAAAAAGGTCAAATAATTTACTTATCTTCAATCTCCCAGAACCATCAACTTCAACTGAGGATATTAATCAAATAAAAACACTTTTATCTGGAGCGAGTGAAGGTGCGATAAGTGTCAACAGTAAACATATCTTTCGTTTTGGGAAGAAGAATAAAAACGGTCATAGACCAATTAAAATCGTTCTTTCCTCGGCTCGCGAAGTGCATCAAATCTTAAGAAACAAAGTTAAATTAGGCCAGGCAAATAAAATATTTTTCCTATCTGATCAAACTCCCTGTCAGAAAAAGCAACTCGATTCAGTGAAAAACGAACTTAGAGTGCGTCAACAGGCTGGTGAGCAAAATTTAACTATTAAATACTTCAACAATACACCGAAAATCTGTAAAAAAAACTAAAACCGGGCAGCCCTATACTTTATTACCAAAATGTTAGAGGACTAAGAACTAAACTGTCTGACCTCAGCTTGAATGTCAGCAACTGTTCCTATGATATCATTATCTTAACTGAAACCTGGCTCACACCTGAAATTACGGATGCTGAACTTGGACTTCTCAACTACAACATCTACAGAACTGACCGCTCTAAGGACTCCAGTGTCTTCAGTAGAGGTGGGGGAGTTTTGATTGCCATTAAGAACTCAATTCCTTCTTATCAAATTCAGTCTGATCCTTCGATTGAACAGTTGTTTGTTCTCTTTAATAACAAATCTATAATCGGTACAGTATATTTTCCACCTAAATCTATAGCTACTTTATACCAATCGTACTTTGAACAGCTTATCACTATAAGCGAGCAATATGATAGAGCAAACCTTTTTCTATTGGGTGATTTTAATCTTCCATCTGCAGTTTGGGATGTCGATGATTATTGTTCCGTTGCTTCTCCTCAGCCTACAGCTACACAATCTGAAGCTGATTCTATTGAAACTATATCCAATATCTGTGCTTTTTTCAATCTCTTCCAGACCAACGAAATAACCAACGATAGAGGAGTTACGCTTGATCTCATTTTATCTCCATTGGGTATTGATGTATTGAAGGCTATCGACACTTTAATTCCAGTGGACACACATCATCCTCCGCTTGAATGCAGTTTGCCACTCAAAATCACAAATGATCATTTATCTGGTGAAGAGTATTATTATGACTTTGTTCATGCTGACTATGCAGCAATTCGTTCATCCCTTCAAGCAATTAATTGGGATGGTGCACTTCAAGGAAAAGTACTCTCTGACATGGTTTCTGTATTTTACGACATTTTTTATTCCATCATTGATTGTTTTGTTCCGCTAAAAAAAATCTGTGATAAGAAATATCCATGCTGGTACTCCTCTGAGCTGAAGAAGTTGCTTCACGAGAAGAAATCAGTGCACAAGATATATAAGAGCACAAGGTGTCCAGAAAGTTATGCAGCATTTAGTAACTTAAGAACTAGATGTAAATTTTTATCAAGACAGTGTTATGCTGATTACATTCAACGTACCGAACATTCTATTGTTAATAACGTTAAATCCTTTTGGAAATTTGTAAGTAGTAAAAGGGAAAATAACGCTATACCTAATACAATGACTCTTGGAGATCGTACTGCCTTCAATGGAACTGATATTGCTAATCTTTTTGCTAACCAATTCTCTTCCGTCTATACTAACCAATCCTTACATCCGCATGTAACCCAGATTTCACCTTTGGTTAATGTGTCTAATTATCACATTGAAATTTCAAAAATCTACGAAAAACTGTCTGAACTCAATACCAACAAAGGTCCTGGTCCTGATGGAATTCCCCCCACTTTCCTTAAAACATTCAGCTTCATTCTATCGCGCCCTCTTTTTTATATATTTAATAAGTCTTTATCAACAGGGGAATTTCCAGACTACTGGAAAAACTCTTATGTCACTCCAATATATAAATCAGGTCGAAAATCGGATATAGGTAACTATCGTCCCATTTGTATTCTTAGTGCTATTCCTAAAGTTTTTGAGAGTATTATTTCCGATTATTTAAGTTATGACTTCTCGCCAATTATAGGGGCCCAACAATTTGGATTTACATCCAAAAAATCAGCAGAATTGGGTCTCATAACATATGTTGATTTTTTGACAGATGCTCTTGAGAGGGGTTTACAAGTTGACTCTGTGTATACTGACTTTTCCAAAGCTTTCGACAAAGTTAATCATGAGCTCTTGATTCATAAACTTTATTTATACGGAGTTGATGGCCTTATATTGAAGTGGCTCAAGAGCTATCTTACGCAAAGATCGCAAATTGTCAGGGTTAATCATCACTATTCTCATACCATCTCTGTTAACTCAGGTGTACCACAGGGATCACACTTGGGACCTCTGTTGTTTAATATATTTATCAATGATCTAATACCCTGTTTCCAAGTAAGTGAAACTTTGTTATTCGCTGATGATTTAAAATGTTTTAAAATAATCACATCTGAGGCTGATTCACTTAGTCTACAAGGTGATATTGATCGCCTATCTAACTGGTGTATGCAAAATGGTATGTGTTTGAATGCATCCAAATGCCATATTTTTCGTTTCCACCGAACTCATCATCCAATCATCTTCGAATATAGTATAAATAATCTGACCTTACATTCTGCCTCTGAAACTAGGGATCTAGGTGTGATCCTTGACTCCACCCTTAGCTATAAATCACACATTTACAGTACAATACAGAAGTCTATGAAGATGCTTGGCTTTATAAAAAGAACCACTAGAGACTTTACAAACATCTCAGCTATTAAATCTCTTTATTTCTCCCTGGTTAGATCTCATTTCGATTACTGTTCCACAATTTGGTCCCCCTATTACTTTACTCATAAACTGAAGATTGAGGCTGTCCAACACAATTTTCTGAGATATACTGCCAGTAAGTTGCATGTATACTATGACTATTCTGTATTAGAGCGCATACTGAACTTACCTCCTCTTGAGGTACGCAGAAAACAAAGAGACTTAATTATTTTATTTAAAATTATCAACGGGCTGTGTAACTGCCCCGAACTTCTCTCCAAAATATCTCTATTTGTCCCCAGTCGTTCGACTAGGCAGGTGCAAACCTTTTATGTCTCTTTTCATAGATTCAATTATTCCTACAACACATTTATTCCTAGAACTCTTCGATTAGCTAACTCATTAAATAACCTCGAAATTTTTAATATATCAGTTTCCCGCTTTAAAAACCTAATTTCTTCCCTAACTTTTTAACTTTTTAATATTTTCGGCCAGAGCTTTTGTATTGTGATTAGTGTTACATGACCTGTATGTATTAGATAACTTAAAACCGTTATACCTTACAACATTTCCGAATTGATTTAGGTGATATCTTTTGTTTGTAATTGTACTGACCTAATGTTATCTTATTCTTTTTTTTTTTCTTTTTTGTAACTGTATTACTCATACGAGTTATTTTTCCCAAACCACTTGGTTATATGTTATATTACGATAGTTTATGTTATATAATTGTATAATTATGTTATATAATTTAGAACACTGTAAAATTTATATCGGAATAGGGCTTGCCCGTGAATAAATAAATAAATAAATAAATAAATTTAAATTGTCATTAAAAGCATATTGGTAAAGTTAACAGCACCATTTTATAAGGCCGAATTCAGACTAAGACTATTTTTTATTACTAATTTATTGCTAATTTATTACGTAAAGAAAAAATTTATTGCTGTAACCATTTCCGAAAAACTGCCGTTTCTGAGAAACTGTAGGTGCTGCTAGCTTTACGGTAAAGCTAGCAGCTCCCACTGTTTCTCGGAAACGGCTAGAGCAATAAATGTGTTCTTTCCATAATAAATTAGCAATAAAATATAGTCTTAGCCTGAATTCAGCCTTATAAAATGGTGCTGCTGACTTTACCAACATATTAAAAGCAATGCGATCAGTGGCTCACGGGTGAGACGCTGGACTATGGGAAAAATCGATATGAATATTATTATAAGAGCCGGTTGTTAGCGAATGTGTTAAATAGAAGTCAAAGTCAAAATTTTATTTACGCATATAGCATTTACAGAGTACGTAGGTATAAAACAACACTAATTATAAAAGTACAAAGGATAGTTATAAGTATAACCTATATAGTCTTACAAAGTTAAATCATTAGAATATACATACAAGTCAAAATGTATTAAAAGATTACTATAACAATAACAAGATGTCGTGACTAGATTTTTTTTTCAATAATTATAAAAACACTGAAACATATATATAACAAAAAGTTTGGAGGTAATAAATTTGAAATCAGATTACATATTTCATAAATAAGACACATTTTACCATAATAATTTTAACATTAATTTGATAGAAACTTTTTTATTTTACCACTAAATTTATTAAAACCATCATTAAATAAATCCAAATCACACTTTTGTAACATTTCATTTGTTAATTTGCTCATTCGACAAATAGGCGAGTTAATGCCATAATTGGTTCTATGAAACTCGATGTTAAGTAGTTGGCTATTTCTGGAATTAATAGATGGAACACGCAGGCCAACAGCTGCCAGGAGATCTGGGTCATCAATAATATTATTTATGATTTTATATATTGTACAAATATCTAAATAGTTCCTTCTGGTTTCCAAGGGGGTTAAATTCAAAAGCCTCATGATGTCATTAATATTTATCTCTTCATAAGGTATTTTTAGTTTGTGTCTCAAAAACTTTCTCTGAACTCGTTCAAGTTTTTCTTTGTGCACAGTGTAATATGGATGCCATATAGGTGCTGCATATTCTAGAATTGATCGCACTAAGGAACAGTAAACTTCCTTTAAAACAAATATATTGTCAAAACATTTTAATGTTCTAAAAACAAACCCTAACAACCTCATTGCTTTATTTGTAATCAGATCAATATGGTTTGAGAAATTTAATTCACTATCAAACCATACACCAAGATCTTTTATTAGGTAACATCTTTCAAGGCCTACCGAATTCAGAGTGTAATTGAAAAGAATAGGCTTTTTTATTCTGCTAAATGTAATGATTTTACATTTATTTATATTTAATGTTAGATTATTATTATTACACCAATTTGAGAAGATATTGAGTTCTCTTTGTAAGTCTAGACAATCATTTGGAGACTTGATGATGTTCAGTATTTTGACATCATCTGCGAAGGCCTTGAATAAACAGTTATTAAAAACATTCTTGATATCATTAATAAATACATTGAATAATAAACTTGATAAGTGACCACCCTGTGGAATTCCAGAAGTAACAATGATTTCAGATGAGATAAAGTTCTTCATTTTCACAATTTGTTTTCTTTCTTTAAGGTTACTTTGAAACCAATCAAACATTGATCCATGAATGCCCAAGGCAGACATTTTTCCAAGTAAGATATTCTGATCAATTTTGTCGAATGCCTTAGAGAAATCGGTATAAGTTACATCAACCTGGTACCCATTCTCCAAGGCACCTAACAAGACATGCTCATAACTTAAAAGATTAGAAACTGTTGACCTACCTTTGGTGAAACCGTGCTGTTCATCAATAATAATATCTCTAAAAAGTGGATTTAATTTATCTGCCACTATTGCTTCGAAAACCTTTGGAATAAGTGAAGTCTTAGATATGGCTCTATAATTTTTAATATTTGACTTATCTCCATCTTTATAAACGGGTGTAACAAAAAATTGTTTCCAAACAGCTGGAAATTTTCCAGTTTTCAAGGATAGGTTAAAGATTTTACACAAAACTTCTGAAAGGACATATTTACAGTTCTCTAAAAACAATACTGGCAGATCATCCGGACCCTTACTTAATGATGGTTTCAATTTGTTTATTCTATCAAAAACATCCAACACAGAAAATTCCATACCACCAATATCTAAAAATTTTTCATATTTAAAAGACATGTGTGTATCTTCATATTCCGAGAAAACAGATGCAAAATGTTCAGAAAACAACTCAGTTATTTCCTGGGGGTCAATTGCCTCTCTTTCAGAAAAGGACATACACTGTGGATACTATTTGTAGAACAAATAAAAAGCATTTTTATAATATCAGTCATAACTATTTAGCATTATTAGAATTATCGACTTACCAACAAATACATTATACTGCTGATTGGGACCATAGTGTTTATGTCCTCGAGACACATCAAAAACTTTCCCTAAGAGAGCTAAGTAAAGTTGTGGTTTGTCTACTCCATTGTAAGACTTCAACTCATCCTTTGTAAATAATGGAACTCCTGAATTTTCGGTAAATTTTGTGTTATAAAACAAAAGGGACCCAAGAAGAGTTCCAATAACATTACTGGTCTGATCTGGTAAAAATATTCCTACAATAATAATAAGAACAGAACATCCTGCAACAGTTTTATACATATTTAAATACTATTGCCGCGTTGATTTGGATACTGTCGCTATTAGAATATTTTAAAATAAGTTAACGTCATCATACAAACTTAAGTAGTTTAAAATGTACATGTATATTTAAAAAGCATTACAACTAAACTTAAATTAGGTTTTTAAAAATATCTTCTATCGATATGACATGACATAACCTTAAAATATAGAACTGTCAAAAATAAAAACAAATGAGAAATTTGTGGAATGTTTGTTGATCATGCCCCGCTAACTCTAATAAAAAACATGTAATCGTATTTATTTTCCTTCCGTTTAGTCAGAGGCGCTGATGTCGGCATTGTGATTGGTGGAACATGACTTTTGACAAATCCTGCGCTATCTGTGAATCTGGGCCCGGATTACGTACACTCGATACGCATCGTATCCGCCATGTTTTACCATAGCGCCTTATGGGAAAACATGGCGGATACGATTCGTATCGAGTGTTCGTAATCCCTATGCAGTAATCTGTGTTCGTGTTCGTTCGATCGTTGTCGTTCACTTATTTTATATGGTCGGTTATGTGAAGTGTTTGGTGTTTGTGTTTAGTTTGTGTCATCATAAAAAGCTGATATTCAGTCGTGTTTTTTGATATTTTTGTTATTTCATAATCGAGTACCTTTTTAAAGGTAAGTTTTTCTGATTGTAGGTACTGTTTATCCAACAGTTTTAAAATACACATTTTATTTCGCGTTTTGTTGTTGGGTCTAATGGCCGATCAGCTGTTGTGTGCAGCCGATAAATTCAACAAGTAAACATATATTTAATCGAAATTAAATATTTCTATGTAAAATGTCACATTATTGTATAAATAAATAATTAAGAAACAAAAGTTGTTTGTGTTTTACCTTTATTGTCCACTTGAATAAAATAATATTAAATATTGGAAGTACCGTATGGAGGCTATGGTGTACCTAGCGTGGAGGCTAGATAACGCTACCTTTCCTATCCAATCAACAGCAAGAACGTTTAAAATTTCACACCTATCATGTCGAAGCTACAGACCACTTATGTGGAGGCCAGATTTATAGTATCCTTCCAATTTTCCAGGTGCTGAAATACGTGACATATTTTTTGAAGGGTAAGATCGCATTCTACCAAATCACACAACACTTTTTTCTATGTTGTTGATCTTGTTGATCATCACAAGGCAGTGTGATTGATTATCTCAAATATTTTTATTTAATTTGAAAAAAAAAAATACAATTGACATCGTGAAATTATGAAGGTAATTATTAAATAAGTTTCTGATTCCATGAAATTACATTAAAAAAATATTTTATTAATAGGAAATATAAAATAAACCACAATATTATTAATGTACAACAAACGTCAACTCTTTAATCAGCACGTGGAAATGGTATGACGCAGAGGTTCAAGGTTGAAAAATTGGCAAATATTTAATTGCTTTTTTTAACTTTATTTTATATTTGTAATTTCCTTTCTGTATTAGTAATCATTCTAGCGTTTAGTTTACCTTTAAAGATCAATGCATAACATCTGCTAAAAAATAAAAGATATTCTACAATGACTGTATTTTCTAGGTTTGTAGCCTTTACAAACAAACACCCTGTGATAAGAGGAATGCTTTCCTATGGAACTATCTGGCCTACATCTTGTATTATTCAGCAGACGATAGCCGGAAAAACTTGGGAAAACTATGACTGGTTACATGCTTTAAGATTCAGTATATATGGTGGTTTGTTTACTGCTCCTACTCTTTATGGATGGATAAGGATATCTACAATAGTGTGGCCAAAGAGCACTCTTAAATCGTCTATTACTAAGGTAAGTAAAGGTTTTCGATAAAAACTATTTATATTTATGTTGCAAAATTACCAGCCATCCCCTTTCCCATTTCAATTGGCCTAAGGTTAGATTACATTACATTAGACTATGTGGGGTCGTTAAGGCCATGCAGCTTCACCACACTTCAACCTATAGAGATCTTTTGTGCATACCTGGATCTAGGTAAACTCTAGGATGCCAATATTTCTGATGAAGTTGACTAGCTTCCTAACTGACTTGTTGTCTGTTAGACAACAAGTCAGCTGACAAGACTGCCCTCTTCTATTGTTTGTTTTTTAACCAAGAGGGGTGCTTCAAATTTAGCCCCGCTGTAATGCTTGTTTCTAATTGGTCCAACCCCAGGCAAGTTTACTCCACAGTTCTTAGACATTACTACGGTTGCCTAAATCAACTAACCAATGAACATTAAGGGTGCGATTACGTCACGAGAGTGTACTGTCATTTGAATCGTAATATGATCTTTTTCGAATCCTGAGAAAACCAAGTATTTTAGAAAAATTTAAACACAGGATGAAAGATTACATTATTACCGAGGGCGGAAAGCCCCGTTAAACAAGCAGTTTCTATTGAATGAAATATTTGAAATTAAATATCACACTTCTCTTTTATTTTCAGCCCTGTAACTTATTAAAATAAACATTATAGAAGTTTTCAGGGACTTTCGGCCCTCGGTAATAATGTAGTCTTTCATTATGAGTTTAAATTTTTCAAAAATATTTATTAGTTTTCTCAGGATTCGAAAAAAATGAATACAATTAAAACACATTGAGAATTTTGACATGCGTCAAAATTTTGCATTAACTCTGCACTGCATGTAAAATTCTAAACTGTTCCAGCTTCCCTAATTATTTTACATAAAAAGACATTAGAAACTATTTGTAGAGGATTGAAATCTGTATTGAAAACAACTGTTAAAATTGGTCTACGTAATTAAACATTCCAAAATTTTGTAAAAATGTAATACATTTTAGTTTTCAGCCCAAACTTAGACCACACACAATGTAATAATGTTCACATTTTTGAACTGTCAATATTTTTATTTTATCATCTATTCATCTGTTGTTTAAAAACAATACAGTTGATAAAATACCCTCAGTTGCGGAGAAAGTATTAATAATAAAGATTTTTTATTCAGTCAATGGTGTGAGCACTGTCAGTTAAATAGTAACGTGTGGCCTAACTTTTACATGCACACCTATTGTGGCAAATGTATCATATTTTTCAAAATTTTGGAATGCATTTAAATCGTAGAACAATTTTAACTTTTGATTTTAATAGAGATTTTAATTCTCTACAAGTATTCTCTCATGACTTTTGATGTAAAATAATTAGGGAAGCAGGAATTCAACAATTTAGAATTTTACATTGAGTTTCCTATGGCCCTTTTTACGATTCACCACCCGGTATAAAATAAAATGTATACTATTTGTCTTATTATTTCATAATAACACAAATAATACACATATATACACAATAACACATTCAATGATCGACAATCATTTAAAAATATGGGAATGTGAACTCTTGTGACGTAAAGTCAAAAATATAAGTCTCCCCACCACCGTCGGACAAGGCAACCGTAATAAAGTCTAATAACCGTGAGTTTACTCCACTGTTATTAAATTTTGACACTAATGGCATTTATGAAATTTTGGCACTTCTGTCATTTTATAGGTTAATTAAGTATATCAGCGATTTTTTGTGTTTTCTGCATTATTCCATTAATTTTTAGGTTTTTAGTCTACTTTTATATAAAATCAGTTGTTTTTAGAACTCTTTAGCGATGTGTTAGTATAATATAAATATGTATGGATTATCATCGAAAGGTGATATGATCAATGAAAAAAGAAAATGAATTTGATGACTTTTCTAGTAACTTTCTTGGGTGTGAATCTGTCTTTTAAGTTTACTCCTCTTTGTTAAAAAATCAACTATAGTAATTTTAGTTTTTTGCGAAACAGTGCTATGCAGTTGTATACAGGGCAGTGGCGGCTCGTACCACTTTAAGAAGGTAGTGCCACAACTCGGGCAGCCGCCAAAATTTTTAGTGACGGATTCACGATATTGTCAAAAAAAGGTATACTGACAACAAAAACTAAAAAAAATATGCGCGGATACTTTTATCTTATGTACATATCTTAAGTTTATTGATCTGAGGTGCCAAGCAATTGTCCAACATTGATCAAAACAGTTCCGTAAATTAATTAATAATAAAAACCTCTTAACCTACCACCAGCATTTACTGCTGATAGTGCTTGAAAATTGTTATTACGATTTAGTCTCTATTTACCAATTTATAAAAATAATACTATTTCATTATTCACACACATGCACACATTTTTGTAATGTCACTTTTAAACTTTACGATATATGAAGTTCATTCTTCTATTTTTTGGTTGCAAAGTTTTCAATGACTTTATAATTAAAATTACCAATACAATTTACAAAATGCTTTTCTGCAGATAGCATACCTAAAGCACTAGGTTTCGATGTAAACATCGAAAAACAGTGTTCTGCTTCAGATGTTGATATAGGAATGGTAACTAAAATACTTAAAAGTTTAATAGTTTCTTCAAATGTGCTTTTTAAACCTTCCCTCTACAATAAAACCGATAGCGAAACAGCCCCAGAGGTAGTACTTAATTCGTCTCGCTAATACAGTACCTACATCTAATTCAGTTTTAAACCGAGTTTTGCTTAAAAATTAAAATTGTCTCCATGGTTCATTAAGAAATGATTCGGAGAACTGATGCTTATAAGCAGAAAACTTCTCCGACATAAATAAATTAGAAGCAACTAAATGTCCGGAGAAGGTAGACCTTTGAAAGATCTGGTACTTTGAATAATATGAACCTAAGTCGTTGTCTAATTCGGCGCTAAAATTGACCAGCTCCTTAAATATGCCTCTATTTTCTGAATTTTCTTTTTCGTCGTGACCCCTTAAAGCTAACTCGAAAGCTCCACAACACCTTATAACATTTGTAGTTTTTTTTTCTAGCGAAAAACCACCAAAAATTTTTTTAAAATACTAATCTTTATTGTCAATTAATAAATTAAACTTAATAAATAATCAAAATATTATCAAAATACCCACGATCATGATGCACTAAAAGTTTAATTATAAATACAAAAACTTTTTAACAGAAACTATATATATATAATAAAAGCGACAAACCAGCACGTAAAGAAACTCAAAATAAATAGACCTGGCTTCATACCCTCGTGCCTGGCACAGAGATTCTAATGTTAAGGTATACTAATAGTCCAATATAGCTCTTTCTCCGTCACTTACATATAATGCTCGTAAAATCTTTCTCTCTTTACTCGTGCCAGTACTGACTTCGGCGCGAAGGAGATTCTCCTGTCGAATACTCTCCGCTGTCGGCAGGGATTGTATTGCGGCCATAGTTGCCATATTTTATATAATTTATGAAGATCAAAAGAAATACACACAAAAAAATTAATAGGAATTAAAAAGTTTTGAAGATAAAAAATATGTTTATGGATAGTTAGCAAGGTAGTGCCATGGCTCTATGGCACTACCTTACGGGCCGCCACTGATACAGGGTGATTGATTAGTAGGGTAAAGCTCAATAGCTCAACATTAACGTACTTTAATTTTTATATAACATTCCCTATGCCCAAATTTATTAGTTTTCGAGATATTTTCATTTTTCAGAGCAAATTATTTTAGGTGTTTAAATTTATCTAAATTTTAAGTAAGCCATGACTGAATTGACAATTGAAGATTACCGATTATTATCATTCCGGTAATAAATGTAACACTGTCGCAAATAAAGAAATAAAAATAATTTATTAGTAGTACATTTTACAAACAAAAACACAACCACTACATGCAACATTTTTTAAACAATTAAAAACTATCTTTTTATGTAAATGCAACAAATAAACAAAGAAAATTAGTAATAAATTTTACAAAAAAACACACAAACACAAAATACAATATTTTGTGAAGACAATTAAATACTACTTTTGTATGTAAATGTAACAATGTAACAAATAAAGAACGAAACATAATTTATCAGTAATACATTTTGCAAAAAAACATGTTTGAAAAAATTAGAAGCTACTTTTAATAAAATATTTTTAATATTTAATTACATAAGGTGTTCAAAATTATCTCCTAACACATTTATGTACGCCTAAAAACGATCATTGAATGAGCTACTTACTCTACGGAGCATTTGTAAATTAACACATCGAAATACACTTTGTATTCTATTTTTCATCTCATCCCTTGTTGTTAAAGGTATTTTATAAACTTCATTATTAACGTAACCCCAAAAAATCAGTCCAGTTTATTAAATTCTGGTGATTTGGGTGGCCACGCTACTGGTCCATTGAAAAATGAAAATATCTCGAAAACTAATAAATTTAGACATAGGGAATGTTATCTAAAAATTAAAGTACGGTAATGGTACTTTTCAATAGTGATATAAAATACAGGGTGTTCCATTTAAAATTACTGAGAAAATAATGTACTTGCGTTTTGACTCACCCTGTATTTGATATAAAGAAAATTAGCAATATCGACCATTCTTGAAAATTTTGACAATACGTTAAAAAATATGGCATTAATAAACCATTGTTGTTTTGCTTATTTTTATTTATACAGGGAGTTGAATTTGTTACGATTTTCATATAAAATTGTTTATAACTTTGTAAATACCCTGTATAACATAACAAACCTTTATATTTTTGTGATGGAGAAGTTAACAGGATTTCGAATTTAAAATAAAATATAAGGTGTTCCATTTAAAAAAACATAAGTTTGGTCTGCCACTGTGTTATCGAACACCCTGTAACATTCTAACTAATTTTGTAATGTGAAGCTCAAAGCTAAATTTGGCTAAAATTTTTGTTTGAACTTTTATTGCTATCTATTACTATAGCGGAGCTATTGAGCTTTACCCTACTAATCAATCACTCTGTATAATGTTCTGCTGTTTCTTTTTCGTTGTCATTGAAATGACAGTTATAACTATCAGATTTGCCTATTTTTTAAGATAATATCTCAGAGGGTGATGACAAGTGGGAAGGCCAGTGACCATTTTGATATCTTTTTTACTCATTTCGAGAAAACAGTTAGTTGCAGTAGCGACACTTTTATGAGCCTTTTTGTTTGGATTTTTCTTGATGTATTAGACCAATGTAGTTGTAGTTTATTGAGTTCACGGGTCTAGAGTTACCCTCAGATGTAGCTTTTCGATAGTCCACAGAAGGGTACTGGAGCCCCAGATGGGGTATTAGCCCCTTCTTTTGTGAGGCTGTCAGCTTTCTCATTTCCTGCATTCTCTGTTTCGCTGGCTTCTTCTTCCAATTTCGGTTCATGACCACTTCAAAGGGTGTTTCGAAGTCGAATTTGACTGGGGTGGCATCTGTCAGTCTGATATTGTAGCTAATGTTAGAGAATATAGATTTACCTTTGAATTTTTTTTAACTACAGGCTGTTACAGAACAATTTACCTATGGCCCACTAGCCCTAATATGTTTCTTCTTTGGTATGAGTTTACTGGAGGGGAAGAGCATTGAAGATGCCAAACAGCAGGTTAAGGATAAATTTTTTCCAACATGGAAGGTATGTACTAATTTAGAAATGATTGTCTATACTTATACAGATGTTTTAAAGATCCAACAGTAAGGAACTAAACTTTTTTATTTTGGACAATTTACCGGACAATTAATTTATTTTGGCCGGATTTACATGTTGAACCCGACTAGGCATTAATATTTCTGGCGCCCCACGCCTCTTGATTCCACCCCCAACCCCCCCCCCCCCCCCCCCAACCCTCTCAAAACCAACCATCTTTTTTTGATTTTGCTGCCGATTATATTTGAATAAAAACTTATACCCATATCCTAGTGTTCTTTTGCACTATTAACAATATTCTATGGATATAAAAGAGAAGTTTGCTAAGGATTGAAAATAATAAATCCAAAATCACTGTACTTAATGTTTTCTAAGGTTTTAATAATAACAGTTAATAGTGATCATATAACTTAAAATAATACACAGAGAGTCCATTGCCATATACTTTCAAATGCTCTGCAAGAAAGTGGTCAAACTCAGATAAAAATTGTATTAAACCTAAAAAGTTGCCTTGATCAAAATGTTCATAGCTACCTTGAAAAGCTAATCCTTTTGTGGATAGAAATTTTACAGCGGCAACAACACGCTTAAGAACATTCCTCCAGTATTAAGTTTCCTTATTAATTTAACTGATCAGCAAAACTTGAACTAAAACTTTCGTTTTCGTCGCTTGCTCGTTTTTGTCCTCTTCACTTACTGGTACTGCTCTATATTCATTTTCAACCACTAGTTTAGCTGATAAAACATTCGGGCCGGCCTCGGCTTTCTCATTTGCTCTCTCTTTTTCTTTATAAAAAATGTTTGTTAGTTTAAGAAGTTTTTCTTTATTCAATTGCCGCTCTACCCTGCGAAAAAAATTCGCCCGTTCCGCGCCCTAACAAATTTGGCGCTCTATCCAGTGCCTTGTCGGCCTAGTGGTAAATCCGGCCCTGTGTTTTGGAATGGAAAAATTTCAACCCTTAAGAATGCAATAATATACCTACAATAATTGTGTCAATTATATACTTAATATGTTGAAATTTCTATAAATATGCCAAATAAATAATATACAATATTTTTCTGAAATGGAACTTATGTTATTTTTCAACATTTACACTTGTGAACATTTTGTCAGCTCATTTGACAATAAATCTGTCAAAATATTCCCAAGCTAAGTGTATGGACTATTTTTGCTGTCATGCACAGCAAAACTTCGATACTGTACTTACTATGCTTTTTCTCATGAGGATCTTTGAGTGCGTCACAGTTTTTCGATTTCTTTCTAACGTATTAAATTGCATGTGACAGAAAAAAACGCACGTCGGTGATAACATTTCGTCGGTGACATTGATAACATTTATTCTAGTTGTCAATAGATGGCGAAAAAAATTATTTACGAATTATATAATATATCTACGAATATAATCTGTACAATTTATAAGACTATACAAATCAAAGAAAATACCATTTTATAAATGCAATAAACACAATTGATTTGATTTTATGCCAAATTGCAAGTAAAAGGTGACAACTGTCAGATTTAACTAAAATGTCATGTCACTAAAATGTATATTATCACGGACTTACCTTTTTTTCTATCATTTGTGACGCACTGAAAATGCTCATGAAAAGAAGTATATACTCACTATATTATATACAGTAAGTGCCAAACTAGTATATATACGGGTACCTAATTACTAGGCTTAGCTAATCCGGCCTGTTCTCACCTGTGACTTTCATATCTGTGATGTCATGTGACTGTCATGAAACTATTCAAAATAATTGTTTTTCCATACAAAAAATACACTAATTAATAGGTTTGTTCTAGCAAACAGTCAAACTAGTCAGAAACCGTCAGCAAACAGTTGGTCAGTGAGAGAACATAATACAGTCACCAGTGCTATCCCCTCTACTCGCGCTGGTCCACTATTCGCTGATGGTTTCAAACCGTTTGAAACTGATGCTAGAACAAACCTAATAGTATTGTTACTATGCTTAAAAAAAACTATTCAACACCAACAGAACAACTATAAAATTCACATACAACTACTGTTCTATAAACTGTCAACTTTCTGTTTATATTGGTTTCTATACATTTTTTGACATTCTAGACATAACTAGACATAACTAGACATAAAAGTAAACAGTGCAACAAGTGAAGGGTCCAGGACTATATTAGCTAAACATACCTGTGTGTCTAGTAGCGTGACGGTTACTGTATATATAAATGTATGACATAAATAAAGCTTTTTTATGACATTTTTGTTATAGGTTGGTGTTTGTGTTTGGCCAGTTTTGCAAACAGTGAACTTTTGCTACATCCCTGAGAAAAACAGAGTACCATTTGTCAGTGCCTGTAGTTTATTGTGGTGTTGCTTTTTGGCATACATGCATGAACTCCAGTTGAAACAGAAAGAATTGGAAATATCTCAAGTACAACTATTAAAACAATAACGAATGTGATCCACTAGCTGTATATTTTAGACCAATTTTAATTTATTATCCTGTATATAGATGTAAATTATATTAGTAAATATTTTTCTATTAATCGTTTTTTATTCAAGAAGGCACTGCTTTGAGTGCCACGTGCAAAGCTGTACGTCGGCCATAAAATATCCAATTTTTTTCCTGTAGTTGTAAACGACAAAAATACCCTGTTCGGACTGTCTGCATTAAGTAGCGACCTCTGGTATTCCACCCCAGTCCCTTATATTTCTTAGCCAGGAATGTTGTTTTCTACCATGTCCCGGTTTTCCCTCAATTATTCCTTGTAATATTAGTTTTGGTATCTAGTATCAGTCCCGAAATATTGGGTAATCTTTTTACGCCACTGCAACCTTTCTGGAAACATTTATTCATATGCAGTGCGTTCTCATAGCAAGACAGAGCCAAACTAATTTTTGCATTAGTAAAATATTTTTGGAGTATTTATTGGTTTTCTTGTCGTTTTCAATACTTTATGACCTGAGGGACTTCAGATGTTTAGATATAATTAGCGTCTCTTTGTAAGGACAATGAAGTCGACTTTACTAAGTAACAAAACATTTACTTCTACAATGACACCAATATTGTCCAAGAAATTCTACAATGACATCGATATTGTCCAAGAAATTGAAATCACAGCGACTAAGATGGGCAGGCCACGTGCACAGACTTCATAACGAGAGATTTGTAAGACTGGTATGGGAGGAGATTCCTACAGGCAAAAGACCACTCGGACGTCCCAGAATGCGATGGAGAGATAACATCCAAGCAGATCTCCGAAAAATGAACATCCCATTTGACCCTAGGTTGATGGAAGACCGAAAAAATTGAAAGAAAGTTATACAGTCAGCCAGGACCCACCCAGGGTTGTAGCGCTACGTGATGATGATGATAAAAACATTTACTCAACACACACACACACTCTACACCATAATCTGATTGCGAAATCAAGTGTACCATGCCAATGGCCTTAGTTGTGAAGGCAGTATGCAAATTAAAATAGTTACATGTTTTTAGGACTCGTTTTTTTTTCGAGTATGCGTATTTCAAAGGTTCATGAAGTTTTGAAATAACGCTACTGTGTAGAAAATACGTAACACGTTAATATTATATTCATTAGTTGCAAATTTCACTAACACGGAATTTTATAAACGAACTATTTTTTTTGTTGTAATTTGTAAAATTTTTTATAAATTAACTAATATTTCTTTTTGTAGAAACGATAAAAGAGAGAAAACAATCATAAAAGACTTATGATTGTTTTAAATTCAGGTTTTAACTAAACTAAAAATAATACAATAAAAACAAAATATAAATTTATTTAAAAAAAAAATCAGTTAATCTTCTTAATTGATTTCCAATCGCATCTGTATTGACCGATATTTAAGGCGTGTGAATTTAGGTTCCATCCTAAAAAAAAGTTTTATTGTTAATGTCTTGTTAAAATAAAAACCAACTATTAAAATGACATAAGCATAACTTTGTCAAAATATTAACACTAAAAATTACTATTAATACGTGCCAAGTTGCTAAATCAAGTAGCTAAGTTTGGTTACTAGTATGGTGTAAACAACTTGATTTAGTACTTGCGCAAGTATCTAATTTAGTAAAATTTTTAGTCAAGTGAATAGAAATAATTTCTATTTACTTGAGCAAGTTGCTTCCATACCTTTCCTTTCTAGCAGCAACTAAAACGCCGACTAAACAAGTGTAGACAGGTCAGTTTAGTCAGGTTCATAAGTACAGACTGCGACGTTGATTTTTGTTTTGGCTGGTTTTCAATTTTGGCCTAGATGGAATAGCCGGATCTCATTACTGTGTTGATTTTCGTAATTTGAGCCAGCAATATTTCAAAATTATTTACTTGTTATGTTAAAAATGTACATTTCTAACAATTTTAAAGCTAATTGGTTCTCACCAAAGGCATAAATTCCACAAAAAATTTTTTTTAATACCTACGCATTACTATAACCTTTCTCGAGGCACTTACGAGTGGAAAGTTATGTCGCAAAATTGTTCATCAAGTTATCACTAAAAACGGACTAATTTTTGCCTACTTCATTTAGTAACTTGCTTTAGCTACTTGACACGTGTAAATTTGCCTTTAAGATAAGTTTTCACGCTCATGCAATTTGCGCAAATTGACTTGTGCATACCAACTTGTTTAAGTAAATTGGCGCATGAAAACGAAAATTGTTCACTTGCGCAAGCCACAAAGTTTGGCTGGACGAAAATCTGATGGTTAGATAATGTGCATGCAGTTGGCGCAAGTAAATGACACACCAATTCCACGCATGCGTAGTGGGTGAATAATAGTAAACAGAATTGTTGCTCTGACATGCAAGTGGCTTTAATTTTAATTTTTGGAAAACTTCAAATCTTCATATTATGTTCTCGTCGCTAAATTCAAATTTGCAGATAGCGTTCATGTGGTGTAATTGAACACTTCATAACCGTATCAGTCCTTTTTATTAACCCGGGAGCAGTCGCGATCACTTCTGTCACGTAAGCAGTAGAGAAAAAATCTCACAATACAAATTTAAAACAAATTTCTATTTTATAATATATTTATTTACTTGTTACATTAAAAATATCTATTTCTAACAATTTTACTGCTAATTGGTTCTCAACAAAGCCATAAATTCCAAAAAAAATTTAAAAAAATTCCCACGCATTACTACAATATTCCTAGAGGCATTTAAGGGTGGAAAGTTATGTTGCAAAATTTTTCATTAAGGCTATGGGTACATAATTCGCAAATATTTTACGTGAATCCCTACTTTTTCTGTCTTTACACGGCAAATTACGTGTAGTAAAATTCACACTGGTATGGATATGTAAACATTACTAGAATGTCATTCTACTTGAAAATGTCATCATTAATTTAAAGAGATGGGTTTTGAATGTTCTTGGATAACTGTTATTTTTATAATTGCAAATTATTAATTCAGTTAATAAATGTGATAATTTTTTCAATAACTATGTATTCAGTGATTGTAATAATTTATTTGTACAACAAAAACTAATACTTAATCGAGAAACGAGGAAAAGTGTTAAAGTGATTTTTTAATAATATATTGTTATGGAACGCTTACAACTTTGAACATCTTTAACAACCAAATACTTGGATCACAGAATATATTATCCTGATGTATTCTCTGCTTGGATCTTCCACAAATAATACACAATAAATAACTTTTTATTAAGTTCACGTCTTAAATCAATTATTTATCAAATACACTATATTGTATCAATAATATTTAATCAATAACTCAAAATATTCCCGATGCAATGTCAAATATTTAAAATTGTCACTGATTGTCAGTGTCTGACTGACAATATATGCTGACAATATTATATTCGGCTGAGTGCGTTGTAAGACAAAGATAGATTTGGAAAATATTACCACGGCATTGTGTTCATTTTTTTCGAATCCTGAAAAAACCAATAAATATTTTTGAAAAATTTTAACGCAGAATGAAAGACTAAATTATTACCGAGGGCCGAAAGTCCCTTAGAATAAATAAAAAGTTTATTTTGAATGAGATATTTGAAATTAAAAATCACACTAAATTTTCTGTTAGTTTTTCACCCCTGTAACTTATTAGAATAAACATTATAGAAGTTCTCAGGGACTTTCGGCCCTCGCTAATAACGTAATCTTTAATTCTGCGTTTAAATTTTTCAAAAATACTTATTAGTTTTCTTAGGATTCGAAAAAAATGAATCCCAGGGCGGATCTGTGAAAAAACGTCTATTTTTGGATGTGCGAGGTGGCATTCGGATTTTTGCAGATAAAGTTAGGTGACAACTTCAACAATAATAATTGACTTATGCTCCTTCTCAAATATGCCCGGAACAATAATAAAAAAATTAAAATATTTAAAAATATCGAAAAACATCGATTTTTTCTACTTTCTTTGCTATAACTTTAAAACAATTCTTTTTCTAACAAAGTCGTAGAGAAATAAAATAAAGATAATTGAATTTTGTATGATAAACGACTGGTTAAAAATGTCTTAAATTATTACCCTTTCTGCAAAATAGCAATAAATACAAAATAAGCCTGTTTCTATTCAATGTTTTTCAACCCCTTAGAACTTTCGTAATTCGCTTAGAAAATTCTTACAACTACTTAAATCGTTCACCAAATTTCATTAAAATCGACCTATAGATTTTGCAGATTAATTCTGCAATCTAAATTTTATTAAAAAAGTTCAAATTTTTTAAAAACTTTCTGCAGAAAATGTAGACTATTTAGAAGTTTGCTAATTTTTTTACATATAAAGAGGTTCTCTACCTGTCTAATACACTTTACAGAATTAAAATCGGATTATTTAATCGGCCTTAGCACTGTTTTAAAGTTATAAACAATTTTTTGGCTTATAAACAAATACAGTGAGGACGTTTGAGTTGACATAAATTCATTTTCTCGAGAATAGGCGTCTCTGGAGATAAATCCCGAATCACGTCGATTTTTATTTTTAAATTCTAATTTTTTTGGTATATTTATCATACTAGTGACGTCATCCATCTGGGCGTGATGACGTAATCGATGATTTTTTTAAATGAGAATAGGTGCCGTGTGATAGCTCAATCGAAAGACTATTCAATTTTGTATTCACTAATATAAACATTAACATAACTATTTATACAGGGTTTGAATTAAATTAATTCCAATATTTAGATTACGTCATCACACCCAGATGGATGACAGCACAAGTATAATATTTATGCCAAAAAATTATAATTTAAAAATCAATATGTTTCGGGATTTATCTCCAGAGTCGCCCATTCTCAAGAAAATGAATTTATTCCAACTCAAACGTCCTCACTGTATTTGTTTATAAGCCAAAACATTGTTTATACCTTTAACACAGTGCTGAGGCCGCTTAAATAATCCTATTTTATTTCTGTAAAGTGTATTAGGTAGGTAGAGAACTTCTTTACATGTACAAGAATTAGCAAACTTCTAAATGGTCCACTTTTTGTTCAGAAAGTTTTTAAAAAATTTGAACTTTTTTAAAAAAATTTAGATTGCAAAATTATTATGCAAACTCTATTACGTCGATTTTAATGAAATTTGGTGGACGGTTTAAGTATGCGGTAAGAATTTTCTAAGCGAATTATGAAGGTTCTAAGTGCAACCAAAGTGGTTGAAAAACATTGAATAAAAACAGTCTTTTGTCCTTTTATATTCTATTTATTGTTATTTTGCAGAAAGGGTAATAATTTAAGACATTTTAAAACAGTCGTATATTATACAAAATTCAATTATCTTTATTTTCTTGTCCTACGACTTTGTTCCAAAATGAATCGTTTTAAAGTTATAAGCAATGAAAGTAGAAAAAAATCGATATTTTTCGAAATTTTTAAATATTTAATTTTTTATTAATGTTCCGGGCATATTTGAGAAGGAGCATCAGTCAATTATAATTATTGAAGTTGTCACCTAACTTTATCTGCAAAAATCCGAATGCCACCTCTCACATCCACCTCAAAACAGATCCGCCCTGGTCTACCGTGTTAATGGTGTAACTAAATCTAATAAATGTCGGTAAGTTGCCTCATCCATGTGCAGGTAATTACGAAAATCCACTGTTGCATTTGTTAATTCTTTTATTAAATTAATATGAGAGTAAGTGGCTCTTTTTTTAATCCAACTCTTCTGCGATCGACTTGGCTTTTGTCTTTTACCACTTTTAACTTTTTAATTAAACAAGCAACAAATAATGCTGGTGATAATTCGTCTTCATTGTCCATCGTGGCTCAATAACAATCTGAACTGTACTTGTGTGCAAATAAATTTGTGCACGAGACTTGACCGTGAAAACGGATGCAATCGTTCAGTTTAATTTGCACAAATTAGCATACCCAAGTTAACTTGCGCAAATTGCGTGAAAACATAATTTTACACACAGACAAAAATATTGCATAAATATTTTGAAATTCATGTGTGAAATGGAATTTTTTGTGCTGCCATCAGTGTCATAGAAATAGGATTTCTTTTCCGAATACGATGTTTTTAAGTATCATATAAATGGTATAATCTGATTTAAATTTGATATGGGTTATATGGTGACCAATATAATTTTTAAATTGAATTTTATCAAGGTAATTATTCACTATTCTACCGACATAAAGACCTGCATTATGGTGCATTAACACGAATTTATCACAGAGTTATCCAATATGGCTGGCAAAACAATGGTTTTAATGTACATATCAGCTGTCACTCACCCAATCACTTACACAAGTTCCTTATCTCCTTTCGAAGAAATACCACTCCATAGCACTATGCCACCCCAACCAAAATTAACGCTCTGTATAAGGTTACATCTTACATCTGGCATACGCATACCGTTCATCATATGGAAACAAGATTGATAAAACTTCGTCTACAGAAGAGTTGGCGAACAGTATGTCAGTTGTAACCTCATACAGAGCGTTAGTTTTGGTGGTGACGGCATAGTGCAACGGAGCGGTATTGCTTTGAAACGACATACTGAACACGTGGAGGTGATTAGGAGAATGCCAAATGACATGTACATTGAAAACATTTTAGAAGATCATGTTTTGCCATTTAAAAGTCATACTGGAGATGAAATGTTGGTGTTAATGCACGTCTTCATGTCGCTAGAGTAGTGAATGCTTACCTTGATGAGATTCAATTTAAAAATTATATTAGCCAGCATGTAGCCCAGATCAGATTAAATCCGATTATAGCATTTATATGATACTTTAAAACGTCGCATTTGAAAAAATTCCTATTCCTACGATACTGGGGAGCTAATAAAGGCAGCACAAAAAATTTCATTTCACATGCATATGCAATATGTTTGTCCGTGAGTATATTTTCATTAGACTTTTTGTATCATTGTAAGTTATATTAAAAATACAGTTTTAGGAAATATTTCTTACCATTCACTTGCAGGGCAGTATAAAACATCTGGTACTCTTGTTTGATAAAATCTTGAAGCTCCAATAGATGGTTGAATGGAATATTCATTAACATAGAAGAAGTCTGATATGCTCTCATGAAGCTGATCAATTTCGTAATGGGAGTACGATGATTTCGATGTCTCTTATCATAAACATCCTAAAAATATAAATTAACAATTATAGGCTTTGACTATGTTCAAAATAAGAGAGCTAAAACGAACTACAATGTTAACGGGATTTTATTGTCTCATATGGTCAATGGACCTCTATATTTGAAACAACCACGGAGTGCTACCATTTAAACAGGTGCGTTTTTGAGAATGAGGCGAATTAGTCCCTAGGCTCAGGGTGAATTAGGGTGAGTTCTATGCACTTTTGGTACAAACACGACTACAGGAAAATTGTTCCAGGTTAAATTTACTATCGAAATATCACATTTTAGAGTCAAATATATTTTTTTTACAAAAAAATATTCAAAAGAAAAGCAAGAAAAAAACACCAAAGAAAGCAATTTTGTTTTTTGCCCCATAACTTTTATCCTCATGGATATAGGCATAGGTATTGCTTCAGCGAAAAATAAATTCAGTCCTTTCTCTTTAAAATGACGTTTAGTAGAAGTCACTAGGATTTATATTTTCCGAAATAGGATTTTTGAAAGTTCGAAGCTCACATCATTTTTAGGGCCATTTTCCCCATTATTTCGCCATTTCCCCAACATTGTTCTGTAACTTTTTTCTAGGTATATGTAATGGTACATTTAGTAGAAATAGAAGTCAATTACCTTTAAAATAGTCTATTGTATAAGGTTGTGCGACTATTTTTAAGCAAGTTAAGCTTTTTCAAGGTTTTATATTTTTAATGATTTTTGATATTTTTTATGATTATTGTTTAAATTTCTTATGACTTTTTTCTTGTACATTTAGGTATATACATTGTGCAATAAAAAAAGCTTATTTTCTTTACTTTAAAATGGTGTATTGCAAAAAATTATATGACTATTTTTAAACAAGATATCCGTAGGATATCCAATTGTATCCGTAATTTGAGAAAAATTTTAAAAATGTTTATTTTGTTTTTCAAGTAGAAGAACCTAGTTGCATATTATAACATAATTTTTAATTCCAAATAAATTTTCTTATAACACTTTTCGATATTGTGAAATATAAAGGTACTTCACTCTTGAGCGAAATTCATATTTTTTAACATACCTCGTACACTATTGATAAAATTTTATATCTGATGATTGCATCTCAGGTTTTAGATTATGTAGAGCATTTTATAAAGAATATTATTTTTCATAAAGTTACTAATAAAAAAGTTTCCTTATGGTTCCAGCTTAGTGAGACCTGTGGCATGTGTATATATCACATTTTGAGAAAGCATATCTTGTTTAAAAATAGTTCTAGATTTTTTTACAATACACCATTTTAAAGTACAGAAAATAATATTTCTTTTTTATTGTACAATGTATATACCTAAATATACAATAAAAAAAGTTATAATGAGAAATTCAAAAATTATCGAAAAATATATCAAAAATCATTAAAAGTATAGAATTTTCAAAAACCATATATTGTTTAAAAATAGTCATACAGCCTTCTACAATAGACCATTTTAAAGGTAGTTGACATGTGTTCCTACTAAATGTACCATTGCATGTACCTAAAGCTACATAGAAAAAAGTTACAGAACAATGTTTGCGAAATAACAAGGAAAATGGGTCAAAATCGCTGTGAGTACCGACGTTTGAAAAATCATATTTTGGAAACTATAAATTACAGAGGCTTCTAGCAAACACTATTTTAAAGAGGAAGGATGGAAGTTTTTTTTCTGTGAAGCAATGCCTGTACCTATATCCTCATCGGAAAAAGTTATGGGGCAAAAAATAAAATTGCTATTTTTCGTGTTGTTTTCTTTTGAATATATTTTTGCAAAAAAAAATATTTTTCACTTTGAAATGTGATATTTCAATAGTAAATTTAACCTGGAATAATTTTCTTGTAGACGTGTTTGTACCAAAAGTGCACAGAACTCACGGTAAGTCGTCCTGTGCCTAGGGACTAATTCACCCCTTTCTCAAAAACGCACCTCTTTAAATGGTAGCACTCCGCGGTTTTTTCATATTTAGAGGTCCATTGACTATATTAAACAATACAACCCCGTTAACGTTGTAGTTCGTTTTTTTAATACATAATCAATAGCCTATTACTGGTATACGAGTATACGTATACATATTAAAATTAAAAACAGAAAATGTTGTAGCTGATGCTCTTTTGGTCTGGCTAGTTTTTAATTTTAATTTTTGTTTTTTTATATAGACTAAAACAGCTCCTAAAAAACTGCAAAGATCTCTATGCCATTGCAGTGTGCCAAGTGATGTAAGGCAGGAGGTTTGAACCAGAAGAGATCGTAATACTACCAATAAGAAAATTGTTGGCCTTTGTTGAGGCCCCAGAACTTATTAGAGTTTAAGGGAAAAAAACAAAGTATGGTAGAAAGGCCTTATGACCAAGACTAACGAGTGTCTGACGAATGTATAGTAAAATGGTGATTTCAATTGAATTAAATCACCATTAGTCAGTTTTAGTTAACAATTAACACCAAAATCACTTTTAGTTATCAAGTTAATATGTAAGTAAGATCAATATTTCCTTATGACTAAGTCCTTACCAGATATATATTGTTGAAAATGCAGGTAGCTATTGCCAAGCATACAGCATGAAACTTCGCTGCTATCAAACTTTCTGCTGATTCTCCTTTGCTGATTATTATATAAATTTTTCTGACGTGTAAATTAACTAGAATCAAATAATTGTATTCCTTGTGTATAGAAACAAGTTCCTTAAAATCAACGGCGCTCCAATTACGAAGAATCTTTTTTAATGAGACTCCTGTGTAGATGTTGAAACCGCATATTTGTCGTACTAAAACATAGATTAAAATATGATTCTAACAATTGTTTTGTTAGTTAGGGTAATATACAGGGTATCCAGAAAGTCTACCGACAAACGAATACAGGAGATTGCTCAGATAATTTTAAAACAATTTAACAAAATTCATCTGTCCGAAAATGCTTCTTAAAGGAGCTAACCAGATTCAAATAACAAATTCCCAACTATAAACAAACGCACGTGTTACTATTCGCCGTCTCATTCGTCAAGAGGCTGTTATATGTAATTGATTGCCCTAATCGAGGCGGATTCTCATTTTACAGGTCCAAACTGGTCAGTCTACAAATTCAAATTGTAGGTAGCGTGTTGGTTTTTAAGATACACTTCAGGACGACCCTGTTTAGCTTCCATGCGCGTTTGTTTACAATTGGGAATCTGTAAAATGAATGGACTTTAGAGCTATTTGAAGATGGCGTCTGGTAATTAGTTTTTCTTAAATATCTCCAGAACGTTTCTGTTTAGAAAAACGAAAATTGGTACATATTTATCTTCCAGAGATGAATTGATTCCACCCATTGCAAATTTCTAGTACCGGTCATAGGCGTCCGTTTTGGGTAGGGCAACAATTATATTATCGCATAACTTTTTTGTTTTTATTTTTTAAGTATTTTTGAGTCTGGATTATTAAAATGTAAGGTATTGTAGTACTAAAAGGTACTCTTACTTTAAGTCGATAGGATACACCGTTTTGTAGAAAAATTGATTTAAAAATTTTTCGGATTTTGAATATCAAAAAAAAATTCAAAAAAAGACTATTTAGAAAAACGAAAACTGGTACGTTTATTTATATTCCAGAGATGAATTGATTTCATTAATTGCAAATTTCTAGTACCGGTCATATGCGTCCGTTTTGGGTAGGTCAATGATTATTTTAATGCATAACTTTTTTGTCTTTAATTTTTAACAATTTTTGACACTAGATTATTAAATTATGAGGTATTCTAGTACTTAAAATTACTCTTACTTTAAGTTGGTAAAATACACCATTTTTTTTTTAAATTTTTTCAATTTGTTTTTCAAATTCAGGAAACGAAAAATTTTCAATTCGATTTTTCTAGAGAACGGTGTGTCCTACCAACTTAAATCAAGAGTAACTTTTAGTACTAGAGTACCTCACAATTTAATAATCCAGTATCAAAAATGCTTAAAAGTTAAAGGCAAAAAAGTTATGCGATAAAATAACCATTGCCCCATCCAAAACGGACGCCAATGACTGGTACTAGAAATTCACAATGGATTTAATCGATTTATCTCTGGAAGATAAATATGTGTACCAATTTTCGTTTTTGTAACTAGAAGCGTTCTGGAGGTATTTAAAAAAAACTAATTACAAGACGCCATCTTCAAAGAGCTCTAGCCCCCTTAGGAAGCATTTTCGGACTAGGTGAATTTGGTTAAATTGTCATAGAATTATCTGAGGAATCTCCTGTCTTTGTTTGTCGGTAGAGTTTCTGGACACCCTGTATGGAGCCATCAAAGAAAAATCGTAGTCATCATGCTTTACTATGCTGGACATTCGCCTGCAGTGCTCTGATTATATCCATCGAGGCCTCTGGTAGTTTTAAAGGATACCTTTCCAAGTCTGTAATACGTCTTGAAATGAGCAGCTCTCAACAGTGGCGGATATAGACATTTACCTTGGGAGGAGAAATTTAATTTAGGGGGGAACTTACAATGAAACAATAACCAAAAGACATAAAAAAGATAAACCCAAACTACATAAAAGAAAAATAATAACTTATTGCATTAGATTCCCTTAATTTTCCTAATTAACAGGTTTATTGGGTTGAATTTGTCTGTCTGTGGTTTAAGCGTTGATTGATAAATATAGAGGGGAAGATACGAAAGCCTATGCATTATTTTGTCCCCTTTAAAATCTGCCCGTATAGGGCTTTTCATCAATTGTCATTTGTTTCGAGCTTCTCGTCATGTGTCACATAATATTAATATATCTACGTCATACGCCTTTGGTTTGTATCATTGGTATTACAAATAAGGTATGACGTAGATATATTAATATTATGTGACACATGACAGAAGCTCGAAACAAATGACTGTGAATGAAAAGCCCTATTCGCGGTGTGCAAGTACTTGGAAGGGAATTGAGAAACGATTGTGCGCGAATAGCGGAGAAATATTGCAACTTTCTTAAATAATTCATATTGTCAATTGAAATTGTCAAATTGACGTTCATTTCATATCTACTGTCATTGAAGAAGAAAAATTATATGTTGCTCCACAATATTGATATGATATGCAATTCTTATATAAAGGTAATTTAATTAATTGTATTTTGCTTGCAGTACTGCATTTTAATAACTAATTTTATTTACTACATACAATTGTTTACGTTTTAATAACATAACCTGATTCTTATTTTTTCTTCTTATTATTTTTTTGGACTATGGCCTTGACAATTATCCAGTAACCAGGACTAATATAATTGGCCAATATAATTAAAAGTGCGAATAAAATTGCAGAGCGTAGAAATAAATGTCGCTTTGCCGAACTTGCACGGTCCCAATAGTGGCGCGCCTGGCGTAAATTTGTTGAAACTAGCCAAGAATAGTATTTATTTTATGTGGCCCGTATTCAAAATTTTAACGCAGCAGTCGCTGGCGTACCTATTGTTGAAAATTTTAGATGATGGTCTATCGTCATTTTTTTATTTGCATAAACATGTTTAGCTTATTTGTTTGTTTTAAGCTCATATTGACTGAATGGAAATTTATCGAACAAGTCATGCAATTTAAATACTTGGTTTGTCTGCTGAACGAGGGTTGGGATCCTGAAACTGAAATAAAGAGTAGAGTAGAACAAGCCAGAAATGCTATTTTGAGGCTTCATATATTTCTGAATGATCGCAAATTTGATTTCAACCCGAGATACAAGATGCTAAAGTATTACGTTTGACCTGTTCTCTTGTATGGAATGGAAGCATTGGTCATTAATTAAAGGCCAGCCCCATAAACAAACTTGCAGTCTTTGAAATGCGATGCCTGCACCGAATGCTTAAAATATCATAGACAGACAGACAGATAGGGAACTTTTTAATTATGTAAAAAGTAAGAAGACTGCATACTTAGCGCACATATTACGAGGAGAACGATATACTTTTCAGCAACTGGTACTGGAAGGAAAGATAGAGGGTAAGAGAGGTCTAGGAAAAGATGTCATGCAAAAGATGCTTAGTCAATTTCATATTAAGTAAATATTATTGCAATATCTTCAAACAAAATATACAGTCATCAGAAGGGTCTGTAATTAACGAAAATAACTACCTAATTTTTTATTGAGATTATGGGGGCAAATAAGATAAATGTACAATATTTATATAAAATCACAAAAAATTTCTCGTTAAATAATTTTTTTTATTAATAATATTCAATGATTTGTTTCAAGAATTCAAATTAAAAAGCAATATTACAACTACAATTATTATTCTTGCTAATTTAAAAACGAGTTTAGAAAATACTAACTTTAGTAATTATTTTAAACTGTTAGCGTTGAATAGTTGAATGATAACTCAAATTTAAATGCATGAAAAGAACAATGAATAAGTAAATATTATAATAAATTATCTTAATACTGTTGGGTCTATAATCCCGAACTCAGGTAGCTACGCTTGCTTGCATCTACTCCGAGATTATCATCCCAGTGAATAAAAATAGCAGCACGAAATTTATAAATTTACCTAAATCCGTATTCATTCTCAGACCAGAAAACTCTTAGCGCCATCTAGATGTAAAACCGATGGAGACGTGCATAAACTCCGATTTAGTTACGTATCTTTCAGTATTTATCAATCAACGGTTTAAGTTTCATGTCAGCATATATTTTTATGTTTCTACAATGTTTTCTCTAATTTTGGACCTTGTTAAGAAGAAAAATTTTCTCATTTTTCCTCCCTGTAGATCCGCCAATGGCCCTCAATGCTTTGTAGAAGAGCTCGTAAATCTTGTGTACGATTTGAACGTCCTTTCCGATCTTCAACAACCAGTCTACCGTCTTAAGGTCTTGATTTTGTTTCCTTAGACGAGTTTTGATAATTGGTTCATTAGTTTCTTTCTCGGGGATTCTAGCAAGAACCGTGCGGCGATCTACATTTAAGTCTGTTCCTTCACACAGACACTTACTACTTCACTAGTCCTCATAACCTCAGTAGTAAAGTTTTTTGTACATTCGTTAGCGCAGTTTCCCTGCGCTAAACGATGTTTCATGGAACTACAGAAGTTGATTCTTACTTCAGCTAGAAGCCTCATTTACCGCTTATTTCAGTTGTTGACAATCAGGTCTGTTTGAGCCTGATCTAATTGAGTATGAGGGTAGCGTCTGAAAACTGTTGTGACATTGCTATAAGACCCAATTTGCTTGTTAGTATTTCTTGGTTTTTAGTAATTGTTATTGCGAAGGGTGAGGGGGTAAGGATATTTTTCCAAGGCCTCCTTTTACCCTACAGTTTTGCCGATACGACCGCATTGGTTTTATGTGGATTTGCTGTGGTCCATATCCCAGCAAGCATATTTGCCTCTCTCTTAAAATATTAAACTTAAGAATGCCGATCTCAAATTCAGCGTTGGTATTGATATATCTCAAAACTTAGGTTACAATCCTAGTACGTTGTCAAAATTGATCCAGCAAAACGAAATCAAGACAGTTTATATCAAAAGTGGTAGAAGATACTGAATTTACTTTTCCTTTTCACCTATTCGCTCCGTGCATGGCCATGGTGGAGATAAACGAAATGATGCCAGCGTCCGTAGCGCCGAAATATGACAATTTTGGCGAATCTTTGTAATGTCAGTGTCATTGTGTGTATAACACATTTTATCAGAAATGGTAAATAAATATTAGATATTACCGTCAAATATTTTATACAGATTGGGTATTTTCTTATCGTTGGTATGCGCATTTAATGAGAGCAACAAAGATACATGTATTTATTATTCATTTAAAACGGTTTAGAAGATATGGGCGGGGAGAATTAGGAAGGGCCTAGAAAAACATTTCGTTTCGTAGGTAGTCTTGGTCAGAACAGTGTTGCCAAAGTTAGAAATGAATAAAAGAAAATATCAATGTAGAAAAATAATATACATTACCTTTTTGTAAACGAATATAATAAACAAAGTATTTAATTAAAAGAAAAAAACTTATTTATAGTAAAAAATATTGTTTTCACCCATGATATGATAAAAAAATGTGAAAACGTTGAATTATACTTAATTCAACGTTTATTTTTTTACTTATATTTTCTTTTAAATAAGTTGTTTAGTATACTTATTTGTTTACAAAAAATTAATATACAGTAATGAATGCGCTAAAAACCGGCAAAATAACACAAAAGATGGAAAACATAATACGTTGTGAAATAAAAAGAGACGAAACTAGTAGAGGTGTAAAATTATCGATAGGAACCTATAAATTTACATTACATTAAAACAGTAGGTACTAGCGTGTTGAATAATACATTGCTTGTACTATTGCGGCGTCTTTAAAACAGTACTTCCGGTTGTAACTCGATAAACGGAAGTCCGAGGTCAAATTTCTCAGTTCTAATACCATCTTTGGGTTATAAGCTCTCATTCGACACATCATTTGTCATTCTACCTGTTTTAGTGGCGTAAGAGTTTATTCGCGAACGGAAAAACGGATGGACCGACTTGCATGAAACCGGAAGCATCTTGCTAAGGCGCGTCGAATATGTCGCTTGTAGTATTTAGGCGACTCTAAAACAGTACTTCCAGTTGCAACTCTAAAACGGAAGTGCGAGGTCAAGTTTTTCATTTTTAATACTATTCTTGCACTATAGCTCTCATTTGACAACTCATTTGTCATTCTATCTGTTTTAATAACGTATGAGATATATTCGTGGACAGATAGACGGGCGGGCAGACACGCATAAAACCGAAAGAATACAATGGTTTTCGTTTTGCTAAGACGCGTCGAATAATATATCGGTTGTACTTCCAGTTTCAACTCTAAAACCGGAAGTGCGATGTCAAATTTCTCACCTTAATAACATCCTTGGGCTAAGAGCTTTCATCCGACACCTCATTTGTCGTTCTGTCTGATCTAACGACGGAAAAGTTGTGTTTACAAAAGTCTCTGGGACAGACAAACTTGCATAAATATGTACATTCACTTGCCTATTAAAGTAGAAAAAATATATTAATGTTTGTTAACAAATAAGTATACTAAACAAATTACTTAAAAGAACAAAACTAGTAACCCATAGTTTCGATAGGAACCTATAAATTTACATTACATTATATAGTTTCCCACCTTTAGACATTTTACACCTCTACTCTACTAGTTTCATCTCTTTTTATTACACAACGTATTATGTTTTCCATCTTTAGTGGAAGTAAAAAAATAAACGTCGAATTATAATTCAACGTTTTCACATCTTTTTATCATATCATGGGTGAAAACAATATTTTTTACTAAGGTTTTTTCTTTTAAATAATTTTTTTATTAAGTATATTCGTTTACAAAAAGTTAATGTATATTATTTTTCTACTTTGATATTTTCTTTTATTAATTTCTAACTTTGGCAACACTGTTCTGACCAAGACTACCTACGAAATGAAATGTTTTTCTAGGCCCTTCCTAATTCTCCCCGCCCATATCTTCTAACTCGTTTTAAATGTATAATAAATACATGTATATTTGTTGCTCTCATTAAAGGCGCATACCAACGATAAGAAAATACCCAATCTGTATGTATCATATGCATAACGTCAAATTGTGGTCACCAAAAAGTCAGGTGACGACGCTAGGTGTCGCGTCAGTCATGCACGGAGCGAATAGATACTGGAGATACTTGTAGCGAAGGCAGCTACTATCAGAATGCACATCAATTAAGAAAATGTGTTATGAATATGTCAATAAATTTTATGGCAATTAAAAAAACAGTATTTGTGTCAGGTTTCTTTTCTTATGTGTAAAATTCATTAACTATTTTGTGTAAAATAAAAATGTATACCATTTTTATTCAGTTGCAATGCGAAGGCAAAACAATCTTACTTTTCAATTAGAATACGGAGTGCAGTCCAGTCCCTTGAATCGCGATTTTCGGCTCTTATTGGAGCCTTCATCGGAAGGAACGTAGGCACTGTTCTCCATATTTTAACTGATTCGTATCGAGAGGTTTTCCCACCCATTGCAACTGAAGTGATGATAGTAGGTGGCTAGCGCCATCTGGCATTGAAAGACGAAGTAGTTTTCAATCCTAATAGTAAATTATTAATATTGAAAATATTAAAAATATTACTAAAAGATTTTTAAATTGAAAACTTATTGGTACACTTTCCTGGTGACACATCCAAGACTTCTACAATTTGCAAGTCAAATGGATGCTGCAGTGAAGACGAGAGGGAAAGAATTCTACACTATGCAATTCACATCCCCCGTCTGCAGCTGGTAAAGTTCCAACGGAAAAATGCACCTAGTTAGTCTACGGAGTAATACGACTATAAAATAAAAAATAAAAATATACCATAAAATGGTATACATTTTATTTTATAGTCGTATTACTCCGTAGAGTAACTAGGTGCATTTTTCCGTTGGAACTTTACCAGCTGCAGACGGGGGATGTGAATTGCATAGTGTAGAATTCCTTCCCTCTCGTTTTCACTGCAGCATCCATTTGACTTGCAAATTGTAGAAGTCTTGGAGGTGTCACCAGGAAAGTGTACCAATAAGTTTTCAATTTAAAAATCTTTTAGTAATATTTTTAATATTTTCAATATTAATAATTTACTATTAGGATTGAAAACTATTTCGTCGTATTTTGTTTAACTTTTTTTCATTATAAATGCTCTCATCTAATACATTAATGTCCGATGTCAAAATAAGTTAGTACTTTACCATTCATTCCACGTCCAAGAAGAATTCGTTCGCTTTCATTAATTTTCGCAGGACTTAAAACAGTTCCAATACTAAAATAACTTTTTAAAACCAATGTCAGTCTTTGTTCATTGAAAGTTCTGAATACTAAAGATTTCACAGCCCAATAATTGGTTAGTAGATGTAAAAACATCAGCGTGAAGATAAGCAGCCATTCTGAACTAAAAAAAATAAACAAGCGTACCAAAAATCCAATATAATCACCATAAGGGGAAACAGTAGCGATCAACAGGTAGCGAAAACGCGTTCCAAGATTGCGGCTGTAATTTTGAATATTTTTTCGAGATATTTGGCACACGTATTCGTAATATAATAAAGAATGGCGGTACAGAGCCCAATTTGAAAAGTATATTCCGTATACTTTGTGATTAAATACAATATTAAAAAAAAACGAGCCTGTACCGCCATTAAGAAGAACAAAAAAATACACTTTCTTCAAATAAAATTTTTTATCCGATGCCTAGATATTGTGTCATTTTGGAACTACTAAAATTTTTTATTTCATTAGTAGTTCCAAAATGACACAAAATCTAGGCATCGGATAAAAAAGTTTATTTGAAGAAAGTGTATTTTTTTGTTTTTCTTAATGGCGGTACAGGCTCGTTTTTTTAATATTGTATTTAATTACAGAGTAATTTCCACATATTAATATATTTTTCAAATTGAGCTCTGTACCGCCATTCTTTATTATATTACGAATACGTGTGCCAAATATCTCGAAAAAATATTCAAAATTACAGCCACAATCTTGGAACACGTTTTCGCTACCTGTTGATCGCTACTGTTTCCTCATAAGAGAATATGTTTAAGAGGCAACAGTAGCGCGTCATCACTAGAACTTCAGGAGATAGTATCATACTCTTTTTCGAAAGTTCTGCGAAACTTTTGCAACAATGGGAATATTTGACATTATCTAAAATCAATAGACAACAATTTTATTATTAGTAAACAAATATTTATAGAAATAAATCAAAATAGGTGAAAATATTTTATTAAAAACGTAAAAAAATTTAAATTTTAAACTACTGATGATATTTCTAGAATAAAAAAGAATGTGTTTGTACTTTGTACGCACGTAAGAAGTTGTACTTCTATTATGTGATTTCTTAAAAATAAATATACTTTAAACAGTTTGTTTTAATTTTTTTAAACACCAAACTAATTTTGTGCTTACCGCTTTCAAAAAAATAAAAAGTATAGGATTGCTCCGGATTCGTACTCAAGACCTCTCGATCTCTGGCCGAATGCTATACCAAATACGCTACGAGGAATGTATCTGAATCGGTTCGGACGTACCTAATGACAATTCACGGTAACAAACAGGCAAGGTGAAGTATAATAAATATACAATAAAATGTTTTAATAATACTCATCTTACTCCTGAGGAAGACAAATCCAAAGACACAAAAATTATAATAAATATATTTACTAAAAACACTAATATATTCGTTTCACACCTTTTCTTGCACTGATATATTTATACATAACTTGAAAGATTCAGCAACTAAACGCCATACTGTCTGTGTGCGCATGCGCGCAGTATTATGAAATTTTACTGTCAATCGCGCCTAAAGAAGTATAACTTCAAAAATCCTCCTAAAACTTTATATACTCGCATTATAATTCGAAATATGTTTACGTAAAATATACTAACCTACAAAACTCACAATAATCTATTTTTTCAAATAGTCCAATAACTTAGTTCTATTACACAAAAATATAATAAATTAATTACAAATAAACACTACTTGCCTATGAATCAACACCAATGAATTCTTAAAATAATACTCTACTGCACTGAACAGATATCGATACAGATAAGAGAATCGTGCTGTTACACTTAGAAACCTGGCGCAGGTTTGTCAAAATGACTTGACCATTTCTCTATGTTGCCTAATCAATTATTAGTAATAATATGTTATGATTTCTTGTTATAAATAAAGAAATTTAGTAGTTCCAATGTGACACAAAATCTAGGCATGGGATAAAAAAGTTTATTTGAAGAAAGTGTATTTTTTTGTTCTTCTTAATGGCGGTACAGGCTCGTTTTTTTAATATTGTATTTAATTACAGAGTAATTTCCACATATTAATATATTTTTCAAATTGGGCTCTGTACCGCCATTCTTTATTATATTACGAATACGTGTGCCAAATATCTCAACAAAATATTCAAAATTAAAGCCGCAATCTTGGAACCCGTTTTCCGTTTTGATGGCGCGCTACTGTAGCCTCTTAAGTCTTTAATTTGATAAGCAAAATATTATTTCTTTTTACAGAATTTGAATGAACGCCTAAAATACATACGTGGTGTCAGTGAATACGTTTAATAAATAAATGCTCAGAATGCTTCCAACTAAATTTACCAATGTCTCTTGAGTGCCATCTTTGGCAGATATTTCTGCCATGTTATCTTTAATAGCCTGATGGTGTGTTATTGAAGCCCTAGTTGCACCCCCCGCAACACCAACCTAAAATATAATATATGGTTTGTAATAAACATACACAATACATTGTATTGTCGCCACTACTATTCAATGCATACTCTGAAGAAATTATTAAAAGAGCTCTTGAGGGAGAAACAGCAAAAATAAACGTCAATGGAACGTCAATTAACAACATTAGATACTAACATTAGATACGAACGATACTATCATAATTGCGGACAACCTCCAAGACCTCCAAAAGCTAATAAATAAGATAGTTGAGTATGGAGAAGAATATGGATTATCAATAAACATTACGAAAACTAAATTTATGAGGATATCAAAAACCCAAAATAATGATGAAAGCCTGACAATTAATGGTAAAACATTAGAACAAGTTGAAAACTACAACTATCCTGGCACCATAATTAATCACACAAACGATTACTCCAAAGAAATCAAAGTTCGAACAGAGAAAGCACGAACAAACTTCAATAAAAAGAGAAAGGTACTTTGTGCAAGAGAACCGAAATTAGAGTTGAGAGTTAGGCTGGCAAGGTGTTATATTTTCTCGACTCTGCTTTACGGAATAGAAGCATGGACACTTAACGCGTCGGCTACTAAAAAGTTGGAAGCATTTGAACTGTGGGTGTATAGAAGAATTCTGAAGATATCATGGACCGAGCATGTAACAAACAACGAAGTCATGAGAAAAGTCAACAAAAGAATGGAAATATTGGAAACCATCAAGACACGAAAGCTGCAATAACTGGGGCATGTTATGCGTAACGAGAGATACAACATACTTCAATTAATTATACAAGGCAAAATCCAGGGCAAAAGAAGTATAAGAAGGAGAAGAATATCATGATTGCGTAACTTAAGGGAATCGTATGGATGCACATCAACCGAACTATTCAGAGCAGCAGCATCTAAGATCAGAATAGCCGTGATGATTGCCAACCTCCGTTGCGCAGATGGCACGTAAAGAAGAGGAATAAACATATATAATTTCCTTTTAAAAAATTCTACTGGAATATACAGGGTGGTCCTTAACATGTTGATGGACAGTGCGTCAAATGTATAAGCAAATGTTGTGACACTATGTATTTTGGAAAGTAGGATAGGGAAATTGCTGAATTTCTTTTAGCGCTTATAGTTTATGGAAACAATAAGATTTTTAACATTTTTTGTAAGCATTAAACATGTGGACGGCGACCATGGACGTAGTGTCATATTTCATATGCATCTGTAGAAGTAAAGTGACATTTTTTGACACAGATTTTTTGTCACAATTCGTTATTTTAACAATGTCGTCTATATACGTTGAGCCAACATGCTTTAATAAAATGTTGATATTAGGAAAGACACAGGGTGTTAAAATTGAAATCAAAAATGTTATTTTTCTCTATAACTTTCATGTTTGAGGACATTTATATATAAAAATTTATAACTAGGGCTGTTGAGTATGAGGAGTTATAATTTGATGCTATTCTAATGAAGTTGGCCATTTCAAACGAATTTACAAAAAATACTTATTTAATATCGCTGTTAAATGCTACCGATAACCATTCAAATAATATACTTTTTGCAAATTTATTTCCACATAGAAAAAATAAACACAATAGAGAATGGTGAATAAAATATATCTAAGTATCAGAATTTTATATCGAATACTGCGTAATGTAATAATTGTAATACTGTAATTGAATATACCTAATACCGTATAATGTTTTATATACATACTTACAATGGACTTCATTGAAGAAGTTACACATAAAAGTTCCATTGAGTAATTTGAAAAATATGGAAGACATAATTCTATACACATTGCAGCATCATTTAGAATATCAGCAAAGAATCTCCATTTTTTACAATCTGTGTCCAAAAAGCTCCTACAAAAAAATAAAACTTTATGTTACAAAACTAATCATTAGCTTAATTAAATTTTCACGCCGTATTGTCACAAATACCATAAAATATAAACTTAAATGTATTCTTGTATTTATAGTTATAACTTGTCAGTGTAAAGGTCGGTATACATTTGCAAGCTGAGATGTTTGTGAACTGTTCGCATACAGTTCATTGAAAATATATTTACAGCAAACTCATCACGATCCATGGAAAAACCAACACTTGTGCGAAGTTTATGCAAATGATTTAATTAATCTAATGTTTAAAAACTTTGAATGATTGTCCCTGTGTCAATGACCTGTTGTCTAGACATGTTAAACTAAATAAAAAAATGTGTTTAGCATAATTTGAATTATGCTATATACTATTTCTTTGGACTTTGATAACCAGTTGATTAGGAACAAGAGACAACTATAAATTCATGTAATTGTAACTTCGAGGATGATTAAATTCTTTGACACGATATAAAAGGAATGCAATCAAAGCCCATAAGGAATTAAATGATTAACAACTGTTAAAAAACAGCAACATAACATGTTTGTTAATTTCTTACTTTGAAAACATGTCTATGCTATTACCAGTTACTGACTATTTTACAACTTTTTAAGATTTATTTTTTACGTTTCTAAAGTATGCTTCCTAATTACTTATTTTAGTAAGGATAATAATTGGATTAGTGTGAAATATGTAGGTACAGTGGATTGTGCACTTTCAGTGATAATTTACAATACAAAGAAGATTAAGTAAATTCAAAGAAATAGTTGATAATATTTGTAATCTAATTGTGATACATGATCTTTAACAAGTTCACTGCCAGACATACTTTTTAACATGTGTCCACTATGCCAAATATATATTTTAAATTGAGCACTAGTGGGCCGCCATATACCTACTTATATAAAAAAACGTTGATCTCATCGGGGCAGCGCGGCCTAGTGAGGTTAGTACTGTCAGACAAAACAGGAGAAATTATTTCTCTTGAAAACGAGAATGGAATAACCATCCCCAAATAGAGGGAAAAAAGGAATATTTATATCCTTTCCAATAAACAAGGAAATGACATGCAAGAGGTGGCATGTAATCGGGAAACTAAAATGAAACCAACTGGTATAAAGGCATTGGACTATAAAGGCAAAGCAGCAGTTGATTTTAAATCAGCAGTGATATATTTTAAAAAGCAGATAGTGAAGCATCTACTGCGTACAATGAAGACATAAATTCACATAAACAAATACATATACCAATTGTTATTGAATTGATTATGTTATTGAACTGAAAATGTTTTGCTTAAGTACTTAGAAATCCAATGAAATTTATATATTTGAGGTCATGTGAATAAAAATAACCAATTACAGCAACATTACACTGATAACAGATTCCATGGGCTGTTTTCACTTCGTTGCTACAGATAGGTACGCATGAATGTCAATTTTGACGTTTCACATAAATTATTATAAATTCAACATGCCAAAAGCAAAAAATTTTGTTCCGAATAACCCTTGAACATTGATAAATCCTCAAAAATTGAATAACAGATTTCTTAAGTTTGTTGCATATTGTAAACATTTCAAGCAACAAGCTTTTGAAATCTGTTATTAATTTTTTTCGCACAATTATTTATCAATGTCCTCGGGTTATTACTACTGAAAACAGATGGAACTTAACATCAACGAAAAAGATGTGCAAAAACTATTAAAAGAACAGTGAAGAGCATGGGCGCCAATATGTAATGAACAAAACTAAAAAGAATGAAAGAATGGGAAAAGCAAAGTATTTTTGAAATGTGTAAAGTTTTTTAATTTCCTAGCTGAGCGCTTTCGGCTTTACAAGGCCATCATCAGAGCTGTGGTCAATGGTTTAAAGTACTACCAAAAAGAGAGAGGATTCCAACTGCCAAAAAATTTCTTGTTTTTTTTTATAATAAAAAACTTTGGTTGTTGATTGAAAATTTTAATTCAATTTTAAGAAGTAATCGTTCTACAATATTAAAACACCTAGGGCAGCACATGATACTTTCCCTTTTAAGGTATTTTTTCAGTGTCATAAGTGTATACAAACCATATCAGTCTTTTCATAATGTGAAAAGGTTGGGAAAAAGTTGAAAACTTTTGGAAAAGTTGTGTCCGCACCCTCAGTAATATAGAGGCACAATTCAAAAAAGTAGATTTTTGGGAAATCATGTTTAAAGATTCTGGTTTCCAACATTATAGCTATTTTTCAAAAAACATGCTTATTATTTAAGTTATAAATGTGAATTTTGGCAGATTTGTTATTTGATAATTTCACTATAAATAGCAATGAGAAAAAAATATTAATATAAATATATATGTTACAGTTGAAGTTGATTATCCAGTTGGAGTTGACTCCAACTAGTTGGAGTCAACTCTAACGGCTGGTTTCAGTAAAAGTTGATTATAAATATAAAATGAAGATTTATATTCAACATTTACTAGTAAAAGTAGACTAAAACTAGGAAAAGTATACTCTTCCCAATGCCATTTAGTAAAAGTAGATTCTGATTCACACAAACAGCCGATTCTAGAAATTAAATGTTACTGTTACTGAATATGTTCAAATTAGTCTAGGCTCTATCGTCGCCCCCGTTAGGTAAATTACTCCGATTCGAATTTTTTGCACAAACTTACTCAAAAAGAGGTCCTTATAACAAATCTACTGGGTGCCAAGGCAGTACCTTGATAGATAAATTGTTTAAACAATTATTTTTAGACAAATTCACAAAAATAATTTTTTCACTTCGAACATTTTTTTTAGATCATTTGGGTTATTCTGAGCAAAAAAAGGTATTTTGTGATTTTTCTCTAAAATTGATTGTTGTCGAGTTATACGCGATTTAAAATTTGAAAAATGCGAAAATAGCCATTTTCAAGGCTTAATAACTCGGTTAAAATTCATTATTATGAAAGTCAGAAAGTGACCAAATCAAAGTTTATAGCCCCCTCTACAAGATCCAGCAGAAATTTTTGTCACTATTTTATTACTAAGCTTTATCTTTAATTATTAACAATGAGCGCTAAGTGCGTATTAGGCGGCCGTCAATGGTGAGTGCTAAAGAGATGCACCATTCCAGCCGTCCAATGGCGAATCTCACTCGCACTCACATTGACGGCCGCCCTCAATACACGGTTAGCGCTCATTGTTGATAATTAAAAATAATATCTTATTAATGAAATAATGACAAAAATTTCTTCAGGATCTTATAGAGGTAGCTTCAATCTTTAATTTTTTTTAGTTTCTGACTTTCATAATATATAATATCGTATGGCATTTTTGCCTTTCAGACAGTTCCGGCGCCAATTACATCTTTAACCCTGTTTCAAGTAACTAGTGTCGATGTACACTAGCCCAGGGGGACCGACGGCTTAACGTGCTCTCCGATGCACGGTGAGATGGCTCGTGTCATTATTGGAAATGAAAATGGTTTGTCTTTAGCAGGGCTCGAACCCACGTGCACTGGCGTATGAGGCCAGCGATTATGCCGTTACTCCACGGCCGCTCGCTCGACTTTCACAATAATTATCTTTAACCGAGTTATTTAACCTCGAAAATGGTTATTTTGGCGTTTTTCAAATTTTAAGTAGCTAATACTAGACAACAGTCAATTTTAGAGAAAAAAAGGCCCAACGGATCTAAAAAAAATTTGTACGAAGTGAAAAAATTACACACACCGGCAAAATTAGCCGAACACCTTAAAAATGGGACATGTTTGATGTCTCGAATTTCCTAAACCTGTTGTCCGATTTAAGTGATTCTTTTAGTAAGTTATAGCCTTACGAGTTAACAATATCGGTGTAATAATATTGTTGCTAGACAGGTACATGTCATTTTATACCGGGTGTTACAATCATACTGTCTTTTTTTCTTAAAGTTCGGAACACCCTGTGGAATATTCTAGTATATATAATATTTTAAAATTAAAACTCGATTGTAGGCTTTCTTAACATTTTCTTTTTTGATTCATTTGCTTATGTTGGAAAATAAAAAAGTTATGTGCTTTAACAACTAGTCATGTTTTTTATCAATAAATCCTCATAGTAGGGGAGGAAAGTATGCTAAATTTGCAGTTTGTACAGATGTCTCCTATTTAAGATTTTAAAGTAACCCCCCAGCCCACCTCCGTCGGGATCGTGTTCGGTGCCATTCAGTAGATTTTTGAAAAATATTGAATAGGTGTATTTTGCAGTTTTACGATCTGATGTTCATTTCGCGAAATATCGCAGGGTTCGTATTTAAAATTTTTAATTTACACCCTCCCCTCTCCGTGGGGTGTCACGAACCCCCACGGAGGTGGGGTGGGGGATTTAATTTAAAATCCCAAATAGGAGCCCCCAATTTTTATTGCAGATTTGGATTCTTCACGTAAAAATAAGCAACTTTTATTCGACACATTTTTTCTAATTATGGATAGATAGCGCTATAATCGGAGAAAAATGATTGTTTCAAATGGAAAATTAAATTAAAAAATGAAAAGTCCCCCACTTTATGGAAAATTTAATTCTGATTTTAGCACATACTCTTCATAATCTAATAGGTTCCCATAAAGCTCGAGTAACTGCAAATTTAGTATACTTTCCTCCCCTACTATGAGGATTTATTGATGAAAAACCTGGATAGTTGTTAACGCATATAACTTTTTTATTATCACACATAAGTAAATGAATCAAAAAGAAAAATGTTAAGAAAGCCTAAATCTACAATCGAGTGTTAACTTTAATATTTTACATGTGCTAGAATCTAGAATATTCCACAGGGTGTTCCAAACTTTAAGAAAAAACACAGCATGATTTGTACACCCGGTATAAAATGATATTTACCTGTCTAGCAACAATATTATTACAACGATATTCTTAAATAATAAGGCTATAACATACTAAAAGAATCATCCAAAACGGATCAGTGGTTTAGGAAACTCGAGACATCAAACATGTCCCATTTTTAAGGTGTTCGGCTAATTTTGCCGGTGTGTGTATTTTTGCGAATTTGTTTAAAATCTTTGTTTATCGCCAAACGTCACTAAAATCATTCATTATTGTACTCATTTGCCCTCATTTTCGACAGTAAAGTAACACTTTGTTGTATTGAAAGAAGAATGTTACTTTACCTGCCGCGATAATTAATCAAATTAACAGAGATTGAATGTAAGTGGTCAATGGCAGCAATCGATTATTTATTTGAGTGAAACTAAAATTTATTTACTTTAATTATTAAAAATATTGTACAAAATTTATCTTATTATTGATAAAATTTAGGTCAAAAAGTAAAATTCTGTAGTGTTTCGCAATTATATTCATACAAAATAAATCAAAACTTTACAGATTTAGTAATTAGGTAGGTATACAATATTGATACAACTATCGATTAAACATCAAATATCATGCAAATATATTGGCCATCATGCAAAAGTCATCTGTGATTACTGTCATTACTGTCATACGAATTTTTTATTTCGTCTAAAATTAAAAAAATTTCCTCAAAGTTGTAAGTAAGTGTTAATGTTTTTTATGATTGACGATACAATTTTGTACGCACCACCTCAATACTCTTTATCGAACGCGTCTGTTCCTCTGCTCGTAATATCAGACTCGTTCGATAAAGTGTCACTTTACTGAGTGACTTTACTGAAATTGGTTAAACAATTTTTTGACCGCGGTACCGCGTGACACCCTGTGTATTTGTTATAAGGATTGTTATACGGATGTATTTCTTTGAGTAAGTTTGTGCAAAAAATCGAATCAGAATAATTTACCTAAGGGGGCGACGTTACAGACTATACTAATAAGTAGTTGAAACGGTCAAAACAAAGAAACGTACACTCATTAAAAATGCACTTGAGATTCTCGTATAATCAACATTTACTGAATCGATCCAGGAAGAGTCAACTCCAACTAGTAAAAGTTGATTTAAATTTTTAAAATCAACTTTTACTGCTCGTTTCAGTTGGAGTTGACTCCAACTAGTTGTCTAGTAGTCTCTAACTGAGAATCAACTTGAACTGTAACATATATATACACTGGTATTTTAGGCGTTAACGCCCTTCCGGTAGGGATCTATGGGGGAGTATCACCGAGCCACAAGCCCTTATCCCTTGCCGTACTACTCCCTCATAGGCCGATCAGACGCCCGCATATTCCAGTCTAAGCGCCAGATTCATATTTAGAATTTTATACTGATGCGTTAGCCTTTTTGTTTTCCGATGACCTGGGTGGGCTCCAACTCACATACCTCACGGCGAAGGGAAGTGGCGGTCAGCCACTAGTCCCACTGAGCTGTCTGACCGACTTAAATTAAATACAGTAATACCCCGAACTTACGCGATAGGTGGGACCGAGCGATAATCGCGTAAGTCGAATTCGCGTAAGTCGGGGTATAATTTCGTATGTGTATGTAAATATTACTATTTCAAGTATTCTTAGATATAAAACAAAAAATCCCTTTATAAAAGTAGCAAACACCCACTCCATTAGACAAAACTGTAGATAAGAAATACCTAATACAAAATAAAATCATTGATTCCGAGTGAAAAGTCCAAAGATGTATAATACATTGGATGAGCAATAGTGTGTGGGTGGTAATTCTATCTCGTCAATAATTAAACGATTGTGTGGCGCTTAAATAATGAATAGACAAGATTTTAAAATCGCATATCAAATAACAAATCGACAAGATTTGAAAATCGCGTAACTCTGGGTTCGCGTAAGTCGCGGTATTACTGTATTAACTTACTTACGACTGAAATATTAATATAAATAAATTCCATTAATTTCATGTAATTGAAAAAAAAATACTTTCAATTTAATCCCATGTAGTACAAAAAAACATAACAGAAATAAGGAACTGTTTAAGTTTGATCCCTTATATTATTAATGCCCTGTAACTGTTTATGCACAATAGCGATCTATTATGAATTAGACCCATTTATTTATTATATTTTGCATAGTATAACGGCTCAACTAAAAACTGTTCTGTATAATACAAAATGTTAAAACACAAACTCACCAGGATTTTCGTCATAGAAAGACATGTTACTGATTGCTCCCTTGTAGCAGTAAAAACTATAGGTGGCCGGGGAGAGTGAGAGAGAGAGGCACAAATATATTTACCAAACTATTCATGTTCTTTTACTCCCTCTGTCAACACTAACCAGTACATAATTTCATTTTGTGCCCTTATCATTTAAAATCACAGTTAACACACATTTTGAGTTGAGCCCTTATATTACTGAGGGGGTGGTGTGAACTAGCCATTTTTGTGTATACTTTATTTTAATGAACTTCGTAAAAATTAAGTAAATAAGATGCTTATTTCCATTTTCGGTAAAGCAATTAATGTGTATTTATTATTTTATTCATGCAAACATATGTGTATTTGTTAAATTGGGAGTATATATTTTAAAACCAGAACCCTGCTCCTTGTATGTTTTTTATAGGGATCATATTCCATAGGGACCATGTTTCTCATTATAAAAAAATCTAAGAAATTGTATGTGTGACATATAGCTTCTAGGCTAGGCCATCTTGGTCCATTTCTGTAATCCTACATAGTTAACAGGGCCGTGCCGTGCTATGATGCGGTGAGGCAGTCGCATCAGGCGGCATAATCAGTAAAATGAAAATAGGTACATAAAAATAATCATAGGAATAAGAAAGGGTGTGCAGAATAGAATACCTACTTGAAAAATATCAGAAGGCTTTTAACTTGCCCTGCACGTGCCACTCTTTAAACTTAGTTTTAAAAGTGAAGAAAGCGTCTTCTTTTACAGAAACAACAACCTTTTTGTATTATAGAAGAACTGTACACTTTTTTCTGGTTTTACAAATTGTCGGGAAGTTCTGAAAAAACCATGTTCAACAACTAACTCTAAAACCGTTGGGTGCGATACTATATAATAATATAATGCATTATTCGAAATAATAGAAGATTCAGAATTCAGTCAATAAAGGTTCAGAAACTAAAGTCAAAGCACTAGGATTAGCAAAAAATATTAACAATTATTATAAATTTATATGCGGTGTAGTTCTTTGGCATGATATTTTATTTCATATAAATTCAAACTCAAAGATATTGCAACATGTAACTATAAATCTGTCAGATTGGGTAAAAATGTCAGAAACTATAGAAAAAATGAAAAGTTGCAGACACTCTGGCTATGACCAAAAGAAAATTACTGCTAATGAAATTGAAAAAAAATCTTGATATAAATTCCGAATTTCTAGCTGAAAATAAAATTCGGACCAGGAGAAAAAAGCGTCAATTTTATTACGAAAAATCTGTGGATGAACTCTTAACAGAGGGCGATAAATTTAAAATAATTTTTTTCATCTATCGCTTTAGACATTGCCATTAATTCTTTGACTGATCGATTTTCGCTTCTAAAAATTCATAAATAAATAAACTTTTAAATTGAGGGAAATGATGATACAGCACTAGAAAAATATTGTATGAATCCACATTCAATACTTTCAATAGAAACTGAATCGGATATAGGAAAATGATCTAGAATCTAGAAGTATTGCGTGATATATGCCAAATGATACCATACTCCATAAAAATTTTAGAGGTTTTGAACTATTTGTGCCAAGATAAACTAATTTTTTTATACCCAAACATAGTTATAGAATAGAATAGAAATGTGCTTTATTGTCACTGAAAATTTTACAATTTTATGGACAAAGCTAACATAGAGTCAAAAAAATATAGTAATAAGAAACAGGGTTGGCAGGTTTAAACCAACATGCTTAAAACCTTGGTTTAAACCAAGGTTTAAACCAACTGGTTTTTTTCTTTAAAAAACCAGTTAGTTTAAATTTGGTTTTTTTATTTTTATTTTTTTACTGAGCCTCCAAATTCGTATTTTTATTTGAAGTTTTTACTACAGCTGCCGCAAATGAAGAAAATTAAGATAAATATTCTATTTTTTACATTTGAACTTAGAATTTTTTCTTAGAATTTCTTAGAACTTAGAATTTAGTTATTTTGAATATTATAACGTTTGATGATGTTTTTTTTGTTATATTAATTTTTTGTGTGTGTAAATAAAAATAAAAGTTGTCTTAATCATTTTTTCATTGTTTATTAGTTAGGTAATTTTATAAAATAATTTATTCATTTTTAAAGTTTGTAGACTTATTATACATGGAACAAGATCTGAAAACACTTGAGATTACCCACTGGAAGAACAAAGCAAGGAACAGAACAGAATGGCGGAAAATCCTAGAACAAGCCAGGACCCAAAAAGGGTTGTCGAGCTACTGATGATGATGATGAGACTTATTATACTTTTTATCAAAAAAACCTGGTTTACACCAAATAAACCTGGTCTAAACCAAAAAACCTGTTTTTTTTGGTTTTTTCGAAAAAAACCTTGATTTTTGCCAACCCTGAAGAAATACAATTTTCTGAAATTAGATAAATCGTCATAATTAAAAAAAATACAAGTTAATAAAGTAAAGCAAAAACAAAACCAATATATTGCAACATTAATACAAATTGCAAATTGAACATTCAACATAATAAAATACAAACATAAGAACTAAGTTATGTATAACGAATTTTATTAACACACCCTCTGTCTCGGTAGCTAGTGGGGAAAGACGTTTTTTACAATTAAAAGTTATTAAAAACTATTTACGAAGCTCCATAAGACAAACAAAACTGAAAAATTTAGCACTCATTTTAACAGTCCTCCCTAGCTGCTACTTTAGACTACACCAATCTGATTGACGAGTTTGCCAAAATTACAGTCAGAAGGGTAAAATTGTAATTTTTGTAAATATTATTTAATGTTAATACATATTTCATTTAATTTAAAGTACATATGTTTTGTTTTCAAAATAAAAGTTTTCGTTCATTTTGTGCAGCTGCATTTAATAAAAAAAATTAGTGTGAATATTTAAAGAGCGGCATTTCGAAGACTTGCATCATATTGAAAAGATGTACCGCACGGCTCTGATAGTTAAACATGATTTAACAGCCTAGCAGCTGTTAGAAAATGTGTTGATCCCAAGGAACCAAAATAGCCTGCTAAGACAAAATATATGTTGGCCCCAAGGCACAAATATGGCCTGCTGAGGCAATATCAGCGTTGGTCCTATAGGACCAATGTGGCAGTGACTGTGCTAATAGTATTGTGATTGAGTCTTTTATTGATATCAGTTAATCTCCCAATTATTTTACTGGAGTATGTAAATATTAATATGTAGTTACCCTTTCCACCAAGCAAAAACGATTCTTCCTATCATACCCATTCCATCTTTCAGAATCCATGTCACTGCTGCTGATAAGGCGTTGGCTTCTTGATTTCCTACCCCAACACCTTTCAGGATAGATCTAGTAGTAAAAGCTCCAATAATAGTACTGCAGAATGCCTGTGCTGTATCCCATACTTGATAGTTCCAGTAGTCTTCACTAACGCTTTCAGGATAACCAACCGGTAGAAATATCTCACGAATAAAATTAGTAACACTTCGGAATGTTAAAGACATAGATCCAGTCTTATTTATATGTTTTATTTCATTTTTACCTACAAAAAATTAGGTTAATTGTATCATTTATACTTGTTGAATATAATTTTTACCAGGTTTTTTAATATAGAACGTGGCATCTCCTACAGAAATATTCTGTTCAGAAACCAGAATTTCACAATTTTCCATTCTTTTTAAAAATTAGAAAACAAAAGTATTATATTTTTTATCTTTGACAGAAATCATTTTTCAAATTTTCGTACGTGTTCGTGTTGAGTTTTGACTTTATTTGACAATAATGACAACCAGTAATACCAACGTATGTACCAACCAACACAACTTCAAATCATTTTTGCAGTAAAAAAATATTTACAAGTTCCAAGATGCTGTCAAAATTAAAACAATATGGCTACTGGAAGGCAAACATTGAATATTATTCTATCAGGTTCTTATGGTTTTAGATCATTTTAGTTGTTGTACAAAGATTAATTTAACATTTTCTCTGGAAGTATTAATTTAGAAAGATAATATGCCTCATTGGTGTTGTGTTTTGAAGTGTGAAATGCAAAGTAATCGTGATAAAGTTAGCTTTTACCACTTACCATCAGTGCTACATTCTAAGCACAAAACTGAACCAATTTAACTAAATAAGTTATAGTTATCATCTGAGAGACAACAACAATGGTAAAATGCAATAAAATATAAAGATTTTACTAGCAAAATGGAAATTCCCCTGTAATCATCTTATATCTGGTAAGTTACAACATTTGAACATTAACGATTTTTGAAGATGTTAACAGTCTAATCTTGTAGGAAAACCAGCCGACTTAACTGATAATAACAATCCAGATTGGGTTCCTTCAATAAATATGGGGTATATAAACACAGTGAAATGAGTTCCCCAAAATCTAAAATGGGAATTAAGGTACCAAAGGAGAATTAAAAGAAAAGGGTACCTACAAGAAAAAATTGCTTTTTTATTCCTCTTGAAATGATTTATAAGACACTGGACTGTCTTATATTCTACAAATACTAGGTAGGTCTATGATTTTACACATTTTTCATTAATGATACATTACTGTTACTTTAGTAGATTTAGAAACAGTGGATTTAGTGGTAGATAGCAGTTATTTGGTATAAAAGCTAGTTTAGTAGAAGACAAGATTTTGCCAAATAGTCAAACATATATTACAATGGAAAAATTAACAAATACATTTTATGTCATTAACATTAACACAGGATTTTAAATATCAGCTTAAGAAATTAGCTTTATCTTGTGAAAGTATAGAAAATGATGATGCCAAAACTAAAAATTATACTGGTTTAGCAAATTACAATGTTTTTAAAATAGCTTTAAAGTATATTACACCATTTATCAAATACCATCAAAATACTGTTTTGTCACCAAGTGATCAAGTATTGCTTACTTTAGCTAAACTAAGCTTAAACTTAGATTATAAAGATTTGGGATATAGGTTTAGTATTTCACCCTACCCGGTATCAACTTATTTCAAAAATACTTTGTATATAATGTGTCTTAGGTTAAAAAAAATTTGTGTTCTGGCCTGATAGAGATATTTTAAAGAAAACTATGCAAAATTCACTTAAAGAATCTTTTCATGGAAATACTACAGGTATAATTGACTTTGGACGAATGTTGGTATGAAACGAATTATTTATTGTTCTGAAGCTAGTTATTTGAGGCATTTTTGTAATTAACTATTCTAATTGGGAAATAAGCCACAATTTAACTTAAAAAATAATTTTATTAATCTTTCGACTTCCAAATCAGACGTCATTGTCAAAATACAAAATATTATTATTTATGCATATTATTACCTGTAAATATTTCTTCTGATTGTTAATTGTAAAGGATAGAAAAATTACCATTTATGTTATTTTTTTAGAATCAGCTGAGAGAAGTGGTCTACAAAAACCCAGGAAGGAAACGGAATATGTGGCTACGAAAGGCAAAAGAAAGGTTTACAAAGCAAATGTGACACATTTTTTTGAAATATTTAGGAATATCAGTAAATTGCATTAAAAAAATGTATGAAAAGATTTTGTTCAATAAAAATGTTTATATTTATCAAGGATGTATTAATTGGTATGGCCACATATCGTCAGTGATGTAATAATACATCCTATCTGTTTTCTCATGAGTTTCGTGAGACTAAAAACTTGTCTTAGGGTCACCTCCTGTTTTCATATGATATTTTTTGACTTGTTTTGTAGTAAATTAAACTATCTATGAACTACAAAACAAGTCAAAACTTACATATGAACACAGGAGGTGACCTTAAAACATGTTTTTCCATCTCTCCTACAAAACTCATGAAAAAACAGATAGGAGGTATTGTCACATCAGCAAGGATGTACAGTGATGAGTGCCCTAATAACCGGCAAAATAGCACAAAAGACGGGCAACATATTTAGTTGTGAGATAAAAAGTAATGAAACTAGTCGAGCTGGGAAATTTAGCGAAATTAACCTTTAAATTTTATTTTATATTGATTGTTTCCCACCTTTACACATATCAGAGGAGTATATCAACTAAAACTGTCACTGTGACAGTGGTAGTTTCCAAACTCGTCTGATACGTCTGAAGGTGGTACACAATCGATACAATCTAAATGTATAAGTTAATATCGCTAAATTTCCCAGCTCGACTAGTTTCATTTCTTTTTATCTCACTACTTAATACGTTTTCCATCTTTTGTGCTATTTTGCAGGTTATTAGAGCGCTCATCACTGTATTTCTGGTATATCCAGGGAATGTCTACAAAATATATTTTGAATGTCCAAAGAACATTCGTGGACATTCATGGAATGTTCCAATAAGACATTCAGGTAATGTTTAAAATGCTGACACAGGATTTTCCTGGGATGTTCAGGGAATGTGTTTTCGGGGATATTCCAGGAATTTTTCAATGTCTGTGTACCTTCTATGGACATATATGGAATATTTTGGTGTTATTAGCACCACACTCCACTTGTGATTTGTAATCAGGAAGATTGAACACATTGTTCAAATACAAGTCAATCCATTTGTAACTAAATAATCATGGATTGACTTCTATTTGAAAGAATGTGTTCAATCTTCACGACTACAAATCGCAAGTCGAGTCCGGCTCTTAGAGCTACTTCCTCTTCGGTATTATGTATTATACTACAGAAATTAGGAACTTTCCTTCTAAATATATGTATGCATCTTGGCCATCAAACATTTTTTTAAGGGGTTACATAGGTCTTATGGGTAAAAAAGTGACTTTTTAAAAAAATTATATCTCGAAAACTAAAATTTATTTTTATTTATAATTGGAACATGTAAAAGTATAGTACTTAAGGTAGTCTCAAAAAAAGTTTCAGCCAAAAATATTCATTTTTGTAGAGTTTAAGTTTTTTGTGGTGGGCAGCATAACTAAGTCCAGTCTCATTTGAAATCAAAAAGTTTCTTGTAGTTTATAATTCTGGCTAGTAAATGAACGAAGGAATTAAAAAAAATGAAATTTGAAAATTTTTCATAAGTTTAAACACATTTTTGACCCCAATTTTTCTCATTTTTAAAGTAGTTTTTTTTGATAAAACAAAAATGACCTCATCTAATAAAAAAATCTTTGTTCATTCACTAACCAGAGGTATAAACTACAAGAAATTTCAGATGAGACTGGACTTGTTATGCTGCTCACCGCAAAAAAGGGCTGTTGTCGAAAAATTGCAGTCAACTCTACAAAAATGAATATATTTGGCTGAAATTTTTTTGAGTGTACTATACTTTTACATGTTCCAATTATAAATAAAAATAATTTTTAGTTTCCAAGATATAATTTTTTTAAAAAGTCACTTTTTTACCCGCAAGACCTATGTAACCCCTTAATAACTGCCTTTCCATGCTGTAGCAAACTTAACAAATTGTAACAGTTAAGTTTTGCAAAGTATGCTGCCCTCTTGTATCTTCTGTGTTATCTTCATCATACAATTACTTCATCTAAAAACTTTCTGCGATATATTCATTTTGTTGCTAAAATTATTTCCTGATCCATGGGTTGAATAAGCGATGTATTTTTTGGCAAAAACATACAACTAAAGTTGCCATGTTTTGATCATAGAATATTTTCAGAGGGATGAGCAGGAGCGTTGTCTAAAATCAAAAAACATTTCACCTCTTCCGGCAGATTCTCAGTTTCTTCTCTTGAAATTTTTTCACTGCAGGTACAGTCAGAGAAATGAAAGAGTACCCATGAACGATCACATATTATTAACATAATCTCTATCGTTTGTTATTTATAGAAAAAGAACAGCAAATACAAAATATGTGATTGTACCTGTTTGACGTGACCGTTCATGGGTATTCTTTCATTTTTCCGACTGTACAAATTCTTTAAAAGGTCAGTTTTTTAAGATATCTGGGGTGAACCACTATGATGAAATTATTTATTTTTATAGCTCCACAATTATATACAAATCCTACCTCAAAATATTTGTAAGAATTTAAACTCTTGAATGCCTTCATTTGTTGACCTGTGTAAAAACTATTACTAAGCTCCAAATACAAAAAAAACTATGTCCATGTAAGTAACTATATTTGTCCATGTTGTCACCCTTGAAAAAGTTTTTCTACTGTAGGTTAACTCATACCCCTTGAGGGAAAATGGATCTATATGTTACAGTGAAAGTTGACGTTTCAGGGAAGGTTAACCTTTACTAGTCACGGTCGACTCTCGCTGGGCATCTTAGTGAAAGTTGAATTCTGAAATAACAAGATCAACTTTCACTAGTGAAGGTTGACCATTCTTAGTGAACGTCAACCTCCCCTACAGCAGTCTAGGGAAAGTTACACAGACGTACAAACAAGATCAACATCCACTAGTGAAGGTTGACAATTCCTATAGTGAATGACAACCTCCTCTACAACAGTCTAGGGAAAGTTAGAGAGAAATAAAAGACTAATCTTAAATCACTTATACTTTTATAACAAAAGTAAATTTAGAACTTGAAAGATGAACAAATAAGAACAAAATAAAACGTGAAACTATAGTCTACAATTTAAAGACTATAATAGAGACGAAAATACTATAGTCAACAATAATAAAATTATTTGTTGCAACATGATAATGCTTTATGGCATTTGGAATTGCATAAAACATTGTTTTTTATGCAGTAACACTTCTTTGTTTGGCACTTCTTGTTACAACTGCACTTAAAAAATCCTTGCCCACTTCCGGTTGACTGAGTAGTAGCAACTGTTCGTAAAGTAAGTGTCTTTTCCATTGGAATTTCATCTTCTTTTATAATGTTTACTGGACAAGTATTAAACTGGGATCTGCAAATAAAAAGATACTTGCAGGCTTAAATGTAAAATTACTAATTATTATACTATGCGGTATTAAATACGTTCAAACAAGTTAAACTTCATAAAAGTATTAAAAATGTAAACTAAATTGACGACAGGTCAAGGTCGTTCGCCCGCCGTGCACATCCGCCAGATGTTCAACATTCCCTAGGCTGATTCCGTGAAGGTTCACCTTCCCTAGTGAAAGCTGATATATATTATTTTCTACTATCAACATTCACTGGTCATTTCAGTGAAGGTCGACAATCACTAGCGACGGTACACCTTGACTAATATTCAGCTTTCACTGTAACATATATACCAAAAGCTTTTGAAAATATTTACTTATGTTTATTTATTCACTGCTTACAACTAAATACAGTCGTTAAAGTACTTCTACAGCTGGAAGCTACAGAAGTCAACAGCAAAATGTTCGGAAAATACAACTATAAAAAACTATTATACAACGATTAAACTATTATATAAAAACAATTATATAGACCACTATTTTATAACAACAATAACTATTTTATAAAAAAACTATTAAACGTAAAAAACTTAAGAAACTCAATGCGGTACAAATATAAATAGAAATAATTTCAATGTTTGCCTTCCAGCTTTCAATTAGTGTCATAAACGTCAAAGTCTTGAAATGGCCTATTGTACAAATAGTCTTTTTACTTCTCCAGAATAATTAGAAGATATGTTTATTCAATTTTATTCATGTTTATTTTTTCATTGCGGTATTATTATTATCAAAAATGAAAAGTAGTACAGTAAAAATTGAATGCGTGGTTAACCTAACTGATAAATTAAAGAAAATCAATAACAACTATGTATAACAACTTCTGTTTATAGTGGTTTAGTTTTAACCATCAAATTTGTAATTAATAAATAACATCTTTGTATATTTGTAATAACAAATAAACACTGAAGTACTGAAGCTAGTAAGCTAGGGGCTAGGTCAAGAACTTCTTCTTGAAAATTGGAGTGGCTACTGGTCTGCATAGACATTTGCCATGACAATAAATTTTTTTTGTAGTTCAAATTAGGGTTTAAATATTGAAAAAATAATTATTATGAGGCAAACTTCTCGATAAGTATGCGAAAAAAAAATCATACAGAAGTAAAAAAGAATGTGTGTGTACTTTGTACGCACGTAATCATATACTTCTATTATATGATTTCAACGAAATTAATATACTTTAAATAGTTTATTTATATTTTATTTAAATATTAAACTAATTTTAATACTTACTACTTTTCAAAAATTGTTATTAAGACAATACCAAAAATTAAAAAATAAAAGAATAAGGCCCGGTCTTTTCACCTCCGAATAAAAGTTATTCGGAGGTTTATTTGACAGATTTACATGTAATCTGCCGGATAAACTTCCCAATAAATAGTTATTCGGAGGTGAAAAGACCGGGCCTAAAACACACACAATCACATTGAAAAATGCCACAAATGATTTCTGAACAATAATTGTCGGAAAAATTTTAACTAAATACGTATTTTCTGAAAAAAAAAATATATAATAAATATACTTACAATCATAAAATGTATAAAAAAATAAAAGTTTCTATTGGGGTTCGGACCCGCTTATGTTAGCGTGGTTAGTATTCAAATTCAATCATCTCACACTCTTACCCACATCTTCACACATGCATCATGTGGGAAGATCGACTAACTAAACGTTTTAAACTTTTGACAGTTCTGAATTTAACCAAATTATTTTGATTTTTGTAGAATTGAAATATTAAAATACAACAAAACAGAGTAAGAAAACAATATATTAGTTAAATATTGGTAGAAATTTTGATGATAATCAAATTATGTAAATCAAAGCATTACATACTATTTTGGTAGGTTCATTTTAAATTTTTCAAATATGTAGGTAGGTACCTATGAAATTTTTATTAGGATACTGAAACATTTACAGCTATTACGTACCTGTCGCTTTTAAAAACTATTTAAAAAGTCACTACAATAGGGATGTTCGCAAAAAATGTAATAGGTATTTTAGACATGTAAAACGATTAAGAAACACCCTAGGAATAATTGTCTAAAATATTAAAAAAATTAAAAAAGCCGTTCTATGAAAAATCTTCATTAGAAATCTAGCATTATTAGTCACTACAGTCGAACCCGCTTATTAGAATCCCTGTTATAGGAATATCCCGGTTTATGGAATATAAATTCGAGTTCCCGAAACGTTTCCATTTACTCCTTAATAAATTTATCCTTTTATTGGAATAGGTTCTAATTAGATAATACCGCTTAGCATATTTTGCAGGTCAACGAATTTTTTTTTTTACAATTTACTAAAAATTTAAATTATGTTTGGTATTATGGTCAGTCGTCAAGGGCCTGTAGTGCTGGATTAGATATTATTAGGGTAATAAATATTTATTACTTTGTTACGAGTACCTTTTTTTTTTGATTGAGGTGGAACGCTCTTAGCAGACTAGGGAAGGTGTCCCTAGTACTGTTGGACTCGGACAGGAGAGGAGAACACGCTAGGGCCCACAGACCAGAGTAGGTCCATGCGTCCCGCGTGCCCCCCATAACCAGCCGCCTACCAACTAAAACCACCCCCTCTTCCGACCCGGAATATCCCTGGACGTGTTCATTAGTGAACGATACATGGGGATATCCCGCGCAGTCTATGTAAGTAGGGCTAAAGGAGAAGATTGGCATAAGCCCTTCTATACTATTCGCTCGCCTTCCTAGAAACGGAGAGGCGGATAGGGGGAGGTCTTTGAGGATAAACTCATAAAAAGAAAGGACAGGCTCGCCTATCTAAGATCAGCAGACGGACAGGGGAGGTCTTTGGATAGTGAGCTGAATTCTGGTTTCTGAACAGAATATTTCTGTAGGAGATGCCACGTTCTATATTAAAAAACCTGGTAAAAATTATATTCAACAAGTATAAATGATACAATTAACCTAATTTTTTGTAGGTAAAAATGAAATAAAACATATAAATAAGACTGGATCTATGTCTTTAACATTCCGAAGTGTTACTAATTTTATTCGTGAGATATTTCTACCGGTTGGTTATCCTGAAAGCGTTAGTGAAGACTACTGGAACTATCAAGTATGGGATACAGCACAGGCATTCTGCAGTACTATTATTGGAGCTTTTACTACTAGATCTATCCTGAAAGGTGTTGGGGTAGGAAATCAAGAAGCCAACGCCTTATCAGCAGCAGTGACATGGATTCTGAAAGATGGAATGGGTATGATAGGAAGAATCGTTTTTGCTTGGTGGAAAGGGTAACTACATATTAATATTTACATACTCCAGTAAAATAATTGGGAGATTAACTGATATCAATAAAAAAAACTCAATCACAATACTATTAGCACAGTCACTGCCACATTGGTCCTATAGGACCAACGCTGATATTGCCTCAGCAGGCCATATTTGTGCCTTGGAGCCAACATATATTTTGTGTTAGCAGGCTATTTTGGTTCCTTGGGATCAACACATTTTCTAACAGCTGCTAGGCTGTTAAATCATGTTTAACTATCAGAGCCGTGCGGTACATCTTTTCAATATGATGCAAGTCTTCGAAATGCTGCTCTTTAAATATTCACACTAATTTTTTTTATTAAATGCAGCTGCACAAAATGAACGAAAACTTTTATTTTGAAAACAAAACATATGTACTTTAAATTAAATGAAATATGTATTAACATTAAATAATATTTACAAAAATTACAATTTTACCCTTCTGACTGTAATTTTGGCAAACTCGTCAATCAGATTGGTGTAGTCTAAAGTAGCAGCTAGGGAGGACTCTTAAAATGAGTGCTAAATTTTTCAGTTTTGTTTGTCTTATGGAGCTTCGTAAATAGTTTTTAATAACTTTTAATTGTAAAAAACGTCTTTCCCCACTAGCTACCGAGACAGAGGGTGTGTTAATAAAAATTCGTTATACATAACTTAGTTCTTATGTTTGTATTTTATTATGTTGAATGTTCAATTTGCAATTTGTATTAATTTTGCAATATATTGGTTTTGTTTTTGCTTTACTTTATTAACTTGTATTTTTTTTAATTATGACGATTTATCTAATTTCAGAAAATTGTATTTCTTCAGGGTTGGCAAAAATCAAGGTTTTTTTCGAAAAAACCAAAAAAAACAGGTTTTTTGGTTTAGACCAGGTTTATTTGGTGTAAACCAGGTTTTTTTGATAAAAAGTATAATAAGTCTCATCATCATCATCAGTAGCTCGACAACTCTTCTTGGGTCCTGGCTTGTTCTAGGATTTTCCGCCATTCTGTTCTGTTCCTTGCTTTGTTCTTCCAGTGGGTAATCTCAAGTGTTTTCAGATCTTGTTCCACTTGTTCCATGTATAATAAGTCTACAAACTTTAAAAATGAATAAATTATTTTATAAAATTACCTAACTAATAAACAATGAAAAAATGATTAAGACAACTTTTATTTTTATTTACACACACAAAAAATTAATATAACAAAAAAAACATCATCAAACGTTATAATATTCAAAATAACTAAATTCTAAGTTCTAAGAAATTCTAAGAAAAAATTCTAAGTTCAAATGTAAAAAATAGAATATTTATCTTAATTTTCTTCATTTGCGGCAGCTGTAGTAAAAACTTCAAATAAAAACACCAATTTGGAGGCTCAGTAAAAAAAATAAAAATAAAAAAACCAGATTTAAACTAACTGGTTTTTTAAAGAAAAAAACCAGTTGGTTTAAACCAAGGTTTTAAGCATGTTGGTTTAAACCTGCCAACCCTGTTTCTTATTACTATATTTTTTTGACTCTATGTTAGCTTTGTCCATAAAATTGTAAAATTTTCAGTGACAATAAAGCACATTTCTATTCTATTCTATAACTATGTTTGGGTATAAAGAAATTAGTTTATCTTGGCACAAAGAGTTCAAAACCTCTAAAATTTTTATGGAGTATGGTATCATTTGGCATATATCACGCAATACTTCTAGATTCTAGATCATTTTCCTATATCCGATTCAGTTTCTATTGAAAGTATTGAATGTGGATTCATACAATATTTTTCTAGTGCTGTATCATCATTTCCCTCAATTTAAAACTTTATTTATTTATGAATTTTTAGAAGCGAAAATCGATCAGTCAAAGAATTAATGGCAATGTCTAAAGCGATAGATGAAAAAAATTATTTTAAATTTATCGCCCTCTGTTAAGAGTTCATCCACAGATTTTTCGTAATAAAATTGACGCTTTTTTCTCCTGGTCCGAATTTTATTTTCAGCTAGAAATTCGGAATTTATATCAAGATTTTTTTTCAATTTCATTAGCAGCAATTTTCTTTTGGTCATAGCCAGAGTGTCTGCAACTTTTCATTTTTTCTATAGTTTCTGACATTTTTACCCAATCTGACAGATTTATAGTTACATGTTGCAATATCTTCGAGTTTGAATTTATATGAAATAAAATATCATGCCAAAGAACTACACCGCATATAAATTTATAATAATTGTTAATATTTTTTGCTAATCCTAGTGCTTTGACTTTAGTTTCTGAACCTTTATTGACTGAATTCTGAATCTTCTATTATTTCGAATAATGCATTATATTATTATATAGTATCGCACCCAACGGTTTTAGAGTTAGTTGTTGAACATGGTTTTTTCAGAACTTCCCGACGATTTGTAAAACCAGAAAAAAGTGTACAGTTCTTCTATAATACAAAAAGGTTGTTGTTTCTGTAAAAGAAGACGCTTTCTTCACTTTTAAAACTAAGTTTAAAGAGTGGCACGTGCAGGGCAAGTTAAAAGCCTTCTGATATTTTTCAAGTAGGTATTCTATTCTGCACACCCTTTCTTATTCCTATGATTATTTTTATGTACCTATTTTCATTTTACTGATTATGCCGCCCCCTTACGATGCCGCCTGATGCGACTGCCTCACCGCATCATAGCACGGCACGGCCCTGTTAACTATGTAGGATTACAGAAATGGACCAAGATGGCCTAGCCTAGAAGCTATATGTCACACATACAATTTCTTAGATTTTTTTATAATGAGAAACATGGTCCCTATGGAATATGATCCCTATAAAAAACATACAAGGAGCAGGGTTCTGGTTTTAAAATATATACTCCCAATTTAACAAATACACATATGTTTGCATGAATAAAATAATGAATACACATTAATTGCTTTACCGAAAATGGAAATAAGCATCTTATTTACTTAATTTTTACGAAGTTCATTAAAATAAAGTATACACAAAAATGGCTAGTTCACACCACCCCCTCAGTAATATAAGGGCTCAACTCAAAATGTGTGTTAACTGTGATTTTAAATGATAAGGGCACAAAATGAAATTATGTACTGGTTAGTGTTGACAGAGGGAGTAAAAGAACATGAATAGTTTGGTAAATATATTTGTGCCTCTCTCTCTCACTCTCCCCGGCCACCTATAGTTTTTACTGCTACAAGGGAGCAATCAGTAACATGTCTTTCTATGACGAAAATCCTGGTGAGTTTGTGTTTTAACATTTTGTATTATACAGAACAGTTTTTAGTTGAGCCGTTATACTATGCAAAATATAATAAATAAATGGGTCTAATTCATAATAGATCGCTATTGTGCATAAACAGTTACAGGGCATTAATAATATAAGGGATCAAACTTAAACAATTCCTTATTTCTGTTATGTTTTTTTGTACTACATGGGATTAAATTGAAAGTATTTTTTTTCAATTACATGAAATTAATGGAATTTATTTATATTAATATTTAAGTCGTAAGTAAGTTAATACTAATACAGTAAATACCGCGACTTACGCGAACCCAGAGTTACGCGATTTTCAAATCTTGTCGATTTGTTATTTGATATGCGATTTTAAAATCTTGTCGATTCATTATTTAAGCGCCACACAATCGTTTAATTATTGACGAGATAGAATTACTACCCACACACTATTGCTCATCCAATGTATTATACATCTTTGTACTTTTCACTCGGAATCAATGATTTTATTTTGTATTAGGTATTTCTTATCTACAGTTTTGTCTAATGGAGTGGGTGTTTGCTACTTTTATAAAGGGATTTTTTGTTTTATATCTAAGAATACTTGAAATAGTAATATTTACATACACATACGAAATTATACCCCGACTTACGCGAATTCGACTTACGCGATTATCGCTCGGTCCCACCTATCGCGTAAGTTCGGGGTATTACTGTATTTAATTTAAGTCGATCAGACAGCTCAGTGGGACTAGTGGCTGACCGCCACTTCCCTTCGCCGTGAGGTATGTGAGTTGGAGCCCACCCAGGTCATCGGAAAACAAAAAGGCTAACGCATCAGTATAAAATTCTAAATATGAATCTGGCGCTTAGACTGGAATATGCGGGCGTCTGATCGGCCTATGAGGGAGTAGTACGGCAAGGGATAAGGGCTTGTGGCTCGGTGATACTCCCCCATAGATCCCTACCGGAAGGGCGTTAACGCCTAAAATACCAGTGTATATATATGTTACAGTTCAAGTTGATTCTCAGTTAGAGACTACTAGACAACTAGTTGGAGTCAACTCCAACTGAAACGAGCAGTAAAAGTTGATTTTAAAAATTTAAATCAACTTTTACTAGTTGGAGTTGACTCTTCCTGGATCGATTCAGTAAATGTTGATTATACGAGAATCTCAAGTGCATTTTTAATGAGTGTACGTTTCTTTGTTTTGACCGTTTCAACTACTTATTAGTATAGTCTGTAACGTCGCCCCCTTAGGTAAATTATTCTGATTCGATTTTTTGCACAAACTTACTCAAAGAAATACATCCGTATAACAATCCTTATAACAAATACACAGGGTGTCACGCGGTACCGCGGTCAAAAAATTGTTTAACCAATTTCAGTAAAGTCACTCAGTAAAGTGACACTTTATCGAACGAGTCTGATATTACGAGCAGAGGAACAGACGCGTTCGATAAAGAGTATTGAGGTGGTGCGTACAAAATTGTATCGTCAATCATAAAAAACATTAACACTTACTTACAACTTTGAGGAAATTTTTTTAATTTTAGACGAAATAAAAAATTCGTATGACAGTAATGACAGTAATCACAGATGACTTTTGCATGATGGCCAATATATTTGCATGATATTTGATGTTTAATCGATAGTTGTATCAATATTGTATACCTACCTAATTACTAAATCTGTAAAGTTTTGATTTATTTTGTATGAATATAATTGCGAAACACTACAGAATTTTACTTTTTGACCTAAATTTTATCAATAATAAGATAAATTTTGTACAATATTTTTAATAATTAAAGTAAATAAATTTTAGTTTCACTCAAATAAATAATCGATTGCTGCCATTGACCACTTACATTCAATCTCTGTTAATTTGATTAATTATCGCGGCAGGTAAAGTAACATTCTTCTTTCAATACAACAAAGTGTTACTTTACTGTCGAAAATGAGGGCAAATGAGTACAATAATGAATGATTTTAGTGACGTTTGGCGATAAACAAAGATTTTAAACAAATTCGCAAAAATACACACACCGGCAAAATTAGCCGAACACCTTAAAAATGGGACATGTTTGATGTCTCGAGTTTCCTAAACCACTGATCCGTTTTGGATGATTCTTTTAGTATGTTATAGCCTTATTATTTAAGAATATCGTTGTAATAATATTGTTGCTAGACAGGTAAATATCATTTTATACCGGGTGTACAAATCATGCTGTGTTTTTTCTTAAAGTTTGGAACACCCTGTGGAATATTCTAGATTCTAGCACATGTAAAATATTAAAGTTAACACTCGATTGTAGATTTAGGCTTTCTTAACATTTTTCTTTTTGATTCATTTACTTATGTGTGATAATAAAAAAGTTATATGCGTTAACAACTATCCAGGTTTTTCATCAATAAATCCTCATAGTAGGGGAGGAAAGTATACTAAATTTGCAGTTACTCGAGCTTTATGGGAACCTATTAGATTATGAAGAGTATGTGCTAAAATCAGAATTAAATTTTCCATAAAGTGGGGGACTTTTCATTTTTTAATTTAATTTTCCATTTGAAACAATCATTTTTCTCCGATTATAGCGCTATCTATCCATAATTAGAAAAAATGTGTCGAATAAAAGTTGCTTATTTTTACGTGAAGAATCCAAATCTGCAATAAAAATTGGGGGCTCCTATTTGGGATTTTAAAATAAATCCCCCACCCCACCTCCGTGGGGGTTCGTGACACCCCACGGAGAGGGGAGGGGGTAAATTAAAAATTTTAAATACGAACCCTGCGATATTTCGCGAAATGAACATCAGATCGTAAAACTGCAAAATACACCTATTCAATATTTTTCAAAAATCTACTGAATGGCACCAAACACGATCCCGACGGAGGTGGGCTGGGGGGTTACTTTAAAATCTTAAATAGGAGACATCTGTACAAACTGCAAATTTAGCATACTTTCCTCCCCTACTATGAGGATTTATTGATAAAAAACATGACTAGTTGTTAAAGCACATAACTTTTTTATTTTCCAACATAAGCAAATGAATCAAAAAAGAAAATGTTAAGAAAGCCTACAATCGAGTTTTAATTTTAAAATATTATATATACTAGAATATTCCACAGGGTGTTCCGAACTTTAAGAAAAAAGACAGTATGATTGTAACACCCGGTATAAAATGACATGTACCTGTCTAGCAACAATATTATTACACCGATATTGTTAACTCGTAAGGCTATAACTTACTAAAAGAATCACTTAAATCGGACAACAGGTTTAGGAAATTCGAGACATCAAACATGTCCCATTTTTAAGGTGTTCGGCTAATTTTGCCGGTGTGTGTAATTTTTTCACTTCGTACAAATTTTTTTTAGATCCGTTGGGCCTTTTTTTCTCTAAAATTGACTGTTGTCTAGTATTAGCTACTTAAAATTTGAAAAACGCCAAAATAACCATTTTCGAGGTTAAATAACTCGGTTAAAGATAATTATTGTGAAAGTCGAGCGAGCGGCCGTGGAGTAACGGCATAATCGCTGGCCTCATACGCCAGTGCACGTGGGTTCGAGCCCTGCTAAAGACAAACCATTTTCATTTCCAATAATGACACGAGCCATCTCACCGTGCATCGGAGAGCACGTTAAGACGTCGGTCCCCCTGGGCTAGTGTACATCGACACTAGTTACTTGAAACAGGGTTAAAGATGTAATTGGCGCCGGAACTGTCTGAAAGGCAAAAATGCCATACGATATTATATATTATGAAAGTCAGAAACTAAAAAAAATTAAAGATTAAAGCTACCTCTATAAGATCCTGAAGAAATTTTTATCATTATTTCATTAATAAGATATTATTTTTAATTATCAACAATGAGTGCTAACCGTGTATTGAGGGCGGCCGTCAATGTGAGTGCGAGTGAGATTCGCCATTGGACGGCTGGAATGGTGCATCTCTTTAGCACTCACCATTGACGGCCGCCTAATACGCACTTAGCGCTCATTGTTAATAATTAAAGATAAAGCTTAGTAATAAAATAGTGACAAAAATTTCTGCTGGATCTTGTAGAGGGGGCTATAAACTTTGATTTGGTCACTTTCTGACTTTCATAATAATGAATTTTAACCGAGTTATTAAGCCTTGAAAATGGCTATTTTCGCATTTTTCAAATTTTAAATCGCGTATAACTCGACAACAATCAATTTTAGAGAAAAATCACAAAATACCTTTTTTTGCTCAGAATAACCCAAATGATCTAAAAAAAATGTTCGAAGTGAAAAAATTATTTTTGTGAATTTGTCTAAAAATAATTGTTTAAACAATTTATCGATCAAGGTACTGCCTTGGCACCCAGTAGATTTGTTATAAGGACCTCTTTTTGAGTAAGTTTGTGCAAAAAATTCGAATCGGAGTAATTTACCTAACGGGGGCGACGATACAGCCTAGACTAATTTGAACATATTCAGTAACAGTAACATTTAATTTCTAGAATCGGCTGTTTGTGTGAATCAGAATCTACTTTTACTAAATGGCATTGGGAAGAGTATACTTTTCCTAGTTTTAGTCTACTTTTACTAGTAAATGTTGAATATAAATCTTCATTTTATATTTATAATCAACTTTTACTGAAACCAGCCGTTAGAGTTGACTCCAACTAGTTGGAGTCAACTCCAACTGGATAATCAACTTGAACTGTAACATATATATTTATATTAATATTTTTTTCTCATTGCTATTTATAGTGAAATTATCAAATAACAAATCTGCCAAAATTCACATTTATAACTTAAATAATAAGCATGTTATTTGAAAAATAGCTATAATGTTGGAAACCAGAATCTTTAAACATGATTTCCCAAAAATCTACTTTTTTGAATTGTGCCTCTATATTACTGAGGATGCGGACACAACTTTTCCAAAAGTTTTCAACTTTTTCCCAACCTTTTCACATTATGAAAAGACTGATATAGTTTGTATACACTTATGACACTGAAAAAATACCTTAAAAGGGAAAGTATCATGTGCTGCCCTAGGTGTTTTAATATTGTAGAACGATTACTTCTTAAAATTGAATTAAAATTTTCAATCAACAACCAAAGTTTTTTATTATAAAAAAACAAGAAATTTTTTGGCAGTTGGAATCCTCTCTCTTTTTGGTAGTACTTTAAACCATTGACCACAGCTCTGATGATGGCCTTGTAAAGCCGAAAGCGCTCAGCTAGGAAATTAAAAAACTTTACACATTTCAAAAATACTTTGCTTTTCCCATTCTTTCATTCTTTTTAGTTTTGTTCATTACATATTGGCGCCCATGCTCTTCACTGTTCTTTTAATAGTTTTTGCACATCTTTTTCGTTGATGTTAAGTTCCATCTGTTTTCAGTAGTAATAACCCGAGGACATTGATAAATAATTGTGCGAAAAAAATTAATAACAGATTTCAAAAGCTTGTTGCTTGAAATGTTTACAATATGCAACAAACTTAAGAAATCTGTTATTCAATTTTTGAGGATTTATCAATGTTCAAGGGTTATTCGGAACAAAATTTTTTGCTTTTGGCATGTTGAATTTATAATAATTTATGTGAAACGTCAAAATTGACATTCATGCGTTGTATCATATTATTATATCACATATATTATTTTCACGGTAATGTGAAATTAAGCGAAAGTATATTTAAATCATTTTTAGAGAAGAAAGGTGACATTAATGCCTTAACTAGTTGTAACAATGATAATTGGGCGCTTTTACACTATGCTGTTCATTACGGCAATCTTGATATGGTTAGCTTTCTCGTAGATAAGGGTGCTAACGTTGAAATTAGAAGTAAGGAGGGTGAAACACCCCTGCATTTGGCTGTTGAAGAAGCCAAGCAAAACATAATTAATCTTCTTCTTGATAGAGGTGCTGATATCGAGGCTAAAAACAACGATGGTAGAACACCTCTGTACTTAGCTGCTTACAATAATGACTCAGGTGTAATTGAACTTCTTTGTAACAGGATCAAGACTAAAAGTAATGACGCATTTAAAATGATAAAACAGGTTGGATTTTTAAAGAAGGAAGTTTTTAACCAAGCAAATATTCCATCTAATGCAAAAAGATTGGTAGAGTCTTGTATAAGTAGTTTAAGAGATTCAATAAAAAGTGCAGCCAAAAAGGTGCTAAAGGAGGGTATACTGCATAGTCGTAGTGCTTCGACTATTGAACTCATAGATAAGGTTTATAATTTCGATGAAAGGTTGTTTAATGAAGCAATTAAGGAAGCTGTAAATGACACATATTCAAGTGTAGGTATAGGAGGAATATTAAGGTTTATACGCAGTCACCATTATATTGGTCAGTTTATTCCAGGTTATATAGCTGCGTTTGACAAAATACCAAAGAATGATGGTGCAACGTTTAAATTAGCTTATTATATTAAAGAGACAATGGAGATGGGTGACTATTCTAAGGTCAGTTTAGAAAAAAGATCTGATCTTGAAAGGCTAAAAAACAAATTACCAGAATCAGTGAGAAATGCAGTATTTTCATCAGAAGTATGTATTAAAAATGTTGAGTATGGAAGATACTTGTACTCACCTAATAATGACTGTATGTACCACTTAAACAATTGTGACAGGGATAGGCGGTATGTGTTCACTTGGCCTTCAAATGGAAATGGTGATCAATTTAAGTGGAAGGTTGAGCTCAATGGCGATAATGTGTATCTAAAGAATGTTGAGTATGGAAGGTACTTGTATTCACCTAATGATGATTGTACGTACCACTTAAACGATTGTGACAGCGACAGGCGGTATGTATTTACTTGGCCTTCAAAGCTAGGAAACAGTGGCAAGTGGAAAGTTGAGCTTGATGGTGGTAATGTGTATCTAAAAAATGTTGAGTATGGAAGGTACTTGTACTCACCTAATAATGATTGTATGTACCACTTAAACAATTGTGACAGGGATAGGCGGTATGTGTTCACTTGGCCTTCAAATAGAAATAATGATCAATTTAAGTGGAAAATTGAAGATTGTGGATCTACTCGCAAGAGACGTAGCATACAAGAATTAAATGGTTATAATCAAACTGTAGTAGACTATCAGTCAATATTGACTGAAGAAAATAGTCAGCAAATAGCAAGTAGAATATCTGCTATAGTTGAAGATGTTGAAAGGCACACCTTTTTAAATCAGTCAAAAAATAAGTTAGATTTAGATAGTTATTTAAATAATAGAGGGAGAAGCAATGCTGCGGATTCTATGAGGAGAGATGTATGTAGTGAACTCAATGCAAGTGGGAGAAGAAATATTGTTCTAAGCGGAAACGATGTATGTGCAATTACTTCAGGTTATGAAACACTTGATATTGAAAACTTCCCTATTCAAGAAGTAGTGATTAATGATGATGTCAATGGAAAGAAAAGTTTAAGAAGTACATTAGATTTACATCAGTTGGTGCAACAAGTAGATAGGGATTTGAGTATAAAACCGATACCAACAGTTATTAAAGACAAAAGTGATTTATTAATTAAGTTATCTATATCAGCTACCGGCTTGCAACAAGATATAATAACAGTCAGGCTGAAAGATGCACTTATAAATAAGTGGTATAAGAAATTACAAATTATTTTTGATAGTGCAGCAGTGGAAATAGATGATAATTTAGATTTAAAGTCTTCATTCTTTATTTCTGATGAAAAAATCATTGTAGTAACACCTCAAGATATAGAAGAAGGGAATAAGCTAATTATATCTAAGAAAGCAGGGCAGTATACCTACCTTCATGATAAATATGACTTGATAGTTACCAATGTCTTTGATGCTGATGTAGAAGCAAGCGAGTTATGTATTATACGGTTTAAGGATTTCTATAAAGAACCTAAAATGAAAACATTAACTATAAAATTTACTGACAAAGAGATATTATTAACTAACGAAATAGATAAAATAAATAATTCAGACAGTATTGATAAATTAAATAATGTGAGTTCTATTGTTAATTCACAAGAGAGTTCTATACATTCAGAGGTTCCAAACAGTGGAGACATAAATGCTCAAGGTAAACTTGACAGAACACTGTTGCATCTTGCTTCCGAGGCTGGTGAATTTGATAAGGTTAAACTTCTTCTTGATAGAGGTGCTAATACCGAAGTTCAAGACGAGTTTGGTTACACACCAATATTTCTTGCTACTCAGTCAGAAAAATGGAGTATAGTAAAGCTCCTCCTTGATAAAGGTGCTAATATTGATGCTCAAGATAAGGAAGGTCATACACTTTTACACTTTGCTGCTCAAAAGGATAATTTAGATATGTTTCAATTCCTTCTTGACAGAGGTGCAAGTATCGAAGTTCAAGACGGGCGTGATTGGACACCGATACTTTATGCTGCTCAGTCAGGTAAATGGGGTGTGGTCAAACTTCTTATTAGTAACGGTGCAAAATTTAATAATGAGATAACGTATCAGGGAACGCCTTTACATTTTGCTGCTCAAGGGGGTAATTTGGATATAGCTCAATTTCTTCTTGATGAAGGTGCTGTCATCGAATCTCAAGACAAAGATGATAAAAAGCCTTTAGATCTTGCTGTTGAAGCAGGAAGGTTGAACGTAGCAAAACTTCTTCTTGATAGAGGTGCTAGTGTCAATGCTAAAGATAAGAATGATAGAACACCTTTAGACTTAGCTACTAAAGGAGATATGATAAAGCTTTTGAAGAGAGCGCAGATGGATCAAGGATTGTCAATCAATGCACGAGAGGGCACTTTTGATAAAGTGGAAGATCTTATTGCTCAAGGTGCTAATTTAGAAGCTAAAGATAATAATGATAATACTCCTCTACATAATGCTTGTAATAATGGTCACTTTAACGTAGCAAAATATCTTATCGAAAAGGGAGCTAGTTTAAAGGCTAAAAATAAAGATGGTAAAATACCTTTAGAGTTGGCTGAGCAAAAGGGTTACACAGATATAGTAGAAATTTTAAAACAAACACAATTAAATCTGGATAGAGAGTTATTGATTGCTGTAGAAAAAGAAGATCTTGGCAAAGTTAAAGACAATATCAGACGAGGTGCTAATGTTAATGCTCAAAGTAGGCTGGGTTGGGCCTCTGTGTTCTGGGCAATTCAAAAGAATAATTCAAATATAGTTAAACTTCTCGTAAATAATGGTGCTGATATTAATGCCAAAGATAATGAAAGTTGGATGCCTCTTCATTGGGCTGTTCAATTGGGTTCATTAGATGTAGTTAAGTATCTTGTTGAGAGAGGTGCTAATATTAATGCTTTAACTGCTGACGGTAGAGCACCTTTAGAATTAGCTGTTCAAAAGAATTGCGTAGATATAATAGAATTTTTGAAAAAAGCACAGTCAGGTTTAAATAAAGAATTGTTGGCTGTAGTAAACGGTGATGATCTTAATAGAGTCAAGGCTCTTGTTAGCCAAGGTGCTAGTTTAGAAGCGAAAGATAATAGTGATAATACTCCTTTACATAACGCTTGTAATAATGGTCATGTGAAAGTAGTAGAATATCTTGTCGAAGAGGGAGCGAGCTTAAAGGTTAAAAATAAAGATGGTGAAACACCTTTGCATGTAGCTGCTCAACATGATAGTATACTTGAAGTAATTGAATTTATTTTGAACAGAGATCTTAGTGGTATTAATGATATAACTAATAACGGTAGAACACCTTTACATTTAGCTATACAAGGAAATAAACCAAGTACAGTCAAACTTCTTCTCAAGAAAGGTGCTAGTATTGCAGTTAAAGATAAAAATGGTAAAACACCCTTAGCCTTAGCTATTCAAGAAGATTACACAAATATAGTACAAATGATAGAACAAATACAATCAGATTTAGATGAAGAATTGTTGACTGCAGTACAGGATGGTAATCTTAATAAAGTTGAGGGTCTTGTTAGTCAGAATGCTAATGTTAATACCACAGATATATACAGTTGGACACCGCTACATTGGGCTGCATTCAAAGATCGTTTAGAAATTGCAAGGTTTTTAATAGAAAAAGGTGCTGATATTAATGCTGCAGATAAAGGCCCTTATGGTAAAAGGCCTATACATGTTGCTGCTGAGAATAATAATAAAGACATCATAGAGTTTTTTCTTGGCAAGAAAGCAGGTATTAATGATACTGACAAGCAAGGTTATACACCACTGCACTATGCTGCATGGAGAGGACGTTTAGAGGTCACTCAGCTTCTCGTTGATAGGAAGGCTAATATCAATGCTGCAGATACCTCTACTGCTGGTAAAAAGCCTATACATGTTGCTGCTGAAAACAATAATGAAAACATTATAGGGTTTCTTCTGAGCAAGGGAGTAAGTATTGATGATGCTGATAAAAATGGTCGGACACCTTTACACTATGCTGCTGAGTTTGATCAATTTGAAGTTGCAAAGTTCTTGATAGAAAAAGGCGCTGATATCAATGCTGCAGACACTTCTACTACTGGTGAAAAACCTATACATGTTGCCGCTGAGAATAATAGTAAAAACATTATAGAGTTTCTTATCAGTAAGGGAGTGAGTGTTAATGATACTGACAAAGATGGCAGGACACCGCTGTACTGGGCTTCTTGGAATGGTCATGTGGATGTAGTAAAGTACCTTATAGGTAAAGGAGCCGATATCAATGCTAAAGATAAGGATGGTAGAAAACCGCTAGATGTTGCTAAGGATAAGGAACAAGGTGATATTGTAACATATTTACAACAAACACAATTAAGTCTAGATAAGCAATTGTTCACTGCAGTACAAGATGGTAGTCTTAATAAAGTTAAAGATCTTGTAAGTCGAGGTGCTAACTTAGATGCTAAAGATAGTAGTGGCTGGACAACGTTGTATTGGGCTTCTTTCACTGGTCGCTTAGATATATCAGGATATCTTATAGATAGAGGTGCTGATATTAACGCTAAAGATAATGATGGTAAAACGCCTCTACATTGTGCTTCAACGTCTAGTCATTTAGGTATGGTGAAGTATCTTATAAGTAAAGACGCTAACATTGATGCTAAAGACAACAATGGTGGAACTCCTCTGGATGATGCCAGTTCTAATTCAGTAAGAATAGCTTTAGTGCAGGCACACTTAGATAAAGAATTGTTACTTACTGTGAAAAGTGAAGATGATCTAAAGACAATTAATAGTCTTATTGCTCAGGGGATAAGCAAAGATAGGCATGGTGCGTATTATTATGCTTGGAATGGTAATCTAGACATGGTAAAACTTCTTGTTGAGAGAGATGTGAATGTTAATGCTACTGATAAGTATGACTGCACACTACTACACTGGGCTGCATTGAAAGGTCATTCGGGGGTTGCTGAGTTTTTGGTTGATAAGGGAGCTAATGTGAATGCTAAGGATATACTTGGTAGAACTCCTATGCACCTTGCTGTTACAAATAATTACATGAATATCACAGAGTTTCTTCTGGAAAATGGAGCAAACGTTGATGAGGCTGATAAAAATGGTTCGACATCTTTGCACTATGCTGCTAGGTTTGGTCAATTAGAGAGTGCTAGATTTCTCATTGATGAAAAGGCCAATATGAATGCTGCAGACAACTCTGGTAAAAAACCTGTGCATGTTGCTGCTGAAAACAATAATAAAAATATTATAGATCTTCTCTTGGATAAAAGAGTAAGCGTTAATGATGCTGATAAAGATGGTTGGACACTGTTACATTGGGCTGCATCAAAGGGTAATTTTGATATAGTAGAGTACCTTATAGGTAAAGGTGCTGATATTAGAGCTAAAGGCAAAGATGGTCAAACGCCTCTCTGCGTAGCTATTCAATATGACAGACTAGATATAATCAACTTTCTGCTGAATAAAGGTACTAATATTGAAGCAAGCGACTTCCATGACGATACAGTACTGAAGTTATCCTATTGTATAAAGGAGTTTATAGAGTTATGCAACAGCAATAAAAAAGATGATTTATCAGAGTCAGCAAAGAAGGAAATGATGCAGATGTGTAGTGTAGAACAGAAGTCTCATTTTGAAGAGCTGAAAAATAAATTACCGGAATCGTTAAAAAATATAGTATTTGCATCGAAAGTATGTATTACGAATGTTTATTTTAACGAGTACTTGTACGCCGCTGCTGGTAGTTCTGCTTTGAGTGATTCAAACCGGAGGAGAGCGGTATATACCTGGGTTCCATCGGAAAATAACAATCCTCATGGTTTATGTGGTGATGATGAGCAAGGTATGTGGAAGATTCAACCCCATGGCGATTATGTTTGCATCACGAATGTTAATTTTAATGAATACTTGTACGCTGCTGCTGGTAGTTCTGCTTTGAGTGATTCAAACCGAAGGAGAGCGGTATATACCTGGGTTCCATCGAAAAATAGCAATCCCCCTGGTTCATGCAATAATGATAAACAAGGTATGTGGAAGATTCAACCCTATGGCGATTATGTTTGCATCACGAATGTTAATTTTAATGAATACTTGTACGCTGCTGCTGGTAGTTCTGCTTTGAGTGATTCAAACCGGAGGAGAGCGGTATATACCTGGGTTCCATCGGAAAAAAATAACCCTCCTGGTTCATGCGGTAACGATAAACAAGGTATGTGGAAAGTTGAGGATCGTGGGTCTATTCGCAATAGGCGTGATACACGAGAATTAGGAAACGAAGCAAATTGAATCTTTGTAAGGACGCTTTATTGTATGTTAAAATAAATTTTTAAAAAAATGTCATATCAGGTTATTTGTTGTGTTGTTCACTGTAAAAATACATGGAAAACTAGTGATGTGAAATACTTTTATTTTCATCGTTCCCAAAAAAATTAGATCAAAGAATAAAATTAATTAACGTTGTTACAAGGATGAAGTGAGGTTAACTTTTTCTATATATTCAAAGGATGTGGCAATATACACATGATTTAATAATATTATTTACGTTTTTATAAGTTTTGTACATATTACATACACTTTTTAGCTCTGATAAATCCGAATTGACTCCAAAAAGTTACGGATACGGTATGTCCTATATAAGCACACTATCGCAAATTATGTCAATAATGTCAATAAATCTTTATTAACGACACAAAATATTTTTTCTACGAGCGTGCAAAAATGTCTATTTTCGCGAACGCATTTTAGCTTAGAAAGTTTTACTTTTCCGCACGCGTGTTACTTTTCCGCACGCGTGTTACTTTTCCGCACGCGGTTCTTACTTTTCCGCGCGCGTGTTAATTTAGATATGTTAATATGGCCTTAAAGTAATTATAATACATGCAATAAACTACTATTTAGATATTATTTACTAATTTATTTCAAATATATCTTATTGTGTTCCTGTTTTAATGAAATTAACGCGACAATTCGATGAAATAAAATTATTTTGACATAATATTCGAAAGTCAAATCGGTAGACAATAACAGTCGTTTTGAATCATCGTCATGGAAAAAAAGATCGTCGTCATGCTAACCAATTATGCTGAAACTTTGGTTTTGACAACCTTGTCAAAGAATTAATTTGTGTATGTATTTTCAGTAGTAATAACCCAAGGACATTGATAATTGTTCGAAAAAAATTTATAACAGATTTCGAAAGCTTGTTGCTTGGAAACAGACCGACGCCGTAGGCGGAGGTCTGTTGCCTGTAAGCAACAAGCTTGAGAAAGTTGTTAAAAAATTTTTGAGCATTTATCAATGTTCGAGGGTTATTCGGATAGAAAATTTTTTGCTGGTTATGAAAAAAAAAAATACAGAGCAGAAACAATTTATTTAAATGTACAATTAACAAAGGAACAATTAGAAAAATTTAATGAAGATCCAGACATGTTAGTTTCTATAACTGATGAAGATGTATTTCCACTACGCATGCTGTTAATAATTTTATTATGATGTTCTTCGTCAATGTTCAAGTACGGTTTTATTGAGTTGGGATTGTTATGCCCCGTAATTTTTATAAGCTCTTGCTCTTGAACACCACTTTTGTAAATTTTTTAATGTAAACAGTATTCTTTGGTATATTTGATTCGATAATTTCATTAATATTCTCATCAGTATTACAACCAAATCGTGACATTTTGAAATATTGAATATTTGAAATGTCAAAATCGAAATGAAACGAAATGTAGGTATCCATAGCTACATGATTGAGTGAAAACAGCCCATGGGATCTGTTTTCAGTATAATGTTGGTTTTATTGGTTGTATTCAATCAGATGACCACAAATTAATTGATTTCGTTGGATTTCTAATTGAGCAAAAAATTTTCATATTAATTAAATTAATTGATTAAGATTTGGTAATTTTTTAAAGACTCTTAGAAAACATATTGTTCCTAACTCTTGCAGAAAGTCTCTTTTTCGCACTCGACTGCTTGCCGAACTCCCGCTTCGCGTCGTTCGGCAAACTGCAGTCGCGTGCGGAAAAGAATGACTTTCTGCACTTGTTAGGAAATAGTATATTGTGCAACAAGTGCAGAAAGGTACTAATTTCTCACGAGTTTGAAAAGTTGCGGTACGAGCGCAAGCGAGTGCCGCAATTCAAACGAGTGAGAAATTACCTTTCTGCACGTGTTTCACACTATACTTTTTCTACAAGCACAGTTTTTCCTAAAAATAAAAATCACAATTTCCAAACGACGATTAATTATAATAGGTACCTATGTGATAAATTTTAAACTGTATTTAATTAATACCTACTAATCAATTTAAATTCCTTATACCTAAATAAATTACACAGAAATCAGTTAAAAAATTAATGCACTGCCTTAATTTGTTTAAATTTAAACAATTATTACACATTATTGACATTATATTATGCAGTCACGGATTTACACAAAACCTACTTCATTCGACGTCTCTTGCACAGGTTGCTAAATCCTTATTGGTTATTTGATAATTATAAAATGTTTAATAAGAATAAAATTGTAAAATAAAACAGTTGTAACATCCATAATTTAGTTTCTATGCTATAGTTAAATATAGTAATTGTCTTATAGGTTATATTTTGTCTAAAGTTTAACCACGGATGTAAACAGAATATAACGTTACTCAGAATGCGGTAGTCCACGGATGTAAACAGAATATAACGTTACTCAGAATGAGGTAGTCAACTGTGCAGAAAAGAACTTTGCGGCACAGAAACGTCACTTTGCGGCACAGAAACGTCACTTTTCTGCACACTAATGTCAAATATCTTATACTGTGAGAAAATATCAAGTTTGCTAACATAAAACCGTGCAGAAAAGTGCACTTTGAATAGTGGTTGTAGAAAATAGTATATTGTGCAACAAGTGCAGAAAGGTACTAATTTCTCACGAGTTTGAAAAGTTGCGGTACGAGCGCAAGCGAGTGCCGCAATTCAAACGAGTGAGAAATTACCTTTCTGCACGTGTTTCACACTATACTTTTTCTACAAGCACAGTTTTTCCTAAAAATAAAAATCACAATTTCCAAACGACGATTAATTATAATAGGTACCTATGTGATAAATTTTAAACTGTATTTAATTAATACCTACTAATCAATTTAAATTCCTTATACCTAAATAAATTGCACAGAAATCAGTTAAAAAATTAATGCACTGCCTTAATTTGTTTAAATTTAAACAATTATTACACATTATTGGGATAAACCGTAATCGTACCCCCTCCTAACTGCCAAAGTGTCATGGCCGCCGTCGGGACCTATTGTGCTGACATTTACAATGTTTACATATAGAAAAGTTTGTTTTTTTCTGCTTATAATGCCGTTTTCTAAAGATATTAGTGAACAAAATCGATTTGCTAACAATATTTAATATATTTTAAATGTGCTAAAATTGGATTCAACAGCAAAAGTCGCATAAATAACATATAAATAACGAATTTGTTCACCTATTACAAATGGGGTTATGTGGTTGTAACTGTTTATTTTGGGAATAAAATGAAAATGATCAATTAAACGACTGGAAAACTGTAAGTATTACAATTAAAACATGTTTATCCTATCACAAGAGTTCACTTCATTTTAAGAAAGCTAATTATTATTATACAATAGACATTTATAAACTGCCATGTACTTTTAAGGTTACTTTTGATCTGTTTTCAAAGCTTATGATTAAATGTTACCTCTTTATTAATTAGATTTGCCAACAAAAGATGCATGATTAAGGCCAAATGCAGTTCCTTTGCTAAAGTCATAAAAAAAGTACCAATACAGTTAAAAAAATTATTTTAAAAAGGTCTCTCAAAAGACATGAAAATATACAACAACTCAAAAAACTAGAGAATGTAAAGAAAGCCAGGTTATTGGAAATGGAATTCCTGTTTAATTGAAAGCCAGTAAACTATCCAAGACTTTTCAGAATCAAATGTGTCAACTTGTAAAAACGATTCTTCTGAAATTTTTAGTAAAAACCAGATTATCCTCAAGAAAAATTCTGTTTAAGTGAGCCTCAAAGTCATATTTGTGAATGTGTCATCTTTGAATGAAACAATTTTTTTACCTAAACAATTAAATGTATGGATCTAATTAAAAACAATGCTGAATCAAGTACAGTTACAGAAATACAATCCTTTGAACTTCTAAATGTGATTGTTGAAAGTGTTGAAATAGCTACTGCATAGGGATTCGAAAGGGATAGACTTGTTATGAACGCACTTGATCATGTACTTCTTACTGTTATAAAGTTGAAACAAAACTTATTTTATGCTTTTTTATCAGTCACTTTTAATTGTGTATCAACTTTACGTGGTACATCGTGCAAAAATTGCTAAAAATGCAAACATTATATTTATTTTCTGTGTTACATTGGATAGTATGATTGAATGTCTTCCTCTTTTAGATAGTGAAGTGAAGAACATCTTGAAGTTCCAATGATGTTTCAAGATGAGGTAAATCGAAATAATTGTATGTTAGAAGGACAGAGAATATGAAGAAATGTTATTGCTGCATATTTAGTGTAGTGAAATACAAACTTCAAACATTATAATATATTTTTTGATTTCAAACATTTCATATGATTATGAAAGAACATCTTTCTTTTTAAAACAATGAAGAAGTGAAGAACATAATAAAGTTCCAACGAAAATGATTCCAGATGAGGAAAATCGAAATAATGGTTGTATGTTACATGTATAGAGAATACGAAGAAATGTTATTGCTGCAAACTTAGTGTAGTGAATTAAAAACTTATTGTCAAATACAAATCAATTTATTTCATACTTTTATAATATATAGTGATATAATTTTATATGTGTTCAAATAAAAATATTAATAAATAAAATACAATAAACACAAATCATGTATATCTTACAATGAATTACAAAATCAAAAATTAATTACAAAAATATCAAAATAAATCTAAAATATTAAAAAGTAACCCATAATTTTTATAGTACCTACATACTTTGGTTGGTACTCTAATAATTTGGAGATCCATTAAAGTTTGTAGATGGAAATTGCAGGTATCTAAAAAATATAATAATATAAAGTAACTCAACAATCTCTTTTTAATTAGGGTAGCAGTTGATAAAGATGACCCTTGCTCGGGAAATCAAATGTATCTAAAAAAAAATTAAGTAACAGCTTTCTAACAAAACAATCTTAGCACTAAACGGAAACAAAGATACTGGTAAGTATTAAAACATTTTTTGAAAAATCTTTCTGAAAGTGAAAATAAAGACTACTCTCTATGGGAACAACTAAAACTGGGCATGCTTTACAAAAAAATGTATCCAGAACAAAGTTCTTCTCTATAAGGCAATACTACGACAAGTCTGGATGTACAGGATTTAAATCTGGGGAACTGCCAGTAATACAAATATGCAATAACTATTAAGATTTGAATCCGAAGTCTTTTATGATGTCCGATGTTTTTAGTACCACTACCAAATATCATGCTAAACTGAAAATTATAGGGTAAAAATCTGTCTGATCACCCAAACTTTTAAAAGCTGGATGCTTATCTGATCTAGTCCAGAGGCTGGTTTCGGTATTGCAGCTATAAAATACTTAAATAGTAAGCATGGAAATTTTTATTATGGCCCGCCTTGAGGCAAACTAGGGCACTAGAGGGTTAAGAAAAGTTACAGATCTCTACACCACTGGGAAGTAGATAGTAGTTACTAATTTGTAAAAAAGTCAGAAATATGGTAATGTAGACTAAATTAATATAAATATGTAAAGAGTTCTCACCCCTGAGTGTAGTTCCCACTGTGTCATTTTTTATATCTGTCATATTGTTATAATGATAACAGATTGCATTAAAGTTAAAATAAAAAAGAATTAAAGAAGTTCATAAAAATATTCTATTTTTGAAAAAATATTTAAGTGCTTAAATACTTTTTTAGATAAAATATACATAAAATTTATTTTTTCTACAACCGTGTTAAAAATGCAACTTTCAGCACTCTATACAAGCGTTAAAAACGCTACCTTAAGGCACTAGTGCTTTAAAAATTTTATGGCCCTGCAGTTCGTATTGACTGTATAGGCAATTTTGATGTAATGTCAGTTCAAGTAATAGTTATTTATGATATAAGTGTTAAAAGTACACGTTTAAGGCACGCATGTGAAAGTTTGCAGAATGAGCGATAGCGAGTTCTGCAATTCACATGAGTGCCTTAAAAATGTACTTTTTAACACGCATATCATACAATATTTTTTCTACAAACGTAATTACAGGACAATATCTACAAAAACTTTTACTTGAACTTGACTGACATTCCATTTTTATATTTTTGTGACATTACATCAAAATTGTCTATACGGTCAATACGAATTGCAGTGCCATAAAAATTTTAAAGCACTTGTGCCTTAAAGTAGCATTTTTAATGCTCTTATGGAGTGCTAAAAATTGAATTTTTAACACGGTTGTAGAAAAAAGTTTTTGTAGATATTATTCTGTAATTACGTTTGCAGAAAAAATATTGTATGATATGTGTGTTAAAAAGTACATTTTTAAGGCACTCATGTGAATTGCAGACTTTCACATGCGTGCCTTAAATGTGTACTTTTAACACTTATATCATAAATAACTATTAAAAAACTAACAGAAAATAGTAAAAATATTTGATTGAGCATAAGTAAAAAAGTCACTCTCTCAACCAATAAACATTTGTGATTAAAATTAATATACTTAATTGATTATAATATGAATGTGTTCTTGTAGAGTTTCATATAATAATTTCCATTTGACTAAAGAGACACAAGCTGGAATACTTAGGTCAATAATACTTAGGTATGAAACACCCTAAAAAATATGAACTTTTGCATTTGATAATTCAGAGAAAGATCCAAGGTAAATGTGGTTCTGGTAGAATCTCACAATCATAGCTGAACAATCTAAGACCATAGTATGGAAAATCGACTCCATCATCATTAGTTAGAGCTGCTGTCAATAAAGCCACAATAGCGAATATGGTAGCCAATATGATATCCAACAATTGATAACAGTCATGAAACTAAAAAATGTATTATTTCAAAGTGTTTATGGGATAAAATTAGTAAGAGTGACATGATACCTAACAAAAATTTGATTCAGAAGATTTAACATAAAACTTGTAATTCTCTTATACTAAACTCACAATAAGGATGCACCAGAAATAAACAACCCAAGACATGTTGAATGATACAAATAGCACTCCCGAATCATGATTTACAATGTATAAACTTTGTAAATCATGATTTGTGAGTGCTCCTCATAACATTCATCATGTCTTGTGTTTGTTTCTTTCTAGTGCATCTTTATTGTGATTTTAGTATTATAATTATATACAGTGTGTCCACGGTTGGGGTGCCCAAGAGGAAAAACTTTTTTATTTTCAATTTTAGCGAAAAATGTCATTATTGATAAAAAGTTTTGCTTGTTCTAAAACCCCATAAAACGAAATAAAATTCAAGTTTTTTAAATCCTGCTTAATTTTGTAGCCAATTTTATGTAAATCCCTATTTTATGTAAATTTTTGCACTAAGTTTGAAATCTTAACAATAATCTAGTGTTGCCAAGCCACAATGTAGCTTAGTAACTATCAACTTCGATAAATAATTTGCGAATTGTCAATTTTTTTGACAATGTTAAGCTATCAATAAAGAATTTATCTTGTGATAAATTTCATTATTAAAATTGTTGTATTAATAATTATTTAATTAATAAATAATTGGATGATTCAAGGAGAACGACAAAGTCTGGCTTCGTAATCCAGAGAAGTGAAAGGGTTGTTCTCCCAAGTTATTATTGTTACAATTTCGAACTTAGTGCAAAAATTTATAGGGATTTACATAAAATTGGCTATAAAAATAAGCAGGATTTGAAAAACTTGAATTTTAGTTCATTTTATGGGGTTTTAGAACAAGCAAAAGTTTTTATCAAGAATGACATTTTTCGCTAAAATTGAAAATAAAAAAGTTTTTCCTCTTGGGCACCCCATCCGAAGACACACGGTATTACTATTTTTATAATAAAAAGATTATAATTTATAAAATGTGATGCTGTATATGATTTCAAATATTAATCTTTTCTATTACCATACAAAAAAATATTGCCTTTACTCAAAATCATTTTATTTATCATAAAATTTTTAAAGATATATTTAAAAAGTCCATAAATATTAATTTATACAAAAACATTAAATATTTTAGTTTTACTGGTTTATGGCTGTAAGGTGTCTCTGAATATTTTTCACTCTTTTATAAGATGTTTCGAAAATTGAAATATCTCTGAAAGTTTTTAATATTTAAAATCAGTTTTCATAAATTTATCATCGGTTAATATTAGAGATCTTAAGTTCACAGTGGCACAAACAACTGAAAATATCTTCTGCAAGTGGAAGAAGACTAACATACATTTTACATACATTAATTGTTTTTATTTATTTGGTTGGATCTATCTATGTGTACTCAAGCTTTAGCTATCTTCATTGTAAGAATTTTAAGTTTAGCGTGATATTTGGTAGTGGTACTAAAAAAATCGGACATCATGAAAGACTTTGGATTGGAATCTTTGTAGTCTTTGCATATTATGTGTTACTGGCAGTTCCCCAGAATTAAATCCTGTACATCCAGACTTGTAGTAGTATTGCCTTATAGAGAAGAAGTTTGTTCTGGATACATTTTTTTGTAAAGCATACCCAGTTTTAGTTGTTCCCATAGAGAGTAGTCTTTATTTTCACTTTCAGAAAGATTTTTCAAAAAATGTTTTAATACTTACCAGTATCTTTGTTTCCGTTTAGTGCTAAGATTGTTTTGTTAGAAAGCTGTTACTTAATTTTTTTTTAGATACATTTGATTTCCCGAGCAAGGGTCATTCATCTTTATCAACTGCAACCCTAATTGAAAAGAGATTGTTGAGTTACTTTATATATTTTTTAGATACCTGCAATTTCCATCTACAAACTTTAATGGATTTCCAAATTATTAGAGTACCAACCAAAGTATGTAGGTACTATAAAAATTATGGGTTACTTTTTAATATTTTAGATTTATTTTGATATTTTTGTAATTAATTTTTGATTTTGTAATTCATTGTAAGATATACATGATTTGTGTTTATTGTATTTTATTTATTAATATTTTTATTTGAACACATATAAAATTGTACCACTATATATTATAAAAGTATGAAATAAATTGATTTGTATTTGACAATAAGTTTTTAATTCACTACACTAAGTTTGCAGCAATAACATTTCTTCGTATTCTCTATACATGTAACATACAACCATTATTTCGATTTTCCTCATCTGGAATCATTTTCGTTGGAACTTTATTATGTTCTTCACTTCTTCATTGTTTTAAAGAGGAAGATGTTCTTTCATAATCATATGAAATGTTTGAAATAAAAAAATATATTATAATGTTTGAAGTTTGTATTTCACTACACTAAGTATGCAGCAATAACATTTCTTCGTATTCTCTGTCCTTCTAACATACAACCATTATTTCGATTTATCTCATCTTGAAACATCATTGGAACTTCAAGATGTTCTTCACTTCACTATCTAAAAGAGGAAGACATTCAATCATAGTATCCAATGTAACACAGAAAATAAATATAATGTTTGCATTTTTAGCAATTTTTGCACGATGTACCACGTAAAGTTGATACACAATTAAAAGTGACTGATAAAAAAGCATAAAATAAGTTTTGTTTCAACTTTATAACAGTAAGAAGTACATGATCAAGTGCGTTCATAACAAGTCTATCCCTTTCGAATCCCTATGCAGTAGCTATTTCAACACTTTCAACAATCACATTTAGAAGTTCAAAGGATTGTATTTCTGTAACTGTACTTGATTCAGCATTGTTTTTAATTAGATCCATACATTTAATTGTTTAGGTAAAAAAATTGTTTCATTCAAAGATGACACATTCACAAATATGACTTTGAGTCTCACTTAAACAGAATTTTTCTTGAGGATAATCTGGTTTTTACTAAAAATGTCAGAAGAATCGTTTTACAAGTTGACACATTTGATTCTGAAAAGTCTTGGATAGTTTACTGGCTTTCAATTAAACAGGAATTCCATTTCCAATAACCTGGCTTTCTTTACATCCTCTAGTTTTTTGAGTTGTTGTATAATTTTCATGTCTTTTGAGAGACCTTTTTAAAATAATTTTTTTAACTGTATTTGTACTTTTTTTATGACTTTAGCAAAGGAATTGCATTTGGCCTTAATCATGCATCTTTTGTTGGCAAATCTAATTAATAAAGAGGTAACATTTAATCATAAGCTTTGAAAACAGATCAAAAGTAACCTTAAAAGTACATGGCAGTTTATACATGTCTATTGTATAATAATGATTAGCTTTCTTAAAATGAAGTGAACTCTTGTGATAGGATAAACATGTTTTAATTGTAATACTTACAGTTTTCCAGTCGTTTAATTGATCATTTTCATTTTATTCCCAAAATAAACAGTTACAACCACATAACCCCATTTGTAATAGGTAAACAAATTCGTCATTTATATGTTATTTATGCGACTTTTGCTGTTGAATCCAATTTTAGCACATTTAAAATATATTAAATATTGTTAGCAAATCGATTTTGTTCACTAATATCTTTAGAAAACGGCATTATAAGCAGAAAAAAACAAACTTTTCTATATGTAAACATTGTAAATGTCAGCACAATAGGTCCCGACGGCGGCCATGACACTTTGGCAGTTAGGAAGGGGTACGATTACGGTTTATCCCAATTGACATAATATTTATGCAGTCACGGATTTACACAAAACCTACTACATTCGACGTCTCTTGCACAGGTTGCTAAATCCTTATTGGTTATTTGATAATTATAAAATGTTTAATAAGAATAAAATTGTAAAATAAAACAGTTGTAACATCCATAATTTAGTTTCTATGCTATAGTTAAATATAATAATTGTCTTATAGGTTATATATTTGTCTAAAGTTTAACCACGGATGTAAACACAATATAACGTTACTCAGAATGCGGTAGTCCACGGATGTAAACAGAATATAACGTTACTCAGAATGAGGTAGTCAACTGTGCAGAAAAGAACTTTGCGGCACAGAAACGTCACTTTGCGGCACAGAAACGTCACTTTTCTGCACACTAATGTCAAATATCTTATACTGTGAGAAAATATCAAGTTTGCTAACATAAAACCGTGCAGAAAAGTGCACTTTGAATAGTGGTTGTAGAAAAATAACTATTTTTGAACTATAAATAACATTATAAAAGAATAACTAATGAATTCTAACAATTTGTATTCGTTTATTATCACTAGAAAATAAAATATTTAAGTTTAAAAAATAATCCCATAAGAGTCAATACTAAAACGTCCTTACAAAACTGACAGCGTGTCACGTGACTGTAAATTTCTGTAAATAGAGGGGAGACGCACGGTGCCAATAGTCGCAGAAATAGTAAATGTGATGAAAAACCTAGGGCTTACGAAGTCCAATTACTTTTTTTTAATCTATTAATTTCCATTGATTCTAATAAAGATAGCTTAAGGCATTTATTTTGGATCTGAAGAATTTGAAACTCTTCAATAAAAGAATTATTATGATCTAGAAGGTGAAGTGCGTACGTATAATCTGTTTTTCTACTATTGAAAGCCCTTTTGTGTTGTGCTATGCGTTTGTCAAAGGCTCTGCCAGTTTGACCGATGTAAATTTTTGGACAGTCACCACATGTCAGGCTCATTTCTCGGTATAGTCGTCCAAACCAAATCAAGTAAGAATATTATGGCAACAGTAAAATCAGTCTTCGTATTGCACTTAAGCGCCTCACAAAAGCGACCAACAATTTTATTGCTATTGTAAAACCTAATAGAAGAATGACTGTACGACCCAATAGTGAAATTGTGGAATATTTTTTTCAATTTTCTTAAATGCATTTTTGTTTTGCTTTTTTGTTGTCGATGGCTTCTCTATGTCGGGGGCGCCGTATAACTGATATGGCTGATACGGCGGTAGCTAGGCCCCTGATCAAGGTTGACCTATATTTTTTGCAGAATTGATATCTTATATATTACGACCTTTACACCTCTTCCTATGATGCTAGAGCCCAAGTGGGGCCCTGGCCCTGGCCTCCCCCAGCATCCGCCTCCAAGTATCTGTCTCCCTGCGGCTACTCTCCTTTAGATCTTGCATTAGAGGGTTGTTTGTAATATTGATATAACTCGTGGTTGAACTTTACATATTTCTTTGTATTAAACAGAGGCGGCTCTAGCCCATGTAGCGCCCGTGTGCAGTCGATGCTCTGGCGCCCTTTGGTAGACGCGCAGTCAAAATGGAATAGTCGAATAGGTACCTACCTATTCCTAGTACTAGTACATAGGGTATTAGAGGGTATTAGGTACACTTATATTGTAAACAAAAATCCAGATGTAAATAGTCCAATATTAAATGATGTCGGGAGCTAATAGGTATTCACGGCGTCAGAAAAACCTACCCAAAAGAGCCCCTGCATACTTTTTATCGGCAGATAGTTTGCCTTCAAACTAATTTGTCGGCCAAATATCGGCCGACAGTTTAATCAGTGTGAGCTAACTAGAACTTGCGCACACACGACGATTGTTTATCGGTCGATAGTTCAATTCTCTCCTAGTTTTGGTATCCAATACTTGTGCAGTGCGAATATTTTTGAATATTTAGCGAAAAAATGGCATCGTCTAATTCACAATCGTTACTTGTAGAAACCTGCATGGCCCAATTAGCATGACTAGTTCATTGAAGGTGACTAGATCATCCGATAAAAGGCGAAAAACTTTTTTGGGTAATCAAGTAATTTAGAATACGTTGTGTAGAATTTTTCACTAAATAATCTATCACTGAGAATTCATCTCATCAGCATCATCAACAACTATTCCATCCATCGCCAGAAGTAAGCCTTCCTTAAGTGTATCCATTCATTTTAGTTTGTTGTTTTTTTTTGCATCCGTTCGTGACCAGCCATTCACTTGATGTCATCAGTCCATCTTGTTTGAGGTCTGCCTCTACTTATTTTGCTAGTCCTTGGTCGCCATTTAAGAATTTGCTTCGTTCAACGGTTGTTTTCCATTCTTCCTATGTGTCCTGCCCAGTTCCATTTTAACATGGCAATCTTCTGGATCACGTCTGTTACTTTTAACCGTCACGTCGTCTTATTTCTTTCACTGTAAATTATGATGCACTCAATACTCTCGCAATCTCTTCTTGGATTTCCTCCTCCGATATATTAGAGCGATAATATGTCTGGATAATTTTTTCATTGTGCGACTACTAACTTCAGCAGTCAAATAAGAACTTTAGTACTAAATCGTTCGAGAATAGTCGGTCGGCTGTTGATAGTGTGCGCCCTCTTCACCAACCCGACTGTTTAGTTGGCTCAGTATGCGTACTAACAGCCCATCCCGACTAAACTATCTGCCAATAAAAAGTCTGCAGTATGCGGGGCTCCGCATACTGCAGTGTTTTATCCTACCAGTGTTTTAATTTTTGAAGGAACGAAAAAGTGTCATTATTTTGCTTTAAAAGTTCGAAGCGTTCGTCAAATTTAGTAATTGAGGTATCTAATAGGTAATAGTAAAAATTTACTTTAAAATATATTTTCGCGTCAGTTACTGATTCATCTTCCGCCTCCTATTTAAAAAATTTTCATATTTTATGTTGAAACAAAGTAAAAGACCCGCTCTTTGGTGCTCGGCGCCCCTAAAATCCCGGCGCCCGTGTGCACCGCACACCCTGCACAATAGGTAAAGCCGCCTCTGGTATTAAAACATATTACCTTTAATATTCAAGTCTTATTTTATTTCCATTTTATAAAATAACACGTTTTTTCTATTCGTTAATTTTCCGGCCCGAGTAGCATTAATCACTCCTAATTTAGAAAATACATAAAGTCAAATAAAAGTCAGCCAGTTGAGTAGTAAACTTAAAAACTCATACGTCTTTCTAAAAGTATCTTGGACAGCTACAAAGTTCCACGAATTTGTAATTCCCTTCCAGTTGTCAAAGTTGATCTTTGACACCTTATGTCAAACCCCTCTTTCTTTTTGGTTTTGCTGCTCTGAATAAAAATCAAAATTATTTTTCCACGTATTCAGTTTGTGTTTGCGTGTCTTAGGGAGTCTACACATTCGGCAGATAAGTATTTGTTGTATTCCACTTGTACTAAAAATACTAAAATGGGAAAAATTAAGGCCGGTACCGTTGTGGATATCCTAGGAGATGAAATGACCAGGATTATCTGGGATGCCATCAAAGAAAAACTAATCCTTCCCTATTTGGACATTGATCTAAAAGTATACGATTTAGGAATAGAAAACCGTGATAAAACTAATGACCAAGTAAGTATTACATATTACATTATTATATACATCAATTATCAATATATTTCTTATATATTTTGTATGTAATTAGGACAGGAAAAGTTAATTTTATATTTTATTCTCATTATCTAAAATTTAGGGCTAGTGTAATTTGCTAGATTTTATACTCCTTCAGTTCATGGTACAAAGACGCCTTTGTACCATGCCTTCAGTTTATGAAAGTTTCTTAGGAAACTGTGGACTCAGTGGCGGATCCAAGGGAGATGTCTCGGGGGTCATGACCCCCCCCCCCTAGACGAATATACCTAAAATAGCAATAGCAATTCAATAATCCTAAAAAGAGAAAAACTTAGAGTGCAAAAAAATTGAAAACCCACTTATAGTTTTTTTGTATTATAATGGAAATAAATTAAAAATTTCTTTACACAAACACTATTATTCTATCTCTAAAGATAGTATGCCCTCTTATAATTTGTTGAGTCATTCTCATTTTTGACCTGAAAAACTATTTTATGTGCACTAGAACCCCGATTATATTATCCATGTCCGGATTATAAGATTTGCAATTAAACTAACAAATGTTTGCTAAGGTTTTTCTCATGAGCATTTTTCAGTGCCTCACAGTTTTTCGATTTCTTTCTAAAGCATTAAATTGTATATGGCAGAAAAAAAGGCATTACTTTGGTAATTATTCTACACACACCGGCAAAATTAGCCGAACACGTTAAAAATGGGACATGTTTGATGTCTCGTATTTCATAAACCAGTGGTCCGATTTGAGTGATTCTTTCAGTATGTTATAGCCTTATTATTTGAGAATATCGTTGTAATAATATTGTTAGTAGACAGGTAAATACCATTTTATACTGGGTGTACCAATCATACTGTGTTTTTTTTCGTAAAGTTTGGAACACCCTGTGGAATATTCTAGCATATGCAAAATATTAGAATTAATACTCGATTGTAGACTTAGGCTTGCTTATCATTTTCCTTTTCGATTCATTTACTTATGTGAGATAATAAAAAAGTTATGTACGTTAACAGCTATAGTATTTTTACTACAAAAACGTTATTACGTAGGTCAAAATTTTTGACGTAAGAGAACTGTCAAAACATTAGAATGTGACTTTTCATTATTACCATATATATAATAAACATGGCAATAATGAAAAGTCACATTCTAATGTTTTGACAGTTCTCTTACGTCAAAAAAAAAAATATCGGAGAGGACCACAAAAAATCAAATGGTGGCTGCTGAAAGATGAGAAAGAAGGTCTATTCAGGAGAAGAATAGTAGAAAAAATATGTTGGAACATGAAAGGAAGCCCTAATACAATTTGGAGAAAAATGGCCAGTAGTATAAGAGAGACTGCTATTGAAATACTTAGGAAAACGTCAGGAAAAAAGTTTGAGGATAAAGAGACTTGGTGGTGGTCAAACGAAGTACAAGGAAAAATAAAAGAGAAGAGAAAATTATATAAAAAGTGGCAAGAAACCAGATCCGACACAGATCTTCAAAACTATATGGTGGCGAAAAAGGAAGCGAAAGGAGCAGTAGCAAAAGCCAAAGCAGAAGCGTATTCAAACCTATATGATCAACTTGATACCAGGGAAGGCGAAACGAAGATATATAAAATAGCCAAACAGAGAGCAAGGAAAGCAAAAGATTTTAATCAGATTAGATGTATCCGAGATGAAAATAATAAAATACTAGTTCACGAAAGGGAAGTCAAAAAGAGATGGAGAAAGTACTTTGACAGCTTATTAAATGAAGAATTTGACAGACAGCCTGTAGAGTCAACGGAGACAGTAGCAGCAATGGTCACCAAAATAACCAACAAGGAAGTGGCTCAAGCGCTTCAAAAAATAAAGAAAGGAAAAGCGGTAGGACCAGATGATATTCCTGGGGAAGTATGGAGAGCATTGGGAGAGACAGGAACAAGGTGGCTAGCAGGTCTATTTAATAGAATTATGGAAGTCGGACAAATGCCAGACGAATGGAGAAGCAGTATACTGGTACCTGTTTACAAAAACAAGGGAGATATACAACAATGTACAAACTACAGGGCTATAAAACTGCTTAGCCACACCATGAAAATATGGGAAAGAGTAATTGACAGACGGATACGTGAAGAGACCGAAATATCCGAGAATCAATTTGGCTTTATGCAGGGTAGATCAACAACAGATGCAATTTTCATTATAAGGCAGTTGATGGAAAAATACAGGAGTAAAGAAACAAACGCTCATATGGTATTCATTGATCTTGAGAAAGCATATGATAGAGTTCCTCGAGAGATTCTGTGGTGGGCACTCAATAAGAAAGGAGTCCCTGGTGAATATGTAAAGATTGTGAGGGATATGTATGAGGGAGTAACGACTAGTGTTAGGACAGGTGTGGGAGAGACTGATAAATTTCATGTGAAAGTAGGATTGCACCAAGGCTCTGTGCTTAGTCCGTATTTATTCTCATTAGTTTTGGACCAGATAACAGCGAAACTACAGGGTAACATTCCATGGTGCTTAATGTATGCTGATGATGTCGTGTTAGTAGGAAATAGTGAAAGAGACTTAGAACAAAAACTGGAACAGTGGAGACAAGCTCTGGAGGAAAAAGGTTTAAAACTTAGTAGGACAAAAACAGAGTATTTGGAATGTTCATTTAAAGATGGAGCTACTACAAATAAAATGGTATCTTTGGATGGTGAAATGATTGTGAAAAGCAATAGTTTTAAGTACCTAGGATCGGTATTACAGAGTAATGGAGAAATAGATGGAGATGCATGCAGTAGAATTAGGGCTGGATGGATGAAGTGGAAAGAAGCGAGTGGTGTGTTGTGTGACAGAAAAATTCCAATGAAGCTGAAGGGAAAATTCTATAAAACAGCCATAAGACCGGCTATGATGTACGGGACTGAATGTTGGGCAGTGAAAAAGAAAGAGGAACAACGAATGCATGTGGCGGAAATGAGAATGCTTAGATGGATGAGTGGAGTGACAAAGAAGGATAAAATTAGAAATGAGTATATTAGGGGAAGTCTAGGTGTGGCACCAATTGATGCCAAAATGAGAGAGCATAGGTTAAGATGGTTCGGTCATGTTCAACGTCGAGACGTTAATCACCCAATACGAAGAATAGCTGAAGTGCAGATTCCTGGAAGGAGTAGGAGAGGAAGACCAAAGAAGACCTGGGGGGAGGCGATAAGGCAGGACATGTTGGTAAAGGGGATTAACATTGATATGACCCAAGACAGAATTGTGTGGAGAAATGCAATTAGGGAAGCCGACCCCGCATAGGGATAAGGCAAAGAGAATGATGAATATACGCTGGAATATTCCACAGGGTGTTCCGAACTTTAAGAAAAAAACACAGTATGCTTGTTACACCCGGTATAAAATGACATTTACCTGTCTAGCAACAATATTATTACACCGATATTCTTAAATAATAAGGCTATAACATACTAAAAGAATCACTCAAATCGGACCACTGGTTTATGAAATACGAGACATCAAACATGTCCCATTTTTAACGTGTTCGGCTAATTTTGCCGGTGTGTGTAGTTCAGTGATTATTCTAGTTGTCGATAGATGGTGCTATAATAGAAAAAAATTGATTTACTAATTATATAATAATATATCTACGAATATAATCTGTACAATTTATAAGACTATACAAATCAAAGAAAATACCATTTTATAAATGCAATAAAGACAATTGATTTGTTTTTATGCCCAATTGCAAATAAAATTTGACAACTGTCAGATTTAACTAAAATGTCATGTTAGAATAAATGTTATAAATGTATATTGTCACGGACTTACCTTTTTTTCTATCATTTGTGATGCACTGAAAAATCCTCATGAAAAGAACCATAGTGCTAGTCTAATGTGAACTGTTCCTATTTAATTCTGGGCATAAAAGTAAATAGTGCAACAAGTGAAGTGTCCAGGACTGTATTAGCTCAATGTGCCTGTGTGTCTATAGCATGGCGGTTACTGTATATGCATTCTTCATCTTCATCATGGCATCTACACTCCTAGCGGAGTGATTGCTGCCCTCTTTGGGCTCTTTTGATTCGTTTGTCACGGTGTATCAATCCTCATTAACATTTTCGTTTTACAATTGGTTGTGTGACTTGGCATCTTCTACAATTTTTCTCCATTCATTCTTGTTTTTGCTTCTGGCTACCCATTCTCTGACTCCCATCTTCTTAAGGTCCTCCACTATCTGATTCTCCCATCTAGTTTTGGGTCTTCCTCGTGGTCTGCCTGATACAGGTCTCCATTTGGAAATTTTCTTGATAATGGCTTCTGGATTCCTCCTTTCTATATGTCCCATCCATCTGAGTCTCTGTGCCTTGATAAATCTGATGATGTCTTCTCCTTTCAGAAGTTCTCTTACTTCGTGGTTCATGAGTTTTCTAAATTCATTATTACCTAAGTTTAGTGGTCCTGCTATTCTCCGAATTATTTTCCTTTCTAGGATCCTCAATCTTTCTTCCTCTTTCTGTGTCAGACACATTACTTCAGCACCATATGTGATTACTGGTCTAATTGCTGCTTTGTAAATTTTCAGTTTTGTATTCTGAGTAAGCTTCTTATCTTTGAGGAAGTCACTGTATTTCCAGTAGGCTCTGTTTCCTGTCTGGATTCTTTCATTAATTTCGATACTTCTATCATTAGTTCCATTAACTGAGACTCCAAGATATTTAAAATGTTCTACCTTTTCAAATTCATATTCACCAATATTTAAGCTTATCATATTAACTGGGTTTTTTCTTGAGCATGTATATGGATTATCTATAAGAAATATTATATATTTGGATCATCTGTGCTTTTCAATTATCCATGTTACATCTGGTCCATGGATAATCGGGGTTTTACTGTAGGTCCTAGTCCTATACCTACCCCACATCTGTATTTGTGACTATCAAATAGGCTTTACCATCTGCTGTTAAGCCTCTTTTGGATCTAGTGCCTGATTCAACTGGTACTGAATATTTAAAAAAATGAGCCTCTTTTGGATCTATTCCCTGATTCAACTGATACTAATTATTATTGTCACTGCATTGTTTATTCTTGCTCACTACTAGCTTTTCTATTTGATATTGCTATCTAGCTAAAAATTTTTGATTCTTTGCTGTCATCACCATGTTTTTTTATCACTTTTTAGTAGTTCTTGTTTATCTTCAGAAGTACAGACTGTGACAAGATCAAATTTCATATTTTTCAGGTGACTGATTAGGTTGACTGCCCGAGATATTCAGGTTTACAAGAGAAAACTTGAATATCTCTGGCATATAATGAGAGGTAGCAGATACAGGATGCTGCAGTTAATACTCAACGGAAAGATTGACAGAAAAAGAGGAATTGGTAGGAAGAAATATTCATGGCACCGAAACCTTCGTCAGGAAGCTACCCACGCCTAAATTTGGGCACGTTACTTAAAGAAGAAGAAGAAGAAGGTGACTGATACTCATCATCATCATGAATGGCGTTACAACTCTTTGTGAGTCTTTGCAGTGTTTACTATTGCCTTTCATGTTTGTTAGTCCTGTGCCACTATTTCCCAGTGTCTCACTCCCATTTTCTCCGGATCTTCTCTGACTGTGTCTTTCCACCTTTTTCTAGAGCATCTTACAGATCTTCTCCCATCAAGTCTTTTCCAAAACACTTGGTTTATAAGCTTGACTGATACTTACCTGTTTAGTTTGTTTGTTCCTGGTTTATTCTTGTCCCATGAGAAGCCAGAGAATGGATGGTTGCAGAGCCTCACATGCCAAGACTAGGAAATTAAATCTGAGTGTAACCCATAGTTACCACCTCTTCTTGGTGACCTCACAGAATTAGAGACCATGACAAAGCGCAAAGAGCACCACCTACAAGATCTGAAGGCTCTAGAAATTGTCTTATTTTTTTCTCTTCTAATGGTATTGTAATTTAGTGTAACTATTGCAATAGTTATACTCTGATTACTGAACCCAGTTCCAACCGTCTTCTAAACTTAGTACATAATTAAATTTTTGATATGTCAAATTTTGATTACTGAAATTGGCTAAGAGTTATTATAAAACGAAATCAGATGATCATAATCAATATTAATTATTGTAATAACGTAACAAATTATTTATCAAAATTATTCATGTAGTTTATTGTTTTGCAAGCTTTTTTTCCCAATTGCTGTAAATTCATAATATTTTCATTTTCTTTCTCTTTTAATTCAATTTTCAGTTAAGTGGTAAATTAATTTTTTTATTTCAGGTAACAATAGACTGTGCTGAAGCCATAAAGAAATACAATGTTGGAATCAAATGTGCCACTATCACCCCTGATGAAAACAGAGTGATTGAGTTCAAATTGAAGCAGATGTGGAAGAGCCCTAATGGTACCATAAGAAATATCCTAGGAGGTACAGTCTTCAGAGAACCAATCATCTGCAAAAATATCCCTAGGTTGGTTAGGGGATGGGACAATCCTATTATCATTGGAAGGTAAGTACAGGAAATGGAATAATAATATAGATTACTTTGAAATTTATTGGTATATGTGTCATTGGTGTTATTCTACATTTTTGTATGTATAACTCTGTATGACTATTTTGGTTTCTTAAACTTTGTACATTCTTCAAAGAAGTATACATTTTTTCTCTGTATAGTCTCAGATTCTTTTAGAGTGGTTTTTAGATCCACATTGATCAATCTTATTTATAATAATCATTTATATCTTATTTATGTTCCTTTACTATTTGAACTGCCCCAGTTTGAAAGTACCTCTTGTAGGATCAAAAGAAGAAATGTTCTTTTTTAATCCTTTAACGTCGGGAACCGCATATACGTGCAAAAGCTTGCTTGTCACATACAGGGTGATTCATTAAGAATGTCCAGTCTTTGAGATGTAGATTCTAAACCTCAAAATATTAAGATTTAACCCAAATCATTTAAATAAAATGTGGCTCGTTACTGAGTTACAGGGTGTTGTATTTAAAAATTTAATAACTATTTTTACCCAGGGCTTTAAAACTATTTGACATATCCTTGTCATACTTGGCAGAAAATATAGGTACTGTACATCCTACTAAATTATGATAAATAAACTTTTCTGGCTACTACCAGAGGCGCACGACAGGGGAAAGAGAATGGTTGACTCTTCCCAAATTCTACGCCACTGGCGAAATTGCTATTTTAGCACAATATTTCGATTTTCCAATACTTTCTATGTAAGTAATATACTCTTCATTCGTAACGTTAAAGTCATTAGTTTTCGAGATATTTGAAGTTGAAAATGAAACGGCATAGCTATTTTGATTAATGTATTGTGCTCCTTCATTTTTAACTTTAAATATTTCGAAAACTAATGATTTTATCGGTACGGATGAAGAGTATATTATTTGCATAGAAAGTATTGGAGAATCGAAAAATTGCAATAAAATAGTAATTCCGCCAGTGACGTAGAATGTGGGGAGGGTCAACCATTCACTTTCCCCTGTCGTACGCCTCTGGTACTAGCCAGAAAGTTTTATTTAACATATTTTAGTAGGTTGTACAGTATCTACAGTCGGAAAAATGAAAGAATACCCATGAACGAACATATAAAACACGCTATATTTTCCTGTCACCGTGTCACAAAGAAAATTGTCCAGTGCAAGTACATGTAACAATAATTATTACATGTACTTGCGCTGGCCAATTTTTTGTTTAACACGGTGACCGGAAAATACAGCGTGTTTTATATGTTCGTTCATGGGTATTCTTTCATTTTTTCTACTGTACACTATCTGCTAAGTATGATAAGGATATGTCAAATACTTTTAAAATACTGGATACAAATAGTTAATATTTATGTAATAGGGATGTTTGATTTAAAAATTTAAAAATTATTTGTACCCAGTACTTTAAAAGTATTTAAAATTGCCGTATCATACTTGCCAAAAAGTGTAGGTACTGCACACGTTACTAATTTATGTTAAATAAACGTTTCTGGCTATTACCAGAGGCGTACAGGGGAAAATGAATGGTTGAACCTTCCCAAATTCTACGCCACTGATGGAATTGCCATTTCAGCATAATTTTTAGATTCTCCAATACTTTCTATGCAAATAATATACTCTTAATTTGTATCGATAAAATTATTAGTTTTCTAGATATTTGAAGTTAAAAATGAAGGGGCACAATACATTAATCAAAATAACGTAGTTTCATTTTCAACTTCAAATATCTCGAAAACTAATGACCTTAACGTTACGAATGAAGAGTATATTATTTACATAGAAAGTATTGGAAAATCGAAATATTGTGCTAAAATAGCAATTTCGCCAGTGGCGTAGAATTTGGGAAGGGTAAACCATGCACTGTCCCCCTGTCGTACGCCTCTGGTAGTAGCCAGAAACGTTTGTTTATCATAATTTAGTAGGGTGTACGGCAACTATACTTTCTGCAAAGTAATAATAATATCGTATGGCATTTTTGCCGGGGAGATCCTTTCGGATAGTTCCAGCGCCAATTACATCTTTAACCCTGTTTCAAGTAACTAGTGTCGATGTACACTAGCCCAGGGGGACCGACGGCTTAACGTACTCTCCGAGGCACGGTGAGACGGCTCGTGTCATTATTGGAAATGAAAATGGTTTGTCTTTGGCAGGGATCGAACCCACGTCTACTGGCGTATGAGTTCAGCGTTTATGCCGTTACCCACGGCCGCTCGGCCGTGCGATTTCTGCAAAGTATGACAAGGATATGTCAAATAGTTTTAAAGTACTGGGTAAAAATGGATATTAAATTTTTAAATAGAACACCCTGTAACTCAGTAACGAGGCACATTTCGTATAAGTGATTTGGGTTAAATCTTAATATTTTGAGGTCTAGAATCTACAACTCAGAGATTGGAGATTCTTAATAAATTACCCTGTATATGGGGTTTTTAAGCATTGCGCTTCCATTTAACACTTCCGTGCATCTATGCATTTCCCGACTTTTGTGGTATAAACAAGTTCGTTAGAGTAAAATTGAATAAACAAGCACACAAGTTAAACGTTTTATTAATTATTTATAAAAATGAATATAGCGTTTTCTGCTCTGAAGTACATTTTGATGCAAGTAAATATATGTGCCTCCCGTATATGGACAAGGCACGTTTAAAAATGGCTGTCGCGAAAGAGTTAAGGTACTAGTACACTTTAGAAGACCAAAAATATTCATTTTTTTCAAGAATTTTTAAATATTAAAATACAACAAAATATAGATTAAGAAAATAATATATTAGATAAAGATTGGAAGAAATTTTGGTGGAAGTCAACTTGTGTGAATCGAACACCGCTGTCCTGCGCGTAGCACCAAATATTATTGTTTATTTCAAAAATTTTCTGACACCGTGGTAATTAATCGATTTTAATTTTGAAAATTGCAAATGAAAGGTACAGTACACTTCTATAAGCAAAAAAAATTTCAACTTGCTATCTGCTTTATTTTCAGTCCTGTAACATTTTGAAAAAATGCATTTTTTTGCGAAAGCTGGATTGCAAAATTTATTTTGCAAAATCTATTAAACCGATCTTAAAGAAATTTACAGTATTGTTTTACTGTATCATAAAGTTTTTCTGGGTGAAATATGAAGGTCCTAAGTGTAGCATAAATGGTTGAAAAACGTAAAATGCGAATACTTGTTTTTGTATGGTTTTTTCGCAATTATTGCTATTTTGCAACTAGGGTGACTATTTTTTTTAAATTTTTAACCAATTCTGTATTGTAGGAAATTTAATTACGCAACTTTTATGTCAGTACAACTTTTCTCGGAAATGAATACTTTTAAAGTTATAATCAAAAAACGAAGAAAAAAATCGAATTTTTCCTCCAATTTTTGACATTTTGATTATTTAAACAATGTTCCGGACCTTTTTGAGAGGGAGGATAACTCAAATATTATTATTTGATTTATTTTCAAGCAATTTCTGCAAAAAAATTTGAGTCACCTCCCAACGTCCTTCTCAAAACAGATGCGCCCTGGACTACCACTGAATTGTGCTGATAGTAATGGTGTATCAGTAAAATCTGATTATGAACTTCATTGAGTTCATATTATATTTCATTGGTACATTTTATTCTTGTATACATTTTAGCAATCACATAAAACTCACGCATTTACATGAATGTGGATTAACGAATAGATGAGTTAAGTTCAATTAATAACCTATATGCCTAATATACCTAAATAAGTAGACGATCAGTAGATTCTGTAATACATATATAAATAAATCTAATAAATATATAAATAAAAGAAAGAAGTGGTAGCAAAATCTGGCTTGTACTGTAAGCTATAAAAATATTTTTAATCATGGAAAATTAAATTGAAAGCACAGTAAGTTAAATAACAATTATTTCCCCATACGCCATGGAGGTCCCTAGGGACCTCCTAGGGCGTATTGATGAAACTGCTACTTGGCCCGGGAGGCATGTTTTTCAATATTTTGTCTAGCTCTTAACTTGGTGACTGGGGGGGGGGGTCACATATATTGACTTCTAGAAGAGAAAAAAAAAGAACTTCATTATGACAATTTTATAATTCTTCATGGAATCTATATTTATTATTGGAAAGTACTTAATTTCAAAACATTTTCATAGAAACTATATTTAACAGTTTCTGGATAAAATAAAGAAATTGTAATTTAAAGTAAATTTAATGGGCATTGGAGACAAGCTATAAATATATATTTAATATAATAATAATATCAGTTTAATTCACCAAACATTTACTATAATGACATAACAAAAAATTTGTATATTTCTGTTATCGTTAAAATTAAAGATAACAGATATTAGTTAACTTGAGATTTATTTTTGTATTTCATGCATGATATCGTTATTTTCGAAATTAACTAAGTATCTATTATTGCATTAGGTGTTTTTTGGTGACATAAAACTTTAAAATGAGTTAACCCCAGATGAATAATTTTATTATGTGGCTGGATTTTGTCTAAAAATGGTTGATTTTATACTCACAAGCTAAAACTTATTTTAATCGATAGATTACGATGCTAATATGCTATGTTTAAAAGTTTGCCGACAATTTTCCATGGCAACCTATTTATTTATAACAAATTTTAAACAAATTATAAAACAAAAATCCACGATGAAAATAAAATTCGTGTACCTAGCTGGCTGTATACCATAAATCACAAAAAAATACTGGATCCTTTGTAAAAGGTATATTTAAAAGACCCCAATAAGGGTAACATCACATTAACAAAACGTTTTCGGATTAGCAAATAATCCATCATCAGTGTTAAAAGCCGATAGCATTCATGCGTGAACCACCAAAAAGTTATGGGTAAAAACCCTTTAAATGTTGAAAGATCTTAGATGGTATTACTACATAATGTTCATAATAATAATGGATGTGGTAAATATTCCTGGATATTACCCAGGGCAACACAGGACTCTAACCCACGTAGATGTAATGTGAAGGGGATGAACCTCACATATTGAGAGTTGAATGTCAACTTGAGAGTTTACAGCATCCATTTTTATTGTGAACATTATGTAGTAATACCATTTAAGATCTTTCAACATTTAAAGGGTTTTTACCCATAACTTTTTGGTGGCTCACGCATGAATGCTATTGGCTTTTAACACTGATGATGGATTATTTGTTAATCCGAAAACGTTTTGTTAATATGATGTTACCCTTATTGGGGTCTTTAAATATACCTTTTACACAGGATCCAGTATTTTTTTGTAAATTATAAAACCTTTCTCTTCGAATTCGCTTTTTTTAATAACTTGGCAATATTTTAAGACGAAAGTTCCTGTGATTTTTTTCTTAATATGCTTGCTCTAAGCGTAAAATGCCAATAAACATTTTAGGCGAGCGAAAGATACCCCTAAAATGACCAGGTACTGACCACGGAGAGGTGAATGGCTAATTTTAGACACACTGTATGTTTTTGACGGTGCTGAAAACGAAAATAAGATTTATTTTAAATTTCATGTGGGGAAACATTGCCAAAATCTCAATTTTATCCTAAAAATAAATAAAAAAAATCATGTTTTTTGTGTTTACCTCGCTACAACTCTGTTCCATTTTAATATTTTTTTCTGAAATTTTTACAGTATGTATATAGCTCTAACATTTCTGAGGACAACGGTACCTGTTTTAAGCTTAAATTCTTATTCTGATAAAGGTTACGAATTTTTTAAAGGAAAAGGTGCGGATTTGTGCATTGCAAAGTTTAATCGCAAATGTTGAGTGACGAAATTTCAAATTTAGCCTTTTAATCACGTTTATGTTAAAATAGAGAGTACAAAGAAGCTTTCTGGAAAATTTTAGAGCAAAATGTTTTATAGAAAAAAAATAGTGCAACTTTTATTATCGATGTTGTTCTGAAGCTATTTTCTTGTGGCATTTTTATAATCAACTATTTTCAATTGGAAATAAGCCACAATTTTACTAAAAAAAAATGATTTTATTAACGTTTCGACGCCCAAGTCGGGTGTAACTAAATTAAATAACAATTCACAAATCTGCACCTTGTACTTTAAAAGATTCATAACTTTTACTAGAATAAGAGTAAAAGCTTAAAGCAGAAACCATTGTCTTCAAAAAAGTGAGCGATATATAGTGTAATACAAACTTTAGAAAAAAATATTAAAACGGACCAGAGTTGTAGCGAGCTAAACGCAAAAAACGTGATTTCATTTTTTTTTATTTTTAGGATACAATTGCAATTTTGACAATATTTCCCCACTTAAAATTTAAAATAAATAAATTTCATTTTCGTTTTCATCACTGTCAAAAACATAATCTAAGACCAAAATTAGCCATTCACCACCCGTGGTCAGTATCTCGAAAAATAAGCGTTATATTCGGGATTTCTAATGTCGACATTAAAAGTTGCACTATTTTTTTTTCTATAAAACATTTTGATCTAAAACTTACCAGAAAACTTCTTTGTACTCTCTACTTTAACATAAACGTGATAAGGAAGCTAAATTTTAAACTTCGTCACACAACTTTTGCGATTAAACTTTGCAATGCACAAATCCGCCCCTTTTTCTTTGGAAAATTCATAACCTTTATCGGGATAAGAATAAAAGCTTGAAACAGGTACCGTTGTCTTCAGACATGTTAGAGCAATATACTGTAAAAATTTCAGAAAAAAATATTAAAAAGGAACAGAGTTGTAGCGAGGTAAACGCAAAAAAACGTGATTTCATTTTTTTTATTTTTAGGTTAAAATTGCGATTTTGACAATGTTCCCCCACATAAAATTCAAAAGAAACCTCATTTTCGTTTTTAGCACCCTCGAAAATATAAAGTATGAATAAAATTAGCCATTCACCCCTCCGTCGTCAGTATCTCGAAAACTAAGCGCTTTTTTGAGGGTGTCCCGCTCGTGTATTTAAAATGCAGTAAAAAGGCAATTTTAGAAGCCGTTTTTAGAAGGCGTTTTTTAGAAGCCATTTTTCAATAGGTTGGACATCAAATTAAAAAAACAGAAAATATTAGATGAAAGTTTAAATCAAGTAGTTTCAAAATGCGCAATTCCATTTTGATTTTATATGGAATAAATAAGTCAGTTTAAAAAATCTATAAACAAAAAATTGATATACCGTTGCGTTTGAATATATAGCCTTGAGGAACGTCTGAACTTGACCTTCAAACACATTGATATTTTTTATCCATAAGCTGAATCTTGTTTTGATCGAAAGAATATCATACTACAAAGACTATGTTGATTATAGATTACAGTAGTGTTTACTCAAAGTTTACCACGGGAACCTGCTTATGGTTGTTCAATAAGTTTTGCGGTTCGATAAGAAAAACACAATTTTGTGACTTGAAATACACTTTATTATTCAGTATAGTCTTCCCGAACATCAATACACTTATTTCAATAAGATTTCAATTTATAAATTCTATCCCTCAGGGAGAATCAGGAAGGGCTGCAAAATAGGCTTCCACAGCTGTTATATACTCATTATTTGATGAAAAACGCTTTCCACGCATAAATTTTTTTAGGTATTGAAACAAATGGAAGTCACTAGGAACCAAATCTGATTAATACTGTGGATGCTCTCACAATTCGAACTTTATTTCATGGATTTTAGCAATTGGTAAAACGCTCATATGACACGGTGCATTGTTCTGATGAAAAAGGATTTTCGTCTTTTGCAAACCGGGTCTTTTTTCATGATTTTCTTTCTTCAGCTATTCTAAAAGGTTACAATAATATCCAGAATTTATTGTTTTGTCAGTTTGCAAGTAATCCACACAAAAATTCCTCTAACATCCCAAAAACTGATGCTAAAACCTTTTTGGCCGATTTCTGGACACAATATTCGTTTTGGAGCCGAAAAACCAGATTCTATCACTCTTTAACCTCTTGTTTTGATTCAGGATCATGGTGATATACCACGTCTTATCCATTGTAATGAATCGACACACAAAATCTACTTTATCCTTTCGAAAACACCCTAAATATTGCTGCTGATAAAGTCACATTCGAATGTGTTTGTGTTCCGTTGTCAGCAAATGCGGCACCCATTGTGACCACAGCTTTTTGAAACCCAATACTTCGCCCAAAATATTGCTTACGCTGCCCAATGTAATGCCTAGGGATTCTATTAAATCACTTTCAGTTACTCGACGAGCTTCCAATACTATAGTCTGTGTTTTTTCTACGATTTCTGTTGTTGTTGTTGCTATTTTTGGGAATTCTTGACGTAGATTGTCTTCAAGGCTTGAACTACCACGTTTAAATTGAGCAACTCACTTTCGACTGTAATAATTGAAGGCGAAGAGTCCTTATACACTTTCAATATTCGTTCATAAATTTTGTTTGCTTTTAAACCTTCCAAAAATAAAAATTCAATCACTGCACAATACTTGATTATGTCCATTGTAAAAAATACTGTGACCCATCGATAAAAAATGGCTTCTAAAAAAATAATGAATTGACAGATTAAAATAAAACTTCACATACGTTCATATAATGAGTGTACCAACATAACAAAAAAAAATTAGGCTAGTAGTAGCGCCCTCTCTTATCGAACCGCAAAACTTATTGAACAACCTAGTACATAACAATTTATCAACAAATAACAAATCTTTTTTTTTATTTGAAACCTATTTATTCTTTCGTTTATAATAAGCAGGTTCCCGTGTTAAACTTTGGGTATACTTTTTATTTTAATATTGTAGCATCATAATCTTTGACGAAAACAAGATTCTGCTTGTGGATAAGAAATATACAATGTGTTTTGAACGTTAAAGTTCAGATATTTGTCAAGTCTCTATATACCGAAACTCAACGGTATATTCGGTATCCCGAAACGCAATTTGTATATGGATATTTTAAACTGACTTTTCATTTAATTTATCCCGGCATCCGACAGGTGGGGTGTAGTACACCCCAACAATACTGAAGCGCCTAAAACATAAGGAAATTTTGTATGTAGTGGAACTAGCGGCTAGACAGCGTTCTATTGTATATTCATCTATGCGATGACACATAGTTTTTAGTCGTCTTATTAGTTTCAGCAAGTACATTTGGATTGAAATTGGTCATACCCCACGAGTCGGATTTTGTACTTTCTGCAGAATTGTCTTTATTTTGTTTTACTCCTATAAATAAGTAAGTACAGTGGAACCTCAATAAGTCGGATTAATCGGGACCAGGACCGATCCGGGTTATCAAAAATCCTAGTTAGCCGGAGAATATGGTAAAAATTAATAAAACACGGTATATACTTACCTACAGATAAACTCCATTATAATTGCAAAAACTTTTTTTTTTCCCTTCCTTATTGGCTTTGGATTACTTGATCCATTCAGCCACGATAGATAATAAATTACTGTTTGCTACAATATTCCAAATATAATACATTGCATTACATAATATATTAGGTACATGTGCGCACATATAATACTTATGCACGCACATACATACATACATATGTAGAAGTGGAAACATTTAATTGACCAGTAGGTATACTCCTCATTCATGGCCATAACCAACTTAAATTAATTTACAAATAATTAAATCGACAAAAAAAAAACTACATGCTAATACTAAATACTAATACTAAATGCTAATAAATATATGTTTTTTTTTACACAGCAAAAACATGAAATTGCAAAAAAAAAAAAAAAATTGCAAAAACATGAAATATGTTTATGTGCATATGCACAGTGCATCTAAATTACATACATATAGTTGTATACAGTACCTATTGTTTATTTCTTGGTAAAAAACTCAGTAAAAGTGAAAACAATGTTTGTTTTGTCTGATGAAAATCGGTCCGGGTTAACGGGGGCCGACTTATAGGGGTTCTACTGTATAGGTAAGTGAATAATACTTATTACAGATTTTAACGTATTTTTTATTAGTCTAAGCTAAAATGAATTGCGAACGAGAATAAGCACTCCTTCAGGCCTTATGGAATGAAGCAGACAGTGACGAATGTATTGGCAAGAGTGATTCGGAAGTAAATGAAGAAATAGACAATGTTAGTGTAAATAGTGACTATGCTGACCAGCTTCAAGATGTTGACGTTCCACATAATATTACAAAAAACTAAACGTAAAGATATTTTTCAGATTCTTTAACTCTTTCAGTTGCTGGGTTTTGTCACACCCCACCTGTCTGTTAGTGGCAAAAAAGTTCACCTGTCGGATGCCGGGTTAAATTCGAGCTACCACAAATCTTCCTGATAAGAGGTGAAACCTCGAAACACATGATATAGAAGAATGGTGGAGCTCGAATTGAAGGGAAATGTAATCATATCTTCTATCAAGTCTTCAAGAAGACTTCTTATTAATATCATAAAACCCTCCATGCCTCCATAGCTTAAGTGTAAATAATACCACAAAAATTAAACGTAGGAATGTGAACAATAAAAAATGTATGCACATACTCGTATCATGCTCGTATCAACCCCAGCCCCAGGGGACATGTGTGTTCCAATGGAAAAGTGGAACCCACATGTCCGAAGATCAAACCGGTCACACCCCGTAATGAAGTGGTCACACCCCGTAATGATCACATGTATGATCTGCAGAGATAATTTCATAAATGCCATAATGTAAGTAGCGAAATCATCATGAACATATCAATCGAAAACAAAGTGCATGATGGTAGGTAAAGACCAAATAAAATGTAAACTGTGGTCAATAGTAAAACTACAGAACAGATATCATAATACAAATAGGTATCTAGGAAAATGACATCTCCAGTTGCCAGGTCTTGCAAAAGTTTTAAAAAAACCTTATCCAGAGGGGATCATATAAGAAAAATAAAGACATCAGAGTGAAACATGAGGCTCAAGATGAAGGAAGATAGGAAACACACAGACGAATTTAATGGCATAAGCACGTGAGAATTAATGGACGAAAGCCGAAGACACGCGTGAAGACAGCCGATAAAGTATGGTAGTTAATATAAAAATGGCACAGGAAAATAGTTTCAGTACCGTATTACGTTTCACATAAAAAAAAAACTTAAAAAATGTGCAAACAATGACTTTTTCATCATATTTCTAATTACCAAAAAAGAATCGTTTTATCAATATCTAATAGTCTTGAAAATATTAGGTTTGATATTGGATAAGTAGTTTTATCAACTAAGTTCCGTGTAAAATCTGAGAACCGATGCATTGGGTTTTAAATACCTCATGTGATATCTGACTTGTTGTGTTGATGTTTGATCCTCTCCTTCATATAATAGAAAAACCTATATGCTAAAATTTTATATATAAGTCGTAACAGGATGCATAGTTTTGCAATTTTTTTGTTAACAGACACGCTCACGCAGACCAATACAAAGCTACCGATGTTATCATTCCTAGTGCTGGTAAATTGGAATTAATTTTCACTGGTGCCAGCGGTGATACTCAGAAATATGTAGTTCACGACTACAAGGGGCCTGGTGTTGCAATGGGTAAGTCTTTAACGAGTTTTATAAAATGTTTTTATTGTTTTATTAAATTTAACTCTTCGTATTAATTGTGTTGTCGAAGAAAACATGAGCTATACATCAGACGTCTGTCTTTTGTGGCATGTAAAAGCCCACCACCAGTGTTATTTATGCCTGTCCAGTTCTTTACATCTCTTAGCCACGACATTGTTTGCTACCTACTCCTCTTTTACCCTCAATCTTTCCTTGAATGATTAGTTGAGAGATTGCGCATTTTTCCCCTCTCGGTATATGGACTAGATATCTAATTTTTCGTATCTTGATCAAGTTGATCAATTTTCTCTCAGTATTTGCTCTTCTTAAGACTGGAGATCGACTGCCCGACCTCCAACTTATTAATGGAAGATATTTTCAACGTCCAATATTTGATTTGAATAGTAATTAATCTTTGTTAGTGTTTAAGAACGGTAAAGGATGGATCATCAATTTACAGAATATAAAGCAATTATGCATAGTAATTATGAATTGTATTAGTTCAAAAATCATCTATATCAGTATTAACCGATTTCTAGTTAACGTTTAAGTAGCACCCATAAAAGTTTTCTATAACCTTGAATTAAAAATCGTTTTTGTTGTAAATAAACTAAAGTTCAAAATGAATCATTTGTGGAAATTTTTAATTAAACTATGAATTGCAGTTTGTAGTAATTTAGTTATTTCACAGATTATCAGAACATTATGTTCTGATAATCTGTGGTTATGTTAAAATATTCTATATGAAGAAAAATGTATAGTGCAGCCGATATGTGAAACAATTGTGCATTTAATGATAGAAGCATATAATTTGGACCACATATTCCACACATATAAACGTTCAAATTTAGATGGGAGGCCATCTCAGATTTGCCTTTTACAAAAATGGCGGGGATTCAAAATGGCGACTATAATTAATATGTGACTAATAATAGCACGATAACTTTTGAACGAGACCTCAGATTTCAACCAAATTTGGTATATAGCTTCTTTTTTGATGTATAAGATCGAGGTCTTGAACCAGAAGAATCGGTTTACCAGAAGTTGTGTTTTTCCTGGTTTTTATGTAAAAATATGCTGGTTTTTTTTTCAATTCTTTCACCCTGTATGTATTAATTTTTCAAAAAGTTAATACTGCCATTGAAAAGAGCGTAAAAATATTTTTTAGGAAATATTTTTAACTTTTTAGTTATGTTAATTACCATTTAATAAATGCAAAACGTATCTTCACATGTACCTATATGCGGCATATTCGTGCAAATATTATAAGAATTATTGTGCATTTAATGGTAGAAGCATAAAATTTGGATCACGTATACTACACATGTAAAGGTTCAAATTTAGATACGAGGCCATCTCAGTTTTTGTTCCTTTTACAAAAATGGCGGGCATTCAAAATAGCGACATGTTACTAATAGCACGATAACTTTTGAACGAGACGTCAGATTTGAACCAAATTTGGTACATATAGGTTGTTTTTTTGATGAATAATATCGAGGTCTTGAACCGGAAGAATCGGTTTAAAATAATTTGTGTTTTTACTGTTTTTTTATGTAAAAATATGTTGTTTCTTTTTCAATTCTTTCACCCTCTATATATAAATTTTTCAAAAAGGTAATACCGCCATTGAAAAGAGTGTAAATGTATTTTTTAGGAAATATTTTTAACTTTTCAGTTGTGTTAATTACCATTTTTAATAAATGCATAACGTATGTTTACATGTACCTATGGATCGCAGATTCATTTTGAATGCCCGCCATTTTTGTAAAAGACTAAATCCGAGATGGCCTCATATCTAAATTTAAATCTTTGTATGTGTAGTATGTGTGGTCCAAATTATATGCTTCTACCATTAAATGCACAATAATTCTTATATTATTATTTGCACGAATTTGCCGCACATAGGTACCTACATGTGAAGATACGTTATGCATTTATTAAATGGTAATTAATATAACTAAAAAGTTCAAAATATCTCCTAAAAAATATTTTTACGCTCTTTTCAACGCCGGTATTACCTTTTTGAAAAATTAGCATATATATAGGGTGAAAGAATTGAAAGAGAAACAACATATTTTTACATAAAAAAAAAAACAGTAAAACACAAATTCTGGTATACCGATTCTTCCGGCTCAACACCTCGATATTAATCATCAAAAAAATAACCTATATACCAAATTTGGTTGAAATCTGTTATCTCGTTCAAAAGTTATCGTGCTATTAGTCACATATATATATATTATAGCCACAAATTGGTTGCATTGCTCCTGTTTAGCTATATCATACTGATGACGACTAATAAGTCAGAAACACGTGTCTATGGTTGCATTCCACCTTGAGCATATTTTGTTTTTTATATATATATATATATATATATATATATATATATATATATATATATATATATATATATATAGTCGCCATTTTGAATGCCCGCCATTTTTGTAAAAGGAACAAAAACTGAGATGGTCTCGTATCTAAATTTGTACCTCTATATGTGTAGTATATGTGGTCCAAATTATATGCTTCTACCATTAAATGCACAATAATTCTTATAATATTTGCACGAATCTGCCGCATATAGGTACATGTGAAGATACGTTTTGTATTTATTAAATGGTAATTAACATAACTAAAAAGTTCAAAATATTTCCTAAAAAATATGTTTACGCTCTTTTTAATGGCCGTCTTAAATTTTTGAAAAATTAATACATACAGGGTGAAAGAATTGAAAAAAAAAACAACATATTTTTACATAAAAACCAGGAAAAACACAACTTCTGGTAAATCTATTCTTCCGGTTCAAGACTTCGATCTTATACATCAAAAAAAGAACCTATATACCAAATTTGGTTGAAATCTGAAGCCTCGTTCAAAAGTTATCGTGCTATTAGTCACATAATATGTATAGTCGCCATTTTGAATCCCCGCCATTTTTGAACGTTTGAACGTTTATATGTGTAGAATATGTGGTCCAAATTATATGCTTCTATCATTAAATGCACAATTCTTATAATATTTGCACGAATCTGCCGCACTAGTAGCCTTATTTTCAGCACGACTTAGTTTTAAAAGGGAATATCTATTTATAAAAGTTTTGTTTTCACCATTAAAATGCGAAAACTTTGTATTATCCATGTCTGTCTGTCCGTCCGTCCCTAACCACAAATCCTCCGTTATTAGGACAGATCGAATGACAAATGAGGTATAAATCAAAGCTTATAACCCAAAGATGGTACTAAAGGTGAGAAATTTGACCTCGCACTTCCGGTTCTAGAGTTGCAACCGGAAGTATTGTTTTAAATTCGTCGAAATAATACAATCGATATATTATTCGACGCGCCTTAGCAAGACAAGAACAAATATCTGTATGCCGGAGGTAAAGGGCACTATGTCACAAATTTGTAATTTTACAGGAGAAGCGTTTTAAGTTTATTTTTGTGTTTCTTTATGCACCGGATTTATGTTAATACACATTATGTCACAATCCCTTGTCTACAGGCACGTAGCCAGGAAATGTGCTTGAGGGGGGTCCAAGCACAACTCAAATTTTGGCGCTCTCTGAACTAACTAAAATAAGACTGCTCTTGTTTCGATTCACAACGAAATGATTATTTATTATTTTTATTAATTCTACTCCTATTCTGAGTATTGGGAACTAATCTTTGTTGGAATTTTGCCGTGTTGGACAGGCGGGTAGTGAGATGCAACTTGATAGATCCTCTAGATTCTAGATAGATGCAACTCTTTACTTCGGCGATTCGCTGGCTTGCAAATTTTAGTAGCCACGAATGGTGTAATCGGGAGATTAGTTCTGATAAAGTTTTATTTTTAATATTGTTAGTATTAAAAGTAAAACTTTCGTTCGTCTTTAGCAGATGCCACCACAGTATCCATATCATCATAATCTTTCGTTTGTGGGTAGAGGCTGACAGCCAGAATTTTAGTGGTTCAGAGAGAATCAAATATGTGCTCTCTGAAGAGACTCTAACAAGAGTTGAAACTAGTTAGATCACTTTTGGCGTTCTCTGAACTAACTAAAATAAGACTGGTCTTGTTTCGAATCACAACGAAATGATTATTTATTACAACTCAAATTTTTGGTTAGATTAGACGGTAAAATTTTTCAAACACCTAATTTCACCATTGTATTTTTAATATCATTTTAGCGTCTCTGATGATGTTAATCATCACATATAACAGGGTTAAAGTGGAGATTTGCGGGTCACAATGCGAGACAGGAAGATAAAAGATGGAATGCCACAATATAAAACTGGAGGCCGTGAGAGAAAGAAGAGGAATACCTCAGATGCGATGAAAGGACGATATTGTATAAGCTACAGGAACTCACTGGAAAAGCGCAAAGAAGGACAGATTATATGGAAAGATTTGGGGAAGACCTATATCCAAAGCTGGATAGAAATGGGCTAAAGAAGAAGAAGAAGATGATGATGTTAGAGACTACTATAACGAAATATAGGATTCCATCTGGTCTTCTATTCAGTTGTGGACCCAGTAATATTTGGTTATTTGATAAAAAATGTACTTACGTGGCTTTAACCGTTGATTGAGGTAATATACGCTTTAACTCAACATTCCAATGAACGGACCGAAGAGCCAATACAATGAGTCTTTCGTCGTTTACCATCTTGTTTCCGGGTGAAGTTTTTACTCGATTCATTGTTGAGAACGAACGTTTTACACTGGCCGTTGTGACAGGGATAGCTGCCAAAATTATAAGGAATTTGTAAATTTTTGGAAAAAAATCTTTATTACAATGTTCATTACGCGGAGAATTTCGGTATTTGGTTCCAAAGATGATATTGTATTACAGTTATACCATAACGTATATTCAGCTTTTATTGCTGTAAGAGAAGGATAGTGTGAGTAATAGGCAGACACATTCTCTAGCAATTTTGCTTTTTCTGTAGAGGCAAATCCAGGTAAAAGAATTTAAAATGTTAATAGATTACTTTTCCCTGTGGTAAATCTGATTTTTAAACTGGATATATGTTGAAACGTACACTGAATAAAAACAAATAATCCTAGTAAAAAATAATAATAACTTCGTTTACTTTTTCAAAAATAATAATAATAACTTGGGGTCTGGGGATAAACTTGCTGCTTTGGTACCAAAGCCGAGACAGTTTTGGGAGGGGTCCGGACCCCATGGACCCCCCTTTGGCTACGTGCCTGCTTGTCTAATTTATTCTTCAGATTATTAACTTTCAAAATTGTATTATTTAAAACACATATTGTGATACCAGACTTGATTTATTAATAATAAAAAAAATTTAAAACACAATATAGTGGACATAGTGCTGTTTACCTCTTCAAAATCTTTTGGGTCGTGGTACTAGATGTTTACTAAAAATGCATTATACAATGTTAAACTTTAATTTGTTTCTCCTTCATGACAAACATTACAGGGTAAAGTGTAAAACTTAATATTTGTTTACATTTAACGACAGGGATACAGGAATGTACACAGATTTATAGAGTTTTCATGTCCACATGGTGCCCTTTGCCTCTAAAGAAAATGTGACATGATACTTTTTATAAAGTGCTTATCTTTATTATTTTTTAAAGTAGAACATAGTGCTTTATACCTCTGTGTGGAGAATTAAAAGTTCATTATAACTGCAGTATAATCCCAATATTGACAAAAATGGACATAGTGCCCTTTACCTCCGGCATACAGATATATACTTCTGGTTTCATGCCTATGTGTCCATCCGTCTGTCCGTCTATAAATACAACTCCTTCGTTGTTAAAACAGGTAGAGTAACAAATTAGATGTCGAATGAAAGCTTATAATATAGTCCAAAGATGGTATTGAATGGCATAGAATGACAAATGAGGTGTCGAATCAAAGCTAATAACTCAAAATTGGTAATAAAAGTAAGAAATTTGATCTAAGACTTTCAATTCAAGAGTTGTAACCGAAAGTACTGTTTTAAAATCGCCGAAATATTACAAGAGATATATTATTCGACGCGCCTTCGCAAAAGAAGAACATATATATGTACTTCCGGTTTTTATATCACTTCCGGTTAAAATAATGGGACCGGAAATGCCACATTATAGTCGCAGAACAATACACGTGATAATATATCGGTTTTGATATCATTTCAGGTTAAAAAGTTATGACTGGAAGTTGGGCAAATATTATTCAAAATTAGTCTAATAATAAATCAATCGAAAGTTACACGAAGAGTTCAAATGTCAACTTCCGGTTCAACTTCCGATCACGCTTGGTGAAAACCTAGGACTTACTAAGTCCATTTAAGTTCAAAATTTTTGTATAAAGGCTTCATAATCAACCGGTAGTCACTTTTTCTGTAGACTTTGTTCAAATTTTATTCAAATTTTAACTTTGTCTTTATCTTTTATTTGTAATTGCTAATTTTATGTCAGATCCAAAAATAGGTGAATATCAGTCATTAACAAATTATACTTCAGATTGGTAATGTAGAATACATAATGATAACAAAAACAATTGTTGACCTTTGTAATACACATTTGAAATTCACTGCAATACCAATAACCTCTGTTAGCGTGATTATTCCTCATTACTACGTAAAGGCGTTAAAAAAATTTCAAAACATAAACATTTTACGTGATTTCTTAAGTGTTTTTGATGTAATACTTGGAGATAAGCGAAAAAATAAGTTAATAATTAAGATGCCTTATTTTAAATTAAGATAACTTTACGTAATGAAAGTAATAACATTTTCCTTCTAGAAGTGCAATAAAAGATAGCGTATATTAACGACGTTCTACACCTTCGGCAAAGAATTAAAGATTTGCATGAAATTTTAGTATGTTATAGTTTACTTCAAAAAACTAAGACTTCATTTTTTAAAAATTGTTTTACCGTGCCGTTTAATTATTATTAAGGGTCAAAGTTAAGTTTTAACATGGGCTCTTATGGGAATTCTTAAAAAGTTAATAACTTTTGACCCAAATTTACGATTTTTAATTATTTGTGCTTAAATTAAAGGTTTTTTTGTAAGGAATAACATATTAAAAAATGAGGATTGTTTACCGTACCATTTATTTTTAATTTATTTATTATAATTAATTCCGTAATTTATTCCGTAATTTATTATAATTTATTTTTATAAAGTATTCAATACTGAAACATATGATTTGAGTATTCCGCTATAAATGCATTGTTACCAACTTTCGCTTGCATATAAGTTTCCCCCCTTTCCTCTGAGAGGCATACCCCGCAACGAAGGTGTAGAACGTCGTTAAGACAATTTTTTATAATTCCAGAGCGTATTCGCTTAAATAAAAGATACCGAATAATTATGATTCTTATTCTAACTTTTAAACCGTTTAGTCCTGTCGCGAGTAGGGTTACAACGGCCTCCTTAATTCAGATGGACTTACCCAAGTTCTTTTTTATGTATTTTGACCCGTAGAACACGAATTTTTTGGGTAACAGTCGATCCGGATGTCGATAAGATTGTTATAAACAAAGAACTTAAGGAATCACATAACAGCGATTTTTCGCAAAACAAAACATGTTTTTGTATTCTTTGGGTCATTCTAAGCAAAAATTTATTTTACAAGTTTTTTCGTAGGATGCATAGTTTTCGACATAAACGCGGTTGAACTTTCAAAAAATCGAAAAATTGCAATTTTTGTACCCGAATAACTTTTGATTGAAAAATAAAATAGCAATTCTGCTTACCGCATTTGAAAGTTCAAGTAAAATTCTATCGGTTTTGATTATTTTCATTGCTAAAACTTATTTTTTTATTGTTAAACAAAGCTATAAACACATAGTGATTGAATGATGTTTTAATGCATTTCTAATTTGAAATCGAACGAGTAGGCGCGCATACAGAATTTTTACGTATATTACGTCCATTAAAACGCATGCATTGGGCCCGGGAAACACTATGTGTTTATAGCTTTTTTTTAACAAATAAAAACTTAATTTTTAGCAATGCAAATAATCAAAACCGATAGAATTTGACTTGAACTTTCAAATGCAGTAAGCAGAATTGCTATTTTATTTTTTAATCAAAAGTTATTCCGGTTCAAAAATTGCAATTTTTCGATTTTTTGAAAGTTCAACCGCGTTTATCTCGAAAACTATGCGTCGTACGAAAAAACTTGTAAGATCATTTTTTGCTGAGAATCACCCAAAAAATACAAAAAAATGTTTTGTTTTGCGAAAAATCGCTGCTATGTAATTCCTCAAGTTCTTTGTTTATAACAATCTTATCGACATCCGGATCAACTGTTACCCAAAAAATTCGTGTTCTACGGGTCAAAATACATAAAAAAACTTGGGTAAGTCCATCTGAATTAAGGAGGCCGTTGTACCCCCCCTGGCGACAGGACTAGTTATTATACTTATTAATTTTGATACTTATACAAATAATATTAACAATGTACAATAAAGAAGGATGATTTGATAATGTTTTACTACTAAATACACACGCCGGCAAAATTAAAGAACACCTTAAAAATGGGACATATTACATGCTTGATGTGACGACATCAATGATGTCTCGAATTTCCTAAACCAATTGTCCGATTTGAGTGATTTTTATGTTGTAACCTGATTATTTAAGAATATCGGTGTAATTATATTGTTGCTAGATAGGTAAATGTCATTTTATACCGGGTGTAACAATCATACTGTGTTTTTTCCTTAAAGCTCGGAACACCATTTCTAGAATATATATAAAATATTGAAATTAAAACACAATTGTAGTCCTAGGCTTTCTTAACATTCTGTTTTTCGATTCATTTGCTTATGTTGAATAATAAAAAAGTTAGGTACTTGTAACAACTAGCCATGTTCTTCATCAATACATGGTGTTTCTAAATAAGTGCGACAAACTTTAAGGGGTATTTCTGAAAATACATGAAAAAATAATAACTGTTTGTTTTATAAACATATGTTCGCAAATGCTTCGTTTCCGAGATACGGGATGTTGAATTTTTTCTTACAAACTGACGATTTATTTATTGCTCTAAAACCGGTTGAGATATGCAATTGAGATATATCTAAAATGTTTATACCCGTATGCACGCCAATGGTGAATATAAAATTCTTAATTGTATGTCAAAAAATGCGCAATAACTACCTCTTAAAACCTACCAAATTTCAATTGCATATCTCAACGGTTTTAGAGCAATAAATAAATCGTCAGTTTGTAAGAAAAAATTCAATATCCCGTATCTCGGAAACGAAGCATGTGCGGATATATGTTTATAAAGCAAACGGACATTATTTTTTCATGCAGAATTGCCCCTTAAAGTTTGTCCTACTTATTTAGAAACACCCTGCATTGTTGAAGAACATGGATAGTTGTTAAAGTACCTAACTTTTTTATTATCCAACATAAGCAAATGAACCAGAAAAGTAAATGTTAAGAAAGCCTAAGACTACAATTATTGTGTTTTAATTTCAATATTTTATATATGCTAGAATATACCACAGGGTGTTCCGAACTTTAAGATAAAAATACAGTATGATTGTTCTACCCGGTATTAAATGACATTTACCTGTCTAGAAACAATATTATTACACTGATATTCTTAAATAATAAGTCTATAACATATAAAATTATCACTCAAATCGAACAACTGGTTTAGGAAAGTCGAGACGTCAAACATGTCCCATTTTTAAGGTGTTCCTTTAATTTTGCCGGTGTGTGCAGTTCATGTTTACTATCTATATAGACCGGTCTAGTTAGACTCAAAAATAGGAGTGAGGCTACAATAATTACCATCAAGCTGAAAATTGGCAGGATTGTTCAAAATACCATCATAAATGAAATCTAAAAAGTCCTCATAAATCCGACCCGAGCTAAAAAATTTACGCGGGGTCAAAGGTCACCAAATATGGTTTTTAGCGATTTTCAGCGAAACGGTAAGTTTAATCATAAAATTAGTTCTAAAAAAAAATGTAGATTAGATAATTATCTATAAAATATTTATCTTAATACTTTTTTTCCTAAGAGCCACCGTTTTTGAGATACAACGATTCAAAGAGTTGAAAGACTTCTAATCGTCATAATATAATGTATTAGTACACCAGGTATATTGGGACCGTGCAAGTTCGGCAAAGCGACCTCTATTTCTACGCTCTGTACTTTTATTCGCACTTTTAATTATATTGGCCAATTATATTAGTCCTGGTTGCTGGATAATTGTCAAGACCATAGTCCAAAAAAATAATAAGAAGAAAAAATAAGATGCAGGTTATGTTTAGCAAACGTAAACAATTGTATGTAGTAAATAAAATCAGTTATTAAAATGCAGTACTGCAAGCAAAATACAATTAATTAAATTTACCTTTATGTAATAATTGCATATCATATCAATATTGTGGAGCAATATATAATTTTTCTGCGTCAATGACAGAAGGTATGAAATATACGTCAATTTGACAATTTCAATTGACAATATGAATTATTTAAGATAGTTGCAATATTTCTCCGCGACTCGCGCACGGTCGTTTCTCGTTTCCCTTTCCAAGTACTTGCACACCGCGAATACATCACTGAAGCTGTAATACAAGTAAACATAATATTCTATCGGTCAACTTAACTTATATTACACATAATAATATAAGATTATAAATATGATAATGTTTTATATTTATTATTTAACAGCTTGCGGTCTACCGAGGGATGCAATGTATAAGCTGTATTATATTACAGTGCCAACAAAAAAATCTTTACAAAGTGAATGTAACGCGAAAATAATAAGAATTATTTCAATTTCACGGCTTAATCCCAACAAAAATAGTAAATTGATATGACAAAGTATTAACTTATAATAATTTTTTTTATTTATGCGCCTTAATTCAATTTGTAAAGATGGGTTTTGTCGGAATAAACACGTTCGTCGGCTAATCTAATCATCCTACCTATTCTTTTCTCAGAAGGGTTTGAATATAATAATGAAAGACAACTTTCTAGGCAAAATGTTTATTGCTAAATACTAATAAATATTTCATTATACAATAAACTTTATGCAAGTTTAGTTTGTTTACTATTATGCAAATTACACCGTAATCTTCCTTCTACCACTCAACAGAAATTTCTTGCAAATACTTACAACAAATCTCGGTTCATTTCAATGCTGAAATAAAAGTTTATTGCTGAAAATATATCGATAAAACAAGCAAATAATGATGCTGACGTAATGATAATTGAAACAGCCATAGAGCAATTCAATTTAACAAATACAACTATTGTTGTAGGTGAAGATGTAGACTTGCTCGTATTACTCACTGGTAGAACTCCAATCGAAAATACTATCTTTTTTTTAAAACCTGGAAAAGCTCAACACCAATCGGAAATATATTTATCGAAAAGTTTATCTACTTTTGCAATGTGTCAAAATCATATATACTATTTTTACACGCAATAACTGGCTGTGATACGACATCTGCATTTTTCAGGAGGGGTAAAACGACTGTTTTTAAAATGTTTAAAAAACAAGATATACTTGAATGTGTTGAAGTTTAAAAAAAAATTAATTCAACTTCACAAGAAATTATTTCCAACGGAATTAGCTTTCTTCTCTCTATGTATGGAGCGCCTAAGAAAACTACGTGCTTACGCAGTGCTTAGATAAGTTTCGATATGCACGTTTCTTTAAAAGTACTCGAAACAAAAAACAAGTGCAGTTATCTTGTCTTCCTCCAACCTCAGCGCCTGCTCATCAACATATTTTTCGGGTGTATGCATTACCAAGTTCAAGTGTGGCTTGGTTATCAGCTAGATCCAAAAGACTGGAGATGGAAATTAGTCGACAGTTCATTAGAACCAATTCAAACTTTACTCCCACCTGTGCCGGAAAAACTCCTGAACACAATTTTTTGCAACTGTAAAAAGGGATGTAGTGCTAAATGTGGTTGCAAAAAAGTTGGACTGTTTTGTTCGGTAGCATGCACTAATTGTCAAAACCGGTCGTGCTGCAATGTTGAATCACCAACAATTGAGGATACATTTGATTCTATCGAGGAGCCATGCGATATGTCATTATTGGGGCAATTTACTTGCACCCAGGATGAACAAGAAGAAGAAGAGGAAGAATAACAAGGAGAAGAAGAACAAGTGAAGCAGAAGTATTAGAAAATTATGAACCAGTTTGATAAATTTCCCTTTTTTTTTTAATTTATACCGCTTTTTATAGCTTTTATCATTTTAACCCTTGCCAATTAAAGCCAAATAAAAGCTTCAAATTAAACAGAATCATAACAGATCCGTGGAATAGGCCTACTGGGGAAACGACGTTAAAAAACTCGCCAAGTACACTACCTCAAAGGTGGTGTGGAAACGTGTGCGCATATTATGACGATTACAACTTTTTGAATCGTTATATCTCAAAAACGGTGGCTCTCATGAAAAAAAAGTAATAAGGCATTTTTTATAGATCTACATAAGCATCTAATCTACATTTTTTGTTAGAACTAATTTTATGATAAAACTTATCGTTTCGCTGAAAATCGCTAAAAACTATATTTGGTGACCTTTGACCCCGCGTAAATTTTTTAGCTCGGGTCGGATTTATGAGGACTTTTTAGATTATGGTATTTTAAACAATCCTGCCAATTTTCAGCTTGATGGTAATTTTTTTAGCCTCGAATGTGTAAGTTGACCGGAGTAATAGCTTTAGACTTCTAAAACTGAACAAATCTATTCTGTTTCAAAGTTTTCCTATTTATATTGCTTCTTCGGGATCTTTCTTTCGTTAATTTCGAACTAACGCAACAGTTGTTCGAACTAACGCAAACGATATTTCAGTTGTCTTCTTCTGTTGACATGATAACCCTGGATGGGCATTTGCCTGTCTCTATGTTGTTACATTCAGACCTTTTTTGAGCCCATCTCCTCCATTTTCTTACCTTCATAGTTTGTAGATCGTCTTCCACATCATCCAACAATCCCGTTCTGGGTCTTCGTTTCTTTCGGCTTCCATTGTAACATTTTCTTTGTCGCCCTTACATCTTCTTGTCTCTGAACATGTTCCAGCCATGAAAACGCCAACTTTTTAAAATCGTACAATATCATGTCCTTCATTAAATTCATTAATCTCGTAGTTTTTTCTGATCCTCCAAGTGCCGTATTCCTTCTTGCACCGAACCATATACTTTTCTCATTATCTTTCTCTCGAATATCTTGAGTTGCTATTCATTCATCTTTTTGTCATTACCCGTGTCTTAATCCGTGTATGGAGAAGAGCAGCCACAGACAAACAAGGGTGGAGGCAAAAAATAAAGGAGGCCAAGGCGCAATTTGGGCTGTACTGCTGTAGAAGAAGACGGTTTTACAGCCATTGATTACAATAGGTCTAATTAATGTTCCGTAAATAATTATTTTGGATAATTTGTCTAGTAATTGCGATGTCATCAATTTCTAACATAGTATGTACGATTCCACTGGCAATATATATAATATATATATATATATATATATATATATATATATATATATATATATATCAATTGGTTTTAAAACGTCTTGCGACGTTGTCCGATGCCTAATTTCCATGACACTCTATCATCCCATTGGCCCTCTCTAAGATCTCTTGCGCTCATCGCCTTCTTTACTCCCTCTCTCCAAGATTTCTTGGGTCTTCCTCTCTTTCTGCGGTTTGGTGGTACCCATTGCATAATTATTTTAGTGAGTCTTGAGTTATCCATCCTCTGGACGTGTCCGTACCATATCAGCTGTTTTCTTTCTATGTCTGTTGTTAGAGAGCCGTCAACCCCCATTCGCTGTCTTATCTCATCATTACGTATTCTCTCTCTGCGTGACACTCCTACTGATCTTCTAAAAGCGTCCGTTTCTACTGCCTCCAGTTTTCTTCTGTTGTTTTCGGTTATCCGCCAAGTTTCTGCTCCGTACAATAGACTGCTTTTAATAAGAGATTCGTAGATATTGTGTTTTCTTCTTTTTCCTATTTCATGATTCCACAGTACGCTGTTTAGACAACCTATTGTTTTTCTGGATTGTGTTATTCTTCTCTTTATTTCTTCATCATCTTTCCCCGTTGTGTCAAAAACGATTCCTAGATATGTGTAATGATCGCAGGGCATGATGATTTCATTATTTTCTAATGTGATGTTCGATAGTTCGGTACCTATTGGCAGGTATTTTGTTTTTTCTGTATTAATTTCTAGTCCCCACTTTCTATATTCTTCTTGTAATTTCCTTGCCATGTACTCTAAATCATCTTTATCGTTTGCTATAACAACCTGGTCATCAGCAAACTGCATTGTATATAAGCAAATTTCTCCAAGGTCTACGCCCATGCCTCTGCATTTTCGTTTCCACTCTTTCAATGCTTTTGCAACATATATTTTAAATAAGGTCGGTGATACACAACACCCCTGACGTAGACCTTTATTAACCAGGAAGCTTTGCGATAATCTGTTTCCAGTTTTTATTTGTGATGTTGACCCTTCATACAAATTTCTTAAGGCTTTTATTAAGGTGACACTAATATTCGTCTGTCGTAACACGTTCCAGAGTTTGTTTACAGGAACTGTATCGTACGCCTTCTGCAAGTCAATAAACATGAGGTGGGTTTCTTGATTTGTGCTTAATTTTTTTTCTATTAATTGTTTGAGGCAGAAGATATTATCAGTACAGCTTCTTCCTGTTCGAAAACCGGATTGTTCTTCTTCCTCTTGGTCTTTGTACTCCTTCTCAATGCGGTCTCTAATTATTCGTCCATACAAACGGCTGAATGTACTAGTCACTGATATCCCTCTATAGTTTTAACATTTAAGCATATCTCCTTTCTTATGGATCGACGAAATATAAGCAACTTTCCACTCGTCGGGTACGGGAGAACCATTTATAAATTGATTTATGCACCAAGTGACGGTTTCAAACAATTTTTGTGATCCACATTTTACTAGTTCGGCTGGGATATCCCCTGGTCCTGGAGACCTACCGTTTTTCAGTTCTTTTATAGCTTTTCTAATTTCTGTCACTTGTATTGTTATATCTTCTCCTTCAATGTTAACCTCTGTTGGTGATTGAGTTAAGTATTCGTCCCTATTTTCTGTCGGTAGTTCCCCATAGTACTTTTCCCATTTTTGTGTGGATATTAATTTAATGTTTGTGCTCTTCCTTTCGTTAGTTCTTATTTTATTGAGGAACTTCCATGTTTCTGTACATTTTCTGCCTCCCAGGTAGGTATTAATTTCCTGGCACTTCTTATCCCACATTTCTCTTTTTGCTTTTACTTTTGTTCTTCTTGTTATTCTTTTGAGTTCCAGGTATTCATCTCTATCTTTTTGTTGTTTACTGCTCAGCCATCTGATATACGCTTGCTTTTTCTCTTCTACGAGTGCTTCTATTTCTTTGTTCCACCATAGTTTTTCACTTTGTCTTTGAGTGTTAAAGCCGAGTGCTTCTTCTGCAGCTTTTTTAACGCTAACGACTACCTTATCCCACATTTCTCTTTTTGCTTTTACTGTTGTTCTTCTTGTTATTCTTTTGAGTTCCAGGTATTCATCTCTATCTTTTTGTTGTTTACTGCTCAGCCATCTGATATACGCTTGCTTTTTCTCTTCTACGAGTGCTTCTATTTCTTTGTTCCACCATAGTTTTTCACTTTGTCTTTGAGTGTTAAAGCCGAGTGCTTCTTCTGCAGCTTTTTTAACGCTAACGACTACCTTATCCCACATTTCTCTTTTTGCTTTTACTGTTGTTCTTCTTGTTATTCTTTTGAGTTCCAGGTATTCATCTCTATCTTCTTGTTGTTTACTGCTCAGCCATCTGATATACGCTTGCTTTTTCTCTTCTACGAGTGCTTCTATTTCTTTGTTCCACCATAGTTTTTCACTTTGTCTTTGAGTGTTAAAGCCGAGTGCTTCTTCTGCAGCTTTTTTAACGCTAACGACTACGTTTCTATATACCTCCTCTACTGTTGATGTTTCAGTTATATTCATTAGTTTGCCGTCCAGTCTTTGTTGATATAGTATTCTTGTACTCTCTTGGGTCAAACTATCCAAATTATAACTTCTTTTTTCCAAAGTTTCTTCTTGTTGGGGTTGACAATTTGTTTGATTATGTGTTATTTTATATCTAAATGGACAGGTTACTTTTGATTTTACGACATAATGATCTGAACCACATGTTATTCCTCTGTATGCTCTTGTGTCCTGTACTTGCATATTAGTATTTTGTTTTATGATGACATAGTCTATAATTGACTTTAAATTTCTTGTAGTTTGGGTCCAGGTGTACTTGTGTACATCTCTATGTTTAAAAAATCCATTGGTTATTTTTAATTTATGGTTTTCACATATTTCAATTAGCCTCTCACCATTATCATTCTGGTTTATTTCTCCGTAGGGACCTACCACCTTATTATCTACTTTACGACCTACTCTACTGTTCAGGTCTCCCATAACTATCAATTCTCTTCTATTTCCAATTTTCGTCGTTAACTTTAGCAAAGAACTCACTCATCTTTGTTTGTGTAAGGTTCATCATCACTGATTGCATAAATCCCAAGTATCGTAATAGGTGTTTCTTTTATCGTTATGTTTACTCTTATTATATTTTCGTCTATTGCTTCAAAGTCAGTGATTTTATGTTTATGTTTTTTGTGTATTAGAACGGATACTCCTCTTTTCGCTCTCTCGTGTTTTGAAACTCCGCTGAATATATGTACATAATTGTTTACTTTTTCTATACCTATCCCTTTCTTCTTTGTTTCGGTTAAGACAACTATATCCATATCTAGTTTTTTAATTTCTTCAGTTATTTCTTCCATCTTTCCGCTGATACTCTGCACATTCCAGGTGCCAATGTTCATAATCCTTTTCCGTCGCCGAAGTCGTTTATTATTTAATCCGTCCGAGATTCCGAGGCAATCTTTAGGCTTTTTGGTATTTTTATAATTTTTTCAAGTGACAGGGAACCGGCCTGACGTCTTAGCCCCCTACCTGGAGGACCGGGTAATTTGTAATCAAGGTTTTCTTCCTTTAGATTGGTTGTCTTACAGGACTAAAGAGCCCAATCTGCTCCTTTTCTTTCGCCGTCGAATGTTTCTTCGCCAACCAGAATCCACAACCGCCCATTTTAGATCCGATTCTGCAGTGGTATGTCGAAAAAACAGGCCTGCCACTTCCGCCATTGACGCCGAACCGAAGATCGTCTTCTACGCCGTCTCCGCCGTTGTGGTCTTCACCCGTATCCCTGGGCAGGGGTCCGCGTTATACCCCACAGAACTGGGTCCCTACCTGAACTTCGCCACCTGTTCACTCCGGCCTACTGAAGTGAGAGGTGCCCACCCCCGCGACATGGACGCGCCAGGTAGGAATTACCCATGTGAGTGTTAGAGAAGATGGCTCTAACTCTCCATGGGCCGAGTTAATGAACATGTGTGATCCCATGCTCAAAGGCAATACGTACATTAATTTCGCTACTTACGAAATTCTTTTGATTGATTTCCTGTCTTATATTGGTTTTATAAGGCCAACTACTCATTCCTCCGGCATTCGCTCCTATGTTCATAATAATGTTATATGTATAATTGATTCTTTCACACACTTCATATCCTCCGTTTTTTAATAATTATTCTGCCGAAATACCATCCTCCTTTATTATTTTTTAATTTCTTTATTACATGTAGCAGTTCTTCATAACTCGGATTCTCAGTCTGTTGTCTGTTATTCCATCGTAGTAGGGGAGCAAAGTATGCTAAATGTGCAGACACTCGAGCGTTATGGGGACCTATTGGGTTGTGAAGTGTAGCTCCTAAAACCAAAAAAAGTTCCATTTTTCCAATTTAATTTCCAACATTTCCAATAGTTCTATTTTTAATTTAATTTTGCATTTCCAGCAAACGTTTTTTTTTAGATTATAGCGCCATCTATCCATAATTCGAAAAAATGTCTTGAACAAAAGTTACTTATTTTTACGTAGGGAATCCAAAACTGCGATAAAAAATGGGTGCTCCCATTTAAGATTTTAAACTAACCCCCCACCCCACCTCCGTGGGGGATTGAGTTTGGTGCCATTCGATAGATTTTTCAAAAATATTGAAATACAGTATATGAGTCAGAGTTCGCTCTGTGATACATTCTGACATTAGTTATACTGATTCGGACGTGGTCATTTTGATTGGCTTCGTTGGTTCCTGGTATTTTCTACGTTTCTTTTTGGATATATTCTCTTTGGAAGTTAGCACCGACAACTACATAAGTATCTGCTGCTATGAAATATCCTACCTAAGTCCATTTTGACTGGTTTTAGTATGTAAGCTATATTTTCCAAATATATATTAACAAAAGATCCTTCTTTTCCCAGCTTAACATTAAAATCATTTAATCATTTAATTTAATCATAAAATCATTTAATCATCGTGTCTTTGGATTTTATCATATAATTTCTGTAGATCACGATATAATCTCCTATAGATCTACTACCTCTTTTTCAGCCTCCTCTGTCGGTGCATATAAAAAGACTATTGTCGCGTTATGCAATTTATCTTTGAGTCTTATGATGAAAATTATGTCTGATATTGTTGTAAATGCGATAATAGATTTTCTCAGTTGTTTAGTTACTACTATAAACCCTACTCTTTCACTTTGTTTGGTTTAGTTTCCGGAGTAGTATAGTGAGATTTTATTTTTACGCATTTCTCACCGACTTGTGTAGTGCTTATATTTCAACAACGTATTTTTTAAGTAAGTCTGGCAAACTAATCATATATCCTGTCTTTAGAAGGTTCGCACTTTCCAGGTTCCAAATTTTAATTCCATGGTCATGTCCATTTGAGTTCTAGTTTGATTTTAATCTTGTACAGGGGATGTACAACTTCCTTCCAAAAATGTTATCGTTACAGATTATTATTATCAAAGAATTTTCAAATCTATCAAAAACGGAAAAAAACAATTATAAAATTTGTAGTAATAGATTTGTAAATATGTATCATCGTAAAAATAAAATAATTTTTTTTCGCTGGTTTCGGCAGGTGTGTACTATTCTAGGTGTTATATAAATCAACATATTTGTCTTCCCCCTTCAGATATTTCAAAGTAGACGACTTGTGCTGTAAATTTAATTCACATTTATTTTTCTAAATCGGCATAAAGACGCCCTAATTTTTGAACCTTACATTGCTTTATTTTATAAATCCAGCAACTGAATTTCAAAGCTGCCAATATCAATATTAAAGGGCAAAACTTTCTATGTAGTTTGTAAAGTCCTTGAACTCACTGAACAGAGGTGAATTTAACAATTTTGTTCTGAAATAACAATGTTCAATGTTAGATTTACTTTTTTTGCAATATTTCAATAGACAGAAAAAAATTAAAATTTTTAAAATAAATTAAAGTGATTATTTCATTCATAGGAGATTCTGACCAATAGAAAGCTACAGAAATCTGAATTAAATCGATAATTTTTTATATTCTCCCGTCGTTAAGTATATTACGTCAGATGCCCTTCGTTGCTACGAAAAAATACATTCAGTGACATTAATGACAATTAATGTTTTAAAAATTATAAAAGTGATGACTTTCAATCGTCAAATATTTATAAAAACTGTGTGTTTAATGGTACTTACATAAATAAATTACAATAAACTTTTGGTTTTGAACAGTTTTATTCATGAAATAATCGCAACAAATTGCACTCGACCTCTGAAATTAATATAGAATTTTTGCTCTCGTGACACTTTGACATAATTTCACTCGCCTTCGGCTCGTGAAATTAAAACTGTCAAAGTGTCACTCGGGAAAAATTCAATAATTTCAGAGCTGTTGTGCAATTACTACTGATTATTTCATTCCTAGGAGATTCTGACCAATAGAAAGCTACAGAAATCTGAAATAAATCGATAATTTTTGATAATCTCCCGTCGTTAAGTATATTACGTCAGGTGCCCTTCGTTGCTACGAAAAAATACATTCAGTGACATTAATGACAATTAATGTTTTAAAAATTATAAAAGTGATGACTTTCAATCGTCAAATATTTATAAAAACTGTGTGTTTAATGGTACTTGCATAAATAAATTACAATAAAATTTTGGTTTTGAACAGTTTTATTCATGAAATAATCGCAACAAATTGCACTCGACCTCTGACATTAATATAGAATTTTTGCTCTCGTGACACTTTGACATAATTTCACTCGCCTTCGGCTCGTGAAATTAAAACTGTCAAAGTGTCACTCGGGAAAAATTCAATAATTTCAGAGCTCTTGTGCAATTACTACTGATAATATAATTAAAAGCGAAAATTTGTTTTCGAATGAAATTACTAACTTCTTGTTCTCACATCAAAACAACCTTGGTTGCTTTTCCGTGTAGTTTATAACAATTAAACTAATTTAACTGATAAGTAACATCAGTCATGAAATACAATAATTTTTGTATACACAGATCATTCGACATTCATTATCTCTGCAAATTTAGAACGAAAATACAATGCGTTAGTACACATTACACCAAGTGGAAAGAATAATCATTACTTATTCTGGGTTAGAAGTAGAAGAATCGATCACTACTCGATCCGGCAAGGAACGGAAGGCAACCAATCAGTACTTGGTGGCCGGCGGGACAGTTCGACCTTAGATCAATACTCCAAGAATTCAGTGGAGTTGGCGTCAGATGGCAGAACTCTCCTCTATACGTTTTATAACATTGCCGGTACCATCTACCCCTGAACAGGTAGACCTGCCCAGTGTACCTCGTAGTGTGTGGCGGGAATAACTAGCCTCTCAGGCGACCTGATCCGCCACACACGATCAGGTATACCGGACAGGCCTACCTGTTCAGGTGTACTTGATAGTGAGTGGCCGGCCTAAGATGGGAGTGCGTCTGTACAGAGCGGTGGCAAGAAACCGGCGCGAGGTGGCGCCCCAATCGTTACAATTTTATGTAACTATTATTTGTCAATCTTTATAAAATCCAAATAAATCTATTGCAGTGGAGTCCCGATATAACGAACCCCGATATAACGATTTTTTTAAATCCCCTTCAAACGTCCGTAACACTCAATGTAAAAAATACCTCTGCCCTATATAATGAATTATTTCGATTTTAACCTTCGATATAACGATTTTTTACGATTTGCGTAGATAAATTAAAACCCCTGTATAATGAATATTGAGTGTATCAAACCCCTATATTACTCACGCAACCCCTGTATTACGCATTTCTCCGTTCCAAACCTCGTTTTAGCGTAGTTCATGCGTAGTTGAGTGTAGATAGTGCGACTCACAGACAAGTCCAGACATGAAAACAATCGGACCTGCTTCATTTAAGTTTTTTCCCCTGTTTTTGATATCATGCTTTATAAGTTAAGACGCAGGTCTACAGTTATTCTGTAAATCATTTGTTAAACCAAGGTTAAGCGATGAAAAATTCGTTATATAGAGGTTTGAATTCAGCTTTAGAACCCCTTTTTAACGAATATTAATGATGAGCGAGACTGGTCTTGGTCTTGCAGCAAGATCAAAACCAAGACCGCCTTTTGGTTTGCAAGACCAAGACCAAGCCCAGGTATGCAAGAACAAGACCAAGACCGAACCTTGCAAGACTACGCAAGACCAAGACCAACCTGCATGACTCTTGTACTTTTTTTGCGAAATTGGTTTTTTATTACTTTATTTTTTTAGTTCAATAATATACAGAGAGAGTCTGTAATTTGGAATAAATTCAATATCTCAAATACTAATTGTTTTTCTGAAAAATGCTGAGACCCGTCGATTAGTATTTCAAATTATCCTTTTTGACATACAATAATAATGTATACAGGGTGTCCCAATTTAGAGACATGACGTCTTCAGTGATTTTCTTAAATGGCAACACTGTCATTTTGATAGCTATCTTGATAGGGTGTGTAAAGTTATACACAACTGCAAAATATCAAATTTTTATTCTTTACCATTTACAAGATAATAGAAAATAACAAAGTTATATCTGTAATTTGGAGTAAATTCAATAATTAAAATACCAATTGTTTTTTTGAAAAATGCTCAGATCCGTCAATTAATATTTCAAATTGTCATTTTTGACATACAATAATAATGTACACAGGGTGTCCCAATTTAGAGATATGACGTCTTCGTTGATTTTCTTAAATGGCAACACTGTCATTTTGATAGCTATTTGATAGCTTGTGTAAAGTTATACACAACTGCAAAATTTCAAATTTTTATTCCCTACCATTTACAAGATAATAAAAAATAACAATTATGAACAACAAGTAATCAAATAATAATTGAATTTAATTATTTCAATTAAGCAAATTCTCATAACGTTGCCCATTGACAATTTGACAATAATTGAGGGCAGCATTATGAGTACATATATTTGCTTAATTGAAATAATTAAATTCAATTATTATTTTTTGATTACCTACTTGTTTTTCATAACTTTGTTATTTTTTATTATTTTGTAAATGGTAGGGAATAAAAATTTGAAATTTGGCAGTTGTGTATAACTTTACACATGCTATGAAAATAGCTATCAAATTAACAGTGTTGCCATTTAAGAAAATCAATGATGACGTCATATCTCTAAATTGGGACACCCTGTATACATTGCTATTGTTGTCAAAAATGACAATTTGAAATACTAATCGAGGGGTCTAAGCATTTTTCAAAAAAACAATTAGTATTTTAATTATTGAATTCATTCCAAATTACAGATATAACTTTGTTATTTTCTATTATCTTGTAAATGGTAGAGAATAAAAATTTGATATTTTGCAGTTGTATATAACTTTACACACCCTATCAAAATAGCTATCAAAATGACAGTGTTGCCATTTAAGAAAATTAACGATGACGTCATATCTCTAAATTGGGACACCCTGTATACATTATTATTGTATGTCAAAAAGGATAATTTGAAATACTAATCGACGGGTCTGAGCATTTTTCAAAAAAACAATTAGTATTTGTGATATTGAATTTATTCCAAATTACAGACTCTCTCTGTATACTGACATTGTAATAAACCTTAAACAATATCGAATTTTTAAAATACATATTTTAAGCTAAAAATCAACAATTTTGATATATACTTTGATCGGTAGTAAAACAGATTAAGGGAAATTGGTTTTAACATTCCTCTTCTAACTTTTCTAGCGTTATTTTATAATTTTACAACACCAAGTACAGGGTATTTAACGTAAGCAGGCCATCGGCCACTCAAATTTAACAAAAAAAGCAATCGAACGTCAAAAAAAAGGGGGAGCACAATCGAATTTAAAAAAATGCTCCGTATTAGACTGTCGTATAAGAACACATTTTATGAAAAGAATACTGATGACGTCGTTTCTGTAGTACCCAAAAATGACATTTAAAAAACCGTATATGTAGAAACAAAAATAAAATTATTCCTATGACAGTTCAACAGTTTCCAGTATAATAGATTTTCCGCCATATTTGTTTCTAATCGGAACTTAAAAGCTAAAAATAATGAAATTTTTTTGAGTGATACTGGATTCTTCGGAAAATGATTTTCTTTAATTTTTCTATTCAGGTATTCTCTATTATGAACAGTTTTCCGAGATATCGAGCTTTTTCACACTATACAGCCACCCTGTATATGCAGAATGTTTACTAAGTATGTGTACAAACTTTATAGGTTAAGGTTGATATGAACCCTTAATTAATTTGTTTCTGATCCTAGAGATGGCTGTACTGTAGCATGTTACTGTGGTAACATTTTCAACTTAATTGTAGATTTCTACATGATGACTCTGTAATAATGTAGAAACCTGAACACTATTCAGTCCTTACACCCATTGGCTCAATTGGCCCTGTTGCCAAATTGTTTAGACAGTGATTTTATCAAGGCCTAATAGCAATGTAATGTTAGCAAGAAACATTTAGTCCATGGTGTGATGCCGCTCCCGTCTAAAAAAAATTATGGTTCGGTTTCTCTGCGGATTCCTATTCAGAAATGTTCTCTTTAAGGAAATATGAAGTGCGCAGGGCGAAATTTTTGGCCAGAAATTGTTTAAAAAATTTTACGTTCATATGAACTGAAAAATGTTTTTTTAATGAGAAATCAGTGTTCACGTTCGATACATCATTTCAATAGGAATTTTACATCTGTTAAAATTTAAGGTTTTTTAAATTTTTTCTCCACATAAAAAACACAGTTTTGCTTTTGCCTTGTATATAGGTATGTATAATTAAATAAAGCGCGTATTTCCTCCAAATAAAATAAAATCTAACTAAAAACTTTTTCTTTTTTCTTCTTTTTTTTTCACTTTTTTTCACTTTTTTTTTCTTTTATATCATAATATGCTATTGAATGTATAAAAAGCAGGTTGTGTCTCAATTCAACTTAAAATTGAAATTTGAAAATAAACCTTTGTATTTGAAACATACTTTTTAATGGAATAATTAGCTGAATGTACTTATAATGTTAAAATTGGTATCCGTTTGAAACTACATTCTACATTCTTTTAAAATTTTAAAGCAAAAAATATAGTTTCATTCTTCACATCTTTATTTATTTCAATGTACATTTTATTCGAAATTGTTTTTTCAAATTATTACTACCAAAAAAGCAAGACCAGCAAGACTCTTGCAGCAAGACCAAGACCAAGAACAAGACCGGCTAGTGCAAGACCAAGACCAAGAACAAGACCGGCTAGTGCAAGACCAAGACCAAGAACAAGACCGGCTAGTGCAAGACCAAGACCAAGACTGCCTTTTAGCTGCAAGACCAAGACCAAGCTTGCAAGAACAAGACCAAGACTAGCCTGGTCTTGGTCTTGTTCTTGTTTTGCTCATCAATAACGAATATTGGCCGCATTTAACCTCGATATAACGAGCCCCGTTATAGAAAAATTCCCGATATAACAAATTTTTTTTCGGACCCTTCAGATTCGTTATACCGAGGTTGTACTGTATTTTACTATTTTTTATCGCTACAAAGTAACACGTTTTTTTTTTTTTCATTTTAGGAATGTTTAACACCGATGATTCCATCGTAGCATTCGCTCATTCTTCATTCAAATACGCTCTCGAGAGAGGATATCCTCTGTACCTCAGTACCAAAAACACCATTTTGAAAAAATACGATGGTCGCTTCAAGGATATCTTCCAGGATATCTACGATCGCGAATACAAATCTAGCTACGAAGCTAAGAAGATTTGGTATGAACATCGATTGATCGATGATATGGTTGCCTATGCTATGAAATCCGAGGGTGGATTTGTGTGGGCCTGCAAGAATTATGATGGAGATGTGCAATCTGATTCAGTCGCTCAGGTAACTTTTGATTTATTTATCGTTTTAGTCGATTATGTAGTCAGACCAACCAACTATAGAGAGAGGCTTACAATTAAAACGTGCTGAGCTCAATATTATATATTTGGTATATAACCCTCCAACTAGCAGTTATTATGAAATAATGTACCAGTGCACGCTTATAGCGACCTCTATACATCATCATCATCAATGACGTTACAACTCTTCGTGAGTCTTTACCGCGTTTACTATAGCCTTCTATGTTTGTCGGCCCATGCCACTATTTCCCATTGTCACACTCCCATTTTCTCCAGATCTTCTCTGACTGCATCTTTCCACCTTTTTCTACGACGTCCTACAGGCCTTCTCCCATCTGGCTTTTCCCAAAATACATTGTCTATAAGGCGATTGTCGTTACTGCGTATCACTTGCCCTGTCCCTCTGAGTCTATTGGCCTTTATATATCTGACTAGATTTTCATTTCCAAAGAGATACTTTAACGCGTCATTGTATCTGCGCCTCCAGTCGTTTGTCACGCTGTCTCTGCAATGGCCATATATCATTCGAAGGATTTTACGTTCCCACATCAGCAATTTATTTACTTCTCTTTTTGTTATCGTCCATGTTTCGCTTCCATACGCGACAGTGGTAGCTCTATACGAGGAAACAAAATCAAACGACTGCAGACTCAAGAGTTATATCCTACGTAAACAGTACAAATGGTGGTAATTTGTATGGGTAATTATGAATGGGAAGTTCGGTAAAGCTCGGATTTTGTAGTTCACTAGGTTTGTTCCAACTAGCGGTCAAACCAGTCAGAAACTATCAGCGAATAGTCGACCAGCGCGTGTACAGGGGAAAGCACCGATGACTGTATTATGTTCTCGCACTGGCCACCTGTTTGCTGACGGTTTCTGACTAGTTTGACGGTTGGTTGGAACAGACCTACTGAAATCGCGCCATGTAATTTTGGTTTTAGGACCAAGCAAGCAATAGTGTTTAACCCAGCCTGAAAGACTGGCATACCCTTTAAGAATGACATTCGGGTGATACAATTCATTGGGGCGAGGATTAACTCCCATAATCTCACTCCACCCCGCCCTAATGCTCCAAACTATCCACTCCCCCCGCCCCCGATAGCATTCGGATGCGCTATACGGGCTCTATCAGCAAAGTGCTTATCATGTGGGAGTCCTGGGCACAAGGACTCCCACACGAAATCCTCTAGTGACTTATCATCGAAAGATGGTTTTATGGTAGGGGAGCAAAGTATGCTAAATTTGCAGTCACTCGAGCGTTGTGGGGACCTATTGGCTTGTGATTATTAGGTCCTAACACCAAAAAAAGTTAAGTAAAATTTTCCATTTTAGTGGGAACTTTCAATTTTTTAATTTAATTTTCCATTTCCAACAATCGTTTTTTCCGATTATAGCATCTATCCATAATTCGAAAAAAATGTCTCGAATAAAAGTTGCTTATTTTTACGTAAAGAATCCAAATCTGCAATAAAAATTTGGGGGTCCCATTTAAGATTTTAAAGTAACCCCCCACCCCCCCTTCCTTGGGGGGTCGTGTTTGGTGCCATTTGATAGATTTTTCAAAAACATTTTGAAAGTGCATTTTGCAATTTTTCGATCTGATGTTTGTATTTAAAATTTTAAATTTACCCCCACCCCTCTCTGTGGGGGCTCATGTTTAGTACCATTCGATAGATTTTTGAAAAATATTGAAGACGTATTTTTTTGTTTTTCGATCTGACGTTCGTTTCGCGAAATATTCGCTTTTATTTTGTGAAACTTTTTGACTCGCCCATTTCCTTACACCCCGCTCAAATCGTCAGATTTTTGAAATATACACTCTTTTGAATGTACTTAACTTACCTTATCTTAATCTGACAATTTCGAGTATTTTTAAGGATAGATCTTTTTTTCGGGACCCCCTTAACGAACTTTCCTGTGTTAAGAGCCAATATATGGTAGAGGTACATCTGCAGGGTACCAGGTTTCTCCCCATGTGATAATCTGACGCGCTCGAGTAACTGCAAAAATCCCCGCTTGAGCTCCCCTACCCCCTACCATATGGCTTTAGGATATTAAGAAAGTTAAACGAATGTTTTTTGAATAGAGCTAAAACAACTTTTTTTAGATAATTACGTCTATTATTTTTTAGATGATTATTTTTTAGATTATGATGTCACGTGAAATTACACAAGTAATCGAATAAAGAAATCATAATCTTTATGTATTGATGTGTTTTGGCAATTCGTTGTTAAAAATATGTCACACTACATTATTTTGTGTAGATCTATTAATCCTGTGCTATATTGTCGTATACGCCAAGTCTACCATATCTTGTGTAAAATGTAATTTGAGATATCTCTTATTTTCATATATAGAGTAGGGTGGCCCAAAAATTTCAAAATTGTAGAACATCCCTAGGCACCCTCTCATTTTTTTACTTTGCCTAATAGAAGTAAATCCCTAAAGTTTCAATTCATAGGTGGAGTGGAAAGCAGTGCTCAAAGTCTTCAAAGTTTTGAAAATTTCGCAATTTCGTCGAATTTTCAAAAATTAATATCTTACATTATTTTTTTGTTTCAGATGCTGAAATTGTGAAAATTGTGCATTTAAAGACTTAAGTAATTGATATATATATATATAAAAAAACTGATAATATTTGTCTTAAAAGACTATTTTGTTACTAGTAGAAAATACGAGTCAAGTGCAAAAAGTGAACAAAAGTAAGAACTGTGATTTGTGCATGTGCGTAGTCATGGCTTCGCCCTCCACTTCAACGCGTAAAGCAGACAATTTTTTTTTAATTGGAATAAGAGAATTAGAACCCATATCTCAGTTGAATCAACTACCTTCTGTAAGGCAAGTTCTTCTCAGATTTCATTTTTTCCTAAACGAGAAAAAATCCATAAGGAATGCTAGCCACTTAACCTTGGAAGAAGTGATGTCAGTATGGCAAAAGGCTGCGATTCCTACCAAATTAAAAAAACATTGTATTGAAAAAGTTGAGAAAATACACAATGAATGGCTTATGCTAAAGAAAAATAAAGGAAGAAACTCCGATGCCCAGAACAAAAGACAAAATCTGTTTGTAGAGCAGCTCGATCAGCTTTTTGATATTGCTCACAGTGAAGCCCTGGTTATGTGTAAAGTAGATGAGGACCAGACAGTTTCTAATAGATCAAAGAACTGACAGAAAAATGATCATAACATCAGAAGACAAGGAATATAAAAAAAAACAGGAGAGAATCCTTGAAAGAAAGTTAAAAGAACAAAAAAGACTTCAAAAAGCTCAAGAGGGAACCGCTTCGCCTCTGGTGACTCCGACTGCTTCCTGCCAAAGTTCAGAGGATGATTCATCAGATGAGTGTACTCCAGTAAAACACAGCTCATCAGAAGAAGAGCTGTATAAACCATCATCATCATCTTCGGCATCCCAAAGAAACAAAAGAGATTCACACACAGACTTGTCATCTCCACCAATCGCAAAGAGAAGTTTGTTTTCCACACATGTTGTTAGTGCATTGGATCGCAACAAAGTTTCTGATAGGGAAGCTTTAAGATTAATGGCTCCTATCGCAGCAGCTCTCGGTCATGATCCCAGTGAATTGCCGCTCTCAAGAAGCACTATTCAACGGGAAAGGAAGGAAGCACGAAAAACTATATTTCAAACTATTAAAGAATCTACCTCTTTTGATAATCCCGTCATTGTACACTGGGATGGAAAAATTCTTCCTGATATTTTGGGAAGTGACAAGGTAGACCGTTTGCCTGTCATAGTATCTTGTCCTGCTGACAATACAGATAAATTGCTTGGTGTACCAAAATTAGTTGGTGGTACTGGTGAAAATTCAGCTAATGCTGTTTACAAAAAGCTTACTGAATGGGGTTTGGGTAAAAAGGTAGTGGGTATGTGTTTTGACACAACATCTGTAAACACAGGGTTGAAAAATGGAGCTTGTGTTCTGATTGAACACCTAGTTGAAGGAGAATTGTTATGGCTAGCATGCAGACACCATGTTTTAGAGATTGTACTCAGTAAAGTATTTACTTTCTGTTTTGGTCCCTCCATTTCACCTGATATACCTATATTCAAAAGATTCAAAGCAGCATGGCAATATATCAGACAAGATAGTTATCAGTCTTTGGGAAACATTCCTGGCAGTGAAGATTTCAAACAATCTGCAGTTGATGTTCTCCAAGTTGCCTTAAAAGGCAAAAATCAGCCTCGGGATGACTATATGGAGTTGATTGAGCTGGCTTTAATTGCTTTAGGCCACACTCCAGCCAAAATTCATTGGAGAGCTCCTGGTGCGGTACACCACGCCCGTTGGATGGCTAAGTTGTTATATGGCATGAAAATCTATTTGTTTCGTGATGACAGTGGTTTCGTGACAACGCAAAGGGAGAAAGCTCAGCTTGAACGCATTGTGAAATTTGGAGTTCTTGTCTACGTCAAGTACTGGGTAGAAGCTCCTTTAGCTTCAAATGCTCCATGGTCAGATCTCTCACTGTGGAATGATATGACAAAGTACCATGATATTGATCCTGAAGTAACTGAAATTGTGAAAAAGGCTTTCAAATCTCATCTTTGGTATCTTTCGGATGAGTTGGTTGGTTTGAGTCTGTTCTCAAAAAAAGTATCTGTTGATGATAAGGTGGAAATCGTTGAAAAAATGAAATGTGAGCCTGCTGAACGGAAAGTGAGAGGCAATTCAGCACTCCTAACTGAGAAAGCGCGTTTGGCTGATTTTGCTTCAAAAAGATCACTGCAGTTACTTGAGAAATTGGAAATCAATACCAATTTTTTCACCAAAAACCCAGATGAATGGACCGATGACCAAGAGTATATCAAAGGTCAAAACATCATCAGAAATCTGAAAGTTGTTAATGACTTGGTTGAAAGAGGAGTAAAGCTGTTTGAAGAGTTTAACAAGCTGTTAACAAATGATGAAGATGAAAAGCAGGTGCTTCTCCAGGTCATAGAAGCTAACAGAAAGATGGTGCCTACAAAGACTACAAAACAAGCGATCGTCGATAGTTTGAAAATATCAACAAAGGATTGATCGCCCACAGCAAATTCTTTTCATGAATATCATTGCATTGTTTTATTGTACCTTTATACTGTAAATAAAATACATTTAGTTTACTTACTTTGAGCTGTTTTTTCTTGATTTTTAATTCCCTCAAATATTCCGATTTTCTAAAATTATGCCCAACATAAAATGTCTTTGAGCACTCCTTTCCAAATGGAATATCATCTTGAAATTTTGCATAAATACTATTAATATTATAAGTAAAAAAGTTAGAGGGTGCACAGGTGTCTAATATAACTTTGAAAAATTAACATTATAATGTGGGCCACCCTAATATAGAGCTCCATTATATCATTTTCAAATGAGGTATTATTTGCCACATGATCCATGTTCAAATTACCCTTAGAATGTAAAACCACAGGCAAGGCAAGAGTTAAAAATATATGATTGGGCAACGAAAATGGTCCCCTTACTCGATTTTTATTAGTCAAAATAATTAAAGATACTAGACAACAAAAAAGGTTGATTAAAGTGTCATCAGATATCGATGTTGTTGTGTGAATCATTACATTATTACATATTTTCGAATTTAAACGTTTATTACATAATATGATAAAAAACTAAAGAATTAACAATTAATTGAAAGAAACAGGTTATGTACGTGTGTTGTTGATTAAATGGTGTCCGCGGAGGTGTGGAGAGAAGTAAACGAGAACAGAGTTGTACTGGCGCACTTAACACCGTGGCTTGAAGTACTGTGAGCGTAAACACTTGTAATGTGTCCTGTGGTTTCATTTTCAAAAAATATATTTTGCCACTTGTCCGCTTTATTAAATTACAGTAGAGTTCCGCTAATCTGAAAATCCGCTTAATCCGAAACAGAATTTGGCAATAAATTTATTGACCAACCAACTTTTTGTTATGAAGAATGGGTGTTTGATCGTACGTCTTAGATGAATGTGTTCTTCTATTAAAGGGTTAGTTACTTCCTTCTTATTATCATAGGCTCTAATTGCGTTCAAAACGAAAGTACTGTACTTAATCATAGGCATAATATTTATGTTATTTTTTATTAAAAGGGTGTTTTGAGAAAATCTGTTTAATCCGAAATGGGTTCGGTCCCAATAGGGAACTTGCACATAAAAATATTTTTGCATAAAATTGTTAATTTATGTTTAAAAATGATAAATTCAAAATATTACGTCTTAACAATTAATAGTGTACGTACAACTGATTATAATTCCGCGCCCGAAATTACCGTTTCAAACAACTTTAAAAGCGCGCGCTTGGGTCTGACGTCACCAACCATGATATTTACCACTGTTCTCGTTTGGCTACTGCCTAGTGCCAGACGTGCACTCTGCAGATAATATCTTGTAAAGATTTTCATGCATTCATAATACAGTCGACTCGCGTTAATTCAAACCTGCGATAATTCGAATCTCTCTATAATTCAAAGTTATCACGAGTTCCCTACAAAATCTCTTTATATTTCGAACTAAATCAATACATTTTTATATACTTGGTAATTCGAACGAAAAATATCATTGCTATATAACAAACAGACGCGTTAATTCGAACTCATCGGCGTCCAACACTCGACAATTCAAAGTTGGATGATGAAGAACCAGCAATAGAACCATTAGTTGACATCAGCGGTGTGAGTTTTTCTGACTTTGTTCAAGCGAATGAAGATGTTGCTGTCTCAGGTTCACTAACCGATGGCGAAATTTTATCTGCGACAGATACGAATGAAAAAAGTAACGATGAAGATGAGTACGATACATCAGAACCTTTGGCAGAAGTGTCAGTTAAGGAAGCAAGCTCCTCATTTGATACCTTACAAACCTTCTGTCTACAAAACGAAAGTGATGAAAAAGCATTTCAAGCCCTTTTTCTCTTAAAAAAATTATTGAGCAGTCTGAGCAATCAGTTCTTTCCAAAGATTGATTAATTTACATTAGGAATACATACATGTATGTATATACACGAATGTAATACCTCTAAACTTTTCTCATCGTTATAGAATATGTAACAGTTAATAAATCATCAACACTTAATAATTCGAAGTTTTATTTATTTTCTCTCACAAATTTCGAACCATTTGATATTTCAAACACTCAATAATTCGTAATATTTTCCCTAGAGTCCCTAGAGTTTCGAATTAACGAGAGTCGACTGTATTATTTTTAATTTAGGGAAATACATTTTTATTTTACAACATGGGTATCTCAAATGCCAAATTATATTATAAAGTTTGAACAAAATTAAATACCTACATTAATATCATATTTCTTAAAAAATGTAAGTACATAGATACTACTAAAAAATTACTTATAAAAAGAAAAAGAAAGAATGTTTTATTATAATATATAAATATATATTTAGTTTAAAATATGAATTTCATTCTCACATAAAGAAATAAAAAATATTTTATGTCGATAAGATCTGCGTCCTATTCTATCCAAATATAAGTAAATTTTGAGTTATTTTTTAAGTGTGTATCTGGTACGCAAAATCAACACTTTTTTTAAATAGAAACATTATTTGCAACTGTACTTTTGCATTGTACATTGTAACATTGGTTATTTGGTTGTCTATTGGTTATTAAATGTTCCAAATATATATGTACTTCTGGTCGTAATATTTTGTAATGAACAAAACTAAAACCTCTAATTTATAAATATTTTAAATTCATAACAAAGAAGAAAGAAAATAAAAATAACTTAAAAATAAACAAAACTTTTAGTAATAGAAGTCAGAGTAACTAAAAACTATTGTTATAAACAATTTAAACGTGTTTATTAATAATACTTATAATAGGTACCTACTTATTTGCCTTCTCGCATTTCTCCAATAGAATAACTTTCACTGCTTTTTATAAAATTTGCCACCATGAAGAAATCAACTACTGTAGATTGTCAGATTAACTTTTTGAAAAACCCTAGTCAGTCATATTATACATTTAAAAACACTAAATGAAGTAAAAGTCAGACTTACTCTCAATCTTTATTATAACTTCCGACGACCGGTTTCGCTCTTTAAAATTTGTGCGAAACCGGTCGTCGGAAGTTATAATAAAGATTGAGAGTAAGTCTGACTTTTACTTCATTTAAAATGAACTCTCACATGCAATCCATTAAAGATTTAAAAACACTACTTTATAAAGTAGCACTCAAAATGAACAATTTCAGTTTGAAACTAAATATACTCATTATGGAACTATACAAGAACACAAATACCTTGGAATTTCCAATTAAATAATATGATTAAAATGGAATTAATAAAATCCCCAAAACAACCTTTTTTTGAACTTTTATTTACAATCAACTTCTACATGAGAGTTTTAAGTAAATGTGAATGAATTTGTAAATAATTTCGAAATATCCTAGCGGCTTTGTTGTCGACTCATAGAAATCTAGCAAGTAGACGTGAGTCGTGACGTCAGACCCGTTTACGCGCCTCTGAAGAAATTTGAATTTTATAGCTTTTTCAATGTCTCGTAATAAGCCTATGGGTTAACAATATTTGTTTTTTTTTTGCATGCATGCGTTTTATGATCATGTTACCTTATATTTTTTAATATTATTTTAATATTTAAAAATATATGCAAGTTCCCTATTACTTCGGATTACCGGGACTCCACTGTATTACGTCACGGAAACGTCATAACAACTATAAAGAGATACATTCTTCCAGAAATTGTATGCTTCAGAAAATATTATTGAAGGAGCAAGGTATAAGGTGCCCGCCTGTAAAACTAGCAGAGACACCCTTCGGTTCTTAAATTAGTATTTTGTATAACATCAGCATTACTATCTCAAAGTGAAGGAATAATAAAAAACGGAGGATCTATTAACAACATAAGATGATATGCAGTTGACACCGTGATTATTGCAAGCTCTACTGAACAACTCCAATTACTACTAAACAAAACAAACAGTTTCTGTGAAGAATATGAACTCTAAATTAATATAAAAAAAAATGACCAAATACATGATAATAACTAAGAAAACAAATATACAAACAAGCATACCTACATTTGGATAATATACTCATAGAAAGGGTTGATAAAATAATACAAATGCCCAGAAACCTGTATTGCAGATAATGATAATCAAACAACAGAGATAAGGGCCAGGATAGAAATAGCTGAATAGTCAGTAATACAATCTGAAAAAGTGGTATAATTTCAGTTCCATCGACTTGTTCAGAGCTGCAATCTTAAAAGTGAAAATAGCTGTGATGATTAGCAACCTCTTTAGAGGAGACAGTATCTAAACAAGAAGAAGATAGAAATAGGAAAAGATGCATTTGTAAAAATGAAAACAATTCTCTGCAACATAGTTCGTTGCGCTGCGTTGCGTTGCGACGTCGCAACGGAACAACGCATTGTATGCCACACTTGCCTTGCGATGACACTGTCACAGTATAAAGAGGGACAGTAGAACCACTCTCCGAAAAATTGGAAGTAAAATCTGTAGTCGCGCATGGCGACCGCGCAATGTTGGCAGTCGCTTTTGCCCCACTCTCGCATAGAAACGTACGGATTTTAACAGAGAAAACCCGCATCCACCACTGGTGAATTACCAATTGCGTACTGCCGGTATTACTTCTTGAGATCAAAGCGCCGACATAGGAGTGATTTTACTATGGAACCTCTATATACTGTGACACTGCCATCGAAGAACACCTTTGTCCGTCGATCCGTTGAAACATCGCAACTGATCGACGCAGCGCAACGCACTGATGGGGCCTCGTTCCGATGCGTTGCGGCGTCGCAACGCAACGCAGCGCGTTGACACGTAGTAAGGGTACAACGCTATGAGATGCTAAGACTGATACTACAGGGAAAATAAGATGAGGAAGGAGTACAGGAAGAATGAGAGTGTTATGGTTGAAGAATTTAAGGGACTGGTTTAAATGCAAGTCTATTGGCTGTGAGTTTTGACGGTAGCGCTCTCTAGCGATTTGAAACTTATACTTTTCTGATAAAATTGGTGTATGTGAAATATACAAAACGAGAAAAATAGATATTTATCTAGAAAAACACAAATTATGAACTGAAATATTATTGTAAGCTGATTACTGAACGAATACACAGAATTAATAGTAAAAGTAATTATGTTTTTTTATTTTATTCATTATCATTTTAATATTTAATATATAAATTCGTGCGACTGGATGACTGCTTACGCAAGAGGCCATTTAGAAAAAGAAGAAGTTTATGTGAAATTTAGAGGTTACCTCTGTTTTTATTGGCTGTGAGTTTCGTCGGTAGCGCTCTCTCGCGGTGTGAAACTTGTACTTTTCTGATAAAATTGTTCAAATTCAATACACAAAACTGCCACTAACAGCGCTGGCGAAAACTGTCAAATCCCCTCTACTCATCGGCTCACAGCGAATAGAACTCTTCAGAGCAACGGTAACTATAGTAAAGATAGTGATGATGATATCCAACCTACGATTGGGAGACGGCACTTAAAGAAGATAATACCAACAGAAAAAAATTCATTTTTTGCAGTGCATTCCTTGCAGACCCGTTATCGCCGCCCCTCTGGGGGAGGAGACTTTAGATGGGCACTATACAGGGTGTCCAGAAACTCTACCGACAAACGAAGACAGGAGATTCCTCAGATAATTTTGAGACAATTTAACCCAATTTACCTAGTCCGAAAACGCTTCCTAAGGGCGCTAGAACTCTTTGAAGATGGCGTCATTTAACTAGTTTTTCTTAAATACCTCCAGAACGATTCTAGTTAGAAAAACGAAAATTGGTACACATATTTATCTTCCAGAGTTAAATTGATTTCATCTATGTATTGTGAATTTCTAGTACCAGTCATAGGCGTCCGTTTTGGGTGGGGCAACGGTTACTTTGTCGCATAACTTTTTTTGTCTTTAAGTTTTAAGCATTTTTGATACTGGATTATTAAATTTTAAGGTATTCTAGTACTAAAAGGTACTTTTGCTTTAAGTCGGTAGAGCACACCGTTTTCTAGAAAAATCGATTTGAAAATTTTTAGTTTTTTGAATATCAAAAAAAAATTCAAAAAAAACTATTTAGAAAAACGAAAACTGGTACGTTTATTTATATTCCAGAGATGAATCGATTTCATTAATTGCGAATTTCTAATACCGGTCATATGCGTCCGTTTTCATCGCATAACTTTTTTGTCTTTAATTTTTAAGAATTTTCGACACTAAATTATTAAATTATGAGGTATTCTAGCTCTAAAAGGTACTCTTGCTGTAAGATGGTAAAATACACCGTTATTTTTTTAAAAGATTTTTCAATTTTTTTATCAAATTCAGGAAACGAAAAATTTTCAAATCGATTTTTCTAGAAAACGGTGTGTCCTACCGACTTAAAGTAAGAGTACCTTTTAGTACTAGAATACCTCACAATTTAATAATCTAGTATCAAAGATGCTTAAAAGTTAAAGACAAAAAAGTTATGCGATAAAATAACCGTTGCCCCACCCAAAACGGACGCCTATGACTGGTACTAGAAATTCACAATAGATGGAATGGATTTAACTCTGGAAGATAAATATGTGTACCAATTTTCGTTTTTCTAACTAGAAGCGTTCTGGAGGTATTTAAGAAAAACTGGTTAAATGACGCCATCTTCAAAGAGCTCTAGCGCCATTAGGAAGCATTTTCGGACTAGGTGAATTTCGTTAAATTGTCTCAAAATTATCTGAGGAATCTCCTGTCTTCGTTTGTCGGTAGAGTTTCTGGACACCCTGTATTTTAATTCTTAGTTCTTGCATGCTTAGTTAAACTTATATAAGCTAATTCCTACCTTATATGAGTTTAACCAGCTTTGAAAGGTTAATAATTTACTTCCTTACTTGTTCGTGGCTTTACACAGCATATTCTGTGTGTCGTTTATCATATCCCAATTGCCATCTCTTGTCGTGTCTTCTTTAATGAGTTCTCTTTTTTCCATGGCTGTGTTTATTTGTCCGTTTCACTGTAATCTAGGACATTCTCCTTTTCTCATTATATTTGGTTTCAATTTCCAAGCTCTTAGCGGTATTTATTTATTAATACAATATTCATATTTTAGGGTTATGGATCTTTGGGTCTGATGACATCAGTTCTGATTTCCCCCGACGGTAAAACAGTTGAAGCCGAAGCTGCACACGGTACAGTAACAAGACATTTCCGAATGCACCAACAAGGCAAAGAAACCTCCACCAATCCGATCGCTTCCATTTTTGCTTGGACCAGAGGACTTCTTCACAGGTAATTTATTTTGTCCAAAAGTGTTGTTCGAAAGGTCCGTCAAGATAGATATTAAATCATAAATGAGAGACGCGAACATTTAAATAACTCATCTCTTCTCATATTAGATATACAGGGTGAGTCACCTCTAACGGGACGGAAGATTACAGCGAAATGGTAAAAGATTTGAAAAAAATTTTAAATTAGTAGTGTGTAAGTTGATAAAATCTACATTTTAAAATTATTTTGAAATATACAGGGTGTCCCAATAAATGACGGCGTATCAAAGTTATATTTTTTCTTATGGAACACCCTATATTTTATTGCATTTTTTAATTGTCCGCAAAAAATAAGGTATAGTTTCATAAGGCTTCCCTATACCTATGTACAGAGTGTTCTGAGTTATGGTGACTTTTCTTAAAATGTAAAGTTTTAAAAGAAGGCTTATTCTCAAGTTATTTAAGAAATTATGAAAAAAATACTTTTACATCTAAATAGTTGGATATTGGTTGAATGTACATATTCCATAATTAATTATTACACAATTATTTACAGGGTGTTCAAAATTTACAGTTTCATTATTGGATTATTCAATGTGTCATATGATGCTTATTTTAAATGGAACACCATGTATATTAATACACCATTATACTAAACGGAGTCACCTCTTTCGAATGGTATATGGATGTCCTATACCTAGGTCTAATAGTTTTTGCGTAATTTACAATTATTTAAATTCTTAATCTGTAAATCGAGTTTAAAACAAAAGATGTATCTCATTGTATGACATCGTCATTTTATGACAGTACAGTCTGGTAATTATCGAAAATATAAACATCCGTGTATGAAATTCAAATTTAATTGTTCCTAAAAATGAATAATCTACGAAAGAGTAGACATGGTACTTACTTTGCATTAGGGAGTGTTTGCAAAATTGTATCTTACCTTCTTAAGTTTACGCTCAAAAGTATCCTGATAGAAGACACCCAAAAAAGGACGTTTTTGAGAGATTTCAATGGATTCCGTGCTACTGGTAATGTTGCATACGGAAAGTTAAATAAAAATAAACCAGTTATTTGTGATGACGTCAAGGAGCTTGATGTCCTGCTTTCTGTTACGGAAAACCCAAATACTAGTAAAGAAAAAATTTCGGGTGAATTGTAAATCAGTCAAACGACTGTTAGAATACTTAAGAGAAACCATTATTATCCGTTTAAAACTCAACTACACCAGTATTAGACCAAACAGGATTATGATAAATATTTAACTTATCGTTTATGGACTTTAGACTTTATAGAAGATCCTGATTTTTTTAATGTATTGTATACAGACCAATATACCTACTTTTCATAATAATGGTCTAGGGGGCTGTCCATTAATCACGTGAGACTCGAAAGGGGAGGGGTGAGGTCCATAAAAAATCACGAAACATCACAAGGGGGAGGGGGTGTAGTAATACATCACGTGTATTTATTTTTTCGTCACAAGTGTTCAAAAATCGAAAACGGCATTGGTGTGACTGATGAAAAAAATTTATTTTTCATTCATAATATTCTACAATACAACAACACATTAATTTTCTTTCCTTTCACCCAAATTTCTATATTTTTATTAATATTGGATGTTAATGTTAAAAGCGACATGGGATACCTACTCTTCATGGTAAATTATCTTAAATTCTTAAGATAAGAAGGGACACTTGCGAAGTGTTTTGTTTCTTACCATGTGTTTCCACTAGGAATACTGACCCTGTCGCCGTCTCCTATTTTATTTATGAGGTTTTAGTCTGTACATGATGTATTATACCTATTATCTGATGAATTGGTAGTCTTATCAGTTATTCTGTTGTTTTGGCACTGGAACAGGGTTGCTATGTCAGTTTTAATTCTTCAGTAGTTTTAATTTTGTATAATAAAATTAGATGATACTTATAGATACTTATAGATACGTGTATTTTATAAATATATATATAATCAGGAGCCACTTATACCATCTAATGGTGTGTGGCATAAATACCTAAAAATAGATTTTTTGTAGATACTAAAAAATACACGTGGTTTAGGGATGGGGGGGGGGGGTTAGCCTTAAACCTTACCATGTATCACCAAGGGGGTGAGGGGGTTAAAAATCCCAAAAAAAAACATCACGTGATTAATGGACGGCCCCTAGTAAATAGACATAATTTTCATTTCATTATGATACAGTAAACAAACATTTTGTTCTGAAGCTATTTCCTTGTGGCATTTTTATGATTAATTATTTATATGGGAAATAAGCCACAATTAAAATGAAAAAAATAATTTTATTAACGTTTCGACGCCCAAATCGGGTGCCGTTGTCAAAATACAAAATATTACTAAAATAAACTAAAGTGTTGTTGCTAAGCAAAAAAAAATTCTTCTAATAATTTATTTAATCTCACTCATTTATATTGGCAATTCAGACATATATTATACATTTTAATGTAGAAGACTTTAAAATGATATTGCCAATATTTATGAGTTGCGTTCCTGGGACGACTTACTGAAAGATAGTTCATTCGATTACATGAAATTAACCCCAACTCAAGAATATCCGTCATAAAAAATTATAGCATGTGATATGTCTTTAAAAAGACAACCAAATGCAACGACAGTAAAAAATTCTCGCGTTAGAGACTTCATAGTAAATCACAAGGGAAAACCAGGAAAAACCCTGTGATACTATCCCGACATCGTAAGTATTTACATTAATTTACTCTCAAAAAATAATACCAAATTCTGACATGTAACATGTTTAAATTATAAATATTATTAATAATACTAGATATATAAGTAATACTAAAATATAAAATATGTACTAGCTCGATATTATTGACTTACTAATCTTGGTATTTTCTTTCTATTGACTTCCTCTTTCAGTATGGGTAACCACATCCTACTGCATTCTACCGAGGAATTTGCGACACAATTGGTTTCATTTAGCATAATTAGAGCCGCTTCTTTGATTTTTCTCTTTTTACTATCTGATTCTTTCAGGACTATACTTGAATCTCTCCACTGAACTCTATGTTCATTATCCCATGCGTGTTGACATATTTGAGATCTCTCAAATTCTCTATTTTTAATATAAGATTGATGTTCACTTATTCTAACGTCTAATGGTCTTGATGTCTCACCTAAATAAAATTGTTCGCATTCACAAGGTATTTTATAAATGCAATTTTTTTGTTCTTTCTTGATCATTGTTAGGTTTAGTTTTAGATAGAATAGATCTCAATGTGTTTGTTGTTTTGAATGTTGTTGAAATGTTGAATTTATTTCCTATTGTTTTAAGTTTCTCGGATAGTCCTTTTATATATGGTATTGATATTTTCCTCGTATTATTTCTGGTGAATGTTGTAGGATCCCGTTCTAAGTTGTTCTGTTCCATTCGATCCAATCTTGACAATTCCTTATTTATAAACGATAAAGGATAATCATTTTTTAATAAAACAGATGTTAACAATTGTTTTTCTGCTAAAAAGGAATTTTCGTTAGAACAAGTAATTTTGGCTCTATCATATAAGGATTTAATGATTCCCTTTTTAACGTTGATGTTGTGATTTGACTTGTAATTGAGATATCTGTTGGTGTGTGTTGGTTTTCTATACACTTGAGTCTCATATCCAATATCCTTCTTTGAGATCAAAACATCGAGGAAAGGTAGGCTGTTATTGTATTCCTTTTCCATTGTAAATTTTATTGTCTCTTCTTGATCGTTTATAATATTCAGGAATGTATCCAACAATTCTGATCCATGAGGCCATATTGAAAACACATCATCTACATATCTCCACCATACTGTGGGTTTTAAATTTTGTTTAGAAATAATATTAGTTTCAAAATCCTCCATAAATATATTAGCCAATAATGGAGATAAAGAAGAGCCCATTGCTAGACCAAAATTTTGTTTATAGAATTCATTGTTTAGTTGAAAATAGGTATTATGGGTACATAATGTCAATAACTCCATTATAGCTGATACATTTAGTCTTGTCCTAGTTGCCAATGTATTATCATTCTCTAATTTCGTTTTGATTATGTTTAAAGTTTTATCTAATGGTACATTTGTAAATAAACTGTTTATGTCAAAACTTACTAAAATATTATTTGGATTAAATTCAATAGTTGATAATTTGTTTAAAAAATGTTTTGTATTTTTTATAAAAGTGTCATCATTATTAGCAAATGGTTTTAGAATGTTTAATAAGAATTTTGATAGTTCACTACAAGGAGAATTGATGGTACTACAAATGGGTCTAAGTGGTATGTTCGCTTTATGAATTTTCGGCACTCCATAAAAATGTGGTGTCTTACTGTAGTGAGGTGTCATTAATTTTCTTTGATAGTATGTTAGATCATTTTTAAATTTGAATAAAGCTCTATATATTTTGTTTTCCAGTGTCTTCGTTGGATCCTTCGTTAATTTGCTATAAGGTCCATTTGTAATTAGATCTGTAATTTTGTCCTCATATTGTATTTTATTCATTATTACAGTTGCATTGCCTTTATCCGCTGGTAGGATTGTTATGGAGTCATCATTTCTTAAAGTTTTTAAAGCCTTCATTTCCTCTTTGCTGATGTTCTGTTCAATTTGATTAGACTTTTCCAATTCAAGTTTACATAGTACCCTATATTGTTCTTTTTCATGAGTTGGTAGACACTGGGATATTTTCTCCACTGAGCTGATTATGTCTAATTTTGGAATAGATGGATGAGTAACAGCATAGTTTAAACCTTTTGACAATACCAAATTTTCCGTTGCATTTAAATGTCTATTTGATAGATTGACAACTGTCGTTAATATGTCATTATTTCTATTTAGGTTATCAAAAGTATGTAAACTATTTTGTTCTAAAAGATTATTAAATTTATTTAAATGTATATTTCTTTGTTTCTGATATGAATTTTCATAAATTATATGTAAACTAAAAATAATTCGATCAAAATCAGAATTTGATATCATTCCGAAAAGTAAATCTTCAATACTTACGATGTCTTGTTCGATAAAAAATAAATTTGACCTGTGAAATTGCAACCTTTCCCGGATCATCGACAAACTGGCTCTATGTAGATATAATATGTTAATAAAATTATTTTTTTCATTTTAATTGTGGCTTATTTCCCATATAAATAATTAATCAAAACAAACATTTATTTCGTACTGTTTAAAAATCGAGAGTGACTATAAATATTATTTTTAAAATCAATTTACCGTTTAAGAAAAGTGTAAATTACGCAAAAACTATGACTCCTAGTTATAGAACATCCCTATACCATTCGAAAGAGGAACCTGTGCTTAGTACAATAATTTATTAATATACATGATGTTTTATTTAAAATAGGCATCATGACACATTAAATAATCCAATAGTGAAACTGTAAATTTTGAACACCCTGTAAATAAATGTGTAATAATCAATCACGGAATACATTAATTATAAAATAAAAACCAGACCATATTGTCATAAGGTGACAATGTCATACAATGCCATTAATTAACTACATCTTTTGTTTTAAAATCGATTTACAGATTAAGAATTTAAATAATTGTAAATTACGCAAAAACTATGAGACCTAGGTATAGGACATCCATATACCATTCGAAAGAGGTAAAATTGTTTAGTATATTTATTTATTAATATACATGGTGTTCCATTTAAAATAACAATCATATGACACATTGAATAATCTAATAATGAAACTGTAAATTTTGAACACCCTGTAAATAAATGTGTAATAATTAATCATGAAATACATTCAACCAATATTCAAATACTTAAATATAAAAGTAATTTTTTTATAATTTCTTAAATAACTTGAGAATAAGCCTTCTTTTAAAACTTTACATTTTAAGAAAAGTCAACATAACTCAAAACACTCCGTACATAGGTATAGGGAAGCCTTATGAACCTTATTTTTGCGGACAATTAAAAAATGCAATAAAATATAGGGTGTTCCATAAGAAAAAATATAACTTTGATACGCCGCCATTTATTGGGACACCCTGTATATTTCAAAATAATTTTAAAATGTAGATTTTATCAAATTACAAACTACTAATTTAAATTTTTTTTCAATTCTTTTACCATTTCGCTGTAATCTTCCGTCCCGTTAGTGGTGACTCACCCTGTATATTAAAGTATACAGTAAGCGCCATGCTAGTAGACACACAGGTACCTATGTAATTGCTATGCTTGTGGGCTAATGCAGCCCGTTCTAACATGTGTCTTGCATATCTGTCATGTTATGTGACCGTCATGTCATGTACGTCATGTATTTTATAGCTTTTATAACTTTACATCAAAACTACAAACTTCAAATACAACGGTTATATTCGCTCCGAGTGTTAACAAAGTGTCAAAGCAAAATCGACCGAGCTGCTCATAGTGGCGGTTTTTTTAAAGTTTGAAAGGACGCTTTGGGTATGTTTAAATGGGACATTTAAAAAAATGCCGTGTCACGCTAGTGATATTATGTAGGTATTAATATAAACAGAAAATAAAAACGCACTTAATCTTATATAAATTCTTCACTTTCCAATATTGATGATCACTTTGATTATCTATACATAACCTCACTATCACAGTTTATGTCAATAAGTCTTTATTAACGGAAAAGAAAATATTTTTGTTGCACTATGAAATACACTATAAATTAATAACCAATGAATTCTAACAATTGTTAACAAATACTAACAAACGACCTGATTATCCTCGGGAGATATTTCCGTCACTGGAGATTACAGCCCAATACCTCCAAGATGGAAGTATCATGCTTTCATTTAAACAACAGATTGGCTAATTTCCAATTAAAAATCCACTTTGAAGACAGACTCAATCATGCTAAATATCCAAAATATTTAGGTGTGACACTCGATAGAAGGCTAAGCTTTAAAGATCATCTTACAAAGACGACTGCAAAACTTAGAACACGAAACAATATTATACAAAAGTTATGCGGTACCACATGGGGTTCCTCAGCGACTACACGTAGGTCGTCAGCACTGAGACTCGTGTATCCCGTTGCAGAGTATTGTGCACCGGTACGGCTCAACAGCCCACACACCAAACGTGTTGATGCCCAACTAAACCAGGCTTTGCGTATTATATCAGGTACAATCAAGGCCAAGCCAACGTATTGGCTACCAGCACTAAGCCAGATAGCCCCCTCACACATCCGTCGAGAACATGCATTTGTCAGGGAGTATAGAAGAATTAACGCCGATCCTGTGCTCCGCTCTCACGTTGGTATTAACGACAGAGACATAAGTAGGCTTCGTTCAAGAAAAACCCCTCTGGATTCTGCAAGGATACTAATTGAAAGGAATTTTGAAATAACCGACCGTTGGCAACAAGATTGGGAGAAGAATGCTCCACCTGACATCCGAAATATGCCATGTATTACAAGCAAGCCAGAGGGTTTCAATCAACCAAGACGGATCTGGGCGACACTAAATAGAATTAGAACTAACTGTGGTAAGTGCTCTGACTCACTTTTTAGATGGGGAAAAATACCTTCTGCAAATTGCGATTGCGGTGCTGAAAGACAAACGGTTAAGCATTTGGTGAAGGAATGCCCCATCAGATCGTACAGTGGCAATTGTTCCGATTTTTTAACGGCGACCAATGAATCGATTCAGTATATTTATCAACTAAATTTTCGTTTATAAAAATTAATTATTGTTTTATAATGTATTGTGATTTATTTTTATACAAAAACTGTGATATAGCCATACGCTAAATAAATCTAACAATAATTGTATTGGGTTATTGTCACAACAAAATAAAATATTCATGTTTAACAAAATAATCCCATAAGACTTAGGGCCGGTTGTTCAAACGCTAATCAACAATGATCATTATCAAATATTTAATTACTGTCACCAAAACTGTCAATGTCAACTTTGTTTGGGTTGCTGAAAACATAATTAATTACAATTATGAGATTTATTATTAATTATGTTAATAATTATTGTTATATTAATTGATTATAGTCTCAGAATTGTAATTAATTATGTTTTTAAAGTTGACATTGACAGTAATTAATTATTTGATAATGATCATTGTTGATTAGCGTTCGAACAACCGGCCCTCAATGTTAAAACGTCCTTACAAAATCTGACAGCGTGTCACGTGACTGTAAATAAAGGGGAGACTCTCGGAGCGAATAAACAGTCAACACTCTATGTTTACATACATTTTCTGACGTTCTAGACGTCACTAGACATTTCTAGGTTATTCAATGACATCTCGAATATTCTTCAACTTAATACTTCTTCTTTCACTTCACGAGACTTCTACGTAGGATCAATCTGTTTACTTCTCGTCATAAAAGTAAACAGTGCAACAAGTGAAGGGTTCAGGACGTATTAGCTCAATGTGCCCGTGTTTCTACTAGTGTAGCGGTTACTCTATTGTCCTTTTCATGATCATTTTTCAGTGCGTAACAAATGATAGGAAAAAGGGTAAGTCCGTGATAATACACATTTATGTCATTTATTCTAACATGACATTTTAGTTAAATCTGACAGTTGTCACATTTTATTTTCAATTTGGAATAAAAACAAATCAAATGTGTTTCTTGCATTTATAAAATGATATTTTCTTTGATTTGTATAGTCTTATAAATTATACAGATTATATTTGTAATATTATTATCTAATTAAAAAAAAATTATTTTTTTATTATGGCGCCATCTATCGACAACTAGAATAACTAGAATAAATGTTATAAAAATGTCACCGACGAAATGTAATCACCGACGTGCCTTTTTTTCTGTCACGTACAATTTAATGCGTTAGAAAGAAATCGAAAAACTGTGACGCACTGAAAGATGATCATGAGAAATACTGTATATAGTAATAAGAGAAATGCGTTTATTCATGTTTTAATTTTTGTTCTAATCTGTTCTTCGTAACTTCGTATTACTATTGTTTTTTTTATAATTAATGGAGTGTTTAGTATTTCTATTTCTATTTTTAGGGCCAAATTGGACAACAACCAAGAATTGAATAAGTTCGCCCATGCTCTTGAACAAGTTTGCGTTGAAACCATCGAATCCGGCAGCATGACCAAAGATTTGGCCATCTGCATCAAGGGCATGAGCAAAGTAACCAGAGAAGATTATCTGGAGACCTTCGAATTCATCAACAAATTGGCAGAGAACCTTAAAAAGAAGCTTAACGCTTAAAACGTTTATTCCTATGCAATCCAACTTGAAAAGGCGTATATCTGGAAAATGGAAAAAGATTGTTTTGTGTATTTTGTACCAACGAAACTTATTTGATTTATTGTACGATAAAACTATAGATTTGTTGTGTACATATTTGTCGAAGTTTTTTTGTCTTAGTTTATATTAACTTCCAGTACATTTTACACTAATTTTACACCATGAAACCACTAATACAGTAATAATCCATTACAAAACCGCAACCATAAACTATATAATTTGCAGAAAATATAATTTTCTTCAAATACCATGTTATTATTTATTTAAAAATTTGTTGTTAATTAATATATTATATTATTTATGTGTTTTATTTAGTCTTTTTCCAGTTTTACATTGTAAACGAAATACATCTTTTTCGCTATTTTTATACTTTAGAAGTATTTTTAAAAAGTATTTTAAGCATTTTGATAAACACATATTGTGACGTTTTTAAAAAATCATTGTAAACGGGCGAGGCTGATTTTATTTTATTAAAAATTTAAAAAGAGTATTAAGTTATTTTTATTTGGAGAGTACATAAAAAACACCCTTAAACAAAGCCAACACCAAATAGTGTGGACGAGTTGAACAAACTCATTCTTCTTCAGGTTTCTTCTCCTATCGGAGGTTGGAAATCATCATCGCTATTTTAATTTTATTGGCCGCACTTCTGAATAATTCTAATGAGCTGCAACCGAACCACTCTCTCAAATTTCTTAGCCAGGATATTTTGCGTCGTCCTGGGTGTCTCTTCCCTTGCATAATTAACCTAAGTAATTCGTACTTCTCGCTCCTCATTATATGAGCCAGATATTGAATCTTTCTAATTTTAACAGTTTTTATGACTTCACATTCTTTCTTCATTCTTTGTAACACCTCTATATTAGTTACTTTTTCAGTCCACGATATTCTGTGGATTCTCCTGTAGTACCACATCTCAAAGGAGTTTAATTTTTTGATTTCAGACTGTTTTATTGTCCACGCTTCCATGCCGTATAGTAGTAGAAAAAACGTAACAACGTAGCATTCTTGTGCGGATCTCTAGATTAAGGTTACGGTTGCAAAGTAAGTTCTTCAATTTTATGAACGTGTTTCTTGCCATTTCTATTATAGATCTGATTTCTTTTGTTTTATCTCCATCTTCGGTTAGCCACGTTCCTAAATATTTATATGTTGTTACTCTTTCGATCGTTGTATTATTGATAATCAGGTTATCTACATTTTGTGTTTTTTTTTGAGAATATCATTGATTTCGTTTTCTTGAGATTCATTTGCAGTCCGTACCTTTCACATGCATTGTATACATGCTGTATTATGTACTGTAGATCTTCCATGTCACTTGCAAATATGACCGTATCGTCCGCATATCTAATATTATTAATGCTATTTCCGTTGACCAAAATACCTTCCAGAATATCCAATAAAGCTTCTTGAAATACCACTTCACTGTAGACGTTGAATAAGAGTGGTGAAAGTATGCACCCTTGTCGAACTCCTCTAAGTATACTTACTTCCTCTGTCAGTTCTCTTTCGACTCTTACTCTTGCTTTCTGATTTTGATACAGATTCGATATAATTTGTAGATCTCTACTATCTATGTTTTTGGTCTTAAGAATACTTAAAAGCTTTTCATGTTGAACTCTCTCAAAAGCTTTTTTAAAATCTATGAAGCAAGCATATATGTCCTGATTCATATCCAGACATCGTTGTGTCAGAACATTGACTCCGAATAATGCTTCTCTAGTTCCTAGACCCTTTCTAAAACCCATCTGTGAATCACTTATTTCTTGTTCTAATTTCACGTGGATTCTGTTATGTATGATTTTAACCCTGGAAGATCACACCTATTTTTTTTACATAAACCGCACACATGGGTGTCAGATACCCAATGATTTTTTGTGAAGAAATAAAAAAAAGTAAATATTTTATGATTTCCAGAGACTCTATAATCACTATTGAATACATACGAATAATTAAATCAATAATTTTATTTTCTCTCTATTAATTGTAGTAACACAAAAGAACAAAATGTTAAAAATAATTAAAAAACATTTTCTAAAAAACCGGAAACATAATTCAAAATATTTTAATTTAATTTAACAACAAAATGGTCTTTCTAACTAAAATATAACACCTTTTGATTATAGAACTCATATTCATTCTTAGCTAGGTATTTCAGTTTCATTCATTTTAGTAACTACATTCATAAAGAGTGTGGCTCTATGCTCCATGCATTATGCTTTATAGCAAGCCGAGCATGCACGCTTTGCTTTTCCATCTTTGCCTTTGCAAAAATAACACCTAGTTCTCTTTACTAAATTTGTGGGATGTTGTGTTGTTAGGTCATTGACTTGAACGCACACTTGATCGCAAACCTCACACATGGGTGATACATACCCTAGTCTGTATTCAATAAATTCTCGTGATTGGAAATATTGCTCAAATGAGACCGCAACTACATACCCGTCCTTAGCAGACTAGAGACTGAATTTACATAAAGCAGCATTACCATTGAAATGCAGCTGCGCAAGCTACATGCAGTTAAGTGTCGCGATGGGTATCTCACACCCAAGTGTGAGCTTCCAGGGTTAAGGAAGGTTTTCAATGTGTGGCTTCATTAATGTAATTGTCCGATAGTCATTGCAATCTTTAGCATTTGTGATTTTTGGAATCGTTACAAAAGTTGAGAGAAGCCATTCTTTGGGTATGTGTCCCGTCTTGTATATGGATTTAAAAAGGTCTACCAAGACATCAATATTATCTTCATCAATTATCTTCAATAGTTCAATTGGTATTTCATCGGGTCCTGGAGCTTTTCTACCTTTTGTGTGTTTTATGGCATAAATAACTTACTCTTTCATTATTTCTGGTACCGTGGTTTCTCCGTCAACTCTAATTGTTCTACTTTTTGGTCATAAAATAGGTGTTCAATGTATTCTTTCCATCTACGTAATTTGTCTTGCGTTTCAGTTATTGGCTCCCTGCGTCTCCCCTCTACTTACAGTCACGTGAGTGACACCCTGTCAGATTTTGTCAGGACGTTTTAACATTGCGAGTCTTATGGGATTATTTTGTTAAACTTGAATATTTTATTTTGTAGTGATAATAACCGAATATAATTGTTAGAATTCATTAGTTATTAATGTATACTGTAATATAGTGCAACAACAATATTTTCTTTTTCGTTAATAAAGATTTATTGACATAAACTGCGATAGTGAGATTATGTATACAAAATCAAACTGATAATCAATATTGGAAATAGAAGAATTTATATCAGATTAAGTGCGTTTTTATTTTCTGTTTATATTAATACATAATTACAATAGCGGGACACGGCATTTTTTCTAAATGTCTCATTTAAACATACACAAAGCGTCCTGATAAAATTTCAAAAAACCGCCACCATGGGCAGGTCGGTCGATTTTGCTTTGACACTTTGTTAACGCTCAGAGCGAATAGTGGTGCCATCTGCATTTATTAATATCCCGATTGGTTTGTTACGATTTCCTGAAATAATTTCTCATACAACACACTTAAACTTGCAGAAGCACGATTTTGTCCAAAGACTAAACGATTTAAAGAGACTACTTTAGAAACACAACTAAAAATAACAGAAAGAAGGTAGTTACAAAGTGATTGAGATTAACCCTCAACGTATATATAGCCCAGTAAATGAACGGGAAATACGGCGATACCGTGGAATTTTCAGGAGCAGCACCGAATTGCATGAAAATTTGGATTTATGTTTTACTTACTTACCGTCAACTTCAAAGTTAAATTTGTGCCGTTCCGCTTTTTATTTTTTAAGGGTGACAACTACCCCTATTAGAAAAAATCGTATAATTGTAAATTAAAGCGTGTAATTGATCCAAATCATCTTTTAATGAAATGAATGAATGTCAATTAACATGAAATAACATAGTTTAAGATTCTATCACAGTTTAACACTTAAATCTCTCACCCTAGAATAGTTATAATTCAAACAAACAATGTCATTGAATACCTTGTCATTACTGATTTGCACGGAAATTTGGATTTAGGTTATACTTACCCTCCATTTCAAATTTGGACTAATGCCGTTGGTTGATTTTAATTTTTTAGGGGTGAAATCTACCCCTATTGTAATTGAATATTTTTACAGCCACTTATCACCTATTATCAAAAAATAGTTGAGCGGCCGTGGGTAACGGTATAAACACTGGCCTCATACGCCAGTAGACGTGGGTTCGATCCCTGCCAAAGACAAACCATTTTCATTTCCAATAATGACACGAGCCGTCTCACCGTGCCTCGGAGAGTACGTTAAGCCGTCGGTCCCCCTGGGCTAGTGTACATCGACACTAGTTACTTGAAACAGGGTTAAAGATGTAATTGGCGCTGGAACTATCCGAAAGGATCTCCCCGGCAAAAATGCCATACGATATTATATTATTATTATTATCAAAAAATAGTATTAAAAAAATGTAGCTTATATAAAATTTAAAGCACTCATGGGAGTGCCGACAGAAGTGAAAACTTCTTAATTAAATAGATATAATAGAGCATAACAAATGGCGTCCCAACTGATGGTGCATTAGAGTATTTCTGGTTGCAACTTTGAAAGGAAAGGACAGAGGAAAGCAGGTGTTGGAAAATCTATTTATTGAGTGGTCAAATTGATATATTTGAATTTCCACATATACATTTCCTTTAGGTACAATTTCTAATATATTATTTTATTTATTTGATATTTGCATTTGATGATTTTTTGAAATATTCATATTACATTGGGTAAAAGAAAATTTTCGTGTCTGCAACAGATAGGGTATTTTAAAGTTTCCTATTTGGCGGGGATAATATTCCTTGAAAAGAAATGCCAGAGACAAGAAACAAAAGCAAAGAAAACAAAAAACAAGAAAAAAATTCAGAAAAAGAAGAACATTTGGAACAAGGAGAACATTCAGATCACGAAGACATTTTAGACACAACAATCATGGAAACAGGAAAAATGGAATTGTCAGACTTAGAAAAATTATTACAACTTATGCAAATACAATCACAAAAAATGGATAAAATGCATAAAAATCAGGAAGAAACACAACAAAAAATGTATGAAGCAAAAAGGACAATGGATAAAATGGATAAAAATCAGGAAGAAGCAAAACGAGTCATGGAAGAAACACAACAGAAAATGGATAAAAATCAAGAAGAAGCAAAACGAGTCATGGCAGAAACCCAACAAAAAATGGATGAAAATCAACAAGAAACAAAACAAGCAATAGAGGAAAATAACAGAAACATAGAGAGTATCAAGAAGGAAATGGTGAAAAAAATTGAAGAGATTGTAGAAAAGAACGAGAAACAGGAGATAGAGATTAAAGAAATCAAAATAAAAATGAAGGAGATAAAGAATGGCCAGAAAAAGGAACTAGAAAATTTGGAAAACAAGTTGGAAAACGCTATTCAAGCAGACATAGAAGAAGTGGAAAAAATGATTAAAGAAAACGAAAGAAAAATTGCGGAAATCAATACTCAACAAAATTTCGGAGAAAGAAGAGAAATGGTTATACATAGCACATATGACGTGAAAATACGGTTTGGCGGGGATGTAAGAAGATTACACCCAGTGCCTTTCATAAATAGCCTGAAAAAGAAAGTATAACACATTGGAAATTTTGAAACAGCTAAAGAAATGATCAGAAACCATCTTAAGTATGAGGCATGTCTGTGGTTTGACAGCAAAGAAGAAGAAATTGACAGTTGGCAACAGTTTGAACAAAAATTTTTAAACTATTTCTGGGGAAAAGTCCAGCAAATGGAAATCAACAAAGAATTATAAAAATATAATGATCGGATGGGTATCTCAGAAAAAACATACGCATTACAAATATACAATAATGCAAAACATTTGAAGGGGTGGGTGCAATAACCAGACAGCTCCACTTTTTATGAAAATGAGATTTTTAGTGACTTACTCTTAAAAAAATTAGCCGATCGTTCCCTGCAACAATCGGGTATCTCTTAATAACGGCACATAAATGGCAACGATATTTGGAGCTACCTTGCTTTCGGTTTGTAGCAAGAACCGGGCAGTTCCTGGAGCTGCCTGGTTCTTGCACTTGGCAAAATAATATAATAGAAAAGATATAAAAATATGCATGGAATATAAAAAATAAGTTTGATATCTTCATGTATTTGTTTAGTTTCTTTTGAATTTTATGTAATAATACAAGAATTTTAATATTTTTTTAATCTTTCTATAAAGATTTAAGAGAAAAAACTGCTTTGGCTAAGGAAGATCCCAGAGTTGAAGTCATGTCATTTGATTTTGAACAAAACATGCCCTTGCCACATGTTCCTTCTGGTGACGTGTTCTACAAGCGCCAGTTGTGGTTTTATCCATTTTGCATCCATAAGGGCAGCGTTTCGAAGAGTTACTTTTATGTTTTCGATGAAATAACGGGTCGGAAATCTCCAAATGAAGTGATAAGTTGCTTACACGATTTTATTAATAACTACATTGATCCGCAGGTAACAACCCTTTACGTTTTTAGTGACAACTGTGCTGCGCAGAACAAGAACTCCGTGCTTGTTCACTTTTGGCAATCTCTTCTATTGCATGGAAGATTCAAGAAAATAAGACATCGTTATCCCGAACCTGGGCATAGTTTTTTGCCCTGTGACAGGTCGTTTGCTCTGGTGGAAAAAGAAAAAAGAAAGAAAGAAAGAGTTTATCTGCCAGAGGAATGGAGTCGCATGATAGCAAATACCAGTAAGAAGTTTATTGTGAAAACTGTTAAACAAGATATGATTCTAAACTATAAAGAAGTTCTGGAGCCATTTTTTTAGAAAAGCAATATTAAAAATAGTTCTGGTGCAAAATTTACCATATCGAAATATAAAGTTATCGAATTTAGTGATACACATAGAGAGACTGTTATGTGCTCAGAGTCAGCGAATGGTTTCGTGACTGAGGATTTCGTTCTTCTAAAGAAATCTTGTGTACCGATTTTTCCACAAGTACACAATACGGTTTATAATGCCCCGTTGCCTTTGAAAAGGGATAAGCTATTAAATGTCATGGAATTGGCCAGACAGTATGTTGGCGAGGCTGAAATGTGCTACTACCAACAACTTGTTTCTGTAGAGCCAGAAGAATGCCAAACTTCCGAAACTGAAGATGAACACTAGTAACCTAAGAAGAATATTACCTGTTTTTATGTTTTCATATTCCACTGATTAGTTTGTATTTTGATAATAATGTAATAAGGACATTTTATTTAGTTTCTTTACTTTTTGTATCCAAATAACATATAAATAAACCTAAAACTATTTTTTTTTGTATATTTTTGGCAAAGCAGCTCCAATTTTTTTTTCATTTTATTAAAGTATGATATTAACAATATTTACAAAAACTACGTAAAAACTTTCTCTTTACATGCTTTCACCGCAGGAAAAAATAATCAAAAATAAACTAATTTTGAATTTTTAGGTTTTTTTCGATTTCCCACAAGTTTTAAAATATGGAGCTACCTGGTTATTGCACCCACCCCTTCATTTACAATACAATTATTCGTTAGAACAATTAGTCGAACTGATTGCAAGACATTTCGAAGAAACGCTAGAAGATCATATCACGTTGCAAAATTACAAAGACATAGATAGTTTGTGCCAATTCCTACAAATAAGAGAATCACGTCTAAGAGAAAGAAAATCAAGAAGATCCCAAGAAGATTACAGACCCCGAGAAACACAGGACTACAGGGATAGAAGACAAAACAATAGGAGGGACTATACAAGACGAGATTTTAATCCCAGGAGGGAAAACGAAAATAGAGACAACGGAAGAGGAAATTATGAACAAAGAAATCGGCAATGGAATGAGGACAAAAATCGAGATAACCAAAATAGAAACACCACACGCACAAATCAAGAAAACAGAAATAATGGTAGACAAAATGAATAGGAATATCGAGAAAACCGAAACAGATCCGACAGACCAAGAGAAAATAGAAGAGAGGTAAATAATACCCAGACAGAAGAATATGACGAAGAGAGACACTACGACGAAAATATAAACAACGAGGAGCAAACGGCGTCTTTTCACGAAGGCGCTCACTAGAAACAAAGAACCAAACAGGAATTTTTTGTCACCCGAAGGATTTTATAAAACTGGCAGGAAACAATGAAAAAAGAAATGGAATAAATTTAAAATTTGTGAATGGTTTTATCAACGAGAAACGAATTAAAATTTTGATAGATACTGGCTCGGAAATAACACTGGTCAACAGAAAATTAATAGAAGAAGTTAATTTAACAAATTTATATTTTAATTTACAATCTGCTTCATCGAAGCTATAAGCAAATAGTTTGAATGTTAAATACATGAGGGAGAAGCTGCCCTGTGGCAACCCTCCTATTATAATTTTTACATTTGATCACAATATGTATATTTAATTTATTAAATCTGTTGGCCATAGTTTCTTCTATCGTCTTGCGAATTCGGGAGGAGTGTTCAGCAGTCTTGCTTCATCATTTGGATGACTTCTCAGTCCATCAAGGTAGCTCTTTGTGATCCTTGGAATTTCTTCCTCTACCAAGGGTGTAGCCGAGTCCTCGTGTAGGGTTTTATTGCTTACATACCAGGGTGCGTTGAATATCATCCTCAATATTTTTTATTGGACTCTTTGTATTATCTTGATATTTGATGGCTTTGAGCAACCCCAGAGTTGAACACCATAGGTCCAAATTGGTTTTATCATAGTTTTATACAGGAGCAGTTTATTTTCAATATTGAGTTTTGATTTTCGACCAATAAGCCAGCTCATTTGTCGTATTTTGATGTTGATCTGGGTTTTCTTGGCTTGAATGTGCGGCTTCCATGTTAATCTTTTGTCAAGGGTTAGTCCCAAATATTTGACTTGCGTGCTGACTGGTAATTGTGTATCATTTAGTGTTATTGTTGGACATACATCCCTTCGGTTTGTAAATGTAACTTGGGTTGACTTCGTTTCATTTACTTTCACCCAGTGGCGGCTCGTGATTTTTACAATAGGGGAGGCTACCTTACTGTAAAATATCTAGACAAATTTGCACTAGCAAAAAATGCGCCAAAAAATGTAATAAGGCCCCATTTTTTGACCATTTTTTATTTATATTTCATAATATCATCATAATTTCATAATATCATATCATTTTAAAAACAATTAGTCTAATTGTAAAATTTTAATACCAAAGTTTGTGTCGTTTATTTGTTAACAATTTCATCTTTGTACGTAGATATGCATATCAAAATAAATACAGATTTGAAGTTTTGCAGTCCATACAGGTTGAAGGTTCACATTTTTTAAGATTACTGAATGTTTTAATTCTAAACGCGGCTTACTGCGAATCCAAAAACATGATAAATTACCGATATTTTGCTTTGCCTTACAAATATCGGAAAAATTTATTTGAACAAGTTGTTCCAAATATTATTCTAACCCCAAATACCAAATTTTATAACAAAATTCGCACTTTTAGTTTTTTCATTATTTTTAGTCAGGACTCTAAAATTTGGTGTCCCGAGATGAACGCAACGGCAACGGAGCCGAGAAGCTAGTTAGCCTCCGTTGGTAAATCTCCGCACAGCGTGTGATGGCACCGTAGATGCCACTGTTAGGAAACCGGGTCTCCTTAAATGCCTGATGCGCTGCGCGGAGCATTAGCAACGGTGGCTGGCCGGCTTCCCTGCTCCGTTCATGCATCTCGGGATAACCTAGGGTCCTGCCTACAATAATAATAAAAAAACTGAGACGCAATCATGCGTTCTAATGCTAATGCTCCGTGCGTATGGATATTTAGTGATAATATGGAATTTACACGTTGTATAATAGTGAGAGTGCTTGTTGCTTTTCGCGATTCAAGATAAATAAAACAGTGTAGCGTGTGTAAAAAATTTATGGGGAGGCTAAGCCTCCCTTGCCTCCTCTGACGAGCCGCCACTGTTCACCTTCCATTTGTTGAGCCATGTTCCCAATTGGTCAAGATGGTTTTGCAGTTGTGCAGACGCGATAATAGGGTCCTCATTGACAGCGATTATGGTGGTGTCATCAGCGAATGTTGAGATTTGGGTTGTTTCAGTGGTTGGGATATCTGCGGTAAATAATAGATAAAAGAGAGGGCCCAGGACACTACCCTGTGGTACGCCTGATTTAATGGGAAAATATGTGGAAGTTGCTGTGTTATATTTTACTTGGAAGTAACGATCTTCAATGTAGGATTTCATGATTAGGTAGTAGGGGGTTGGAAGAATACATTTGAGTTTGTATAAAAGTCCAGTATGCCATATTCTATCAAATGCCTTTTCTACATCTAAGAATGCCGCTGTGCAATATTTTTTTTCCTCAATAGCAGTAAGGATTTTTGTTATAATTCTATGAGTCTGTTGTGTTGTGGAGTGTCTCTCTCTAAAACCAAACTGGTGTGTGGGTATTTCATCTACATTTAGGTTAATGTCATTCTTCAGTCTACCAATATAATTTCTTAAATTATGAAAATAAGTGGTTGATGAAGAAACACTAGGCGGGAGCCCTAACGACGACAACTACTGAGAGATCAGCTCTCTAACTTCGAACTGATATCGGTGAATCGAAAATCTATTGCCTATCGTTTTAGTTTTTTGAACAAAGAAACCAGGTAGTGGGGGCGATTTTCAGACGTCCAGAAAACGTCCGTATTTCGTCCAGTACGGACGTCCAAAGGACGTTCATATTTATTCCACCCGAAGGACGTCCAACATCGGACGTCCGAAGGACGTACATATTTAGTCCACCGAAGGAAGTCCAACGTCGGACGTCCGAAGGACATCCATTTATAGTCCATAGACAGGACTAAAACTGGACCTATTTTGGGCACGTATCTTCAACTTCAAAAAGATGCTCTCAAGATTCATCTGTAGTACGGATACATTGATAAAAATTAAATTTTTGCTTATTGGAATTACATAACTAGCAAACTTATGTTATCTTTGTAACTAGAATAATAAAACATTGTAACAAATAATTTACAAATAAGATTTTCACACTTTACAAAAAAACAAAAACATGTTTTGGATATTAAACTGTATATACAATTTTGAATTAAATATGATTATCTTTTCGATTTAAACCATTTTATTAACATAATTAAGTTAATATTTTATTGAATTATTTTGCTATTTGATCCCGTAATTCATAATATGTCCAATATGGATGATCAGAAAACTTCCGTATTTCGTCCAGTACGGACGTCCAAAGGACGTTCATATTTATTCCACCCGAAGGACGTCCGAAGGACGTTCATATTTAGTCCACCGAAGGACGTTCAACGTCGGACGTCCGTTTTTAGTCCATGGACGTTAGGACCAAAAATGGACCTATTTTGGACGTCCATAGGACGTCGTGTGCTATTAGGGATGCTTGAATTTTACTACGGATGTTGTCGTTCACTGTCCACGTTTCACTACCGTAGAGTCCACTATGCAATGCATAGATACAAATGTACTGCTCGAGTTTGAAAATAAATAATAAAATATCTAACAATAGCACGGACAAAATACGTAAGCGTGAGCCACGTTCGTTATTCACTAGTAATGCCCAACCCGCCTTAAAAGATGAAAGTTGGTGAACTCTTCCGTTCCGTTACATTTCTCTTACGTTCCGTCAGGCGCTTGCGTTCATTTATAAACACGACTACACAAAATTCGGTGTTGATCTTTTCCAGTGCGTCTCCGTTGCGTCTACGTCTACGCTACGTCGAACTATAAATCCAACTTAACAACAAAAGAATCGCCGTCCGTGTCGGTTCTTGTGGTAGATATGTATTCTTTGACCCTATATTTTATTTTATGTTCGAAATCTTCTTAACTTCCATATCACAAAATTATAAAGGTTTATTATACAGAGTATTTACAAAGTTATAACCAATTTTCTACGAAAATCGTAACAAGTTCTACTCCCTGTATAAATAAAAATAAACACCACAGCAAAAATAAACACCAACTGGTATTGGCTCCGTGTGTCTCCCCTCTACTTACAGTCACATGACACGCTGTCAGATTTTGTAAGGACGTTTTAACATTGAGTCTTATGGGATTATTTTGTTAAACTTGAATATTTTATTTTGTAGTGATAATAACCGAATACAATTGTTAGAATTCATTAGTTATTAATTTATACTGTAATTTATAGTGCAACAAAAATATTTTCTTTTTCGTTAATAAAGATTTATTGACATAAACTGCGATAGTGAGGTTATGTATACAAAATCAAACTGATAATCAATATTGGAAAGTGAAGAATTTATATCAGATTAAGTGCGTTTTTATTTTCTGTTTATATTAATACATAGTATCACTAGCGTGACACGGCATTTTATTTAAATATCTCATTTAAACATACACAAAGCGTCCTTATAAAATTTCAAAAAACCGCCACCATGAGCAGGTCGGTCGATTATGCTTTGACACTTTGTTAACGCTCGGAGCGAATTGTCCTTTTCATGAGCATTTTTCAGTGCATAACAAATGATAGGAAAAAGGGTAAGTGCCAAGGTTCATAAATAGACAGGTTGCATGGTAACTTTCCACCAATCAGCGTCGAGAATCTAATGCCGGGAGTGACGTCACCCAGAATGCTGCATTAAAATTCATTCACTTCACTCATTGAAATGAACTCGGAAAGTAGGAATGTTTTTAATGATGAAAATATATATGTATTTAAAAAAAATACGTTTGGATTTTTAATGACTATTTATTTAATATATTCTTTAAAAAATGTGGTAGATACCTGTAGAGTTAGTAGAGTTACAAAAATCATTAATTGCAATTAAATATATGCAGTAGAATAGCATTACTACTTAATTAAAGCAGAAGTAGATTCTTTCTTGTGTATATATGGGACTAAATCATTCAAATATCCTAGGTATATTAATAATGGGTTGAATACAATTTACTTTTTTAAATGATTTTGAGTAGGTATATAATCATTTTGAATTGGGGATAATGCATGTAGTACATTATTATAAATTCCTTCTAACATGTAACCATGATGAAAAAGAGATTCAACTAAAGATTTATGTACCTATCAAAATTAGTAGTTTTTCCCTTAAGTTTAACATAAGAGCATCTGATTACGTTAGGTACTGGATTATAATATCTAAAACATTATGATTCCATTCAATAGGTACCTGCTGTGAAGTTTTAAATTAACAGTAAATTATAAAAAAAATACAATTTCAGTGCAATAAAGGGAATTTTTCCCATTTTATATATTCATTTACTTTATAATTGTTTATTCAAACGATCTTCAGATGGCTGCAATATTAGTTATAATTTTATATGAAACAATTAGGTACATATAATAGATCTATTATTTATAGACTTAATTAGATATATTGTTCAATAAGTCTAAGCAGATTGTAACGTACACAAATGATGTAAACTTGATATGAAGAACCGCAAAAGATATTACAGAACTGTATGTGGAGCTTAAAGAAAATGCGAAAGAAATAGGGCTAGGCGTCAACGTATATAAAGGCCGCGTTTCACCATCAAATAATTTGATCAAACAGTTTGAGCAAACTCCGGAAGTACGTCAAAGTGACGTCACAATTGCAGTTTTTTTGAAATTCTAAAAATCTGTGCTCTCACTATCAGTCTAGTTTGATAAAAAATTTTGTATTGAGTTGTCTAACTTGTTTGTACTTTATTTAAAATTAAAATTTTTCATTATTATCCACAATGAACACTCAGGATGTGACGTCACTAACTGTCACTTTTTTAGTTTGCTCAAACCAGTTTGATCAATAATTATTTGATGGTGGGACGTTCTTGTAAAAGAGTTTTGGGTTTAAGTTATTATACTAAAAACACTTAATGATATCTATAGATACATTATATCTCAAGATATAAACACAAATTAAAACACTAACGATATTTAATAACAAAATATAGCCTCCAAACCACGTATCCTATTATGTTTACAAACAATTCGTAAAATTGATCGTCTGGGTGACGTCACGATGACAATATTTCATTTGTCAATGTCAAAGTTACCATACAACCTTTGGGTAAGTCCGTGATAATCTTAGAATATAAAATAAACCTTCTTTTATATTCTAAGGTGATAATAAACATTTATGACATTTATTCTAACATGACATTTTAGTTCAATCAACAGTTGTCACATTTTATTTTCAATTTGGAATAAAAACAAATCAAATGTGTTTCTTGCATTTATAAAATGGTATTTTCTTTGATTTGTATAGTTTTATAAATTATACAGATTATATTTGTAATATTATTATCTAATTAAAAAAAAATATTTTTTTATTATGGCGCCATCTATCGACAACTAGAATAACTAGAATAAATGTTGTAAATGTCTGTAATCACGGACGTGCCTTTTTTTCTGTCAAATACAATTTAATGCGATAGAAAGAAATCGAAAAACTGTGACGCACTGAAACACAAACCATACATGAGTATGTATGGTTTGTGCACTGAAAGATGATCATGAGAAAAAGAATATAATTAATTTACGTATAAATTTTTTAACAGTATTTTGTATAATAATATATCATGTTATCTAATATTTATTTTGATAACCTGAATATATACTTTTATATACGTTTTATTACAATTAAGTTTGAAACATCTGAATAATTTTGCTTCTCTTCCCCTTCCATTAATAAAAATATTTTCTATCAAACAAACAACAAATACCAAACATATCAAAATAGTAGTCCTGTCGCCAGGGGGGATACAACGGCCTCCTTAATTCAGATGGACTTACCCAAGTTTTTTTTATATATTTTGACCCGTAGAATACGAATTTTTTGGGTAACAGTTGATCCGGATGTCGATAAGATTGTTATAGACAAAGAACTTGAGGAATTACATAACAGCGATTTCTCGCAAAACAAAACATCTTTTTGTATTTTTTGGGTCATTTTAAGCAAAAAATATTCATACAAGTTTTTTCGTAGAATGCATAGTTTTCGAGATAACCGCGGTTGACCTTTCAAAAAATCGAAAAATTGCAATTTTTGAACCCGAATAACTTTTGATAAAAAAATAAAGTAGCAATTCTGCTTACCACATTTGAAAGTTTAAGTCAAATTATATCGGTTTTGATTATTTGCATTGCTAAAAATTAATTTTTTTATTGTTAAACTAATCTATAAACACATAGTGTTTCCCGTGCCTAATACATGCGTTTTAACGTATGCTACGTAGAAATTGCCTCGCTTGCACTCGTAGCTACTCTACCTACTCGTTCGATTTTAAATGAGAAATCATTGAAAACATCACTCACATACTAGGTGTTTATAGCTTTGTTTAACAATAAAATAATAAATTTCTAGCAATGCAAATAATCAAAACCGACATAATTTGACTTAAACTTTCAAATGCGGTAAGCAGAATTGCTACTTTATTTTTTAATCAAAAGTTATTCGGGTTCAAAAATTACAATTTTTCGATTTTTTGGAAGTTCAACCGCGGTTATCTCGAAAACTATGCATTCTACGAAAAAACTTGTAAAATATTTTTGAAAAATATTTTTTGCTTAAAATGACCCAAAAAATACAAAAAGATGTTTTGTTTTGCGAGAAATCGCTGTTATGTAATTCCTCAAGTTCTTTGTCTATAACAATCTTATCGACATCCGGATCAACTGTTACCCAAAAAATTCGTATTCTGCCGGTCAAAATATATAAAAAAAAACTTGGGTAAGTCCATCTGAATTAAGGAGGCCGTTGTACCCCCCCTGGCGACAGGACTATAGCGTGTACCAAAATATAAAGTCACTGCGCACGCTAAATAATGACGTCACTGGCTTGATGAAGTTTAATTCTCGTGTACCTAACTTTTTTATTTGTGTACACGTTAGCGTGTACCTAGACACAGCGTTAAATACACAAGAAATACATAGATCCGACCGGTTAGCCCTGGTAGCTAAGGCCTATAAATGAATGAAAGAAGAAAAAGCAGTACGCATATCATCCGTTTTTGACAGTGACAGTGTACACTTCTGTCATGTACTGTGGTACACCCCGGCATATTTATATATTTATTTACATATCTTGAGAATTACAATCTTATAATCTTGAGAATTAATAAATATTTAAATAGAGTTAAGATATACTTAAATAAAGGTGCCAAGTGGCAGAAAAATACTTGATGCTATAAGTTGATATAAAATAGAACGTGTTAATTAAACCTAAAAAATGAAATACTTAATTCTTTTAGCAGTGATTGTAATTAATGCTTGCTTAGTAAGCAGTAGTAACATTGTTTCAGCTAGGCTTGAAGTAAGAAAACTATTTAATTTATGATATATTCTTAAAATTTATCTGTGTGTTGTGTTATGTGCAATTTTAATACATATGTTATAAGAAATAATAAGGTTGAGGATTACAGTCTCCAACTCGCTTATTGGAATAGCCTTCCTGACAAGCAAAAGTATTCTATAACCGGGATATTCTAATAACCGATCGTTAGTGGCTAGTAAAAACGTTTAGGGGCCTCAAATTTCTATCCCTTAAACCAGGACATTCGTATAAGCGGTATTGTACAGTCCCTGGCCATATTGTTATGACCACCTATGAATTTTTTTAAAAATCAACTATTCCACTAGGTACGTTTTGTTTAAAATATTATTTTTAAATTTAATTTTGTTATGTAATGTTAATGTTATACATTAACTATATTAATATTTAATAATAAACACCATTAAAACATTTGAAAATATTACATGTTTATATACTTTTTAATAATTTGTTGAACTTCTGACCTTAATCAGATGGAAAATATTTGGGAGCTTTTAAAACGAGAAATTTCCGATGAAAAGGTCAGTAACGAAATTGTTTTGATTAAAGGACTAACATATAATTGAAACCACAAGGACAAATTGAAGCAAAAAAAATTTAACTGCATTCAAAGTAATGCCAATACGGATACAAGCTGTAATCAAAGTTAAAGGTGGCTCAACAAAATATTGAAAAAATAAAAATATGTGATATTTTTAAATGTTTTATTGGTGTTTGAAATATCACATATTTGTATTTTTTAATATTTTGCTGAAACCCCTCTAACTTTGATTACCGCTAGTACCCATCTTGGCATACTTTATATCCAGTTAAATTTTTTTTTTGCTTAAATTTGTCATTGTGGTTTCAACGATATATTAGTTCTTTAATCAAAACAATTTCGTTACTGACCTTTTCATCGGAAATATCTCATTTTAAAAGCTCCCAAATATTTTCCATCTGATTAACCCCTCAAGCGGGCTGGAGGACTTTAGTCGTCCGCTCTAGATGCATAGCAGAGTGGGCTGACCGACAATTTCCGTTTTCGGTTTATGGCGCCTATATTACTTAACTTATAAAGTTATGGTTTTCACTAATAGATAGCGTTGACTGCCCTGAACCTAAAACTATTTTTAAATTTATTTTATTTAAATCGGTTCCAGAGATACGGAGCAGTTTCCTGTAAGGCAAACGAACACAGCGAATCTGCAATAGGGTACACGCTAAGAGAAAAATTTCTGCTATGTGAAATAAGGATTATATCTTGATCTAGGAATATAATTTACTTTGAAATTTAAAGATGACACTGTGTGTACTAAATGCTGGTTTTATAAATGTTGGGTTCGTTTTTGAAATGTAAGCTTGTCTTCAAGTGGATATCAAATTTATTGCTTTTCGGAATAGAGATCCTTTGTATATTTTATTTTTAGCTAAATATTTAGTTTCATTTTATGGTTACTGAAATAAACACGTGTGTCTTGTTGTTTTTAAAAAGTGATATTATTTTTCTAGTAGGTACTCCGCAAATTCAATTATTGTAGTGATTTCGTTTTATTTATGTAATTATACATACAACCTTTTTACGAGTGTTCCTACTCCGCAAATTCAATTATTATAGTGATTTAGTTTTATTTATGTAATTATAAAAACTTTTTGCGAGTGTTCTGTTTCTGACAAATTAGACTTTATAATCATAAAAATGAAGCGAGCATTTCGTTTTGATGATGAGAAGGACATCCAACTTTTACAGCAAATGGTTGAAGCTAGCGATGAAGAAAGAGACGTGGATTATATGTCTTCTGACTCAGAGGATGGTGAGGAATTTGAAGACCCTCCACATTCAGTCCCTAGCACTAGTAGAAAAGGGTTGATTGAAGAGCTACATCGATGTAGAACGGCTATAGTTACTAGCTCAGAAGATGAATCATCTGAAGATGAGCAAGACTTGATTCCCCCTATCAATCAAAATGATACATGGACTGAGACTGGAAATAAAAGGGAAAGGTTTGTATTTAATGAAAATGTGGGGGTACACCATGATCTGATGTCAGCCGCAGAACCAATAGAATTTTATGAATATTTTATTGATGATGAATTTGCAGAAATGATTGCAATGGAGACTAATAGGTATGCAGAAAATAAAACTCGAGAAAAAACTGACCAAGGACAAATGAAAAGAAGGGCTAGAGACAGAGACTGGATTCCTACTAGCGCTTCTGAAATAAAATTGTTGTTAGGAATTTTATTTCTTCAGGGTATTATCCAAAAGCCCAAAAGCAGTATGTTTTTTTTCAAGAAAGAAATTTATAGAAACACCTATATTTTATCAAATGATGACAGAGAAACGATTTTTTTTGCTACTTAAATTCCTCCATTTTAGCTACAACGAAACATTTGATCCTACAATAAATATTCACCCTAGACTCTATAAAATAAAGCCAGTAATGGATTATTTGGTCAACAAATTTACAACAGCTTGTGATCTTGAACAGGACGTCTCTATAGATGAAAGCCTACTTCTGTGGAAGGGTTGATTAAGCTGGAAAATATATATCCCCAAGAAAAGAGCTAGGTTTGGTATGGAGTCATACAGGCTTTGCGAGGCAAGTTCGGGGTATGTTTACAAAATTGTTATGTATACAGGAAATGATACTGACTTGCTCCCAGAAATCCACGGATGTGATATATCACGTTTGACGAAACCTACAAAAATTGTGTTATCTTTAGCCAATGATATACTAGGAAAAGGTCACAGGATCGTTACAGACAATTATTATTCCTCACCCGAATTATTCGACATTTTGTGTGATTTCAACACCGATGCCCTAGGAACTGTATGCATAAATAGAAAAAAATCTTCCAACGCAAGTGACAAAACATACTTTACTTAATCAGTAGACCCATTTGTACCTTTCGGTGTTGGGCCGTTTATAATACAATTCATTAAATTACAATATTTTACAATCTTCTGAATTGTCCTAGCTCTTAACGAACTTTCTCCATTCCTTCCTATTGAATGCCATATGTGTTGCTTCCTGCCAAGTCTTACCCTTACTCTGCAGTATCTGCGAAATGTCACTGTTCCATTCTTTAATGGGTCTTCCTCTTCTATTCTTCCCTATTGGTTTGGCGTCCCACACTCTTTTTACTTGTCTATTATTGTCCATCCGGGTTAGATGTCAGAACCATGCCAATTTTTTCTCCTTGATTGAGTCGAGTATCGGTTTGATTTTGAGTCTTTCTCTTATTTCTTCATTTCTGATTCTATCAGTTCTTTTTACTCCGATCGTTCTTCTGAGGTATTTGTCTCTGCTGCCTGAATTCTGCTCTGATGTCTTTTATTTAATATCCAATTTTCTGCTCCATATGTCACCGTAGGTCTATATATTGTTTTGTATATTGTCATCTTGGTCTTTGTTGATATTTCTTTATTATTAAGGAATCCTCTATTTAGTGCTTGGAATAGCTTTCCTGTGTTTTCCATTCTGTTGTTAAGATCGTCCTCGATGTCTCCTTTGTTGTTGATTACTGTTCCTAAGTATTTGTATGAATTTGTCTGTATTATTTTTTGTTGGTCTATCATTACTTCTATTTGATCTTCCGTCCCTTGTTTCCTTGATATTTTCATTATCTGAGTCTTGTCTTTGTTTACGTTTAAGTTGTATTTGCTTGCTTCTAGGTTCCATTTCTCTAAGTTGTATTTCAGTTTTTCTGCTGTTTCCGCAATTAATACTATGTTGTCTGCAAATATACACTACACACTGTTTATCATTTGCATTCTGTTCCAACCGATGCAGTATTTCTTGAAAGTTTTCTTACATTCTTTCACTATCTCATCGATTACATTTATGAATAGCACTGGGCTGAGACTTCCCCCTTGTCTAATTCCTTGAGTTGTTTCAAATGGTTCTGACTGTATATTTAACATTCTTACTGTATTTGTTGTTTCATGTATATACTCTTTGTTGCTTCTATCAGTTCTTCACTTACTTCCTTCTTCTTTAGGCTTTCCCATATATATCTTTTCTTTTGACTGAGTCAAATGCTTTTTCCATGTCTATAAAGCTCTGATACATTTCTCTATTTTTCTTTAATGCTTTTTCTATTACTTGTTGCATGGTGAATATATGGTCTTGTGTGTTGTGTCCTTTCCTGAATCCACTTTGTACGTCCTCTAATTTATGTTCTATTTCTTTTCTGATTTTCCTTTCTATTATGGTTTCGTATACTTTTGCTGCTACACATAGTAGTGATATACCTCTACAGTTCTTACAGTCTCTTGTGTTTTCTTTCTTGTATATAGGTATAATTACTGCATTTGTCCATTCTCTGGGTATTACTTTTCTCTTCCATATTAGGTTATATATGTATAACAATTTTTCTTTTGCTTCTACTCCTATATATTTCATAATTTCTGGTGCTACTTCATCGCTTCCTGGTGCTTTTCCAATCTTTATCTTTCTTATTGCTTCTTCTAGTTCTTCTTTTTCTATAGTTTCTGGATTTTTCGTGTTTCTCACGGATACTCTCTTGATGTGGCTTTCTTTCTCCATTGCATTCGCTTGATTTCCATTAAGTATCAGCTGGAAATGTTCCCTCCATCTTTCCATTATTGTCTTATCGTCATTTATTATTGTTCCTTCCTTGTTCATTATTTGTTTCAGTTTCGTTTCTTTGTTGCTTCTTAGGTTTTTCAGTGTTCTATAAAATAATTTTTAAAAGAATTAAACAGACATAAATTGAGCTTTGTTGGTCTATCGGAAGTAAGATGGTTGGGCAATGGTGAACATCATACCCAAACAGGAGAACTTCTATTATATAGTGGTAAAGAAAATGGAAGTCACGAGAGCGGAGTGGGTCTTCTACTCAGTAAACAAACCAAAAAAGCCTCATTTCATGGAAACCCATTAATGACAGAATTATGACTGCCAGATTTTATACCAGATACCGTAAGATAACAGTTATTCAGTGCTATGCTCCTACGAACACATCTCTCCACGAAGATAAAGACATTTTCTACGAACAACTAGAACAAACGACCCAACAAGTAAACAAAGGCGATATCTTAATAGTGATGGGCGATATGAACGTTAAAGTTGGAGAAGACAATATTAATTTAGAAACCGTAATGGGCAAACATGGCCTGGGAGTGATGAATGAAAATGGAGAGCGCTTTACAAATTTTTGCTCCAACCATCGTTTAGTTATTGGTGGAACCATCTTCCCACATAAAAATATTCACAAGGTAACATGGACTGCACCTGGTCATACAAGAGAAAATCAAATAGACCACATCGCCATATCAAAAAGATGGAGATCATCCCTTCTTGATGTACGAAATAAAAGAGGTGCAGACATCGCAAGTGACCACCATCTGTTAATTGGTACCATTAAAATCAAGATGGCAAAAAACAAAACCACAGGAAATACCAACAGACCCACATATAATCTAAACAAATTAAAAACGTTCCCAGGAAAACACATGTTTAGGGAGGAGCTTCAAATAAAAACAAGAGAACGTGAAGTAAATAGCTGGGAAGACTTGGCAAATATTCTGACAGAAATAGCTGAAGACAAACTGGGTAAAAAAGAGAAAGATAGAAAGGAATGGATATCAGATGAAACTTGGAATCTTATCGAGGAAAGACAACAACGAAAAAAAGATATCTTGCAAGCAAGAACTGTAGAAGAAAGAACGAACCGACAACAAGAATATAAAACACTAAATAAAGCAGTTAAAAGAAATGCAAGAAGAGACAAAAGAAGGTGGGCTGAAGAACTGGCAAAACAAGCAGAAACAGCTGCACAACACAACAGGACTAGAGAGCTGTACCAAATTACTAGACGATTAACAAAAAATGGGCCTAACTGTTCGAACATTGTAAGATCCAAGACAGGTGAATTACTTACTACAACGGATGACCAAGTAGAGAGATGGAAAGAGCACTTTCAGGAGATGCTAGGCACGCCCAGGGATAACGCAGATGAAATTGTTGAACACCCTCAGAATATAGACTTGCATATATCTTGCGAGTCCCCTTCCAGAACGGAGATAATAACAGCTATCAAATCTCTGAGAAATAACAGGTCCCCGGGAATCGATAACATTGCTGCCGAACTACTTAAAACTGACCCGCATCTAACCGCTGAACTTTTGCTCCCCATAGTCCGAGAGGTGTGGGAAACAAACCGCATTCCAGCGGGCTGGAAAAAAAGTAACATTATTAAGCTTCCAAAAAAGGGCAACCTCACACTGTGCAAAAATTGGAGAGGAATAACCTTGCTTACCGTCATAAATAAAATTTTTACGACCATCGTACATAAAAGATTAACAAACAAGGTTGAATTTCGAGCAAATCAAGCAGGTTTTAGGCCAGAATCTTCCTGCATAGATCACATTAATACTGTGAGGGTAATAATGGAACAATCGGTTGAATGGAACACACCTCTATACATGGTTTTTGTTGATTTCGAACGTGCCTTTGACAGCCTATCTCATGCTGCTATATGGAAAATTTTAGAGCTAAGGAACATTCCACATAAAATAATTTCGATTATAAAGTCGCTGTACACTGAGGCGACGTGCAGCGTGAGACACAATGGGATCAACAGTGACGAATTTGACGTACTTACTGGAGTCAGACAGGGATCCATCATGGACTAGATAAGAAGTCAAGAAAAGTCTTGGAATGAGGTGAAGGCCCTAGCGCAAAATAAAACCCGATGGCGCGTTTTCACTGAAGCTCTATGCTCCACTTAGGAGTTCAAGAACATTATATATATATATATATATATAATAATTTTACGTTTACTGTGCTGTTTTCTTCCATTTTTTCTCCGAATGTTTCCCAACTTTTCTTTTTCTCTTTCTTAACTATCTCTTTAACTTTTGTTCTTTGTCTCTTATAATTTTCATATTTTTGTTGTTTTGTCTTGTAGGTATTCTTTCCATAATTTCTTCTATTCTTTTATTTCTCTTTTCACTTCATCGTTCCACCATGATGTTCGTTTCCCTCTGTTGTTATTTCTTGTAGTTCCACATATTGATTTAGCTGTTTTTATCATCGCATTTTTAAATTTTCCCCATTCTTCTTCTATTGTTTCTGTTATTTCATGTTCATTGTCCATCTCTTTCTCTAGCCCTTCTGTGTATCTTATTTTCGTTGTTTCTTCCCTTAGTTTATAAATTTTTATTATTTCTTTGTGTTTTCTGTTTATGTTCTCATTTCTTTTTATTTCTTTTCTTTTGCTTTTGAATGTGGTTTCTAGTAGATAGTGGTCACTACCAATTTCATAACTCCTTTTCACCCTTACGTCTCTTATCCAGTTCTTCTCTATTTTTTGCACTATAGTATAGTCTATAATTGATTGTTCGTCTCTTGATTTTACTTCTCTTGTGATCTTGTGTATCCTTTTATGTTGGAAGTGTGTGTTCATAATCACCAGGTTATTGTCTAGACAGAATTCAAATAGTAATTTTCCATTTTTGTTTATTTTTTCCTCCCCATAAGGTCCTATGACATTGTTCCATTTTTCTGCTTCTTTCCCCACTCTACTGTTCATGTCTCCTGTAATCACAATTTTCTCTGTACAATCATTTATCACTTCTTGTAATTTGTCCCAGAACTCATTCTTTTCGTTTTTTTATGCGTCTTCATCTGGTCCATAGCATATGATAAGGTTTGTGTTGGTTTCCTCTGTATCCATATATAACTCTTAGTATACGTTCGTTGTAATATATCCAATTTTTTACTTTGTTGATACTGTCCTTCTTAATCATGCACGCTACTCCTGCCTGAGCTCTCTTCGTTTCTTCCACTCCACTGTATATTAGTAACATTCCGTTTTCTAATATTATTGATCCTCTTCCTTTTTTATTTGTCTCTGTTATACCTACTATTTCAATGTTCTTATCTCTAATTTCTTCCCCCAGTTCTATTTCCTTCCCATTTATACCTCTTACATTCCATGATGCCATTTTCAAAATTGTTCTGTTCTTTTCTATGTTTAAGTTGTACTTCAATTTGTTTTTCCTTTCGTTTGTGTTATTATCTTTAAATCTGCTCATATCCCTGTTCTGTGCCTGTTTTGTTTCTCGGTCCGTCATTGTGTTTTCTTCAGCTAGTTTTTCGAACAAGTTGGTTATGTATTGTATGTTACTTTTTCTATCCTGCTTGTTTTTTGGTTCCATTTCCACTTAATGTCTTCAATAACTATGAAACCATATCCAATTTTTGTCCTTTTCCCATTAGTCTTTTCATCTGCTGCTATCTTCCTAAGATTTCTTTGTATTTCTATCTCTTTTAATGTTAGGTCACATTCTATATACTCTATGTTGCTTATAGTTCATTAGTTTACCCTTGGCTTTCAGTATTTTCATTTTATCTTCGAATTTTTTACATTCGATAACACACATTGTTTCATTTATCTTTTGTACCCTATTTATTTCTGATTTTACTCCCATTTTGTTTTTATGAAATTCTCTAGTTGCTCTGTTTCTATTGTGTCTATTGGTAAGCCTCTCATTATTAGGTTATTTTTCTTCTTTTCTTTCTGACATGCTTCCAAGGTTATTTCTATTTTATCTATTTTTTGTTTCATCGTAGCCATTTCTTTCTTTAGATTTTCATTTTTTCTTATTATTTCTTTCATTTGCAATTTGTATTCACTATTTTCCTTTCTAATTTCTTTTAGTTCCTCAATCATATTACACATTGTATTTTTTATATCTTCCAGGTCCTTGTTTTTCTTTTTATTATCGCTTGCTAATTGTCTCATTAGTTCCATCATTTCGTTTTGGCTGCTGGTTTCATTCGTTGATGGTTTCGACCTGTCTGGTGTTCGGTTCACTTTTCTGCTCCTGCTAAATATGTCTAGCTCCTATTTGCTTTTTCTTTTACCGTCTTCATTAATGCTATCATTACCATCCGCCATCTTTCTTTTTATTCAAATAATTAAAGTACCTATATATTTATGAATATAAATATTTGTAACGGTTACGGATCGCGACAAGCGCCGCACCCATCTCAACAGTTAAATCCTAGCAATTCTCTATTCTAACTAGTTACGACTTCTACCGCTTGTAAATACATATCCAATCAATCAAAACAACAAATAAATTCAGCCTTTATAATTCTGTCTAGTTTTACCGAAACCTGTATTACAGACCTATTGTTTTTGTTGATAATTATTATTGTTTATCGTTCTTAATCACCCGTCCAGCGCAAAAAGCTCAACCCGTTTCGTCCACGCGGAGGTTTTACTTTTATCCGTAGGGCAATTAAAAACTAACTATTAATTTGTTACTACAGTTGAAAAACAGATATCTGATTATTTACTTACATAAAGTTCCTTTTTAATTACACTTTGCACTATTTTGTATGCAGATTACACTCGAAACCACCCAAAATTGGCATTTAATTTCGGAGCGACACTACACACGTCCAACTAGTACGATTGCCACGTTCAGAATCCAAGTGACAAAAAAGAAGCTTAAAAAAAGGAGAAAATGCTGCTGCGTATAGAAAAAACTTATGTGTCTTAAATGGAGCGATAAGAAAGATATATCCATGCTAAGTACAACACATGACGCTAGTATGATACAAATACAAAATAAAAGAGGGCAAGTATTACAAAAACCAGAGGTCATAGTGGACAACAATAAAGGGATGGGGGGAGTCGACCTATCAGATCAATACTTCACATATAGCATGGCAAGGAAAAGGCTAAAAAAATATCAAAAAATATTCAGGCATTTAGTAGATGTAGCAATGTTCAATGCCTTTGTATTATACAAAAAACGAGGTGGGCCATTATCGCATTTGAATTTTAGACTAGATGTCGTTAACAGAATTTTTGAGAAATATGTTTCTCAAAATAGTTTCTCATATGAACAGTTTCCATGAGCAGAATGTTAAATCCTGACACTCCCGCTCGACTTACTGGACGACATTTTCCAGAATTCACTCCTCCTAGTGGAGCAAGACAACATGGCTCTAGAAGATGTGTAGTGTGTAACTCACACAAAATTAGATAGGAAACAAATGTGATGTGTACTTCTTGTGAGCCCCACTTTGTGCTGTTCCGTGCTTTGGTAAATACCATACGTTGTTAAATTATTAGACATTAAACTTATAAACCATGTACATTTCGCGAGTGTTCCAGTTCAAAAACATTTTAAATGTCCATCAGGATTCGTATACCTATATTGCAGTTTATCTTTTAGGTAAGTTTTTTCAACTTCTATTCAATGTAAAAATAAATGAGCGGTTTTAGTAACGCCACTAGTTCTAATTTTTTTAATATTAAATTGGTAAATCATTTTTTACATTCTAAAAAAAAATGAAAATTATTATAGTAACAATTATTTTTTATTATTTTTTTTATTCTTTCTATTACCCTATACTCAAACATATTACCCGCCTATGAACATTGAAAATTTATATAATCCTTTGTCGCATTTTGAGAAATGTAACAATGATAGTAATAATTATTTTTTATTAAATTTTATTTTTTCTATTACCCTATACGCACACATATTACCCGCCTATGAACAATGAAAATTTATATTACTATAATCCTTTGTCACATTTTAACAAATGTAACAATAATTATAGATTATAGTAGGTAATAATTATTTTTATTATTTTTTATCCTTTTTATTATACCCTATACGAAAACATTCTACCCGCCTATGAACAATAAAAATTTATATAGCTAAATCTTGAAAAAACTTGTATAATATTGCCGTATGTACCTTTCTCAATGATCAATTACCAAAATTTAACACATATACAGAAAAAAAAATTCTCCCCACCGCACGGTACATCTCTGCAAATATTTCTGCCCACTTAAGAGGTTAAGGTCAGAAGTTCATCAAAATATTAAAAAAATATAAATATGTAATATTTTCAAATATTTTATTGCTGTTTATTATTAAATATATTTTAGTTAATGCATAAAATTAACATTGCATAACAAAACTAAATTTAAAAATCATATTTTAAACAAAACGTACTAAATAGTGGAATAGTTGATTTTTGTAAAAATTCATAGGTGGTCATAATAATATGGCCAGGGACTGTAATAAGTAGGTTCGACTGTAGTTGCTTTTTAAACCTTATAAAGTTTAAAATATTAGAAAATCTTCAGAATTAACACGTTCAGCCCCGGGTGGAATCAATGTAATGCCTCACTAAACCATACCCTTGGGGCCCACTCCAGGTAGGTATCCATACCGCACTGAGGTATCACTCCAATGCCCCATGCCACATTACCTTTTTGTATTAGGGGCATGGGACCAATGGACAAGAAAAAAAACTGTAACACGGGGGCTGAACATGTTACTGTTGGCGATTTACCATATTTTGTTATCATGATTATAGGATTATACTTCAGTTAGGTATATGAGGAGACCTAAACATTGCTTGCTCTGGTTGACCATTCAGGGTAAAATAAAATGAAAACGCTGAGTTGGTAGAAAACGACTCTCCTGCTTAGCTAACATTACGCTACCTACATTCCAATACCACGTATGAGTAAATGTAACACTTCAGGAGAGCGAAAAAACTGATTTTTTCCTTTTTGGCATACATTCTAAATAGTTTTATTGGATATTAATTTATAATATACTTGCTTTTTATTGTCTGTAATAATAATGTTCTTGAAGATAAGCCATGGTGCCAGGAGCGTCATTTGAAATTTTGATTGGGGGGGGGGGGCAAGCATTATATATACAATACATTATATATGATGTAATGATGAAAATTGATGTATTTTTTGTAAATTTCAGTAATTTTCAGGGCCAGGGGGGCAAATGCCCCCCCTGCCCCTATCAAATGACGCCCCTGCATGGTGCGTTTTAAGTCTCTTACGCGATATTAAAATTATAATTTTATTTGAGACGTGGTATTTTAGGCTTGTTACGCCACAGAATTTAATACATTTTCATATCTGGTAGCTCTTATTAAAGTATCTACGAGGGGTCTATAAAGTATCTCGTAAGGAACCATTTATTTAATACCGAAGGATCAAAATAACACCCAAGAACCAGCCAAATACCGCCCAATTACTTGTCTTCCAACTTTGTATAAATTGGTCACATCCTGTGTGGCCCGGCGTATCTACCAACACTGAGCTTGAAACAATATCATAGAGGCTAATGGGACAAAGGATACTCTAATGGTTCCATGGGTTGCAAAGAACAACTTATCATCGACTCAGTCATTTCTAACCGATTCCAAAAGAAGGAACCTTTTTACTGCCTTCATTGATTACAAGAAGGTCTTTGATTCGGTGCTGCCTGAATGGCTTATAGATATATTGAGAATATATAAAGTCGATGTTTATATACAAAGAGTAACACAGCTCAAAGTGACCACAGCCATTATGATATCCAACCTCCGATAGGAGAGGGAACTTTAAGAAGAAGAAGGTAACACAGCTGCTTCACCTAACAGTAGAACCAAATTTGTTTAAGACACTAAACACCTACACAGGTTCCGTGCTTAGTTATTTAAGTATTTGGCATTGTTAAGTGGACAAAAATGAATATAGGAAATCTTCAACGAAAATAACACCTCACAAAAGCACAAAAACACCACCCTCTAGGTCCAGTAGAAAGAACTAGATTACCGCGGAAGTTAGGACTAAGAGAACTTAAGGATATAGGTGAGCAATTAGATAAACAGATTGCTAATTTAAGAACTTATTTTCAGACGCAGGCTGAAATATCTACTCTACTTCGCGCTATTTGCGCAGTAGATGACACACAACACTGATCAAACTGAGGGAACCAGAAATGCGCATAAATTACCTTACAAAGGATGAAAAAATGCGTTCCTAGATAGGCAAACCTCTGCACGGGCAACATCCCAATTAGGTCAGCCAAGACTATGCCGACAATACAGCATTGAATTATTGGTTAACATTAGATGTTCTCCGAAACGGAAGGTTTATTACTCGTCATTTAGGATCAGATTATACCAACCAAAAATTACCTGAAATATATCGTCAAAGACCCTCAGCATTGTTTATCTACACAGGTATAGTCTAGTTATACAATGCCCTCAGGTCCAAAACGACAAATGCTGATATGGATGTCAAGCCCAAAAAACCATTCAACATCTTACCGAGGGCTGCCAGGCATTTGCTGCAACTGAGTATAAGGAACGGCATAACTTAGTAGGAAAGATCATTCATCAAGAGATAGCCATCAAACTTTGACTTCTTCAAAAAAACCATGTCCCATACTATCAATACATTTTAGAAAGTATGCTTGAGAATAATTATAATTACAAGCTATACTGGGATAGCAATGTGCTCACAGACCAAGCAGTGGCACACAATAGATCAGACTTCGTATTCGTTAATAAATTAACGAGACAAACAACACTCATTGATACGGCGATACCTAACAACGATAAGTACTCTGAGACCGGTGTCAGACACCAGTGTCTTAAATCAAAACGGGAACTGGTGTATGTTTTCAAAAAACTGATAGTGTGTAAAGAAATTTATTATAATTCAGCTAAGTACTTTCAGCATTTTAAAGGCCATCATCAGAGCTTTCGTCTCATAGTTGTAAATACCTCAAATGAAGAGAAATCAGTGAACAAACACATTACAAATTTAAAATTGACCCAGGGATCAAACCACTGTATACCACTGTGTAAACACTATACAGTGCTAGTCAAAAGTCCGTACCCCCCCTCGTATCTTTTGAACGGTTATACTTATAATAGTGAAATTTGGAGGAAGGAAATAAGCGGACGCAGGCTTCTTAACTAGTCATGACAGGTGACGTAATAGTGACAGATGACTTTACAGCGCCACTGTGACAGATAATTTTAAATGGGATCTTATGGCAAGTAATACCTCGTTTGAAAGATATTCAAAATACCTATTCAGTCATACTAATTTTTTGGATATAAATTGATTTTGATTTTGGTGAATAAATGAAATAAATATAAAATTTTAGTTTTGAATTTAATTAATAAAAATTCAAATGTCCGCCTATGGTTTTTTTGTCAAAAAAGTTCACGTTTTTCAGTTCTCTAATAGTTTTTACGTCAATCTCAACCCATTTGACAAGTAATCATAGGCGGAGGTTTGAATTTTTATTAATTAAATGAGAGACTACAATTTTATATTATTTCATTTATTCATCAGAATTAGCTTAAACTCAAACAAAATGTGTATGACTGAATAGGTATTTTCAATACCTTTCAAACGAGGTATCACTTGCCATAAGGTCCCATTTAAAATTATCTGTCATGGTGGCGATGCAACGTCATCTGTCACTATTACGTCACCTGTCATGACTAGTTAAGACGCCTATATCCGTTTATTTCCTCCCTCCAAATTTCACTATTATAAGTATAACCGTTCAAAAGATACGAGGGGGGGTACGGACTTTTGACTAGCACTGTATAATAATCATATTTAATGTGTTCTATATAATGGCTACCATTTTACAATTAACAGCTGTTACTTGTAACATTGTAAAATGGTATCCATTATTTAGAACACATTAAATGTGATTATTATATATATTTTAGGGGTTTTACCCTGACCAGTGGTTTGATCCGTGGGTCAATTTTAAATTTGTAATGTGTTTGTTCAATTATTTCTCTTCATTTGAGGTATTTACAACTATGAGACGTAGCTCTGATGATGGCATTTAAAATGCTGAAAGTACTTAGCTGAATTATAATAAATTTCTTTACACACTATCAGTTTTTTGAAAACGTACACCAGTTCCTGTTTTGATTTATATAGAACTGTGTACAAGTCAAACAGTCTTTTTCTATTTTTCTATTAACCAGTGTCTTAGTGTGAAACGGTACTAAACTGCGTTCTTAATATACTAAAACGATCGCCAAGTTGTTCACAGTTCATAAGTAGCGTGGCTGACACGAGCTATTAGAACTCGAATTTAGCAACACTCTTTAACGTTTGAAAGAATCTGAACCGTGCTATTACAAATTTATACATAATGTGCTAAATATTTTCTCGTACTTGGGATTAGAATCATTCGGTAGAGTGTGCGCAATAGATTCAGAATCAACCTCTAACTCATTTCGTCTAAAAATTCTCATATGTGGTATTAGAATGTAGGTAGCGATTAGACTATGAACAGGTCACGGAATTGTTTCATATAGCATACATGTAGCTATTGCAAATCATTCCAACAGCTTCTTATATGACCATAACCAACTCTTAAGGATAGGCATGGCACATGGCACACAAAGATTATAGGATGAACCAAATTTATGATATGAGTAACAAACAATAACACATCAATAATAGCTATATTTCACTTAGAACACTCTCAAAAAGGTTGAAAGATAACTAACATGTGCCAGAAAATTGTTTCAAGCAATGAAAATCATAAATACAAAAACAAAAATGTCACCATAGTCCAGGAACCTAAGGTTTTCACCTCGCAATTTTTACAGAATGGATTGATTTTGGATCATTTGGATAAGTTTGATAATAATCATTTGATAATAAGCTCTTGAAAATTTGAGATTAAGTAGTGGATAGTCCAAGGTTCAAAATGTATATCATGCCGAGAGGCTCTTTTATCATGGGGGTGGTTGCCACCCCAACTCAGGGGCGAAAATTTTTTATTATATTTTGTCCACAAAAATTGAATCAGTGAGATCTAAAAAGATAATATTCCATTTTTGCCAAATTAAGTTATCAGAGTTTTAGATAGTAGTTTTGTTCACCAAGCTCTACAGACGTAGTTAATGAGAGATAACATTCTATCACATTAAATAGCTATTTAATGTGATGGAATGTTTTCTAAGTCTGTAGAGCTTGGCCAAGTGAACAAAACTGTTATCTTAACTAAATTTGGCAAAAAGTGGAATATTATCCTTTTAGATCTCACTGATTCAAAAGAGATCAAATTTTAAGCAAAAGATGGTCTATACTTTTTTTTGATAAAATAAATAGTTTTCGATTTATTCGCTATTGAAAGTGTTAGTTTTATATCGAAAAAATCAATGTTTTTAATAAGTTTTGTGCTAAGAACTCAAAAATTATTCGTTTTATCAAAACAACTTTGATTAATAAAAATATACCTTTTGAAAAATAAACCAAAAGGTTTATTTTAATTTTAACCGGGGTTAAATGGTTAGTTAACCGGGGTTTAATCGAGACATAAAGTACCGGCCCTAATAGTACCTAACCGATCTATACTTTATTATAGGTTAGCTGTTCTTAGTCAAATGCCAAATTTTGTAGTTTCAAAGTTAAAAGATCGGAAAACTATGCATTTTTTAAGGATAACTGATTAAAACTAATTTAAAGTATTTAAAACGGCCTATATTTAGCATACTTCGCTCCCCTACCATTAGAATAGCTGAATATTAAGTTAAATATATAAATAACTATTAAATGTTATTAACTTTTTTATTCTTTATAGAGTTGTCCAGGATGTTCCTTAAACCGACTAGACCAAGTTAAATGGTTTGCCTATAATGACATTCAGACTTATGAAAATGTTGAATGGAAAAAGATTTCCGGAGCTCCACCAGAACTGGTATTCCTTAATGACCAAGGTGAAGAGGTTGAAAGGATTCCTTTAAAAACTCTAAATAGAGTTCAGTGTAATGATCTCTTACTGTCCAGGGGATTTGTTAAAAAGGCTGAGGAAAAAGAGGCTGAGGAAAAAGAGCTATGAACATTTTAACATTTTTATACCAAAAAGTACAGATAATAATAATGTAGTTTAATAAAATCTACTGTATGTATTTTTATTTTAAAATAACCAAAATGTAGATTTTAAGAAATAATATTTATTTCTTAATTTATAAGCCAGAAGGAAAATTTAGAATTTTTCATTGTTTTAAAAATTTTATCACTGTGAGTCATAAGCTATAACTTGTTTGCTACTCATTCATTAACAAAGTATATGTTTAATGGTCTCATTAATTTTGTAAAAAAGCATTTTGCTATTTGGTATATTGGTCCCAATCCAATATTATTTTCGGCCACCTGTGCACATGCTCGTACCATTGCAGGGTTCTGTTTTCTTATTTTATCCTCTCGGGTGATTTGTAGTCATCTTCTCATAAGGTTCAGTTCAATTGTTCTTATTTTTTTTATTGTTGTCATTGGCCATACTTCTGCTATATATAGGTAATATTCAACACTATACTCTGAAAGAACCTTTTTTTTTTGTTTCGACTTATCATTGACACTATATCTTAAAAGTCTTACAACTCTTAATAGTCTCTTCTTAGCTAAGTTCAAATCTGCAACCTCGGATCCAATCGGAGTCACCATAGTTCATACTTTTTCTTTAATTTCCTTACCATTATACTTGGTCGTCGGCGAAAAGAATTAAGTGAACCCCCATTGTTCCACATTTTCTATACCATCTTGTCAAAGCCTGATCTATGTATTCGCTCCGTGCGTGACCATGGTGGGGATACACGAAACGATGCCAGCGCCCGTAGCGGCGAAATATGACAATTTTGGCGATTTTTTGTGATATCAGTGTCATTGTTTGTATAACAAATTTTATCAAAAATGGTAAATAAATGTTGAGTGAGTACTTAATTATGCTAATAATAATGACAAATAAATTAGAGAAAAGATTTAAACTAGCAGGAATAAACTCAAAAGACAGATTCATGCCAATTAATTGCCACATTCATCTTCTTTTTTGGTTGACCATGTCGACGGTAATTCAGTAATCAGTATTGGACAATTTATAAGACTAATAACATTTTGCTAAAGAGTTCTAAAAACAACAGTTTTTGTATAAATGCAGATTAAAAATCTAAAAATTAAAGAAATCACAAAAAATCACCGATATAATTAATTAGCCAAAGAAATTTAAAAGTCTATAGTGTCAAAATTTGTATTTATTTATCATACAGGGTGATTATGAGGAACTGTACATACTCCTACCTCGTATGGAGGCCCCTATGGGCGATAACAAATGACCATTAAGAAGTGTCTGCTTCAATTTTTTATAATATACAGGGTGATCGAGTTGTTAATTTTTACAGAAATTTGTCTTCGTCATAATTTTTGAACGGTAAGATCGATGTCTCTCTTATTTTGGTCAATCGTTACACTATTACCCAATCAACTGATTTATTCAAACTAGAAAAAAAATCAGGTCCGGCTTTAAAAAATTAGTTCGTTTTGGTCTTAGAAAAAATTTCACCCTGTATACGGTTTTTGAAAACTCTAATAAGAATTTTACAAATTAGACAAATAGGCAATTAAAATGGCATATTTATTTTTTCCCCACACGATTACCTACTTAATTTATGAATTAAAAGTTTGGTGGAGTGAACCATGGATTAAAAAAAATAACTTTACTTGCAAAATCTATTTTTTTTAACATATATTTAATTTATACATATAGTCTAATAAAATAAAAAAAAGTCAAAATGTAAATTCGTACAGGTTGAAACAAATTTTATAGCAAAGTTTAGGTGGGTACAAAAGATATTTTCAAGAAAGTATCCAAATCATACAAGGGGATCATTGTTTAAATAATTAAAAAGGGGACATTTCTGCAAAAAAATTACTTTTTTAACTGCTGAGGTCATTCAATTACTAATAAAGGTCTATAGGATTATTTTCTGCAAAGATGAAGGGTAAATCTTTCACATAAGAAAATCCACGAGGAAAATAAACTTCCTGTAGCTGGCTGTATACCATAAATTTTACAAGAAACTTGGCATTTTTCACATAAGACTTACTAAATTAAATTTTACCCCCATTTTTTTAAATAATTGTGTATAAAACTTTAAAAACAAATTTGCAAAAAATTATTTTTAGAGTTTTAAATAAACATTATAAAATATCTTTTTTTTACAGACAAAGTTGCGCTATATTACCAGTATTAAGCAAAAAAAAATTTTATCAAAAAATATGTAATATTTTTGGAGATATTGAATTTGTTTATTAAATGTTACTATATTTTCAATTGCAAAAACGCGGTGGTTGCCAAAGAAATATTCACCTGAATAAGATCTCATTATTTTTATCTATATTTTTGATACATGTAATGATAAATTCAAATTTCAATTAAACTCCCCCCTAAAATGGCATTTGAAAATTATTCAAATTTGTTCATAATTTGTTTTTTTTAATAACGTCGCGGGGATTAAGTATTTTGAAATGCCGTTTCGATAATTGGGTTTCTAGTAATTTTTTACTAATTAACAAAATTTTTTCTCTTTTTTTTTCTCTTCTTTTTTTTTCTTGGAGTTATATTACTACGGGCCCTTTTAGGGTTGAACTTCATTAAGAATGTCGAATCTCTGAGTTGTAGATTCTAGATCTAAAAATATTAAGATTTAACCAAAATCTCTTAAATAAAATGGGGCTACCCACTGAGTTACAGGGTGTTTTATTTAAAAATTTAAAAATTATTGTTACCAAGTACTTTAAAACTATTTGACATATCGTCAGCTTACTGCCAAAACCAACCAACTCCATTTTTAAAAGTTTTGAGAAATCTACCTTTTAAACTTTAATTTGAAATGAAAAATCGTCTAAATTTAAATAATGATTTAATAATTGAAAAATATGACAAAAATATTTTTCAGTTATTAAATAATTTTTTTAAATTGAGTTGATTTTCAATTTCAAATTAAAGTTGAAAAGGAAGATTTCCCAAAATTTTTAAAATGGAGTTGATTGGTTTTGGCAGTAAGCCGACGATATCCTTATCATACTTGGCAGAAAGTGTGGCTATTATACATCCTACTAAATTGTGATTAATAAACGTTTCTAGCTAGTGCCAGAGGCGTACGACAGGGGATAGTGAATGATTGACCCTTCCCAAATTCTACGACACTGAGTGAATTACTATTTTAGCGAAATTTTTCGATTCTCCAATACTTTGTATGTAAATAACTTTATTGGTATCGATAAAGTCATCAGTTTGCGAGATATTGGAAGTTTAAAATGAATGAATGAATGAATCAAAATAATTATGCCGTTTCATTTTTAACGTCCAATATCTCGAAAACTAATTACTTAATCGTTACCAGTAAAGAGTATATTATTTACATAGAAAGTATTGAAGAATCGAAAAATTTCACTTAAATAGTAACTCCCTCAGTGGCGTAGGATTTGGGAAGGGTTAACCAATAACTATCCCCTGTCGTATGCCTCTGGTAGTAGCTAGAAACTTTTATGTATCACAATTTAGTAGACTGTATAGTACCCACACTTTCTGCCAAGTATGATAAGGATACGTCAAATAGTTTGATAGTACTTGGTAAAAATAATTTTTAAATTTTTAAATAAAACACCCTGTAACTCAGTAAATAGCCACATTTTATTTAAGTGATTTTAGACTAATCTTAATATTTTTAGGTCTAGAATCTACAACATAAAGATTCGACATTCTTAATGAAACTTAACCCTAAAAGGGCCCGTAGTAATATAACTCCAAGAAAAAAAAAAGAATAGAAAAAAAGACAAAAAAAATTTGTTAATTAGTGAAAAATTCCTAGGAACCCAATTATCGAAACGGCATTTCAAAATATTTAATTCCCGCGACGTTATTAAAAAACAAATTATAAACAAATTTGATAATTTTGAAATGCCATTTTAGGGGGAAGTTTAATTGAAATTTGAATGTATCAATACATTTATCGAAAATACACATAAAAATAAAAATAATAAGATTTAATACAGGTGAATATTTATTTGGCAACAACCGCGTTTTTGCAACTGAAAATAGAGTAACATTTAATAAACAAATTCAATATCTCAAAAAATATTAAATATTTTTTGATCAATTTTTTTTGCTTAATACTGGTAGCATAGCGAAACTTCGTCTGTAAAAAAAGATATTTTATATTGTTTATTTAAAACGCTAAAAATAATTTTTTGCAAATTTGTTTTTAAAGTTTTATATACAATTATTTAATTAAATAGGGGCTTCAATTTAATTTATTAAGTCTTTTGTGAAAGATTTACCCTTCAGCTTTGCAGAAAATAATCCTATAAACCTTGATTAGTAATTGAATGACCTCAGCAGTTAAAAAAATATTTTTTTTGCAAAAATGACCCCTTTTTAATTATTTAAACAATGATCCCCTTGTATGATTTGGATACTTTTTTGAAAATATCTTTTGTACCCACCTAAGCTTTGATATAAAATTTGTTTCAACCTGTACGAATTTACATTATGATTTACATGTAGTGTAATTTTATTTTACTAGACTAATATGTATTAATATTTCCACAGCTTGTGCTATACGTTGTAAATAATAAAACCCTTTTAGCTAATTTCCAGAATTTCAAAAGGAAGAGGTTGTTTTGAATAATACTAAAACATCGCCCTATATAGTATTTGTTTAGTGATTCATAGGTAGTGTCGTTTTATTGAATTCTCAGAGTTTTATTTCAAAAGGAAAAATACAGTAAATTTATTTTTTAAATTAACGAAAAGAAAATACATATTATGTAGAACATTGAACATAAACGGATTTATTTACATGTTTAAGTAAATTTAAGAATATGTATGTGTGTACAACATAATTGTATACATACATAAAAGAACTTAAGAAACAAATAAAACAATAAAACAAATTTTTTTTAAGATTTATAGCAAAATTTTGAAATGAAATCCACCTTTGTCGGACCATCAACTGTCTAATAGACCTCCTGAAAATTAAGGGATCGTTTCTAATAATGTTACAAGAATCGATAATTTTATCAATTACTTAGTTCTTGTCGCGTATTGATATTTTTTCGATAAACCATTTCTTTTAATCGACTCCATAGGGAATAGTCGACAGGGTTAAAATCAGGTGATCTAGGTAGTCGTGCATGGGGACCTCCGCGTCTTGTCCACCTATTTTCATAAGTTACATGAAGATGTTGGCAAACAGCAACTGAGAAATGTGGTGATGCCCCATCGTGCATAAAGTACATACCTTGGGCGGCTACATTGGCAAGTAGATTCGGCAAAATATTTTGTAAAATATTATGATAATGCAAAAAAGTACAAATAGTGTAAGAAATACAAATAAATAATAAAGATGGCGAAAGAACAGTCAACGAAAATGTCAAATTATTATTTTTATACACATAGTAGGTACATAGTATTAATACATGGTGAGAAGGTAGTGATGCAAAAAACGACAGGAAAAATATTTCTTTTTGTTTTTGTTTAATTTAGGTTTATTTGTTTATCTCCTTTTTTACAAACAGATATACAATATTTGAAGCAAGTATACCAGAGCCAACTAAAAGTGCGTATCCAAGGCTCCAACGAACCTGTGTAAGAATACGGAGCAGAAGTAGAAAGGATGGCACGACTTGCTTGGCCCGAAGCCCCTGAAGTGTTTCTACACCAGTTTACCATCCAATGTTTCCTTAATGGCCTGCGCGATATAGACCTCCAGCAGACATTACGACTAGGAAGAGGACGCTACCAAATATTGAAGGACGCTATTGTCACAGCATTGGAGTACGAAGCCATGAAGAATGTGTCCCGCCATCAACGCAAAGTCCATCAAATAAGAGGTGTTGCTGAAGTTGAAGAAGGCGATCTAACTAAATACGCTGCCCCAGGTGTTGGCCGCCCAATTCGAGAAATATCTTATATCTCCAATAGCTGAATCTTTGAAGCAAAAACGTCAAAGGCGCCCAAAGTGTTATAATTGTGGATTGTTAGGCCACCTTCAAAGTCATTTCAGACAACGTACAAGATCAGAGGACAGAGAATCGATCAGTAGGCAAACTCCACAACATCAACGCAATTCGGAAAATTAAAAGAAGCCAACGTCAAAAGGCGCACGTTGGCTGTCCTGTCCCAAGCCCCCAGATTCTCAATATCCACAATAAGACGAAGTAGTGACAGCTTAGTTGCCGATGGACGTTTCAATGGCCACAGATGCACTGGAGAAAACTAGGTAAGTTACGAGTAAACGTTTCCTGGACCAGTCATCTATAAGAACAATATCGAAACCTCCCATACTAGAGACAGCGACAGGCGAAAACAACTGTTTGTGGGAGAGATGCGTAAAAATCTAGCTAGGACACGTCTAGATAGAAGTAGTGGTCCTAATAGCCGACATCGTAGATGAGATCATCCTAGATGTCGACATTATGTACAAATACGGGTTTATTGTAGATGCCAGATACAGGACCTTAGTCGTGGGCAATGAAGAAATTCTACTGTCCTCTAGAAAGCAGAAAAATGGGCTAAAGATGTTGGTAGCAGAAGACACGAAGATCCCTCCTAACAGCGAAAAAATCGCGGTCGCACAAATTTATGCATATGGTGGCTTGGGAGCCATGTTACTAGATCCAGATGAGCAAATTCATGAGTGAGTCATTGTGGCCAGATGTTTGGTAGATGGAGGATAAGCAGACCGTTCCAGTAAGGGTGGCCAACCCAAATGACAACAAGATTACCTTCAAAAAAGGCCAAGTACTTGGAGAATATGCGAGCCAGTTGTAAGAGTGACCAAAATAGAAGAAAACGTGCCAACAGCTAGTAGTACACACCAACTCTCCACTGAAATTTTGGAAAATCTTAAGAAGTCATGGGGCCATCTATCTGAAGATGAATAGCAAAAAGCAGAAGAGTTCACCAAGAACGAAAGTAACATCTTCTTTAAAGGAGAAATAACTGACCACACTGACTTAGTCCAACAACGGATAAACCCTGACAACTCCAACCCCATAAGGCAGGACCAAGACGTCTTCCATTTGCAAAACAAAAAGAATCTTTTGCCATCCTTGAAGATATGCGGAAGGAGAATGTCATCGAAGAGTCGAGTAGCCCCTGGTCTTCTCCAGTGGTGTTGGTAACCAAAAAAGATGGCTCCACTCGGTTCTGTATCGACTACAGGAGACTGAATAGCGTTACCAAGAAGGACAGCTATCCACTGCCCCGTATTGATGATACAATTAGTGCCTTGGCTGAATCGAATTAGTTTTTCACTGTGGACCTCATAAGCGACTATTGGCAAGTTACAGTACACCCTGACCTGAAGATAGAGAGAAGACCGTATTTTCTGCTGGAAATGGGCTCTACCAATTCAAAGTGATGCAATTCGGATTGTGTAACGCACCTGCGGGCCTCGATTTTTGACCCTTCGCTTCGTTATCGAACGTACTCGCTTCGTATACTAAACAGATACGAAACGAATACGTTCGAAAGCGAAGGGCCAAAAATCGAGGACCTGCCACGTTTGAACGTGTAATGGAGCTAGTACTTAGAGGACTTACATGGAAAACCTGTCTGATATACTTCGACGACATTACGGTCATCGAAAAAGATTTCTACGAACATCTTGCCAATCTGAAAGAAGTTTTCACCGGACTAAGGAACGCTTACCTACTGCAAGCGCCAGTTAACTTGGCGAGACGCATTGCACAGTGGCTTATGGGATGATCATCAGAGTCAGTGTCGTTGTGCGTATTCGCTGTCGCCAAGTTAACTGGCGCTTGCAGTACAAGTAAATGCCAAGAAGTGCGAGCTCTTCCAAGAAAAAGTTAGTTTCCTCCTCAGGAATTGCAACAGATCAGGCAAAAATAACAGCAGTACACACCAAGAAATAAACACGGTGTCCGAAGCTTCCTTGGCCGTTGCAGTTACTATCGTCGCTTCGTGAAAGATTACCTCTCCATAATCTGACTGAGAGAAAGCTGTCATTTGACTGGACACCAGAGTGCCAGCTTGCCTTCACCACACTCAAACATAAATTGACTACGGCTCCAATCCTGGCATATCCGAAAGAACAGGGTCTTTTCGTGCTTGATACAGACGCTTCTCAAAATGGCATCGGGCAAATGCAAGAGGGTGAGGAACACGTCATAGGATAGACTTCAGTAAAACTCTGCGAAGAGCAGAAAGAAACTACTGTGTCACCAGAAAGGAGTTATTGGCAGTCGTCAAAGCAGTAGAACACTACCATTCGTTCCTCTATGGCAGAAAATTCTTGATAAGAACTGACCATTCTGCCTTGCAATTGCTCCTCAATTTCAAGACACCCGAAGGCCAGATAGCTCGATGGCTGGAGAAACTACAGACCTATGATTTTTAAATTCGCCACCGAGCGGGAAGAAGTCATGGGAATGCTGACGGTCTCTCGCGAAGACCATGCAAAGAGAGGAACTGCCGATTCTGCGAGCGCCAAGAAGAACGAGAGAGCCAGATTCTACAGTTGAGAACCATAGAGAATAGAAGTGACGAAGAAGCTCTAGAAAACCTTCAGGCTGAACAAAAGGAAGATACAGATCCAAAAATAGTTCGAGAGTGGCTGAAAAACGGAGCTAGACCACAGTGGCAGGAGATTGCAAAATATGGGCAAGCAGGGAAGGGCTACTGGCTTCAGTGGGACTCTTTGTGTCTGCGAGATGACGTCATCGCTCGTAAATGGGAAAGTCCAGATGGAACAAGAACAGTGCCCCAAGTTGTTCCCCCAAGGTCATGTGTTAAGGACGTGCTTGCAGAACTCCATGATAGTCGCTCCGAGGGGCACTTTGGAATCAATGGGACTCTAGCTAGAGTCCGCGAGAGGTATTATTAGGTTAATTGTCGACAAGATTTGGAAGAATGGTGCAAACGATGTCACCTGTGAACATCCAGGAAGGGGCCCAAAACAAGACTTAGGGGAAAACTCCAACAATATATTACTGGCTGTAGACAGGAAACAAATATTTGATGGTTGCTATGGATTATTTTTCCAAATGGCCTGAAGTAGTTGCACTACCCAACCAAGAAGCAGTCACAGTTGGTGAAGCCCTGCTTGAGAATGTCGTTTTCCGACATGGTGTTCCACTTCTGCTTCATTCTGACCAGGGGCGCAACTTCGAATCGGCAGTTTGGAAGACCATGATGGCTTTGTTAAGGCTGTATGACACTATGCATTTTCTTGTATCGTTTCTGATGTCAAAAAAATGCATAGTGTCATACACAGATACAAGAATTTGTGTCAGGCACAGATTCTTGTACAAGAACTGCGCCAATTTCTGCGCAAAGAGCAAAAACGTAAAACATCTAAATCATAATGGCGGCTGAAAATGAGATCATATGATTTAAGTCTTGATGAATTTATTTGTGTTTTTATAGGTATTATTTATAAATCTTTTATCGATACTTAATATACCGTTTGGTATGGACTACTGTTCTACTAATAACCATATATTTAGCTCCTAGTAAAGTTCAAACTATGTATAACTTTGGGTTTCATGTTGCATAATTTTTTAATAGACGAAAATACAATAGTTCCTAATTTGGATCAAACTGAAGATAATTCTAATTCAAATATTTTAGCACAAATATCAAAACAAAATAAAAAACACAAATAATCAACAGTCAACGTAAAAATTCTGGTTATAGTCTGTTCGCTAAACTCAGACGCAACGTTCTAGATATTTTAGTCGGTAATTTTGCCAATTTTAGTAAAATTGGCAAAAAATAATTACTAAATAGTTAATAATCACTAAATAGTTCGTAATTTCGCCAATTTTTGCAAAATTGGCAAAAAACAAAAAAATTATCGACTAAAATATGTAGCCAGTTGCGTCTGAGTTTAGCGAACAGACTATAACATTAAAATGTTAAATTTATGTTTTTAAAAGTTTATAAATTTTATAAAATCCTTAAAATCAGCTGTAGACGCAGTACTACCATACCAATGTAATGTGACACAGGGTGACAAACAAAATTTCGACCAATCACGTGCCGAATTTCATACAATTTTCGATACAAGAACTTGCATAGTGTCATACAGGGCACAAATGTACGTACAAGAAACGATACAAGAAAATGTAGATCAGAAACGATATTAGAAATGATAGAAGAAAATGCATAGTGTCATACAGCCTTTAGGAATTAAGAAGACCAGAACAACACCACTCCAACCTCAATCCGACGGCATGGTAGAAAGACATAACCGGACAATCAACAACTATACCTGTCCCTATTTGTAGACGAAAACCAGAGAGACTGGGACAAATTGGTGTCTCTGTTTCTGCTAGCATACCGAAGTTCCCAACATGATACAATTGGTTACACTCCAGCAATGCTGTTAACTAGTCGAGAGATGAGGCTTCCCACCGATCTCCTACATAGTAATCTACCAGATGGAGAGGCGGGTCAAGAGACACTCCCCGAGTATGTCAGCGGCCTAAAGGATCGACTGGTTAAGGTCCACGATTTCGCCAGGAACAAGATACAACTCACCAGTGACCGGATGAAGGTTAGGTTCGATCAGAAATCCACACCTGTTAGTTTCAAGGAAGGTGATGCAGTTTGGCTCTATCAACCAACGAGAAGGAAAGGTCTAAGTCCCAAGTTGCAGCGGCCCTGGGAGGGACCGTACCTAGTTATTAAGAATATAAACGACCTTGTGTATAAGGTGCAACTGACGCCACGAAGTAAGGCGAAGGTTGTCCACCTAGAGAGACTGTGTCCTTATCAAGGGCAGAATCCACCGACCTGGTCTATTTAGGTACTGTTCGAGGCGAATAGCCTTAAAGAAGGGGGTGATGTTATGAATCACCTTAGCATAGGTGTAAGTAAGTTAGTAAGTCAGACTAGTAATGGATCTGACAGTTATATTTTGTCAATTAGAAGTTTTGTCATTATTTTTGTTACGTTTTTTTGAGATTTAATTTTGTACTTTAGTTTATTAAGAATTTAATAAACTTGTTAAAACACCGTAACAGTTCACTTAATCCCTCAACCCATCTAGAATTACAATATAAGGTATGTTCCAACACAACGAGAAACCGTCCATTTAACGATCACCGTCCTGTACAGTAAACAAAATAACCCATGGAACGCACGATATACAGACACAGAACGCATGGAACGTATTATTTTATAATAACGTGATCGTTACATGACGGTTCTTCGTTGCAAACAAACGTTCGAAACAAACCTATTTTAATTGCAAGTGAGTTAATTGAATGTATGTATATTTTTTTCGGCTAGTAATCACATCTAATTATTCGAGCTTAAATAACGGGAAAACGATGCATTCTATATCATATACCTATTACTAAACACTTGTCAAAGTACTTAGAAATACCTATCAAATGAGCTCCAGAAGAAGTTGATAACATCAAAAATGATCCAAAAACTTTTCCAAAAAAATGGTATTGTTTTTTTAGAATAACTCTATTAATTTTTATGATATCAGGTTCCTCCACAAAATATTTGAAATGTAATTTCAAGAGTCATAAAATTGTATTAAATTTAATCTTTTAAATCCTTTATTTTTTTTTTAAGATAAAAGGTTAAAGGGCCCCGGTTATATGGCTCGCAGTAAAATTTAGCTTTTAAACGTTTCTATCTCGGTTATATTGTATCCTACAAAAATAAAATAAAAAACAAAAAAAATCTTTGCTAACAAAAAAACTACAATTTCGTTCTCTATCATTTTTTACGTGTATCAAGTATTTTTTAAAGTTATCAAAAGAAAATGTCATTTACGAAAATTTGAAAAATTCTGATTTTTTAAATCATATATTTTTTCAAAAATATGCATTCTAAACAGGTCAAAATATTTGAGGTCATCAAGTAAAAAGTCTCATAGAGATTTACTAAAAATTTTAATTTTTGTGGAAAAGGCGTGTTTTATTTTTCACTATTTCTAAAACTGCTTTAAAACACGCATTTTTTCACGAAAAATCTCTATTTTTATTAAAGTAATGTGCACCCCGAGACTGGATGGTATACAGCCCCAGGGTAAAAGCGCAAGGTGGCACCATGTCACTTTTATCTCGTAAGGTATCCTCTAATCACTTACAAATTTTCGTGAAAATCGATGGCAGTTCACCGAAATCGAAGGTAATAGTTGATTTTTATCTTCAGTGACTTCACTATACAAAAGAAGTTGCAATTCAATAATCGAAATGCGCGTATTTTGTGAGCTCATAAATTATTAAATAATGTGTAGAAGCCAAAAAAATTAATTTGATTCATTTTAAGTACAATTCTTTCTTAAATTGGGAGGTGTTCTTGCCAAGGGGTTTTAGCTGAATAATCAAAGTGTATTTTTAGAGCTTATTCTTAGAATCTATACGCTATACGAATGATATCCGCAATGGGATATATTTTAATTTTTCTCAACATTTTTCTCTTGAATTGAATCAATTAAAGGGTTATTTGGGGGGTTAAGGGGATAAGCTCAAAAACCGAAACTATATAAATTCGAAAGCTCATAAATAGCTCTTAATTCTGCAGCAAAAAGATCGATTCATTATCTTTATTTTTAAGTAGTGGTCCACTAAAATATTAAATTCCTGTCCAGTGTAACGAGCTCAAAATTTTTAATTTGCGGGATATGAAAGCTTATAAATCACCGCCATTTGTTTTTTAATTTCTGGAAGTGGGAGGAGCCAGCTCAACAGGGTTTTTTCCGAAAGAGCTCTAGCTTTTCGCCTTGTCTATATCTCTCTCTTCAATATGGTCATGACTGCGTAGGTCTTTTGCATATTCCAGTAATTTGATCGATCTATCTTGTTGGGTATCTTCGGCCTTCCACATTTCCTTGTATAATGAGTCTTTCCATGTTTTCTGTGTGTGCTCTGATGACATGTCCAAAGTATTTTAATTGTTGAAGATCGACTTCACTGGAGAGTCGTTGGCGTACGGTCGGTCCAAGGAATTCAAAGCATTCGTCTCCAACAGAACATTTCACATCCGTAAGTTAGTATTGGGAATATTTAGCAGTTGATCAACCTCATCTTTAACGCTCTTGAAATTTGACAGTCCTTGCATATTGTGGTCATCTTTGCTGTGGTAACTTCTGCTAGATCACATCTACGTATTATTTCTTCCTGTAGTGACCCTGTGTTTGTGATCAATGATCTCACATATGAGTTCACAACCTCAAACCGGTCAATTGAGGTTACGTGTGGATGATTGTTATATAGTCTATCCACTATCATGATCTTTATCTTTGATATGTTTAATTGCAGACCATATTATTTGACTTTCGTTTTTGACCTTGTCTATATACAGGGTGATTGATTAGTGGGGTAAAGCTCCGGAGATCCGTTATAGTAATAGATAGCGATAAAAATTAATAACAAAAATTGTAGCCTTAGTTAGAATGTTACAGGGTATTCGATAACACAGTGGCAGACCAAAGTTATGTTTTTTTAAATGGAACACCCTGTATTTTATTTTATATTCGAAATTTTCTTAACTTCTCCATTACAAAAATATAAAGGTTTTGTATGTTATACAGGGTATTTACAAAGTTATAACCAAATTTATATGTAAATAGTAACAAGTTCAACTCCCTGTATAAATAAAACTAAGCACAACGGCAATGGTTTATTGATGTCATATGTTTTTATTTATTGTCAAAATTTTGATAAATGATTGATATTGTCCTTTTCATGAGCATTTTTCAGTGCGTAACAAATGATAGGAAAAAGGGTAAATCCGTGATAATACACATTTATGACATTTATTCTAACATGACATTTTAGTTAAATCTGACAGTTGTCACATTTTATTTTCAATTTGGAATAAAAACAAATCAAATGTGTTTCTTGCATTTATAAAATGGTATTTTCTTTGATTTGTATAGTCGTATAAATTATACAGATTATATTTGTAACATTATTATCTAATTAAAAAAAATTATTTTTTTACTATGGCGCCATCTATCGACAACTAGAATAAATGTTGTAAATGTCTGTAATCAGCCACGTACGTTTTTTTCTGTCACATACAATTTAATGCGTTAGAAAGAAATTGAAAAGCTGACGCACTGAAAGATGATCATGAGAAAAAGAATATTACTAATTTTCTTTATATTGAATACAGGGTGAGTCAAAACGCAAGTACATTATTTTCTCAGTAATCACCGTACTTTAATTTGTATACAACCAACCAATGTCTATGTCAACCTCTATGTCTAAATTTATTAGTTTTCGAGATATTTTCATTTTTCCATAGACCAGTAGCGTGGCCACCCAGATTACCAGATTTTAATAAACTGGACTGATTTTTTGGGGTTACTTTAAGAATGAAGGTTATAAAATGCCTCCAACAACAAGAGATGAGATGAAAAATAGAATACAAAGTGTATTTGGAAGTGTCAATAGTGTAAGTAACTCATTCAATGACTGTTTTTAGACGTGCATAACTGTGTTAGGTCATTTTGAACAACTTATGTAATTAAATATTTAAAATTTTTATTATAAGTAGCTTTTAATTTTATCAAAAATTGTATTTTGTGTTCATGTTTTTTTTTTTGTAAAATTTTTACTGATAAATTATTTTTCGTTATTTATTTGTTACATTTACATACAAAAGTAGTTTTAATTGTTTTCACAAAATGTTGTATTTTGTGTTTGTTTTTTTTTTTGTAAAATTTATTACTAATACATTATTTTTCTTTCTTTATTTGTTACACATAATTTTCAAAAGTAGTTTTTAATTGTTTAAAAAATGTTGTGTTTGAGTTTTTTTTGTGAAATTTATTACTAATAAATTATTTATGTATTACCAAATTGATAATCAGTAATAGAATAGTAAATTGAAGACCTTGGGACCAGTGGGGGACATGCCACAAAAGATTATTTTGGAGAAAACACCATTTTAAACTAATTTTCAGATCTTGAAATCCAATTTTTCCATTTTTCTCGGAAGTAAGGTCCACAATCGTTTGAAAATATGTTATTAAATACAGTAGTAACATAAATGTTTATTTAACGGTTTTTGAGTTTTTGAACATTTTTTTAAAAAATATGAGGCTTATCCCCTTTTGTACAAAAAAAATTATATTCTAAAAAATGAACTGTAGTCTTTGTCGTCTTCGCTTTTATTTAAAAATGGATTTTGGTCACTTTGTTTCAGAACCAAACTCATCAGTCTATTTTCCGTTTACATGCACCGGAATGCTCCGCCGCCATGTTGTTTAGTACTGTGGCTTGTCTCCTTCAGTTGCAATATAAAGTAATGGTGACACAACGGGACTTACTATAGCGGCGCCACCTATGAGAAAAAAGCTGAAATTTTCTGTTTGGGACATTAATATGATCTTAGAGTGTGCGATTTCTACTCATTTTTGACGAAATTGTGGCTTGTCCCAAGGTCTTCAATTGTCAATTTTAGACAACTCAGTCATGGCTTACTTAAAATTTGGAAAGATTTAGACCCGCAATTAATAATTTCCCCTGAAAAATGAAAATATCTCGAAAACTAATAAATTTAGACATAGAGAATGTTCTATACAAACTAAAGTACAGTAATGGTACTTTTCGATAGTGATATAAAATACAGGGTGTTCCATTTAAAATTACTGAGAAAATAATGTACTTGCGTTTTGACTCACCCTGTATTCAACGTAAAGAAAATTAGCATTAGCAATCATTTATGAAAATTCTGACAATTAATAAAAAAATATGGCATCAATAATCCATTGCTTTTGTGCTTATTTTTATTTATACAGTGAGTTGAACTTGCTACGATTTTCATATAAAATTGGTTATAACTTTGTAAATGCCATGTATAACATAACAAACCTTTATATTTTTGTAATGGAAAAGTTAAAAAGATTTCGAATATAAAATAAAATACAGGGTGTTCCATTTAAAAATACATAAGTTTGGTCTGCCACTGTTATCCAACACCTTGTAACATTCTCACTAATTTTGAAATGTGAACCTTAAAGTTGACTACAATTTTTGCTATTAACTTTTATTGCTATCTATTACTATAACGGATCTACAGGAGCTTTACCCAACTAATCATTTACCCTGTGTATAACAACCTTATTCCAAAATTGGTGCTATATTCATTTTCTTTCATCTATAAAACGAATAAAGATATCTTCTCTGTGTTAATCCAAGAATGTTTTGAACAAAACTTTTACTTTTCAAGTAAAGCAAGAACAAACTGAATTGATTTATCGATATGGTCAGTAAGGAAACAAAAAAAAAACAAACGTATAACAACAACATGTATTTGCAAAATTTATTATTTCTGGTAGATATTTGTACAATTGACGGTGAAATTTCAATATAAACTTAATAACTATATATTTTCTTGGCTCTAGTGACTAGTAAAAGACAAATTAAAGATTTGACAAGTCCAAGAGGAAAAAATGATTTTTTTATTAACTGGCATAAAATATGACCTAGATACCAAAAATGTGTGTTAGAAATTTCTTCGGAATAAACCAAAATCCAACCAAAGTTATCAGTAATAAAATATATACTTTTCTGAACAAAAGATCTTTTTCTTCGGAATTTTTTAAATAATAATAAAGAGATAACTGTATATATGTCGTCGAGACCTCCAAGGCCTGTTGAGCGTTGCAAATAAGTAAATAAACGTCTAGGAGAACTGACAAAAAGTTTTTTAACCTTACACAACTCTGTGCCCATATTGAAGTCATTTAACGAGCTTCTATCCGTGACAGGAATTAAAAAATCATGGTAATAAATGTAATGAAGAAAAATAAGTCGATTATGGGATACATTAAAAAGTATTCTATATAACACAGAATATTCTTTATGTATCAAATTGAGAATTTATGCGCCTATTTTGTACCTTTAAATTTATTGAGTAAGTTAAAAAATAATTCAGTTTCTAAATACACATCTAATTTAGTCTTAAAATAAAAACACTATATTTCTTTGGAATGTGTAATTATTTTCCTCTTAGTACTTCATTGACCACATAAAGCTGGTGAAACTAGAACAAACCATCTATTAGCCCTTTCAGGACAGCTGACCAATACATGTCACTATGTTTACCAGTCCATACAGACCAGTCTGCGGAGCTGGCTGGACTGCGGACACAGGCGCTTAGCTACTGGCACAGATTTAAAAAGGCCGAATCGGACAATTGTCTGTATTGTGGGAATTCGGACACTGTGTCACATACTCTTTTGAAGTGGGTCAGATGGACAAGCGAAAGGAATGAACTAGAGCGTGTTTGAATCGGTGAGTGAGATGATAGAAGAGATGGTGATGGATGAGCGATGCGATGATGAAAGAAAATCTACAACTATGTGAGAAAGGTGCTGTCGATAAAAGAGAAGGAAGAGCGGGAGCTAGATGCAGTTATGTCAGGTATCGAAGAGGCAGAACTGGGCCCGCAGAGGTAGAAAGTAGGAACGTTGACAGCATGGGGATAAAGGCAGACTAATAATAGAGTGAAAGAGGTGGAAATGGTGGGAGGCAGTTAGGCAGAGGCGGACGGTGTGGTCGGATGAGGACGAGAGACAGAATCTGATGTGTGATGGTGAGCAACTGAGAATCGGGCAAAAGAAAGACATCGGGAGAAGTTATGCTCTTAACAGATGATTCCACTCTAATACCCTAGTATGAGAGGGGTGGGATTTAGCTGGTCCTGACCACATCGGAGCTAAGGAGGGCAGAGAGGTCCGACTTAGCTGGTTGGACTTGACTCTGATGAGGTTTTAGCTTAGCAACCCAGCACTGTCGAAAATGTTTACTTCCGTCGTCTACATGCAGATTCCCCACCCAGTGATGAAAAAAAGCACACAGATTGGCAATTTACCAATATTGGGAGTGAATATTTGCCAAATAGGGAGATTAAATTTTGACGAAAACAATCAAAATAATTGGGATTTTCCCATTGATTTTAAATCAAAACAATATTTAAAAATATTATAGTGCCATACAAATCAATAATGTGATTACAGTGACAAAAACTCAATTCATCTCCAAGTTAAAAAATATCTTTGTCTTTACACAATGCACAGTTTTTTAGTGAACATGTTCTTATTAATTTTATTCTGACTAAAATAATATGTGCCATCCATTTAGAAGGCAAGCTATAAAACTGCCGTCTGTGTGGCATTGCAAGGGAAAATAGGCGCCGTCCTTAAATGGTCAACTGTACCAAGTGCTACTTAGCCAATAAAAAATATTAATAATGATTTGAACCAAATTAAACTTGTTTTTATTACATTGCCACTCAATCCAAACAAGTTCATGGCAAACAAATATTGAGTTATATAGGTATTATTAAATGCTTAATATATTTTCTACGTCTATTAACTAAAATGATCCCCTCCACGTTCCTTACGTCAACACCTAACCATTTAAATCACAAAAATAAGAGTAAAGATATGTACAAATTAATTTTTCTATGGTGCTATGCACTATTATATACATAAACCTTAGGGGTACATACAGTTGTTTATATACAATTATAAAATTCCAAATGCTGGTAATGATTGTTTTTTATGAGATATCAAAGTTGATTTCTTCATCATCATGTATATGTAGTATTTTACCTTAACTCTTTAGCTCATAAATCATTATACGATACCTATATCGCAGGTCGGGAACAAGAATTACGTAACTGCAAAAAGCCAAATTTCTCACGAGAGCAAAAAAACGATTTTTAAATATTTAAAATAGGGATTAAATGAGGAGTGATCGTCCAGGAGCATCGGTATGGGGTTTATTCTTCCAATGATGGCTTTTATTTTTATCTCTATTGGTTCGAATTTCCTTATCTTAATTTAATTCCCACATTTTCAACCCTATCTACAGTTGCGTCATTATTCATCTAAAATTTTTTAAACATTTAAAATAGTGATTAAATAAAGAGTAACCGTCAAGGAGCAACGGTATGGCGTTTATTCTTACAATGATGGCTTTTAGTTTCATCCTTATTGGTCTGAATTTCATTATCTCCCAGCAATTTAATCCCCCCATTTTCAACCATATCTACAGTGGCGACATCTTAAACTTTTTCTGTACAAAAAAAAAGATTTTTAAATATTTAGTATGCCGTTTATTCTTACAGCGATGGCTTTTATTTTCATCCCTATTGGTCCGAATTTGAAGAAACAAGGTCTGAAATGGTGCATATTTCAATAACGACGCAACTACCCTTAGGGCAGTCAATAGGGTATGTGGCTCCGAATTCTATCCTACTATATCGATTTACGTGACAGTAAGTAGGGAATAGCCCAAGAAACAAAGTCTACCCTATGCCGATGTGTGCTTTTGTCTTGGGGCGGTTCCCACCACTTCTCGGGGGTGGAAATTTTTTTGCTTAAATAACTACGGAAGTTGCTAGAGAACCTAATACTAAGCAAAAACTGTTCTATAATTTTTTTTTTCGAAAACACAATACTTTTTGAGTTATTCCTGGTTGAAAATTGGCCATTTTCATTGAAACATAACACCTTTTCAAACGGTTTTTTGCGAATACCTTAAAAACTATGCATCTAACTCAAAAAACTATATAAAACATTTTTGTAGCTTATAAAATAACAAAGAAATTCTTTCCTTTATGAATCTTCTAGTTATAACACAAAAAGAGATATGGTAAGTGAAAAAAACTTGTTTTCTTGGTGCATGCTCAAATCAGTGTATTGAACTTGAAATAACAGAGAAACGGTCGATTTTGGGTGTATAATGCTACCAATAACTTTTGTTGTGCTTGAAAAGACCTTTAAAATAAGCAATATTAAATGTCGATTACATTCAAACTATGCGAGATAAACTGTAAAAAATTTGATGACTAACGTATTTTAAGAAAAAAATGAGAAGTATATTTAACCCCTCATCCACAAGAATTTAAATGCATCGTTTTCCTTCTACAATACATTTTACCATAGTGTTCTTTTTATGTTCAAAAAGTTGGGAGGGTTTAAAATGAATGGTTTTTGAAAAAAATAAGATCAAATTATTGAGCGCATTTTTAAATTTTCTTAAAAATCTTCCTTTTTCTCCATGTAATTCGAAAATGATAAGAGATGCAAAAAAAAGATGCCATACAAAAATGAAGGTTTCTTCTAGATAAACATTTTGATTTTATTTTTTATAACAGTATCTCTTATCATTTTCAAGTTACATGGAGAAAAATAAGATTTTTTAGAAAATTTAAATATGCGCTATATAATTTGATCTTATTTTTTTTTCAAAAACCATTAATTTTAAACCCGCTTAACTTTTTGAACATAAAAATGATACTGTAGTAAAATGTATTGTAGAAGGAAAACGATGCATTTAAATTCTTGTGGGTGAGGGGTTAAATATACTTCTCAATTTTTTTCTTAAAATTCGTTAGTCAGCAATTTTTTGCAGCATATCTCGCTTAGTTTGAATGTAATCGACATTTAATATTGCTTATTTGAAAGGACTTTTCAAGCACAATAAAAGGTATTGGTAGCATTATATACATAAAATCGACCGTTTCTCTGTTATTTCAAGTTGAATACACTGCTTTGAGCACGTACCAAAAAAAAACAAACTCTTTTTACCTACCATATCTCTTTTTGTGTTATAACTAGAAGATTGAAGAAGGAACGAATCTCTTTGTTTTTTTATGAGCTACAAAAATGTTTTATATAATTTTTTTAGTTAGATGCATTGCAAAAAGGTGTTATATTTCAATGAAAATGGCCAACTTTCAACCAGGAATAACTCAAAAAGTATCGAGTTTTCGAAAAAAAAATTATACAACAGTTTTTGCTTAGAATTGGGTTCTCTAGCAACTTCCGTAGTTGTTTAACCAAAAAATTTTCCACCACCGAGAAGGGGTGGGAACCGCCCCCAAGACAAAAGCACACATCGGCATAGGGTAGACTTTGAATAAGGAGATATTTTCAGGCTATTCCTAAAATTTCATTAAAATCTATGCAGTAGGATAGAATTCGGAGGTAATAACCTGTTGTTTCTCTCATTGACTGCCCTACCTGTAGTGGCTCAGCACACAGTTACAGTTCCGTCGCTTTTGTATCATCCGTACACAGTATTTTAGAAGTGAATTACGCAACAAATAGGAATTGACAAAATTTACAGTTACATCATTCTTGTTCCGGACCGGCGATATTGCATAAAAGAGTTAAGAGATTTGGATAAATATGTGTATTTAAACGGCAAAAGTAATTCTTATCACAAACTGAAATACCAATGAACAAATCTCCACCTCAAAAAAACAACAAAAAATATTCTGTAAGACAAGTTCGTTACTGCAAATTTTCCTACTGATTTATGTGACAACTTTAAATTCTAAGATAAAAAGACTACATTTATATTGGTATTTTATATAAGAAATTGTATTGCATTAATTTTTTATTGTAAGGCTTTCGTGACAACTGTTTTTTATTTCCAAGAAAATAAAACTTACTTTTTAATTAGTGAGCTATATGTAATATCTATTTCAGACATTTACAGAGACTGTTTAACTGTATTGAGTTAACTGTAATTTAATTTAGACAATACGAAAAATTTACTGATAAAATAATCCAGAAAATGCATTACATCCCCGCTAAGGACTTAATTTATTCAAAATTTTGAAACAGACCCAATCATTTGTTTTTAAGCCATTAGTAGCCAAGTCAGAAATAGAATGGCAAGCCAAAGAAATATTTTTGACAAGAATTGCTCTTCCATGTGTTGTTGTGAACCGTGAGCTGCTGCCGATGGTCGAGGATCTCCGAAGTTGAAAGTAGATGTGAAAAATCCAAATGGAAATGCTCCTATGCCGAAAGACATATGAAAACTATTGTCTCCAAAACCGAAACCTAAAAAAATAAATGTTTATTAAGTTTCTGGGGAGTCAATATAGCACAAAAACATGCATTGTTTCGGAATAATTCAAACAAGCTTATATTTTTCTAAAAGTTTTTTTGTTAGTTTATGTACAGTGATGAGCGCGCTAATAACCGGCAAAATTGTTTCCCACCTTTAGACGTATCGGACGAGTTTGGCACAAAGATCTTATACACATAGATTTGGCCAACTCCGAAAAATAACGTAACGCGGAGCAGTTCTGGTCGGTGGTCTATCTATCTCTCTCTATCGGCGCTTAACTTTCTCTCTCTAGCATATGATGGCCGCCGTCTCTGTGTTGACGACAAAGATACACGACAGACAAAGATAGCTAGACCACCGTACTTGATATCGACGTTAAACCCCGATGCATTGAGTGGCATATCCCTAGCCAAGTCTATTCTCTTTACATGTCTCTGATTTGGCAACTGCCATTGTGACTGTGACAGTTTTAGTTGACATAGTCCTCTGATACGTCTAGGGTGAGAAACAATAAATAGAATGTAAGTTCATAGGTTTTTATCGCTAAATCTCCCACCTTCACTAGTTTCATTTCTTTTTATCTCACAACTTAATATGCCTTTCCATTGCGATATTTTACCGGTTTTACCTAAATCTCATCTCATCACTGTATATGTTAAAGTAAAAATTTCTTCTCACAGATTTTGCCGCTAATTGTTTATTAATTGTTTAAACAATAACAATAATTGTTTTGTATAAATGATTTTAAAAATATCGTTGAATTAATAATTTTACTTTGATCACATGTTTCTATTTTGTTTTTGATTATGCTGAATCCGAATATGGCATTCCAATTTGCAAATTAAGGTATGTATAAAAAAATATGAATTTCGCTTAACAGTTAAGTGCCTTACTTAGTTCACAATATTTCAAATAGAAGGATGTAATTGAACATTGAAACATAGTTTTTAATTCCAAACAACTTTTCTAAATAACAATTTTCGATATTGTGAAATATATAGTTACTTTACTCTTGGGTGAAATTCATATTTTTTGACATCCCTCGTATTGGGACCGTGCAAGTTCGGAAAAGCGACACCTGGTTTCATAGCTCAGCAACATTTTTCGCACTTTTAATTATATTGACCAATTATATTAGTCCTGGTTGCTGGATACTTGTCAAGGCCATAGCCCAAAAAAAATTATAAGAGAAAAAGTAATATTGAGCTTATGCTATTAAAAGGTAAACAATTGTATGTAGTAAATAAAATTAATTATTAAAATGCAGTACTGCAAGCAAAATACAATTAATTAAATTTATTTTATATGATAATTGCATATCATATCAATATTGTGGAGCAACATATAATTTTTCTTCTTCAATGACAGTAGGTATGAAATATGCGTCAATTTGACAATTTCAATTGACAATATGATTTATTTAAGAAAGTTGCAAGATTTCTCCGCTATTCGCTCACGATCGTTTCTCGTATCCCCTCCAAGTACTTGCACACGGCGAATAACATTAATAAAATTTTATATCTGATGATTGCATCTTATATTCTATACGATGCAGAGTATTTTATAAAGAATAACTTTTTTTCGTAAAACTGATAATAAAAAAGTTATCAATAGGTTCCAAGTTACACAGACATACTGTATAAGAGCTCAAAAAATTTTTTTGTTGAACATTTTATTATTGTTGAAGCTTATTATTAAATATATTAGGTAAGTTTTACAGAAAAAAGTTTTGATCACTTTGTATAAACATTTTTTTCGCTGGTAATTTTCGGTTTTTGTACTACATTTTTTTATATTTCTTAATTTTCTCAAAAAGAAAATATTGCTTGTTTCATCTCTAGTAGAATAATTTAGTACATTTTAAAGATTACATTATAAGCTTTAAAAAACACCTATAAAATTGTAATAAATCTGTTCAAACTTGAGTAATACCGTCTTAAAATGGTAGTAATTCTGTAAAACTACGAAGTTTTAAAAATTACATTTTTTGAGACGTCGGTCGTATCATTTGAATTCAAATTTTAAGATTTTTTTTAATGAAACATCATTTGGTAAGATGTTTGAAAAGTAAGTTTTGCAAATTTGAGAGTTATATTTATAAGTACAGTTGAGTCCACGAGTCTTTACCCGTGCGTCATTAATACCTGGCGAGATAAAACACATATTGGATAACCCAAATTTTCACCCATAATAGGAGCAGTAGCTACTTACTATCACTTGGTGCTGCGTTTAGTAAATTTCAATTTCCGACTTATCATCAACTTATTTCGTATGCTTTAAATGATGACGCACGGGTAAAGACTCGTGGACTCAACTGTAAAACTATATTAGCTACATATTTTTAAATCATTTTTAAACAAAATTCATGTCTCACTTTCCGGTTACACCGTACTTATGCCCATATATTTTATTTCTTTTTATTATAACCATAAGATAGCTGGATTGTTCTTTCATGTCCAATTTGTAAAATTTCATTTGATCCATTAGTTAAAATTATGTTAAAATAATTCAACCGTGCACTTCGTCGAACGCTAGTTTACAGTGTGCTAATGTTTGTGAGAACGGCGACTTTAGCGTTATAAATAAAAAATTATAGAAGCTATAGATTTAATTTTAGAAAAATCTTTATATAAGGTTTTTTTTGTAAAATTTTCTGATTTTTTCAATGGTAAAATCAGATTTTTTCAGATTTATATTTTCGTAGTTATTTAAAAAAAAACAACTAATTTCGCAGTTCACTTGTTTAATAAAAATGAAGCGCCCACTTCTGGAGTAGAACTTTTTGATGTTGTTTATTAAACATTTCTTAATCAAATTACAAAAAGTTCTATCTTGTTTGATTTTTTCCGAAGTCAAAATCTATATTGACTCCCCTAATACTAATGTATCAAAGTGAAGAGAATTTACAACGTATGTTACAACAATTTAATATAACCGCCAGAAAATTGAACATGTTAATTTCCCCAAAGAAGACAAAATGCTTGGTTATAACATCAGCAAATATGTGTTTATATATGTACGTATAATCCGTCCGCTATAACTTTTCCCATGCGGTATGATTCATTTTCAATCAAATTAAGTCAAAACGGAAAGTGAAACGTACGCCGATGTGTGTAGTATGTATATAGTATACAGTATACAAAATGTATATACACATCGACGTTCGTTTCAATTTATGTTTTGACTTAATTTGATTGAAAATGAATCGTACCGCATGGGAAAAGTTATAGCGGACGGACTATATATGTGTGCATATATGTATATCCAGGTATAACATATTTTTATTATGTTAGTTCAATATATGTATGTAAATGTTTTATAGTTATATCATATATTCTAGTTATGTAATATTATACTTAAATGTAAAAATTGTCTGGCTAATTGGTCTTTACCAAAGCCATCAAATGAAATAAAAAAAAAACAGCAAATTAGATAAGATGTAAATTAGAGCTGAAGGGTCAGATAATAGAACAAGTGATGGAGTTTAAATATCTAGGCATCACACTAGCTACGGAAAGCTCGAAACATAAGTGAAGATCAAGTGACTACAGCAAACAAGTTGCCTGAATGGCGCAATATGGGGAAATAAAAATATCGGAAAAGAAATGAAAGGCAGAATTTACAAAACAGTCATCAGACCAATAATAACATACGCTGCAGAAACACGACCTGACCACAGAGAGGACAAGAAGATTGCACGAAAAAGCGGAGATGATAACATTTGAGGAGATGACAATATGGGATAGAGCTAGAAGTACAGGTATACGACGGAGATGCAAAGTGGAGAACAATAATAACTGAATAAGAATCAGAAGAGTAGAATGGAATGACCACATAAGCCGAATGACAACGAATAGAGTATTAAGGACGGCGAGGGACGGTCCCCCAATAGGAAGGCGATCAGTGGGAAGACCACGAAAACGATGGAACGACAACTTACTGGAGGCACATTAAAAAACAGACAGAGTCATGTCTATACAAAAAGAAGAAGAAGAAGCTTTATACTAAGGAACGATAAAGAGAAACATCAAGAACATGCAAGAAAGCATATTACAAAAAATTCACAGATTATAATCTGATGGATTAAAAAGAAAATAAAATGATACATTATAGTAGGGGAAGAAAGTTTGCTAAATTTGCAGTTACTCGAGCGTTATGGGGACCTATTTGGTTGTGAAGAGTAGGTCCTAAAATCAAAAAAGTTAACTTAAGTTTTCCATAAAGTGGGAGATTTTCTATTTTTTAATTTAATTTTCCATTTCCAACAATCGTTCTTTAAGATTATATGGTTCTTTTCATGAGGATTTTTCAGTGCGTCACAAATGATAGAAAAAAAGGTAAGTCCGTGATAATATACATTTATAACATTTATTCTAACATGACATTTTAGTTAAATCTGACAGTTGTCAAATTTTATTTGCAATTGGGCATAAAAACAAATCAATGTCTTTATTGCATTTATAAAATGGCATTTTCTTTGATTTGTGCCACAAGCCACAAGGAAATAGCTTCAGAACAACATTGTATAATCTTATAAATTGTACAGATTATATTCGTAGATATATTATATAATTAGTAAATAAATTTTTTTCTATTATAGCGCCATCTATCGACAACTAGAATAATCATCTAACTAGAATAATTACCAAAGTAATCACCGACGTGCCTTTTTTTCTGTCATATACAATTTAATGCGTTAGAAAGAAATCGAAAACCTGTGACGCACTCAGAAATGCTCATGAGAAAAAGCATAGCACCATCTATCCACAATTCGAAAAAATGCCTCGAATAAAAGTTGCCTATTTTTACATAAATAATCCAAATCTGCAATAAAAATTGAGGGCTCCTATTTAAGATTTTAAAGAAACCACCCACCCCGCCTCTGTAAGGGGTCGTGTTTGGTGCCATTCGATAGATTTTTCAAAAATATTGAATACGTGTATTTTGCAGTTTTTCAATCTGATGATACTTTCGCGAAATATCGCGGGGTTCGTATTTAAAATTTTAAATTTACCCCCGCGTGTACCCGTCGTGTTTGATACCATTCGATAGATTTTTGAGAAATAGTGACAATGTATTTTTTAGTTTTTCGATATGACGTTCATTTCGCGAAATATTCGCTTTTTTTGTGAAACATTGTGACTCACCCATTTCCTTACGCCCCTCTCAAATCGTCAGATTTTTGAAATATACACTGTTTTGCATGTACTTACGTAACTTACCTTATCTCAATCTGACGATTTCGAGTTTTTCCAAGGATAGATTTTTTTTTCGGACCCCCTTAACCCCTTAATGTACACATTAATTTTGAAGTTTCGGTCAAAAAATTATCGAATTTTTTTAAAGTGAAAATGTTATGTTTGTTTATAATTAAATTGAAAAAGTATTTTCAGTGTCGCAGCACCTTTACTTTGCCTAGCGATGAGGCGAGTTAATAAATTATATTTTCTTCATAATATATACAAATAATCTATATAAAATCTTTATATGTGTATAAGGCACAAAAAGGTTCTAAGAATAAAAAAACGTTCACTTCATACTTCTTCAAATGCACTAACGCTATGTATAAAAAAATACTGAAAATTCTACAAAATTCAATTCGTATCGATTGTCAATGGTTCGGACTGCAAGATATTAGATAAATAAATCTCATTTTACAACGTCTTAACACTGGCTGAGCAATAAAAAAGGTATACTACATTCGCTCTCGCGAGATTTTTTTTGACACATTCGGAATAGGAAACATACAACACAAAAATTCCTACCTCACACTATTAACTGCTAAAATCAACTCAAATCAACTTAATCTTTCATTAAAAAAGAAGAATTATTAGAAATAGTGGGAGTGTCTACTAATCTCATAAAATTTTGTGAAGTTTATTTCTACAAAATATTTTTATTTTGTAAAATAAATAATTTTCTCATTTGTTATCAATACATTATAATGGTGTAAATAAATAATTATTTATTGGCGTAAGGTTTATGTTATTTTTATGTCTGTTTACTATTAATAATATTGGATATTAGCAGGTGCGTTGGTTGTGTAGTAATTTCCACTCACTTCTGACAACTGAATTTCCCAAACAAGAAATTACTAACGTCAGTGTCAAAGTGAATCTCGATAGAGCGAATTCAGTGTATCTATGTACCGCTCGCTGTTTAGTACACTGACGCTTCGAATAAAAACATATTTTTAACAATTCAGCAAAATTCAATGTATCCTACTGAAAGTTATTAGATAAATAAATATCATTTTACAATGACAACAAAGTCTTGGCTATAAAAAAAAGTATAGATGTAAAAGAAGAAGAAGAAATGTAGAAAAGATTTTATCGCTATGTAGATATTTATACGCTTTTATACAAATACCAACTTCCTAAGTGCTTGCAAAATTGAAATATTAAAATTGAACGGTCGCTCGTGTCAGAGTCGAGCGCGTACATTAAGAGGTTAACGAACTCCCCTGTATTAAGAGCCAATATATGGTAGAGGTTCATTTACAGGGTAAGTACAAGGTTTCTCCCCATGTGATAATCTGACGCGCTCGAGTAACTGAAAAAATCCCCGCTTGGGCTCCCCTACCATTACATTTACATGATGTATTTTGACTAATTATTATTTGAATAACAGAGTGTAAGTATCTTACCGGGAAAGCTGGTTCCAGGCTCAGGTTCGGTCCTTTGTCCAGCTGGTCTCGGAGGAACTTTCTCCCTGGGATCTTCTTGTTTGGTACTGCCTCTTCCATAGAGTGGTACCACCTTTTCTTTGCTTATGGCCGCTTTACATACCGGGCAAACCTGTCTGTTTGGTCTGGTTTCCAACCACTGATGAAGGCATGGCCAACTACAGAAAAACGAATTTTAGGAGTATGTATTATTTACAGGTTCCTAAAACGGGTAGGTAAACCGTTATTTTAGAATAAGAATTTTTGTTCAATTATCTTCAAATAGATACAAAACTTATTAGTGCTGGGACCAAATCTAGACCAAATACTTTGTAAAGTTTAAAATGTTTTTGCATAAAAACGGCGCCTCATATGAAAAAAAGACAAGAAAGATTTTTTGTCGTAAATTGAACGCGATACAAAACTTATTAGTGCTGGGACCAAATCTAGACCAAATACTTTGTAAAGTTTAAAATGTTTTTGCATAAAAACGGCGCCTCATATGAAAAAAAGACAAGAAAGATTTTTTGTCGTAAATTGAACGCGGAATTCAAAAATGATTTTTAAGGGCATAGGCGCAAAATGTCGCCTGTCAAAATGTTCAATGTGTTTTAAATGTATCTATTCATTTTTTTCGAATTCTGATCAGTATTTTTGAAAAATTTAATCGCAGAATGAGACTACATTATTACCGAGGGTAGAAAGTCCCTGAAAAGGTCTATAATGTTTGTTTTAGTAAGTTACAGGGGTGAACAAGATGAGAAAATGTAGTGTGATTTTTAATTTTAAATATTTCATTCAAAAGAAACTGTTGGTTTATTCTGACTTTCTACCCTCTGTAATAATGTAGTCTTTCAATCTGGGATTAAATTTTTCAAAAATACTTATGAGTTTTATCAGAATTCAAAAAAATGAATACATTTAAAACACAGTGAACATTTTGACAGGCGACGTTTTGCGCCTATGCCCTTAATTTGCATATCTCAGTGGCGTACTATTTTTTTCATTAAATAATTCAGACCATTACTCGTACGCGCGCCAATGATGCATATCAAATTCTTCTGTAGCCTCTGAAAGAGGTCATTTTGAACATTTGTTGTAGCTTTGCGCCTAGTTGAAATCTTAGTAGTGTTATTTTCTGTTATTGTAGTTTAGTATTATTCTATTAGATAGTCTTTGATAATGTATTTTTTTGATTTAGCTTAAAGCCTCGACAACTGATGGCCATTGGCATGGTACAGTTTTTTTCCAATCGGGTACCTAGTGTAATGTGTAGTGTGTATGTTGAGTACGTGTCTTGATACTTAGCAAAGTCGACGTAATTATCTTTGCAAAGAGCGATAATGTATTAAAGAAATGAAAAATGAGTTTATTTTTTATACTAAGATGTTTATTTTTTTCATAAAAACGGTGCACCATAGAGCACCAGAGCAATAAATAAAGTGGCAGTTTGAAATAAAAATTTCAACACCCCGTATCTGTGAAACAAAGTATTTGCGGACATATGTTTATAGAACAAACCGTCATTACAGTCAGAAAAATGAAAGAATACCCATGAGCGATCACATCAATCACATATTTTGTATTTGTTGTTTTTTTTTCATAAATGTCAAACGAGAGAGATAGATTATTAATAATCTGAATAATATGTGAATGATGTGATCGTTCATGGGTATTCTTTCATTTTTCCGACTGTATTTTCCATGTAGAATTATCCCTTAAAGTTTTTTCATACTTATTTATTAACACCCTGTATATACTATCATCGATATCTTAACAGTATCTTGACATAGAATTTTTAAAAGCATTTGATGATACATCATAACATTCTATTATTAAGCCAATATTTATAAAGTTTTTATTGAAAGGATATTGAAAATACAATACAAAAAAATATACAGTGATCGGTGGGAAACTATGTAATGTAATGTTAATTTATACATTTATAACGATAATTTCCATCTCCACTATAGACCTGGATCCCGCGTAAGAAAGAAAAGTTGATTAATAGCAAGCTGAAAATTTGTTAATAGCTTAACGGTGTCTAGTCGGACAAACTTTGATGCACGGGAACACTGGAACAGGGGAAGTTTTAATTGTGGAGCATGATAAACGTGTCGTCCTGACAAGTTTATGATGGTGAAAAATAGCAAGTTGTTTTTAAGTTTATTCGATAGCCAACGTTATGTAATATATGCGAAAATGTTTGTCCGACAAAAATGTTGGGCATTTTAACGAGTCCGACACGTAGAACATGTCACATCACAGGAATTATGTTGGTGATGAATAGCAGTCTGATTTTTGCATGAGAGTTTAATGAAAGGTTAAAAAAGCAATTGGAAGTTCTGTCCGACAAAATTAATGGGAAGTTTTCGTAGTCGGACATTCTAAACAGGTAAGATATAGACAAAAATGCTGGTGATAAATAGCTTTCCGACAAAGACGAAATTTAATAAAGTAAATTATTCCTTAGCAAGAATGACTGTTGTCGGAAAAAAATAAGGGGTAGATTTTGTAGTCGGACAATTTAAAAAAATAATTTTTGAAATTTTAATAAGGGGTGATTACTCTATGTCAAAAGCACCTGCAATCAATTACAATCGATATCTTTCGATTTATCTCAACATCATTTAGATACCTCACTGTAATACATTTACAGTAGATCAGGCAAATTATATTATGGATTGGGTGGTCTAGCTATCTTTGTCTGCCACATGCGCGGGATCGCTTGGTTAAAAGAGATAGATAGACCACCTATCGACTTTTTGCACTGTATTCCCTGTCTACCCTTATGTCTATGAATACATTTCCATTTAAGAAAAACTGTCACTTTTGACAATAATTCATAATAAATTGCAATCGTAACTTCAAATTTAAACTAATCGATTTATTTTGGCAGCAAATTATTTCTTGCCCTGTGACATATTAATTACATTATTTCATTTGTAGAAAGTTGAGAAAAATTACGTTATACAATTTTAGTAATAATTTATTTAGGTACCCTTTTTCAATCAAGCAAAGCATTATAGCACGAAGAATGATATTCAATAGAACTTTCACAATAATTATCTGGCAACTGAACCTCATTTAATTGATGACCAAGTATTTTACTAACTTTGTAAAATGTTCGAAAATTACTCAAAAATGTTCCGTTGAATGGTTTCACTTTTGATTTGGCGACTTAAAATTTAAACTGTTGACACTCAAAAATAGACACAAAAACACTCCATAGTTAATATAAATTTTAATTTCCAACACACGTGGCAAACAGAAACTCAGAGACCATGTACTTTCAAATACTACTTTGTATAGCACAAAGTGTCACACTGACAAATGCAGCCTTCTAATACATACTTCTAAGCATAATGTGTCATATTTACGTATATTCTTATAAGCACCGAAGTTTTAGACTCTTCACATTTTTCAATGTCGTTTACAGGGTTAAGATTTAAGTATGGAAAAAAATGTATACAACGTTTTTTATAGGAAATTTTCCGTACTTTCTGATGCACCTAATTAGAAAACCCTAAGAGATTTCTTTCACATGTTCTTTGACATTTTTTATTGTCGTTTTGAGAATATCTAGAACAAACTCCATCCAAAAAATAATTGTTTTGCAATATATACATGCATTGATACTTACCTCACTGTTTTTGGAGTGTGCATGTATATATATGCACATGCAAATATGTGAATATAAATAATAATATACAACTAAAATAGCTTTATCAATATGTGACTAAGTCATTCTGAAAAAATGTTTTTTATTTATTTCCTTCGATTTGCCCAAACTTTTTGTCCGACATATAACTTTTTGCGTTACAAAATATAATTTGTACATAATCAAATCAAAATTAGCTTGCTATTTATCACCAACATGTTTGTCTATATCTTACATGTTTAGAATGTCCGACTAGGAAAATTTCCCATTCATTTTGTCCGACAGAACTTCCAATTGCTTTTTTAACCTTTCATTAAACTCTCATGCAAAAATCAGACTGCTATTCATCACCAACATAGTTCCTGTGATGTGACATGTTCTACGTGTCGGACTCGTTAAAATATCCAACATTTTTGTCGGACAAACATTTTTTCATATATTATATAACGTTGGCTATTGAATAAACTTAAAAACAACTTGCTATTTTTCACCATCATAAACTTGTCAGGACGACACGTTTATCATGCTCCACCGTTAAAACTTCCCCTGTTTCAGTGTTCCCGTGCATCAAAGTTTGTCCGACTAGACACCGTTAAGCTATTAACAAATTTTCAGCTTGCTATTAATCAACTTTTTTTTCTTACGCGGGATCCAGGTCTACTAGATTCATCTCTTTTTGTTTCGCAATGTATTATGTTTTCCATCTTTTGCGCTATTTTGCCGGTTATTAGCGCGTTCAAAATAGCGACGGAAAATTTTTCTTTAAATCTAAACAAATTTTAAGGGTCGAAAGAAAAATAAAATTTTTAATGATCTATAAATAGAACGCTGACTTATATTGAGTAAAAGAAACAATAGATACAAGAGAGATACTTTTTAAAAGCTGCCCTTTAATTTGCAAACAATCTATCTATTCTGATTCGAATTAATTGGAAAGTTACAATTGAATTAAAACCATTGACACAGATTTTACATTATGTAAATCTAATACAAAAACGTCAAGCAACAGTAGAAAGAAACATGTTACACCATACATCAGTAAACATATTGCAATAAAAAAGATTTATTACTCAAATTAAGAAATATAGTTTTTGCAAATTTACTAAATATTGCTAAATAGTAGCATTTAGCAATTAATACAATTAATTATTTCACACACTTAACGATCTTCTTCACCGAGAGTCGCGAAATAGGGACGACTATGAAGAGTTTAACAATAAATAAACATCTGAAGGTCATTATAAAACTCTATTAAGATAATATCAAAGAATTTGTTCTTCTCGTACTCCTGATAACCTATAAAAGCATCCATTCTTGTTGGCATCTGTCCATCTTTTACCCATTTCTTTCACGCTTTTCGGTCTTCTGCTATTTCCTTCATCTTTTGCACTGTTCTTACTCTCTTCATCCCCACTTCCTGAATTTGTTCCATCCACCCATTTCTAGGTTTACTTCTTCTTTTTCTACCTTTTATATTGGTATTTGTCACTTATTTACTAGTCTGCTCTCGTCCATTCTGATGATGTGTCCATAGCAGTTGTTTTCTTTTTGAAATTATACTTCTTTAGGCGCGATTGGGAGTGAATTTTTATTATCCCACGCGCATACGCACTCAAGCCAGAAGTTGTTGCTAAATCTTTCAAGTTATGTATGTATCAGTGCAAGTAAGGTATATAAAGAATCTATTAGTGTTTTTAGTAAATATATTTATTATAATTTTTGTGTCCTTGGGTATGTCTTTCTTGGGAATACGATAATAAGTATTATTAAAACATTTTTATACTTCACTTGATCTATTTGTCACTATGTCTGAGAAATTTTGTAATCCGTATAAACAAAGAGTCTGTAGCTCATTGGTAGAGCATTCGACTTCAGATCGAGAGGTCCCCGGTTCAAATCCGGGTAGTTTTCATATTCTTTTTTTTTTAATTTTTGGTATTGTTCTAATAAAAATTTTTGGAAAGTAGTAAGTATTAAAACTAGTGTAATCTTTAAATAAAATATAAATAAGCTGTTTAAAGTATATTTATTTCGTTGAAATCATATAATAGAAGTATAACTTCTTACGTGTGTACAAAGTACACACACATTTTTTTTCTATTTTTTCTCTATTGGTTCCTGCTTTAGCTCGTTTCTAATGTTTTCGCTTCTTCCCTGTCCATCTTCGTCTTTCCAGCTATCTTTCTCAGTTATCTTGTAATTTAGTTTTCTGGTTGATTTACTTTTTTCGCAATATATTATTTATTGCATATCCTTGATGCTTTTTGTGTCATATTTACAATTGCTAGGTCTAGTTTTCCATTGTTTGGTATAATCGTATTCAGGTACTAGTGATGTAACGAATGTCATTTTTTGAACATTCGCGAATACGAATGCGAATGCGAATAGCTGCTACCGACATTCGCGAATGCGGATGCGAATGCGAATATTCAGTTTTTTTTTTTAAATTTGTTTCTATTTTTGTATGTTTCCTAAATGTATAATGAAAAGTTAATTGATATTTAGTGTAAATCAATGTAAATCAATCTGAATCTTAAGTTTTATTACATAATACCAAATATAATAAAAAAAAGTGAAGGCTGATAATGTGATTATACAAGGTTAAGTTCTATCTATCTATTGCCCTTCATTTGTCCAAAGTTGAACGTAAGCTTCCCCCTTATTTTTCCACTCTTCTCGGTTCAGTGCTAATGCTGTCGATCTGGTCCCTGCGTATCTTTTTAGGATATCCGACCATCTCGTCTGTGGTCTGCCCCTTCCTCTTTTGTAGTCCCAAGGTCTCCAGTGATCCAGTGAGTTATCGCTTCATTCCATCTTCCGTCTCTTTGTCTGCTGTTGTGTCCTGCATATTTCCATTTGAGGCTGCATGTTTGAAGTTAAGTTACCTTTTCTTAATAAAAAAAGGTGGGAGGTTGATTTTATTAACCTAATATTATCTTAAAATTATTTTTTTTCTGGTTTTCATATTCGCAAAACATTCGCACAAATTTCGCGAATGCGGATGCGAATATGCAAAAACATGCGAATATTCGCGAATGCGAATACGAATATTCGTTACATCACTATCAGGTACCCATAGGTTGTCATCATCTTTAATTATTGCCCTTTACAGAACACTCAAGTTTCATCTCCAATTATCTTATACATATTGTTTATTTCTAACTTATTTTTTATATTTTCTCAGTCCATATATCATTTCGTTATTGGAAGCAATACTTTATCTGAATAAAATGGGGTGTTTTAGGACTTTCTGGGCAAGTAGTCTTAAAATCTGCACAGGAAACACCGAGATAAAATTATAAAAATAGATAGTGTAAGCCCAAGAGTTATCTACCACACATTAAAACTAAATGTAGTCATTTTTCAAAAATGACTACCTTTAATAGTACATTCTTTCACGGTTTTTGCTCTGAATTTTAAAGAACCGCTTGGATTGACATGAAATTTGGCATACGCATAGCTTACATGTCAAAGAAAAAAAGTGATATTGTGCCGATGTGTGCTTTTGCCCTGGGGGTGAAAAAATATATGTCCAAAATAAGTCCGGAAATGGATAAACTGACTAATTTTAAGTAACTTTTGTTCTATAGAGGTTTTTCGCCAAGTCAACACTTTTCGAGTTATTTGCGAGTAAAAATGTTCATTTTTCAACAAAATAACTACATTTTTAGACGGTTTTTCGCAAATAACTCAAAAAGTAAGTTTTTTGTCGAAAAAAACGTTCTTAGCAAAAATATAGCCTGTAAAAAAGTAAAAAACATGGTGTATGCATAGGTCTCTGGACCTGGTAAAACCAGAGTTATAGCCAATGAAAAATAGATTCATATTCACCAAATTTCAAATAGAATGTTTGGAAGTGAAATATCCAAAAAATTAAGCACTTTTGGGGGAAAACCCATAACTTTTTTAAAGTGTTTAAAAAAAGCTTTATTTCTGCTTTTATAAAAAGTTTCTAGCATTCAATTTAAGCAAGTTACGCTCAAAATAAAGTTGGTCCCTTTTGTTTTGGCAAAAAAAAAATCGGGAAGACCACCCCCTAATTAGCAACTTAAATGAAATTAATCGTTACCGCTTCACAAATTATTTTACTTATTATGTTCTGTTTATATGATCTGTAAGTTTCATCGATTCAAAGTGCTTATTTTTGAAAAAAATTGGTTTTAAAGTAAAATTTTTAAAAATTTTAATTTTGAAAAACATGTTTCTTTCAAAATAACTTAAAAATTATTAGAGATACCAAAAATCTCGAAAAACAAAAAAAGTCAGCATTGCTTTTCTGGATATCATGTTTTTTTTTTGTTTTTCTGTTAGACAAAAATTTATTAAGATTTTTTGTTTCTAAATTTGCATACATTCGTGATCAGTGACTCATTCAACCCCTTTTAACTATAGCCCTTTCAAAAATAAGGACTTTGAACCGATGAAACTTACAGATCATATAAACAATACATACACGAGTCAAGAAACTTGTGAAGTCGTAACGATTAAGTTCATTTGAGGTACTAATTAGGGGGTGATTTTCCCGATTTTTTTTACCAAAAAAAGGGACTAACTTTATTTTGAGCGTAACTTGTTTAATTTTGATGCTAGAATTTTTTTTATAAAATGAAGCTTTTTTTAAACACTTTAAATAAGTTGTAATGAGTTTTCCCCGAAATGTGCTTCATTTTTGGTTATTTCACGTTAAAGTACCTATTTCATTTGGAATTTGACGAATATGAACCTATTTTTAATTAGCTATAACTCTGCTTCCACTAGGTATAGAGACGTGGTATATACACCATTTTTTAAATTCTTTTACAGGCTTTATTTTTGTTAATAATATTTTTTCGACAAAAAATGAACATATTCACTGGCAAATAACTCGAAAAGTATTGATTTAGTGAAAAAACTCTATAAAACAAAAGTTATTCTTTGCGTCAAGATATAAGAAATTTGGCTTGGCGCTGGTGGGATGTCCCTACCGATTTAGTATCATAATAACAAACAACAAACCCTCCAGGAGCGGATTCGCTAAAATTAAGGGGAAAGGAACAAATGCAAAATTTTGACGCCTGTCAAAATTTTCAATGTGTTTTAAATGTAATCATTTTTTTCGAATCCTGAGAAAACTAATATGTAAGTATTTTTGAAAAATTTAAACGCAGAATGAAAAATTACTTTATTACCGAGGGCCGAAAGTCCCTTGGAATGAATTAAAAGTTTCTTTTGAATGAGATATTTGAAATTAAAAATCACACTAAATTTTCTCTTAGTTTTTCACCCCTGTAACTAATTAAAATAAACATTATAGAAGTTTTCAGGGACTTTTGGCCCTCGGTAATAACGTAACGGCTTAAAGCCGAAAGTTCGTACCCGTCCCCTTAACAAAAAAAATTCAAGTCTTCAAGTAGATATAATATTTTAATGGGGTTGGAATAATAAATATAAATTTAAATATCATATCATTATATTTATTACGTATTTATATCTATGTAGTTATAGGTATATTATTGACTAAACGAATTCGCCTACAGTAAACAAAATTTTTAATACATTGTCTAGAAATTTTAATTTTAATAATTTATTTGCATTGATAGGTAACGAGTCAGTTCTGTAAATAATATAAAGTACGGCCCTAGTAGCTGTTCCAAAACTATTGCCACCCGTCGCAAAGACAATTGAGGGATTAGTAACGTCAACTATTTATTATGATACTAAATCGGTAGGGACATCCCACCAGCGTCAGGTCAAATTTCTTATATCTTGACGAAAAGAATACTTAGAATTAGTCAGATTATCCATTTCCGGACTTACTTTGGACGAATATTTTTTCACCCACAAAAGGCGGTGAAAACCACCCCCGGGGCAAAAGCACATATCGACACAATATCACTTTTTTTCTTTGACTTGTTAGCTATGTGTATGCCAAATTTCATGTGAATCCAAGCGGTTCTTTAAAATTTAGAGGTTTTGCAATATTTTACCGTTAAAGAACGTACTACAGGGTGATTGATTAGTGGGGTAAAGCTCAATAGATCCGCTATAGTAATATAGATAGCAATAAAAGTTAATAACAAAAATTGTAGACAACTTTGAGATTCATATTACAAAATTAGTTAGAATGTTCGACAGATCGACGCGGCTGGAGAATAGGAACCGGAAGGCGCAGGACGCTATAAACCGGTGTTATATATATAGTTAGAATGTTACAGGGCGTTCGATAACCTAGTGGCAGATCAAACTTATGTTTTTTTAAATGGAACACCCTGTATTTTATTTTATATTCGAAATCTCCTTAACTGTATCATCACATAAAGGTTTGTTATGTTATACAGGGTATGTACAAAGTTTTAACCAATTTTATATGAAAATCGTAACAAGTTCAACATCCCGTATTAATAAAAATAAGCACAACAGAAATGGTTTATTGGTGCCATATTTTTTTATTGATTGTCGAAATTTCCAGAAATGATTAATATTGCCAATTTTCTCGATACCGAATACAGGGTGAGTCAAAACGCATTAACATTATTTTCTCAGTAATTTTAAATGGAACACCCTGTATTTTATATCACTATTGAAAAATGCCATTACTGTACTTTAATTTTTATATAACGTTCCCTAGGCCTAAATTTATTAGTTTTCAAAATATTTTTATTTTTAGAGCAAATTATTAACAGGTGTCTAACTTTTTCCAAATTTTAAGAAAGCCATGACCGAATTTGTCGAAACTGACAGTTTATCATGATAAAACTGTTATTGTGTTATTAAATAGTTGAGATGAATTTTACTATTGAGGAAATGGTTGATCTGGCAGGATATTTGGGGAGTGCAATAAAAATGCGTTATTATCAATAACAATTTATCATGAACATAAACGGTTCCTTGAAAGACGACAACCTACAACAGCAAGCTTTGAAAGATTAGAGGATCAGTTTAACCGCCCTGATTCAGTTACGTATAAAAACACGAACGTACAAAAAGTACTGTAACAGAGGAAAACGAAATTAATGTGTTGCTGGCAGTTACTGAAAATCCACATACAAGTATTGAAATATTTCCAAAGAAAAAGAACAATCTTACTGCTCTGTGAAAAAAATTCTTGCAAAAAACAGAATGCACCCTTACCGCATTCAAATGCACCAAGAATTAATTCAAGAAGATTTTGAAAAGAGAATATTATTTTGTGAATGGGCCTTAGATAAAATCAATCAGCAGACAGATTTCTTGGATAATGTACTATTTGGAGATGAAGCTAAGTTTCATAAAAACGGTTCAGTCATGGCTAACTTAAAATTTGGAAAAATTTAGAAACCTAATTAATAATTTGCTCTGAAAAATGAAAATATCTCGAAAACTAATAAATTTAGACATAGGGAATGTTATATAAAAATTAAAGTACCGTAATTGGTACTTTTTAATAGTGATATAAAATATAGGGTGTTCCATTTAAAATTACTGAGAAAATAATGTACTTGCGTTTTGACTCACACTGTATTTGATATATAGAAAATTAGCAATATTAATCATGTTTGAAAATTTTGACCATAAATAAAAAAATATGGCATCAATAAACCATTACTGTTTCGCTTATTTTTATTTATACAGGGAGTTGAACTTATTACGATTTTCTTATAAAATTGGCTATAACTTTGTAAATACCCTGTATAAAATAACAAACCTTTATATTTTTGTGATGAGACAGTTGGGAAGATTTCAAATATAAAATAAAATACAGGGTGTTCCATTTAAAACAAACCTAAGTTTGGTCTGCCAGTGTGTTACCGAACACCCTGTAAAATTCTGATTAATTTTGTAACGTGAAGCTCAAAGTTGGCTACAATTTTTATTAACTTTTATTGCTATCTATTACTATAGCGGATCTATTGAGCCCTACTAATCAATCACCCTGTATAATGATAAATACATTGATTCCATTAGATCTTGATTGATAAATAAATTGATAATTTCGAAAACAGTGTTTTTATCTCGTAACTTATTAGTTTGTTATGTGCATGGTCATAAGATAATTCATAAATATACTGGGTGCCCCAAAAGTAGCGGAACGGTCGAATATTTCGCGAAATGAACATCGGATCGAAAAAATGAAAAATAAGTCTTCAATAATTTTCAAAAATCTATCGAATGAAACCAAACACGACCCCCACTCCACCCTCTGGAGATGGGGGTGTGGGGGGGGGGAAGGGTAACTTTTGGATTCCTTACGTAAAGGTAAGCAACTATTGTTCGAGACATTTTTTCAAATTGTGGATAAATGGCGGTATACTAGGAAAAAACGATTTATTGTGATACTATAGGTAAATTATAGAAACGGTCTAATATGTCGAGAAGTACACTTCCAAATGAAAAACCAAAAAATAAGTTTTCAATATTTTTCAAAAACCTATCGAATAACAATATACATGACCCTCCACCCTGCCCCTTGTAGGTGGGGTGAGGGGTAATTCTAAAATCTTAAATAGGAACCCCCGTTTTTTATTGCAGTTTTGGATTCCTCATGAAAGAATAAGTAACATTTATTCGAAACATTTTTTAGAATTATTGATAGATGGCGCTATAATAAAAAAAAATACGATTTATTAGCGCCATCTATCAACAATTCTAAAAAATGTTTCCAATAAATGTTACTTATGCTTTCAGGAGGCCCAAAACTGCAATAAACAACGGAGGTTCCTATTTAAGATTTTAGAGTTACCCTCACCCCACCTCCAGAAGGTGGGGTGGAGGGTCATGTATATTGTTATTCGATAGGTTTTTGAAAAATATTGAAAATCTGTTTTTTGGTTTCCCATTTGGAAGTGTATAATTTACCTATGATATCACAATAAATCGTGTTTTCCCATTATAGCGCCATCTATCCATAATTTGAAAAAATGTCTCGAATAAAAGTATCTTACTTTTACGTAAGGAATCCAAATCTGCAATAAAAACTGGGGGTTTCTATTTAAGATTTTAAAGTTACCCCCCTCCCCACCTCCGGGGGTGAAGTGGGGAGTCGTGTTTGGTGTCATTCGATAGACTTTTGAAAACTATTGAAGACGTATTTTTCAGTTTTTCGATTCGATGTTTATTTCGCGAAATATTCGACCGTTCCGCTACTTTTGGTAACATATCAATTGTGGAAATAGTATCAATATGGGAATACTATAACCTACTATCAATTTTGGAAATCTATTAATTACTAGGGCATAGACTTTTTATTTAAAAAACGAAATTTTGAATAATAATAGTAGACTAGCACACCTTGATTATATTAATGAAAACCATCAAAGCGTTCGGTAAAAAACCGACAGAAGTTGGATCGTGGTGCGCCGTGTGCGGGACTTGAAAACATACTAATCTAACGAATATGCGACAAACGCGTGGCGCACTTATGTATACGCACCTTTAGGGCATACCAAGCAGATAAAACCCCCCACCCAGCAAACCCACCCCTCAGCAAGTGAAAAAGATTTTAAAGATCACCTTACATAGATGGTAGATTTATATGCATGATAATTAAGATTGTTTTGTATCTTACCTAATAACTAGACGAAACTGGTATAAGTTGTTGTTTTGAGAAATAGCATAATGAATTCTTCTAAAAAAATTGTCCAATTACATATGTAATATTAAAAAAATATTAACTACATTTCTTAATACCAGAAAAGAATAAACTGCCCAGACACCTACACTAATATCTCCACTTATACAGTGCTAGTCAAAAGTCCGTACCCCCCTCGTATCTTTTGAACGGTTATACCTATAATAGTGAAATTTGGAGCAAGGAAATAAACGGACGTAAGCTTCTTAACTAGTCATGACAGGTGACGTAATTATGACAGATGACGTTACAGCGCCACTGTGACCGATAATTTTAAATGGGACCTTACGGCAAGTGATACCTCGTTTGAAAGGTATTGAAAATACCTATTCAGTCATACTAATTTTGTTTGAGATTAAGTTAATTTTGATAAATAAATGAAATAAATATAAAATTGTAGTTTCGCATCTAATTAATAAAAATTTAAAATTCCGCATATGATTACTTGTCAAAAACGTTGACGTAAAAACTACTAGAGAATTGAAAAACGTCAACTTTTTTGACAAAAAAACCATAGGCGGACATATTATGAGTTTTTATTAATTAAATGCAAAACTACAATATTATATTTATTTAATTTATTCACCAAAATCAAAATCAAATAAAACCAAAAAAAAATTAGTATAACTGAATAGGTACTTTGAATACCTTTTAAACGAGGTATCACTTGCCATAAGGTCCCATTTAAAATTATCGGTCACAGTGGCCCTGTAACGTCATCTGTCACTATTACGTCACCTGCCATGACTAGTTAAAAAGGTTAGGTCCGTTTATTTTTTCCCTCCAAATTTCACTATTATAGGTATAACCGTTCAAAAGATACGAGGGGGGGTACGGACTTTTGACTAGCACTGTAGATGACATTATAGTTAAATGGACAAATATAACAGTGATTATTCAGAATAACAAAAGTCTGATATAGTTGTTCCATTTTATCTTTGCCCATGCCACCCCATGCGTCACGATTCATTTTCAAACAAATTAAGTCAAAACATAAAGTGAAACGTATGTCGACGTGTACAGTTGAGTCCGCGAATCTTTACGCGTGCGTCATTATTTAAATTTAAAGCATACGAAATAAGTCGATGATAAGTCGGAAATTGAAATTTACTAAACGCAACAGCAAGTCACTTACTGTCAGTTCCGACTGTTCACTGTTTAATTTCCGACTTATCATCGACTTATTTCTTATGCTTTAAATGATGACGCACGGGTAAAGATTCGCGGACTCAACTGTATATACATTGTGTATACTGTATACTATTATATACCATACACATATATGTACGTTTCACTTTGTGTTTTGATTTAATTTATTTGAAAATGAATCATGACGCATGGGCAAAGATAAAATGGAACAACTTTAATGCCATAATTTATAACTATTAATTTGGATAATAAATCATTGCTGGAAAAATTTCATTGTTCTTGTTTTATTCTTAAAACATAATGTCATTTTAAAAAAGCAATTAAAAACTAGTTATAATGTTTATCAATATATTTAATTTATGGACATTTTCAAGTTGTAATAAAATCTAGAGTATAGAATGAAAATTGTACACAAAATTGTTGGATTTAAAAATACTTTACATAAAGTAGTTTGTTTAAAATGTTCACAAAAATTACCAATATGGTATTACCTGCTTTTGTGTAAGCCATGATCAGAATCATTTTAGGATACAGCATGTTTAGTAATTTCACCAAATTTTCCTTGTTTTTTGGTGTTATCCTCGTTATCATTCGGACTAATCTTCTAGATAAATATGTGACCCTTTTTTAATTTTAAAAAGCATTATCTTGTAGATAGAGAGCGATGTACAATTTTCGCTAGTAGTTGGCGTAAATATTAACAGCTTATATTTCTGATGCAAGTGAAGAGACCAGTTAATAAAAAAATAAGGAAAACCAGTACACGGCGTTATTTTTTCAACAGCACTTCTCACACTACAAGTTTTTCGTAAGTATGTAAGAATCAAGTTTATGATGAGTTTATTTCTAAATGATATAATATGTAGTACATTAGTACAGTACACACTTGATATTCCGACGTTTTGCAATCCAACACGCTCGGTAGTCCGACGCACCTCGTAAAGGTCATCGCCGTGTCTGCTTACACACTGTATGTACCGGGTGTCCCAATAAGAATGGCGCTCGGCCATATCTCAGGAACCGTTTATAGTACAGCTTTGGGAAAAAATTTTATAAGAAAAGTTGCCTCGAGAAAAGCCTGGAAATTATTTTCATAATTGTAAGTCCACCGCTAGAGGGCGTAATTGAATATCAAAAATTAAAAAATCGAAATTTTACAAAATTTGCCTAATGAAAGGGCACTGGAAATCCGATTATCGTATTCTTTATAAAATTCTGCGCATATTTTATTTCACAAGTTTAAGTCTACCTGTGCAAATAAGAGGTGGGGGTGAGTGGGAACCTTGTTATGAAAAAATCGCTGTAAGTCCGGTTCTGCTTAATCGATTTTTGCAAACTTTGTCTTGGTCGTGTCTCTTTTTCGTCAATGTAATAGTTATAATTTGGAAACAGCCTATTACGTAATATGCCGGCTAGGAGGCGCTATTTATTTTCTTTTTAGAAATCTAGTTTTCTTTGGAAAATATTGAATACAAGTATGTATTTTTTTCCTGTATTACAAAATTAGACCAAATTAGCAACAGAATACCGAAAACCGCATGTCTATACCTTTTTTCTATCTCGAGATATCTTAAGAAACGTGTAAATTTTAAACATAAATGTTGCTGTCATATAACTGGAAATATATAGAAGCAAGCAGTGTGCTATGGAAAAAAACAAAGAAAAATTTTTCAGATGTCACCGTTTATAATAAATCAAAACAAAATATGAAAAACTCTACTACTGGGGTGACGTCTTTGGGGATATTTCATTGCATATATTCTAGCCGCAACAGTTGCATTTCTTATGCATTCAAAGAATGTGGCTATCATGTCAAATGCTTCTTAGTTTGTAAGAATCATTTTGAATTTCACTCTGTATAAATTTTATATAAAATTTAATAGAAACAAACCGCAACAAACCATCAATGCACACATTTTTAAGTTTTACTGATTTGACACATGATGACTTCTTGAAGTTAATACTTCTAATAGTTCTATTTTTTCCATAGCACACTACTTGTTTCCACTTTGACTTCCTTAACTTAGTTTACCGGTGACAATAACAGTTATGTATTTATCTTAGTTGGGAATAGGATAATTGATATTAAAATATAATGAAATAAAAATTAATAAAAAAATATGAAAAAAAATTTTAAGAAACGCTTTTTTTAGTTACGAGCGACTAAAATTAATAATATAAAAAAATCAACTAAAAAGCCAAAAATAAACAAAATTGAAAAAATCTAACACATTCGTCAAAGAAAAGCGTGGCGCGTCTTCATCGAATAAACGGTTTTCGCCCCACGCTTTTCTTTAACGAATGTGTTAGATTTTTTCATTTTTTTTTATTTTTGGCTTTTTGGTTGATTTTTTTTATAATATTTTTAATTTTAGTCACTCGTAACTAAAGAAACGCGTTTCTTAAAAATTTTTTTTTCATATTTTTTTATTTTTTACTTTTTAGTCTTACACTTTTTCAACATTAAAATATATCGTCATGTTTATTAAAATATGTATAAAACATAGATGTACTAACATGAAAAATAGTCGAAATCAGCAAAAAATTTGAAACTTTATTGTTTATTTATGAAGCATAACGTAAACAATTAACGTAAAAAGTGAAATTTTGTATAGTTCATATCATTAGCTACAATCCGTAAAAGTTTCAAGTTTTTACATTGTAAAAAACAAGAGAATTTAAACATTTTCCATTAAAAATCGTTTTTTTTTTATTTAAACAATTAATAAACATAAAAATTTTTTTATTGATTATTCGTGTATTGTTCCCGCAAATGCATATGTCTAAAGATTTGACGCAAACTATTGAACTAAATAAAAGCGTTTAAAAATTTGTGTAGAAAATCTGACGTTTTTACATTTTCTACGATTCATCGAGAGAAAAGCAAATGCGCGGAGGCAACAATTCATAAAAATTTACATATTAGCGCTATTTTTTTGGTATTATTTTAAGTATTAAAATTAGTGTAATATTAAAATAAAAATAAAATTAAACTGTTTAAAATATATTTATTTCGTTAAAATCATAATAATAGAAGTATAACTTCTAACTCGCGTACAAAGTACACTCACTCTATTTTTGTTATATTTTATAGTGTTATTTGTCTTATTGTTGTTTTGATTCATTATATACGGTGACATCTGGACAATGTTCCTTTGATTTTTTTCATAGCACACTACGTGCCTCTATATATTTCCACTTATATGACAGCAACAGTTATGTTTAAAATTTACACGTTTCTTAAGATATCTCGAGATAGAAAAAAGGTATCGACATGCGGTTTTCGGTATTCTGTTGCTAATTTGGTCTAATTTTGTAATACAGGAAAAAATACATACTTGTATTTAATATTTTCGAAAGAAAACTAGATTTCTAAAAAAAATAAACAGCGCCTTCTAGCCGGCATATTACGTAATAGGCTATTTCCAAATTATAACTATTACATTGACGAAAAAGAACTGTTTTCAATACGACCAATTTTGTAAAAATCGATTAAGCAGAACCGAACTTACAGCGATTTTTTCATAACAAGGTTCCCACTCACCCCCACCTCTTATTTGCACAGGTAGACTTAAACTTGTGAAATAAAATATGCACAGAATTGTATGAAGAATACGATGATTGGATTTCCAGTGCCCTTTCATTTGGAAATTTTGTAAAATTTCAATTTTTTAATTTTTGATATTCAATAACGCAATCTAGCGGTGGACTTACAACTATGAAAATAATTTCCAGGCTTTTCTCGGGGTTATAATTTTTTTTTCCCAAAGCTGTAGTATAAACGGTTCCTGAGATATGGCCAAGAGCCATTCTTATTGGGACACCCGGTACATTAAATTTATTAACTTCCATATTTCTTTTAATAAACATGTTTTAGTTAGCCGAAATGGGTCTTTCATTTGCATATTAATCTGGGTAGCATTTTACTCACAAAATTTAAGAATATTGTTGTAGTCTACTGCTAGCAAAACAATGGCAAATATATAAACATTGCTTTTCGCTTAAATTAAATGTTCAAACTTTCAAAAAGCATATGTAATTAAAAAAAATCTTTTTTTGCCACCTTGTACAAATAATTATATTAATGTTTATATTGATGAATAGAGAATTGAGTAACCTTTCAAATGAGCTAGCACACGACTCCTAGTCTCATTTAAAAAATCATCGATTACGTCATCACGCCCAGATGGATGACGTCAGTAGTATGATATATATACCAAAAAATTACATTTTAACTTTTATCCGGGCAAGTGGGGCTCAATAGGCCCGAAACGCCATGTCTTTTAAATGGATGTCTTTTATATTCCGGATTTTTCCTTAAAGTCGGCAGCTTGTGAAATTTTTGATGTTCTATCTAACCACTCAAGTCTAGAGTTTGAATTTGGAGGACCTAAAGAAGTATTCAAAGTATGTAGTGTCGTTGAAGCCTCAGTTCCTCCAGTTCCTTTATTTTGTAGCTTCACTTCAAATTGTAAACCAATCGCAGTAAAATCACGCAGGTACAGTGCTGAAGATCATATTTTTATTAAAAATGAGGTGAAGAACCTTTTAAGCGATGGCATTATTGAAGAAAGTCAATCCCCTTGGAGAGCGCAAGTCCTTATCACCAAAAACGAAACTCACAAGAAGCGCCTTGTCATTGATTATTCTCAAACAGTTAATCGATTCATACAACTTGATGCCTATCCACTACCAAATATCGAAGAAATGGTTTCCAAAGTGTCACAATTCACTGTCTTTAGTGCACTAGATTTTCAAAGTGCATACCATCAGGTCTTAATCCTTCCACATGAAAAGCTGTACACAGCCTTTGAAGCCGCTGGTAAACTGTACCAATTTCGACGTATTCCGTTTGGTGTTACCAATGGTGTAGCCAGTTTACAAAGAACAATCGACTGGCTCATACGCACAGAAAATCTTGAAGGGACATATGCCTACATTGATGACATAACTGTTTGTGGCAAGACGAAAGTAGAACATGACAAAAATCTTGAGAACTTTCTGAAAGCCACAGACAAATACGGCTTGACTCTAAACAAAACGAAGAGCAAATTTAATCAAACAGTAATAAACTTACTTGGTTATACTATAGGCCCAAATCATATCATAAAGCCAGATGGTATATAGCAGACTACAACCCTTATTAAAAATGCCTCCACCGAATGACACTGTATCTCTCAGAAGGGTATTGGGTATGTTTGCTCATTATTCAAAACGGATTCTTAACTTTTCCGAAAAGGTCCACACATTAGCTCATGTCAACAATTTTCCTTTAAACGAAAATGCTTTATCATGTTTTGAAAATCTAAAATCTATAGTTGCAAAGTCGTCTGTGTATGCTATCAATGAAAATATGCCACTTGTTGAAACCGATGCTTCATCATCATCATCATCATCATGGCTTATTCACTCCTGGCGGAGTGTTCGCCGCCCTTTTGGGCTCTCTGATTCATTTGTTACGGAGAATCAGTCCGCTGTTGTCTTTTATTATTATAGCAGCGTGTGTGACTTGGCCCTGTCTACAATTTTCCTCCATTCTTTCTGGTCCTTACAACGCTCCTTCCAATTGTAGATTCTCAGCTTCTTTATATCTCCTAGGACTTGATCTCTCCATCTTGTTTTAGGTCTTCCCCTTGGTCTCTCTGTTGTTGGTCTCCAGCCAGTTATTCGCTTTAGCGTAGAGTCTGGGTTAGCTCTTTCTGTGTGTCCCAGTCACCTGAGCCTTTGCGCCTTCACGAACTTGATTATGTCTTCACCCTGGATGGCTTCTTTAATTTATTCATTTGTTAATCTTCTAAATTCGCCTACACTTGTCCTCACCGGTCCCATTATTCGTCGAATTATCTTTCTCTCTAAGATTTCTAACCTCATTTAATCTTTTTGTGTTAGGCACATCGTCTCTGCACCATAGGTGATCACTGGCCTGATTGCAGTCTTGTAAATTTTTAATTTGGTTTTCTTACTAATGTGTTTTTCTTTCAAGAATTTTTTGTAGTTCCAGTAGGTTTTATTACCCAGTAGGATGCGTTCATTTATTTCATCCGCGTTCATTTATTTCATCCGTGAAACCGATGCTTCAGAACACTAAATTGCTGCTACCTTGAGTCAGGATTCCAGACCCGTTGCTTTCTTTTCAAGATCACTTAACTCTAGTGAGCGTGGAGAAAGAAGCGTACGCTATCGTTGAATCTCTAAAAAAGTGGCGTCATTTTCTTATAGGAAAGCCTTTCACAGTCATCACTGATCAAAGGTCTGTAACATTTATGTTCAACACGAAACATTCCAGCAAAATTAAAAATGAAAAAATACAAAGATGGCGACTTGAATTGGCACCTTATAAATATGACATTGTGTATCGACCAGGAAAAAACAACCAGCGGATGCTTTATCACGCATCTGCTATCTATCAACAAGCAGCGGATGCTTTATCACGCATCTGCTCTTGCGCTACTACCACGACGGCAGGTGCATCAAAACTCACGTCATTTCATACAGCACTTTGTCATCCAGGAGTAACACGTATGTTTCACTGGATAAAATCAAAGAATTTACCTTTCTCTCTCGATGAAGTTAAGAATATGACTCGTGACTGTCAAGTATGAGCTAAAATCAAACCTAGGTATTTTAAGAATGAGGGACCTCTTCCGAAGCTCATAAAAGCCACACCTCCCTTCGAACGCCTTAGTATCGATTTTAAGGGACCAGTGCCTTCGAATACCAATAACGTTATATTCTTACGGTAATAGATGAGTATTCCAGATTCCCATTTGCTTTTCCATGTATAGTCCTGTCGCCAGGGGGGGTACAACGGCCTCCTTAATTCAGATGGACTTACCCAAGTTTTTTTTATTTATTTTGACCCGTAGAATACGAATTTTTTGGGTAACAGTTGATCCGGATGTCGATAAGATTGTTATAGACAAAGAACTTGAGGAATTACATAACAGTGATTTCTCGCAAAACAAAACATCTTTTTGTATTTTTTGGGTCATTCTAGGCAAAAAATGCTCTGACAAGTTTTTTCGTAGGATGCATAGTTTTAGAGATAACCGCGGTTGAACTTTCAAAAAATCGAAAAATTTCAATTTTTGAACCCGAATAACTTTTGATTAAAAAATAAAGTAGCAATTCTGCTTACCGCATTTGAAAGTTTAAGTCAAATTATATCGGTTTTGATTATTTGCATTGCTAAAAATTAATTTTTTTATTGCTTAACAAAGCTATAAACACATAGTGTTTCCCGTGCCTAATACATGCGTTTTAACGCATGCTACGTAGAAATTGCCTCGCTTGCACTTGTAGCTACTCTACCTACTCGTTCGATTTTAAACGAGAAATCATTGAAAACATCACTCACGCACTAGGTGTTTATAGCTTTGTTTACCAATAAAATAATAAATTTTTAGCAATGCAAATAATCAAAACCGATATAATTTGACTTAAACTTTCAAATGCGGTAAGCAGAATCGCTACTTTATTTTTTAATCAAAAGTTATTCGGGTTCAAAAATTGAAATTTTTCGATTTTTTGAAAGTTCCATCGCGGTTATCTCTAAAACTATGCATCCTACGAAAAAACTTGTCAGAGCATTTTTTGCCTAGAATGACCCAAAAAATACAAAAAGATGTTTTGTTTTGCGAGAAATCACTGTTATGTAATTCCTCAAGTTCTTTGTCTATAACAATCTTATCGACATCCGGATCAACTGTTACCCCAAAAATTCGTATTCTACGGGTCAAAATAAATAAAAAAAACTTGGGTAAGTCCATCTGAATTAAGGAGGCCGTTGTACCCCCCCTGGCGACAGGACTAGTAGTGACATTAGTGCCAAAACGGTAATCAAGAATTTAAATAACTTATTCATGATGTTTGGAATGCCTGCATATATCCATTCGGATAGAGGGACTCAATTTCTATCAGCTGAAGTCTCAACTCCAGAGGAATCGCGACAAGTAGAACTACTGCTTATAATCCTCAAGGAAATGGTCAAGTGGAGAAGTTGAATTCTACTGTCTGCAAAGCTATCCAACTGGCCTGTGAATCACATGAAGCACCTATTGAGACTTGGGAACAATATCTACCAAATGTTCTGCATTCCATTCGTTCATTGTTATTTACCGCAACTAACTGTATGCCACATGAAAGAATGTTCGTGCACACACGTAGATCTCCAAATGGGAATACAATACTGTCATGGCTAACAGAATCAGGGCATGTATTGATGAAAAGGTTCGATCGGAAAAGCAAGTATCTCCCTATCGTAGAAGAAGTAGAGGTAATAGAGGCAAAAATCCTGAATACTATTTTGTTAAACTGAAAGACGGACGGGAGATCACAGTGTCGAATCGTCATCTGGCTCCAATTGGACGAGGTGAGGGAGAAATTCCAGAGATACCAGATCCAGAACCAGTATTGGTAGAGGACCTACATGAGTTACATTTGAGTCTCAATGAATCCTCATCTACAGCCACGCAAAACATGCAGCCTCAGGCAGATAGGTCTATATCTCCCCTCCACCGGCTCCATTACTTGTTGAAGAACCCCCAGAGTGTTCTCGACTAAGTTCAACAACACCTCCTTCAGGAGCGGCTAGAAGATCTGAAAAGAGTTCGTCATTTACCACGGTATTTGGAAGACTATAGTGTGGGAGAATGATGTGATATTAACCTACTTGTATTGCATTGGCTGTAATTTTAAATATTGTGTAGACAACTTTATATTGCCAGTGTTTGACATAAGTTAGTGTCACTGCCAAGTTATTCTCAAACTCATTTTGTTAGCGTTATGTACAATTTTATTATGTTGATTAAAACCTTATACCACAGGTTTTACTTTATCATTTCACTGTTATTCAAAACGGGTTTAGAAAAAAGAAATCTACAAATACTGCTATTTCTGACTGTCTTCAATATATTTATAAAGCATTAAATGATAAATTAAATGTATTTGGTCATTTTTATGACCTTAGTCGTGCATTTGATATGGTTGATCGTGAACTCTTATTACAAAAATTGCAGGGTATTGAAGTACGTGGTATACTGCACAATTGGGCCCTATCTTATCTAAGTAATAGAACTCAAGTAGTCACAGTGGATAATGTAACGTCGAAGCCACTTCAATGTACGATGGGTGTACTTCAAGGCTCAATACTGGGGCCTTTATTTTTCATTATATTTGTAAGTGACTTAAACACGTTTTGTTCAATGCCAGATAAAATTGTTCAGTATGCTGATGATACCAATATTCTCATGTCTCACAGTGAAGCCATACAACTGGTGGAAAATACCAAGGTTGCGTCTGCTGAATTTAGCACATATTGTAAAAATAATGGGCAAAAATAATATTGTAAAATAAACGTAACAAAAACACATTTTATGCGTCTCTTACCAAAAAACTTCAAATTCTGACTTTTATTTACATGTGGATGGCAAATCAGTAGAAAGTTATACTACAACGAAATTTTTGGGGGTAACCCTAGATCATAAACTTACATGGGAAACTCACGTAAACCATGTATCAGCAAAGTTAAGTACATGTAGCTATATAATGCGTAGTTTAAGAGAAGCTGTCTCATTTGATATATTGCGAATGATTTACTTTAGTTTATGGTAGGGGAGCCCAAGCGGGGATTTTTGCAGTTACTCGAGCGCGTCAGATTATCATATGGGGAGAAACGTGGTACCCTGCAGATGTACCTCTGCCATATATTGGCTCTTAACACAGGGGAGTTCGTTTAGGGGGGCCCGAAAATAAAAATCTATCCTTAAAAATACTCGAAATTGTCAGATTAAGATAAGGTAAGTTAAGTACATGCAAAACAGTGTATATTTAAAAAATCTGACGATTTGAGCGGGGCGTAAGGAAATTGGTGAGTCACAAAGTTTCACAAGAAAAAAGCGAATATTTCGCGAAATGAACGTCAGATCGAAAAACTAAAAACTGCACGTTCAATATTTTTCAAAAATCTATCGAAAGATACCAAACATGACCCCTCACAGAAAGGGGTGGGGGGTAAATTTAAAATTTTAAATACAAATCCTGCAATATTTAGCAAAATAAACATCACATCGAAAAACTGCAAAATACACTTATTTAATATTTTTGAAAAATATATTGAATGGTACCAAACGCGACCCCCCACGGAGGTGGGGGTGAGGGGTTACTTTAAAATTTTAAATGGGAACCCCCATTTTTTATTGCAGATTTGGATTATCTGCATAAAAATAAGCAACTTTTATTCGAACCCTTTTTTCGAATTATGGATAGATGGCGCTATAATCGGAAAAAACAATTAATGGAAATGGAAAATTAAATTAAAAAATAGCAAGCGCCCGCTAAAATGGAAAATTTTACTTAACTTTTTTTGGTTTTAGGACCTAATAATCATAACCCAATAGGTCCCCAAAGCGCTCGAGTGACTGCACATTTAGCATACTTTGCTCCCCTACCAATTACTAATTACAGTAATTAATTTAGTAATTACTAATTACTAAAGTCTGTACTTCAGTATGGCTTAATATTTTAGGGGTTGCTCATCTCATTTTGAACGGGCATTTATAGCTCAAAAGAAAGTTGTAAGAAGTATGTATGGCGTTCCATTTTCGGATAGTTGCAAGTCACTATTTAAGAAGTCTAATAAGTATTTTAACACTACCTAGCCTTTTAATTTTCCAATTAATATTGCACATTGAGGAAAACAAGCTCAAGTTTGACAGAAATGAGGACATTCACTCACATGATACTAGAGGTAAATCAAATTTTCGACAACCTTTCTCTCTATTAGGTGTATCCCAACATGCACCTGAATATATTGGAATAAAATGTTACAATAAAATAGTCAATATATTAACTCTCAGTAATTCTTCACAATAAAGGTTTTCGCCAAACTGTGTATTCATTTTTAATGGACAACACATTCTACAGTATTGATGGATTTTTTAATTTTTAACATTTTTGCAACAATAGTTCTAAAATTTTTATTTGTAACTTTTATCTGTTTCTTATTTATTTTATTGTAATCACTGTTTTATTTTAATCATGTGTACTTTTACTATATATTGTACTCTATTGTACTAAAATTTTGACTAGTCCGATAAGATTTATACATTTTTTTTGTAAGAATTGTGTAAACTTTGTGGATGAATAAATTCTATTCTATTCTATTTATTGCTCTAAAACCGGTTGAGATATGCAAATGAAATTTGGTAGGTTTTAAGAGGTAAATAACCCTGAAAGTAAAGAGGTAGGTTTAAATAACAGTTTTAAGGTAAGAGGGAAATACACTTCCCAATGAAAAACCAAAAAACAAGTGTTTAACATTTTTCAAAAACCTATCGCATAACACCAAACACGACCCCCCACTCCATCCCATAGAGCTGGGGGTGGGAGTAACTTTAAAATATAAAACAGGAACCCCCGTTTTTTATTGCAGATTTGAGACATATTTTAGAATTGTTGATAGATGGCTCTGTAATTGGTGAAATATGATTTACTAGCGCCATCTATCAACAAATCTAAAAAATATCTCGAATAAATGTTACTTACTTTTTTATGAGGTATTCAAATCTGCAATAAAAAATGGAGGTTCCTATTTAAGATTTTAAAGTTACTCCCACCCCTCCTCCATGGGATGGAGAGGGGGTTGTGTTTAAAGTTATTCAATAGGTTTTTAAAAAATATTAAACACATGTTTTTTGGATTTTCATTTGGAAGTATTGGAAGTGTAGTTCACGAGATATTAGACCGTTTCTACAATTTACCTAGGGTATCAGGATAAATAGTTTTTTCACATTATAGCGCCATCTATCCACAATTCAAAAAAATGTCCCAGAATAAAAGTTACTTATTTTTGCATAAGTAATCCTAATCTGCAATAAAAAATGTGGGTTCCTATTTAAGATTTTAAAGTTACCCCCGCCACACCTTTGGGGAGTGGAGGGGGGTGTCGTGTTTAGTATCATTCAATAGATTTTTGAAAAATATTGAAAACACAGTTTCAGTTTTTTGATCCTATGTATATTTCACGAAATATTCGAATGTTTCGCTACTTTTGGGACACCCTATATAAACATCTTGTAAACTTTTTATAGCAAAGAAGCAAAAAAGAGGAAAAAAACTAGGAAAATGTAAATCTCCGAGATGTCGAATCGGATTTATGTCTTAGCATAGTAAAAAAAAACAATTAATAAAAAAATAATAAGAAAATAAAAAAAAAACAAATTAAAAATATAATTAAATAAAACAAAAAAAAATACAAATAAAAAATATATACAACCAAAACAGTGTATTTTTAGAGTTACAAATACAGAAAAAATTACTATGATTGAAAAAAAATTGTTTGTTTTTAAAATAACAAAATGTCGGGCTAATTGGCTCGGCCAAGGCCACCAAATTCACACGAAAAAAAACTTTTTACAGATTTTAAAATTCATTGTGGTATTAGATAATTGAAGTCTGAATTTTTTAAATGTGTTTCTTTTCTACATCTGATTGCAAATGATGAATCTAAATATTTTAAAGTCTTAGTTTTTTATTTATTCTCCTTTTTCTTTGGTATTTTTTTTTTTATTTTTATAATACATGAATGAAGATTCTGTATAATTAAAGCTGAAGTATGGTATGGTATGATTAATATTTTTATATAGTAGGCACAACATATTGGTCATGCAGACAAAATGCAGACAATTTTTTCTTACATTTTACACACAGCAACTATTAAACAGTGTCAGAACCAGCTGATCTTTAGTTATCTGGAAGGGATCTGTCAATTGAATTTGAACCGCTACTTGCACTTCTGTGTGAGTTGTGGTAGCTTGAACCAGGGTTGGCAAAAATCAAGGTTTTTTCAAAAAACCAAGAAAAACCAGGTTTTTTGGTTTAAACCAGGTTTATTTGGTTTAAACCAGGTTTATTTGATACAAAGTATTACAGGTCTATACTAAATTTAAAATAAGATGCAGTAGAATTAAACAAACCAAGACACGTTAAATGCTACTTGGAGCACTCCTGAATCAGAATTTACAATGTATATACCTTGGTTGCGTTCGGACGACCACAGCGGCTAGCTGTCAGCAGAAATCGGCTGAGAGGTATCCAGCGCTGATAGGGAAAGCTTAGTAAATCTCTCAGCGGCTGACTTCCAGCGGTGACGTCTGACAGCCACTGCTGGCTCTAGGCTATTGATTATGTACTATAGAAAGGAACTACAACGTTAACGGGGTTTTATTATTTCATATGGTCAATGAATCTCTCTATATGAAAAAACCGCGGAGTGCTACCATTTAAAGGGGTGCGTTTTTGAGAAATGGGTGAATTAGTCCCTGGGCACAGGTTACATTAGGGTGAGTTCTATGCACTTTTGGTACAAATACTTCTACATAAAAATTGTTCCTGGTTAAATTTCCTATCTAAATATAACTTTTTAAAGTCAAAGATACTTTTTTTTACAAAAATATATTCAAAAGAAAAAGCACAAAGAAACCCAAAAGAAAGAAATTTTGTTTTTTGTCCCATAACTTTTGTCCACGGGGATATAGGTATAGACATTGCTTCACAGAAAAAAAACTTACATATTTTCTCTTTAAAATGATGTTTGGTAGAGGTCATTGGGATTTACAGTTTTCGAAATATGATTTTTCAAAGTTCGCCGTTCACAGCAATTTTGGGCAATTTTCCTTGTTATTTCGCAAATATTGTTCTGTAACTTTTTTTCTACGTAACTTTAGGTATATGCAATGGTACATATAAGAGGAATAGAAATCAATTACCTTTAAAATGGTCTACTGTATAATGTTGTACGACTTCTTTTAAAGAGGTTATCTTTTTCAAGACTTTTAGCGAGTTTTTATATTTTTGACGATTATTTTTTAAATTTCCCATTATAACTTTTTTTTTCTACATTTAGGTATATATTATATAATAAAAAGAAAGCTTAATCTGTTTACTTTAAAATGGTGTATGTATTATAAAAATTCTAGGGTTATTTTTGAATAAGATATGCTTTTTCAAATTGTAATAAGTACTTGCAAACGATTTTTGATTTTAGGATTATTTTTTGAATTCCTCATTATAACTTTTTTATGTGATTGTGTGTTATGATTGAATCTTATTTTTTATAGGTAAGACTTTGGATCCACTTGACTCGGTCGGGAAAACTTGAAAATAAGGATTAATTCCAATATTTACTGTCAAAGCTCCTGCACCACAAGCTTTGCTTGAAAAAATAGCATGTAAATGTACCAAAGGATGTACAAAAAACTGCGGTTGTAGGAAGATAGGAATTAGTTGTTCAATATTCTGCAAAGGGTGCATGTGCATGGGTACTAATTGTGGGAACTCTAAGATAACTGAGGTGTCAGAGGAAGATATTGAAGCTAATGCTAACGAAGAGATGGACTTTGATTTTGAAAATTTTTTAAATGTCAACTTTTAAATAATTTTAACTAAAGTGATGTTTTTTAAGACTAATGTTTATGTAATTTTTGTAAAAGAAATAATTTTAAATAATACAGGTAAAAAAATATCAAAGAATCACTCGGTTTCCATTATGTATTTAAATATAGATGATACACCATTTTAAAGAATAGAAAGTAAGCCCTCTTTGTTGCGCAATATATAGATAGTATATTCATGTACAAGAAAAAAAAAGTTATAATGAGACATTTCAAAAATAATCGTAAAAAATGTAAAAAATAATATTTTTTTTATATTAGGTATTACATAATATATAATATATTATATAATAATTTTGTTTTATTTTTATATTATATTATAAAAAAATCGTTAAAAGTATAAAACCTTGAAAAACCATAATCTCTTTAAAAAAAGTCGTACAACGTTATACAGTAGACCATTTTAAAGGTAATTGATTTCTATTCCTATTACGTGTACCATCGCATATACCTAAAGTTACGTAGAAAAAAGTTACAGAACAATATTTGCGAAATAACAAGGAAAATTGCCCAAAGTTGCTGTGAGTGGCGAACTTTGAAAAATCATATTTCGAAAACTGTAAATCATAATGACCTATACCAAACATCATTTTAAAGAGAAAATCTGTAAGTTTTTTTTCTGTGAAGCAATGTCTATACCTATATCTCCGTGGACAAAAGTTATGGGGCAAAAAACAAAATTTCTTTCTTTTGGGTTTCTTTGTGCTTTTTCTTTTGAATATATTTTTGTAAAAAAAAGTATCTTTGACTTTAAAAAGTTATATTTAGATAGGAAATTTAACCAGGAACAATTTTTATGTAGACGTATTTGTACCAAAAGTGCATAGAACTCACCCTAATGTAACCTGTGCCCAGGGACTAATTCACCCATTTCTCAAAAACGCACCCCTTTAAATGGTAGCACTCCGCGGTTTTTTCATATATAGATGTCCATTGACCATATCAAATAATAAAACCCCGTTAACGTTGTAGTTCCTTTTAGCTATCTTATTTTGAATATAATCAATAGCCTACTCAGCTGTCCAGCCGCTTTGGTCGTCTGAACGCACCCATTGTAAATCCCAAATCATGATTTCCAAAGTTTATACATTGTAAATTATGATTCGGGAGTGCTCCTAGTAGCATTTAACGTGTTGGTTTGTTTATTTCCACTGCATCTTGAATGTAAATTTAGTATAAATACTTTAAAAATGAATAAATTACTTTATTAACATAATAGTAATAAACAATGAAAAAATTATTAAGGCAACTTTTATTTTTATTTACACACACAAAAAATTAATATAAAAAAAAAACATCATGTAATAATATTCAAATAACTAAGTTCGAAAGTACAAAAATAGAATTATTTATCTTTAGTTTCTTCATTTGCCACAAATGTATTAAAAACTTAAAAAAACACCAGTTTTTTTCTGGTTCTTTTCTTAAAAAAGCCAGTTCTTTTAAACCAGTTGGTTTAAACCTTGGTTTAAACCATATTCAAGCATATTGGTTTAAATCTGCCAACCCTGGCTTGAACTCATGGTATACCAAATTATAACATAATTAAGTACATTTTACCTCTGGTCATGTTATCATAGGCTTGTCGAAAATCTACAAAGATTTGCTAGATATCTATATTGTGCTCCCAGGCTTTAGCTAATATTTGTTCAACATTGAATAGCTGGTGAATAGTAGACCATCCTAGTCTGAATCTGACCTGATATTCTCATATAATTTGCTCTGTGAAATGACTTCTGTTTATGATTCACGTTATAGCTCAAACAGATTAAGGATAATATGTCTGTATAGTTTTTGTAGGTGAGTTTGTCTCCCTTTTTGTTGATTGGGCATATAATTGCTTTTCTCCAGTCTTCTCGAATTTCTTCTGTATTCCACACATCTGTATTAGTTTATAAAATCTATCTATCAGTGTGCATCCTCCAATTTTGAGAATTTTAGTTGGTACTCATGTTGTCAATACCTGGGGCTTTATTATTTTTCAGTGCTTTAATGGTATTCATTATTTCCTGTCTTGTGGATGGGTGTGTTAAAAATAACATGCATAAATTAGATTAAACTAGTAAAACGTAGAAAAAACTCATTAGATATTAATTAGTTTTTGCATAGTACCAACTGCAACTAAATATAACTAAGATATACAATGGAAAACAATGAAGTAAAAATACTCTATTACACAGATGACACAATAGTGAAAGCCCAAGATGAAGATCGTCTACAAAGAGTAGTCCTCAGATTTAACATAAGAGCAAAAGAATACAATATGACAACTTCATCTCACAAAAATAAAACAATAGTACAGTAAAACCTCGATAGAACGGACCTCTATTTAACGGACTTCGGATATAACAGACAAAAAATCCGGTATATGTAAAAAAAATTGTTGTATATTTTTGCCAAAAAATACATCACTTATTGAACCAATAGATAAGTGAATAATTTTGGCAACCATACGACTATATCACAGAAACTTTTTAGATGAAGTAATGGTTGTATTGCATGATGAAGATAATGCAGACCTACCATACAAGAGGGCAGCATACCTTGGAAAACTTAAAGCGTTACAATTTAAAATCAACAATTGTGAGGTGTTAGGTTTGCTACGGCATGGAAAGAGGTGAAAGAGCAAATATGAAAAAATAATTGGAAGAATTTGTTTTTCGGCCAAGATATGGTCAAGACATAGATTTAGAAGGGTTAAAAATGCCTGATTTCTGTAGGGCAATACAGATGAGAATTAGCTAAGGAAGATGTACAGTGGCTACAAGTAGATGAAGGTGACCCTGGGTATAATATCGTCACTGAAAGTGAAATAGTAGATGAAGTTACGAACCTAAAAAATGAAGATGAATGGAAGTGAAGATAGCAAAGAAGACAAAACATCACTGATAAAATGAAGTTATCAGAGGTAAGATCGCATCTCGACGATCTAATACATAACATTAATTGCTTATTCGTTCGATAACGAAGTTCAACTGTATTATACACATCTTCATACTTTTAGAGAGTTGATTATAAAAAAACAGCAACCTTCAAAAGTGTAAACAAAACTTGATTCCTTTTTCAAAACAGGATTACCAACAGCAAGAGCGTCGATATCAAACAGCAACGTCACTTCACGATGAAGACAATTAAACACAATTTTGTATTGTGTTTGGTCTTTTTTTATTTTTATCTGTAGTCTATCTTTATGACCGAGAGAGTAAATTATGTTATAAAATTATAGTTAAAATTATGCTATAATAAATAATAATAATATGCTTATATAATGCTTCTGGAGGTTCATAAATTCTAAAAGGAACAATAATAGCATTCCGAACACTTTAAACCATAATGGCCAAACCAGTTCCGATGGTCCTACCATAGCCAAGATGTTTGCTCAGTACTTTCCTGCAGTATATAGTGAGGACGAATGTCCTATTCCAAATAGTTCAAGGGCTAACACTAGTTTCAACATTGCTAGTTGTGACTTATCTATTTCAGAGGTATATACCAAATTAACTCGATTCTCGGGCAGATATAGCAATAAAACAATTGTGTTATACAAAAGTGCAATATAACTATAAATCAATATATGTAGGTACATAAATAAACAACCTAATTAGGTAACTAATTATACAGTGAAAAAATCGGAAAAAAGTAATACCAACAATAAGGAATTAAATTCTTGTGTAAAGTGATAAAAACAAAGCAGGTTTTACAGTAAGTGGAAACAAAACAATATTATTGTTAATGGTGTATTTCTACAGGAAAATAAAGCATATTAATAAACAGAATCAGCTGTAAGTAGAAAACTTTATTAAAATATAATTAATTTTATTATAAACAGATAACCAGAGACGAATTTTGATTTTTACCTAGGAATAAAAGTGCTGGAAAATTGGTAACGGCCAGCGCGGGTGCGGGTGGGAATTTGAACTGGTAGTAGAGTTCTCCACGAAACTTCACCCGTGACGCATTGACTAATAACTCTAGCATGAAAAATAACTAGGAATTAAGAACAATGAGTTCAGATAGCGAATTAGCTGATGAAATGAAAAGGAGAAGGGAAGAGGAGGAACATCCCAGCAAAAAATCAAAAATAACAGCTAGAACATCACAAAAAACAGATGAAGAAAACATAAGTGGAATGGAACAAATGATGAAAATGATGAGGGAATTAGCAATGGATATAAAAGACATAAAAAAAGAACAATATAGATCTGGAGACGAAATCACACAACTAAAGAATGAAATTAAAGAACTGAAAGATCAACAAAGCGGCTACAAAGATGAAATAAAAAAGCTGCGAGAAACAAACGAAAAAGCTATAAAACAAATAGGTCAATTAGAAGAAGAAATTAGTATAGCAAATGAAAAAATAGAGAAATTAGAAAGAGAAAGAAAGAGAAAAAATGTAATAATACAGGGAATAAAAATTGATACAAATGATCAGAAACTTTTACGAGGGGCTATGGAGAATTTTATGGAAAAAGAGCTACAAGTTTCAGTAGATGTAAATGGAGCAAGAAAAATAGGAGAAAATACTGTCATAGTGGAACTTAACAGCGTGAAAAACAAAATAGAAGTAATGAAAAATAAAAGTAAATTAAAAACCAAAAAGGACGAAAGAATCTATATTAATGATGATATGTCAAAAGAAGAAAGAATTATCCAGAAAGAAATTAGAAGCAAGGCTATGGTAGAGAGACATAATGGAAAAAATGTAAAAATAGGATACCAGAAGCTAATCATTAATGGTGATATATGGACATGGAATAACAGCCAACAACAACTCATAAAAGAGAAAAATATACAACCAAAAAACTAGCAATACAACTAAAGCAGACCGAAATAACGGAGATGACACGGCAAAGTACAGGTACCCGAAATAGACAAAATGTACAGATTATTAATGAAAAGAAGCCCATAAACGAACATAGGAACATGGAATGTAAGAGGAACATACGAAGAAGGAAAACTGAAACACCTAGTAGATGAATGCAAAAAATATAAATTCGAAATAGTAGCACTACAAGAAACGAAACAACTAGGCCAAAACTCAATGGAAATAAATGACTATTTATTTTTCAATAGCGGAGGCGAAAATAGAATGTTAGGCACAGGATTTGTAGTAAACAAAAAGCTGAAAGATCTAATCATTGACTTTAAACCAATTTTAGAGAGAATATGCATACTAAGAATAAGAGGAAAATACCAAAAAATAACATTTATAAACATACATGCACCGACTAAAGAGAAAAACATAGAGATAAAGGAAGACTTCTACAGTCAAATAGATACAGTATTCGAAAATATTCCCAAATACGATATAAAAATAGTACTAGGTGATGCTAATGCCACAATAGGAAAAGAAGAAAAATACACTCCCACCATAGGAAAATATAGTCTGCATGAAACAACGAATGAAAATGGTCATCTCTTAATAGATTTTGCAAAAGAAAGAAACATGATCGTTATGAGCACGTACTTTCAACACAAACATGGAGATCACCAGATGGGAAAACCATAAATCAAATAGATCATGTGCTCATCGAAAAAGACATGGAAAAATGTATAAAGAACATAAGAACATATAGAGGACCAGATGCAGACACAGATCACTTTATAGTCGGAATACAACTTAAACAAGTTATACCAGTTCTTAAAAAAGGTACAAAGTAACTAAACCTATTAGACTACTGTCAGAAGAAGAACAAAGTAAATATGAAAGACTAGTAGAGAACTGGAAAATATTGTAGAAAATGGAAACATCGAACAAAAATGGACGCAAATAAAAGTATGTATGACCAAAGCAGCGCAAGCCAGTAATAGAAATATAAAAGATGGATTCAAAGAATGGTTTGATGAAGAATGTAAAATAGAACTGGATGAAAGAAATAAGTTAAGACTCAAAATGATGCAAGTGAAAACACCAGAGATGGAGATAAAATACAACGAACAAAGAAAACGAACTAAAAGAATCATAAGAGCAAAGAAAAGAAAGTACAACGAAGATAAATTGAAATGCATAGAAGAAAACTATAAAAATGGAGAAGTCAGAAACTTATATCAAGGAGTAAAAAATGAGAAAAGGGGGTTCCAAAGAACACATGTACACTACAAAAGCAAAAATGGAAGGAATTTAATAAGCGACGAAGAAATACTGAACAGATGGAGAGAATACTTCAAAGGGCTTCTAAATGAAATTCCCACAACAGAATATGCAGAAGAAGAAGAAGAAGAACCGAATGAAAATATTGATCAAGAAGAAATACAGGAAAGACCGCCTAATGAAAAAGAAATAAAAGAAATAATAGAGAAACTAAAGAAAAACAAGAGCCCAGGTAAGGATGACGTAACAGCTGAAATGTTTAAATATGGAGGACCAGTACTAATTAAGCATTTGGAAAAGCTGATAAAAGAAATTTGGGAACAAGAACACTTACCAAAAGAATGGACTGAAGCCACACTGTGTCCAATTCACAAAAAAGGCGACAAAAGTTTATGCCATAATTACAGGGAGGGGAATAGCCCTACTAAACGTTGCATATAAAATACTTGCAGTATATATAATGTAACGGACAAAGAAATCACTTCATGTGATGACGTGCTGGACCGAACACCAGGATTATCCAAGGACCTCGTTGCTCAGAGTCGGGAGCGTAAAAATGGGGGGGTTCGAATTCAGATCTTAAAATAGGGTAGCTGGGAGATTGAGATGAGGCTAAGACAAGACAAACGATACGGAATACATAAGACTAGAAGTTGGGCGCCGTTTAAATTTTTACCACTAAATTTATAAAGGAAATACATAAATATAAAAATAACATACCTGTAAAAAAATACACAAAAAAATATACACATAAAAATAAGGAACTTATACTGGACTTCATAAAAAATAGTAAATCTCAAAAAAACTTTATTTACGATACTAAATAGTTTTAATATATATTATAATATATTACATGTCCCTACTCTTGACGGTGTTTACAGAATATCATGCATTATGTATACTATCCTATTAATGGGACCGTGGTCTCTAATTGTACTAACTGATCAAACGCAATATTTAAGAAACTTTAAAAAAATGAAAGATAATGTCTAAATAAGCTAAATTTTATGAATGAAGTTAATTAGACCATTGTCCACTGTGAAACCAATAAAAAGCTTTTCATGTTTCGTTTTACTCTACAATAACCTATTATTTATATATTTACAAAAAATACACAAAAAAATGTTTTAAATAAAAAAATTGTCCGTTAATAGTTCACAATGGAACTATATTTGCAAAAATAAAGAAAGTTCTTTAATCACGTAAAGGAATCTCCTAACACTCAATAGGTCATTGGCACGATTTCAGATCAAACAACTCAAAGTGCCTCATCTGTTTATTTAGATGGCACGCGACACAAAATAAATTACTGACTGACCTTAAGCGTCGTTTAAACACAACGATAAGTCACAGCAACTAGTTGTGATGACAAGTTGAAACACTGTTTAGACGCTGCGATTCAATGCGATACCACCTTCAACCCAACTCCAACTTTGATAAGTTGTGCGATGCACCGTTTACACACAATGATAAGTTGCAACAACTCGATTGACCTTGATAAGTTGTTTGATTTATCGCTGTGTTTAAACGACCCTTTATGTTTGAAGGGTGGATGGCTAGTCGTCTTGCGGCGACTTTAAAGATGAACAATGAATAGCCGGTATCCAGCCTGCTGGGGGTTGCTGTTGTCGAAAAATGGTCAAGATTGGAATATATCCCTCGGACTCTTTAAGATAAAAAAAAAGGATTTCTTTAATATCATTGAATTGACTTAGGAAATTTAAAAAAACTTACCACGTGTAATATTACGTGAGATTTTAGCACGAACACAAAGAACTTTAACTGAAGCGTCGAAGCGTCCTGACTTCGGACGAAACCAAAAAACTAATGAGCCACTAACAGCTCAAAAACTATACACACAATGACAAGAATTCACGGATTTTTTGCTTAAATAGGGCTGATGGCTTGTATGACGCGAGATTGTTAACGGTCGTCAAAAACACACAAAAAAGGCCCTTATTAGCATCGTAGCAGTGTCTCAGAACTCTAATTCTAAATGAGTTATGACTGTTTCAGGAGATTAAGTGTTAATGATTTTGTCCATTCTTAGATAGCCACGTTGAGTGTGAAAACAGATGGTTATGGGGAATATGGCATTCGAACACACATGTAGGTACAGCACCGGCATAAACAAGCTATTTGACGAAATGAGTTAGATTTTACACGCGGAAAATTAAACCGTTATACTGCCCGTCCGCACGATTCAAACCTGGTGCAGCACCAGTGTTTGCAATCGGAGTCTGCAGCAAACACCATAATCAAAAGGCCTGATGACCAAGCAGCAGCCTAGCCTTGTTGGACCCACTGTAATTAATCTGGTTCTCGAAATACTTCAGCGCCAGTGACAAGGTCGAAGAAAAAGCAAAAAGTGAAGAAAAGGACATTAGTACGAGAAATACCAGACAAATAAACTTTCTTTTGATATAATTCAAATGCAAATCAAACAGAAATATTAAAAACTATATGTACAAAAACTATTCTAACTCTTAATAACTATGATAGCAAAAAGCAAAAACTCGAAAGCCACGTTAGCTCGTAAGAATAACGACTAGTAGCAGATTTTCACAAGAGTGGCGCAAGCCAAACCAAAAATGGTTATCTCTAAAATAATCTAAACACAAAAACTAACCATTCAACTCGAGCAATATTCGCAAAAATAAACTCATTGCAAAAACAAGTTATAGTGCGTCCACTAATAACACCGAGGGTCGAGTTCTAATAAGTTTACTACATGTAAAGTTGCCGCGAAGTCTTTCATACCGGACTTGGAGGACGAAACATGCACTAGTCATAGCTAGTGGGATGTTTACTCGATTCTACTTTGTCAAGTCATGGCAAAGCATTTCACAATCAAATATTCGCTAAAGATATTATGTGTACAAAAACTAAAAAAGGTTACTACTTCCGACGAAATTACTTGTACTGGAATAGCCTAAACAAAAACGAAAAAAACACGAGTAACTTTCGAAACCTCCAAAGCACCATTACCATCTCGTTAACTGCAGCGAACCAAAAGAGACTGAGAAGTGAGTAAGGAGGCCAAGGGAGTTCTCAACAAATGCATTGTTGTCAAAAAAATTGAAATAAGTGACCAAAAGAATATTTGGATAGTTGTCAAAATCTACATATCGTTAGGACATTGATAGCTTACGCGTAATCAGACGCCTGCCGTGCAGGTGTATTTTCAGTGAGAGTCGAAGTCGGTAAAGGGTCGAAGTCGGGAAATGTCGCGATTGGTAGGGGTTTAGGTCCTAGGTAGATATGACAACTAGTCGCAAGAAAGTTACATCGTAGTACGGTGAAATTTTTAACGACAAGCGGATTAATACTTTGTGATGACCACAAGAGTGGAGTTATCCTGCAAATGCCATCTCAGCGAGTAACTAGCGGAAATCCTCACAAGTCATTCCTAACTTTTCTCCGTGCCTAGTATCTAGCAGGAAACTTCACTCCGTATTAAACCAACACAAGAATATTAAACCACTATCCTAATTCATGGCCATATTCCAAGTTATGGACATAGAATAGATTGTTACTCGATGGGGATCTATTTTCTAGTGTGAACAAAAGTTCCGTAGAGATGGATGTTATGCAAAAAAAATAGAATAAATGTTGCAAGGTTATTCCAACTCTGTGATAGAAAGCTCGTCATCCTCTTCTTCAGAGTAAAACGGCTTAAGATCCTTAATGTGCCAATTTCCTGCACTAGAACCATCCAGGTTCTTAATCGTATACACTAAGGGGGACAGCTTTTTGATTACTGTGCCTTGAACATATTTAGGGGCTAACTTAGACATAAAGCGTTTTGGAGCGCTCGACAGAACCATATTGCGTCTCCAAATTTTATCACCAACGTTGAACTGCATATCTCTTTTGCGTAAGTTATAATGTTTAGCATTTCGTTTATATGCCTTATCTAGGTTTAGCTTAACTTCCTTAAACACTTTATCTAAACCTCTAACTTCAGAGACATACTTCTCTCTATCGGCAGAAGAGAATTCTATGTCCTTTACATCGCCTGGAGATTGATTATAATAGTTACCAGAAAGAGGGACAAAACGGGCGAAGTTCAGGAATGCTGGGGAATGGTGAGTTACTTCATGTTTCGCGGTATTGATTGCCTGCCTGATCTTATAAATTTCTCTGTCCCAGTCGGAATGGTCCTTAATATAGCTACGAATAGCAGTGCCGATAGTACGATTGCTGCGTTCGACGAAATTACATTGTGGGGAATAGACCGCGTTAAACCAAATTTTTTGGACATCGTAGTTGGAACAGAGCTTTTTAAGCACAGAACTATTTAGATTGGAGGCATTGTCGCAAATGATATGCTGTGGAACACCAAACATCAGGAAAACTTGATTCTCGAGAAAGTTAGCTATATTGATGGCTGTGGCTTTACGAAGGGGTTGTAACAAAGTGTACTTCGAAAACCAATCAGAGACGACTAGCAACCAACAATACCCATGTTTACTGCGTGTAAGGGGTCCTATTAGGTCAACAGCTATTATTTGCCATGGGAAATCGGCCTGTTTTTGTTTGCCCATTTGGCCCATTTGGGGAGTATTTGGGGATTTCTGCGCCCCGCAAACCTCGCAAGAGCGAACGAACTTGAGAACATCACGTCTCATTTTAGGCCAATAGAATTTTTCTTTAATTCTCGACAAAGTCTTAAAAAAGCCTAAATGTCCGCAAACCGGCGGTTCGTGACATGAACGTAGAACATCTAATTTTTGCGGTGACGGGACTAAAGTTTTCCATTCTATTTCATTAGATTGGAATGGCAGACAAGACGGGACAAATTTGAAAACAGTATCGTTTTCTACCTTCCATTGAGGAAATTTGTCGGGATTTTCTAAGATCTTTGTACGTAAATTGTCGTACCACGGATCTATTCTATCGATATCGACATCGATATAAGCTATATTCGGGGATTCAGAGACTTCAGAATTTGACTTCTCGTTGTGAATTCTACTTAAAGCGTCGGGAACCTTATGAGAAGACCCTTTTCTGTGAACTAAGGTAAAATTGTGCTGTTTAAGGCGCATAGCCCAACGACATAGACGGCCCGAGGGGTTTTTTAGCGTAGTAAGCCAAAGAAGGGAATAATGATCTGTTATTACGGTAAACTTAGTACCTTCTACATAGGGGCGAAACTTTTCTACTGCGAAAATAACGGCTAAGCACTCACGTTCCGTAACGGAATAATTGCGTTCACTTCTGGTAAGTGAGCGACTGGCATACGAGATGACTTGCTCCCCTGATTCAAACTCCTGAGTAAGAACAGCACCCAGGCCAGTGTTACTAGCATCGCATTGTATTGAAAAGGGCTTTTTAAAGTCGGGTTGGATAAGAATAGGCGCTGAAACTAGCGCTTCCTTAATCGCAATAAAGGAATCTTCAGCTTTCTGGTTCCAATTAATGGCTTGCTTTTTGCCTTTTCCTTTGAGGAGGTCATTGATTGGAGATATAAGAGACGAGAAGTTTTTGACAAAGCGACGATACCATGAACAGAGTCCGACAAACCGTTTAATCTCAGTGGTGGTGGTAGGTCTGGGATAGTTTATCATGGCCGATATTTTATCGGGGTCTGAGCGTAGAGAGTTGTCTCCAACGATATAACCTAGAAACTTGAGCGAGGTTTTGAAGAACTGACACTTACTAACATTGATTGTTAAATTTGCCTCTTTTAATTTTTCCTTGACTCTACTTAATAGGGAAATATGTTCCTCGAAGGTAGGCGAACATACAATAATATCATCCAGATAGCAAAATATGTATGGTTCAAATTCTGGGCCAAAAATCGCATCCACTAGACGTTGTTGAGTCTGTGCAGAATTGCAGAGACCAAAAGGCATAACCGTGAATTGAAACGATCCACGACCTATAACGCCAAAAGCCGTTTTTTCTCTAGACGAAGCGTCCAACGGGATTTGCCAAAAAGCCTTCTTTAGATCTATAGAAGAAATATACTTTGCTCCACGGAGAAGAGAAAGAATTCGGTCAATGTTGGGCAAGGGGTAGGAATCGTGACGGGTGATCTCATTAAGTGGACGACCATCAAAACAAAATCGGAATTCGCCATTTTTCTTCTTCACTAACAGGACTTGCGAACACCACGGCGAATTAGAAGGTTCGACGACTCCTAGCTTTAACATTTCATCTAACTCCTTGTTAAGAATATCTGACATATAGGGGGACAAAGGGTAGGGACGTCTCTTAAATGGTTTTGAATCTCCTGTATCAATGGTTAACTGAATCTTATTAGTCCTACCTATGTTTTCAGCGCTACTAACTACATCGAATTCTTTAATGATTTTTTCGGCAATAGAACGAGAAGGGGGGTTTAAGGACTCAATTGAACAGAGATACTTAAATGGATCTGAACCAGATAAATCTAAACCTTTGTTTGACTCATTAGTGTCCCATTGATTGTTTTTAAAATCGATTACCAACGAAAATTTATTAGCAAAGTTGCTACCTAAGATAAACGAGTATGACAACGAAGGCACTATAAGACATTTAATTACTTTACACACATTATTTGCAACAATGGGCAGGTCCACTACGCCGATTACTGACTTAGTAGAGCCATCTGCCAGAATCACGCTTTTATCTGATAATTTGCTAATTTTAACATCATTTAATTGTAAGAATTCAAGCCCTTCTTTACCCGCCACCGTTGTGGAGCAGCCGGTGTCTAATAACAGAACAAAGTCGCGTGAAAAGATATTTACAGTGAGATATGGCCTATTATCTATTTTGCCTAAGGGTTTCGAAATGGCTAATGACGACACGTGTCTCGGATTAGGGGTACTACTATAAAAACTCTTAACTATTTCTAAGTATCTATTCCAATCTTGGGATTGTTTACTATACACTACGGAATTTCTGTTATGACAGGTGTTGGATTTTATATAAGAAAGTGGAACGGATTTACCAACACGAAATGTTCCTGCAATTAGTTTTTTTTGCAAATCGGACACTTGGGAGCAATCACATTTTCTAAGCCACAACGGAAACAAAATACACGGCGGTCTTTATTGCACAAGCTATGCCGATGGCCTTCCTCGTGGCAATTCCAACAGGTAAGCACTCTAGATTGGTTTACCTGGGGAGGTGGAATATTGGGCTTATTTTGGGGGGATTTTCTTTTAGGAGTCACATTTTTCTCGCTGACAACGGAAATATGTGGATTATCTTTCCTTGTAGATATTGATGGGACATTATTCTCGAGCTTTTTTATGATAAGCGCTAACTCTCCTAGAGTGTTAGTATCCTGCAGCGCTATCATCGGGACATACTCGGGCAGTATGTTTTGACGCATGTATTTTACAAGTGTCTGCTCTAATGGGCGGAAAGGAAGACGTTTGGCAAGCGTTAAGATCTGAGCCTGATAGAGAATGAACGACTCACTTCTCTTTTGCTTTCTATTCTTAATTTGCTGCCAAAGCTCTTCTTCGTAATCATGTGGCAGGAAGGTAGCTTTAATTAAATTTATTAATTGAGACCAACTGGAAAGAGAATCTCGGACACTGCGAAACCAAGTAACTGCACTACCAGAAAATAATTCTATAGCAGACCTAAACAGAACGTCATCGTCGACTTTGCGAGACTCCGCAATATCCTGAACCTTTTCAAGGAATGTAAACACGGATTTAGGATCACCGGAGAATTTAATATTCCAATCGGAGAGGTTGATTGGAGTTGTTACCTGAACTATAGGAGGGGCAAAACTAGAAACAGAGGCAGAAGTAGTATCTACACTCCTGACTTCGTTATTATCGTTGGGAATAATTTTTTCGTCTAACTGGCTTTCCAGTAGAAGACAGGTGGCTGATATTTCGTCCTTAAATTCTACTTGATCTTCTATTGTGATGTCTATTGGCATTCGGCCAATTCTTAGTGACACATGTGTACTAAGGGCTTTAGCTCTTCTGTATGTCGAGTCATTTACATTTCCTTCAAATTGCTCGACTATCTGGGTAATATCAGCTATAGTTCTCTCTATTTCTGTTTTTTCTTCTGCAAAATTTAGCGGATTATTTTCCAAATCAATTGGTGATCCTTTTTGTATGAGCTTTTTTAACATGCTCTTTTTGTCACTGCATTGTCTTCGTGATTTTGTACCACGAATTTTAAGTTCGTACTCTACTTCTTCCTTCTTTAGGTACGCTACAATGGATTTATCCATTTTGCGTGACTGGATTTGACGATACCTTGATCGAGTAAATGCGGGAGAAAATTAGGTATTATGAAACAAGCCTCAACTCTCTGACAAAAGGACAATTAGAAAAGATGGTTAAGGAAAAGCCCAGAGCGTTGGTGCGCCATAAGTGTAACGGACAAAGAAATCACTTCATGTGATGACGTGCTGGACCGAACACCAGGATTATCCAAGGACCTCGTTGCTCAGAGTCGGGAGCGTAAAAATGGGGGGGTTCGAATTCAGATCTTAAAATAGGGTAGCTGGGAGATTGAGATGAGGCTAAGACAAGACAAACGATACGGAATACATAAGACTAGAAGTTGGGCGCCGTTTAAATTTTTACCACTAAATTTATAAAGGAAATACATAAATATAAAAATAACATACCTGTAAAAAAATACACAAAAAAATATACACATAAAAATAAGGAACTTATACTGGACTTCATAAAAAATAGTAAATCTCAAAAAAACTTTATTTACGATACTAAATAGTTTTAATATATATTATAATATATTACATGTCCCTACTCTTGACGGTGTTTACAGAATATCATGCATTATGTATACTATCCTATTAATGGGACCGTGGTCTCTAATTGTACTAACTGATCAAACGCAATATTTAAGAAACTTTAAAAAAATGAAAGATAATGTCTAAATAAGCTAAATTTTATGAATGAAGTTAATTAGACCATTGTCCACTGTGAAACCAATAAAAAGCTTTTCATGTTTCGTTTTACTCTACAATAACCTATTATTTATATATTTACAAAAAATACACAAAAAAATGTTTTAAATAAAAAAATTGTCCGTTAATAGTTCACAATGGAACTATATTTGCAAAAATAAAGAAAGTTCTTTAATCACGTAAAGGAATCTCCTAACACTCAATAGGTCATTGGCACGATTTCAGATCAAACAACTCAAAGTGCCTCATCTGTTTATTTAGATGGCACGCGACACAAAATAAATTACTGACTGACCTTATGTTTGAAGGGTGGATGGCTAGTCGTCTTGCGGCGACTTTAAAGATGAACAATGAATAGCCGGTATCCAGCCTGCTGGGGGTTGCTGTTGTCGAAAAATGGTCAAGATTGGAATATATCCCTCGGACTCTTTAAGATAAAAAAAAAGGATTTCTTTAATATCATTGAATTGACTTAGGAAATTTAAAAAAACTTACCACGTGTAATATTACGTGAGATTTTAGCACGAACACAAAGAACTTTAACTGAAGCGTCGAAGCGTCCTGACTTCGGACGAAACCAAAAAACTAATGAGCCACTAACAGCTCAAAAACTATACACACAATGACAAGAATTCACGGATTTTTTGCTTAAATAGGGCTGATGGCTTGTATGACGCGAGATTGTTAACGGTCGTCAAAAACACACAAAAAAGGCCCTTATTAGCATCGTAGCAGTGTCTCAGAACTCTAATTCTAAATGAGTTATGACTGTTTCAGGAGATTAAGTGTTAATGATTTTGTCCATTCTTAGATAGCCACGTTGAGTGTGAAAACAGATGGTTATGGGGAATATGGCATTCGAACACACATGTAGGTACAGCACCGGCATAAACAAGCTATTTGACGAAATGAGTTAGATTTTACACGCGGAAAATTAAACCGTTATAATAAAAGACAAGATAACACAAAAGATATATAATGACATAGGAGAATATCAATGTGGATTCAGAAGAGGACGCAGCACGGTGGATCAAATTTTCCTGCTGGGTGAAATACAAGCGGAAAGCTACGAATACGGGAAATCTACAATGGCCCTATTCATTGACTTTAAACAAGCTTTTGGCAGAGTTAAACGGAAAGAAATATACAAAGCACTATGCGAAATTGGAATTAGTAAAAAATTAATAAAGATGGTAAAAGTTACACTCAGAGAAACAGAGAACAGGGTTAAAATAAATGGAAAGGAAACAGATAAGTTTAGGGTCGGTGAAGAGGTACGACAAGGAGACCCACTGTCATCACTGCTGTTCAGTATCCTTCCTGAAATGGTCATCAGAGAAGCCGAAATTAACAGGACAGGACTTGTATACCAACAAAAACATCAATGCTTAGCATTCGCTGATGACATAGTAATGATAGCCAGAAGTAAACAAGAATTAAAAGAAATACTAAAAAGACTAGAGGCGATAGGAAGAAAGAAAGGGATATACATAAACGAAGAAATGACTAAATATATGGAATGGACAGAACGAGAATACACACAAGGACAATATCTGACAATAAACACAGAGGCAAAAATATATTAATTCGAAGAAGTAGAGAGATTCCAATATCTAGGAGTGACATTCACTAGGAGACCAAATATAAAAGAAGAAATCCAAGCAAGAATTATGGCTGGTAATCGTTGTATCTTTGCTCTAAACAACTTATTAAGAAATAAGAACATATCTAGAGGGGCTAAGATAAGAATATACAAGACAGTGACAAGACCTATAGTCTTGTATGCCAGTGAAACATGGACGATGAACAAATCCGAGCAAGTCATGCTTAAAGTGTAAGAAAGAAAAGTCGTAAGAAAAATATTTGGCGGAAAGATATGGAATGGAATGTGGATAAGAAGACCAAATGTAGAATTGGAGAGGATGTATGCTGAACCAAACATAGTAGGGATCATAAAATCACAAAGACTGAGATGGTTGGGACATATCCAAAGGATGCCAAACACGAGACTTCCCAAAAAAATACTAACGGGAGGAATAGGAGGAAAGAAGAAGAAAGGTAGACCGAAAACCAGATGGAAGAAAGATGTTGAAAAAGACATAGAAGAACTGAAAATCACAAATTGGAAAAATAAAGCAGCAAATAGGAGAGATTGGAAAGGAATAGTAAGCCAAGCCATGGGCCTTCTAGGCCTGGAGAGCTAAGCTATATATATATATATATATATATATATATATATATATATATATATATATATATATATAAAAATGGGGTTGAAGTTTATTGGGTATCCAGCTGAATAAAACCAAGTGGTACTCTGTTTAACAAAACGTTATATTTCGCTGATTTTCATCAGCATCATCAGAAATATATATATATATATATATATATATATATATATATATATATATATACCAAATTATCTCAGCTAAACATACATAAGGGTTCAGGGCCTGATGGAATCTCACCCAAGTTACTGAAATACTGTAGTTTTAATCTGGCTCGTCCCTTATTCTTTATTTTTCAAAAATCATTACAAACGAGTGAATTCCCTTCCGTTTGGAAAATTAGTTTTATATCACCGATATTCAAGAATGGCGATAGAAGCAGGGTTCAAAGCTACAGACCTATTAGTATCCTTAATACTATACCTAAACTGTTCGAGAATTTAATATGTGACAAAATTAAGCCTACTATACAAAACGTAATAATTGAACAACAGTATGGTTTTGTTATGGGGAGATCGACTGAAATGAACTTGTTAAATTATACCTCCTTCTTAAATGAAGCCTTGGAAAGCAAACAACAGGTAGATGCGATTTATACAGACTTTTCCAAGGCATTTGATAGGGTCAACCATACGTTATTGTTACATAGGATCGAACAGTTAGGTTTCTCTGATCCTCTGCTTAGTTGGATTCGAAATTATCTATTAGATAGAAGGCAGATAGTTCGTATTAAGAATTATTTCTCTAATGAAATTATAGTTAAATCGGGGGTACCTCAAGGCTCCCACTTAGGACCTATCTTTTTTAATTTATTTATACATGACATGCATAAAAGTTTCAATTTTGCTCAATTTCTTCTATTTGCTGATGACCTTAAATTATTTCACATAATTACCTCTGATTTGGATCACTACAATTTGCAATCAGATCTTAATAACCTTGTGGAATGGTGCTCACTTAATGGTATGGACTTAAATGCAAACAAATGCCATACTATAACTTTTACTCAACTAAGAAACTTTGAGAATAATTCTTACTATATACGGGACACTAGGTTACAATTAGTTGACTGTTATAGATCTGGGTGTTACTCTTGACACTAACTTGAATTTCAACCTACACATTAATAGCATTGTTTTTAAGTCATTAAAGATGCTTGGCTTTGTTAAAAGATGTAGCTATGACTTTACGACTGGCATTCTTTAAAACTGCTTTATTGTTATTTGGTTAGACCACATTTAGATTATGCATCATGTGTTTGGTCACCTCAATATAATTGTCACATTAATAAAATCGAACAAGTTCAGCGTAAATTCTTACATTATTATGCTTATAAGATGCATTTCACTGGTCAAAGTTATGAGTCTTTACTGCAAATTATTCGACTTGACACATTACAGAGTCGTCATCAACATAGAGATCTTTGCTTCTTATATAACTTAATTCATGGTCATAAATTCTGTACCTCACTCTTAAATAAAATTGGTCTACATGTACCTTCAAGAACCACCCGTTCTGTGACCTACATCCACGAAGTCATTAACCGTACAAACTATGGTTCAAGTTCCTATCTCTGTAAAACTATTAAATTAGCAAACACATTATCTCCGCATATTGATTTCTTTATGAATGACTTTACTGCGTTTTCCAGACAATTACATTTATATTTAAATTAATGTTTTAATTTCAGGACTAATTTGTCAATTACTGTTACTGTCTTAGATATTTATATTTTATTACTTTATATTATAGAACTAGCTCTCAATTGTTAAATGAGAGCAAGTAATTTTATTATTGTTTATGTATTTACCAATTTTGTACTAGATCTTATTTTGAATTCTGGTTTGTGTGACATTTTAATTGTTTTATGTACTAATGGACTTCGGTCCGTCAATAAATAATAAATAAACAAATAAATACTCTCTTAGTCATCAAGATAGACTATAAATACAGTGTTACAGTGTACAAGTTTTTTGGCTTTAACGGACACCCTGTCCCCCCAACTAGTCCATTATATCGAGGTTTGACTGTAATTAGTAAAGAACCAATCAGATGTAAAATAGAAATTGATGGTATCAGTATTGAATAAGTAATAGAAACAAAAATACCTTGAAATTACATTGTCAACCCTGACAAAAAAGTGATAAATCAATTACAAAAAGCAAATAGACTGGCAGGATGTTTTAATAACACTATATGGCGAGATCAAGAATACTGAGATGAAGTCAAGAATTTATAAAGCCAATGTAAGACCAATAATGGCATATGCATCAGAAACAAGATCCCATACAGCCACAACACAAAGACTACTGGAAACGGCAGAGATGAGAGTACTGAAAAGAATTACAGGAAATATGCTGAGAGGTCAAAAGAGGAGTGAAAACATTAGAAGAAATCATCATCATTCTCTTGGCCTTATGCCTATGCGGGGTCAGCTTCCCTAATTGCATTTCTTCACACAATGCTATTTTGGGTCATATCAATATTAGAAGAAAATGAAGCAGAATGGGAGAGACACATATGGTCAAAATATCCGAACCTCCCCATATCTGGACAGTTCTACCGTCCGCATCTACCGAAATCTACCGAGAAAGGCAGTCCTGTTGTTAGACAACGCACCCGCTCATCCCGACACAAAAGAACTAAAAGATGGCGAAATAAAATGCCTTTTTTGCCCCCAAATGTAAGATCCCTTTGTCAGTGTATCGATCAAGGTATTATAGAACCTATAAAACGTGTCTATCGACGAAAGTTATTGATGGCATTGATCACTGGAATGTATGAAGGAGAAAACGTTTCAGAGACTATAAAAGAAATGGTCTTGATATCCGGATTTTTTCATATCCGGATCGGTCTGTCGCCACATTGATCCGGATATGGCAGGTTTTACTGTAGCAAGAAATAAATCACCAATCGGTAGAATTATCAACAGACCACGTAAAAGATGGAAGGAGGTATCCATAGAGGTATCAATCCACCAATCAACCAGCAGAATTGCTTAACCCTGCTGTCCCGTTCGAGTCAACTACACAAATGTACTGTTCGGGTCAATATGACCCAACTATGGTTTACGCTCCTTAATTGAAATAAAATAAGCTAATGGTAATAAATAAAACATTATTAACAAGAAATCATGGTTAATTAAACAAAAATTATGTTGTTAATGTAAAGTAAACTTTATTAACAAAAACAAAAGGCATTTATTTTTCTTTCAAAAAAGCCTAGTAACAATTATCTACAAAAATTTAATTCAGTTTACAACTGGGACAGTAATAAAAAGAATGGATTTTACAAATATGTTTGTGATATATACAACATAATAATTAGTCTTGTTATCGTTTTTAGGGCAAGTTTACAGCGTGTTCGTTTAGCAGGTGGAGTTAGATTATCCATAGACGGTTCACTAACATTTCTATCTTGTCTACTTGTTCCTGCTCGTGTCCTTTTTACCAGTTCGTAAGAGCCTTTAGTTATTGGTATATTTTTTCTAGAAATGATGACTGGTTTCATTAGCTTTTTCCCAATTCCTCAAGAAAAATTCGCCGTTTTCCCAATTTGTTGGTATTCCATTGGATATTTATTGATGCCCATAACACGAACGCGTTGTAGGCAGAAATGTCTAGCAGATTAGAAAAAACAATCATTGGCCAGCGATTTATCTCTTCTTACATGTATACGTGCCAACAAGCTAATCTATAGTATCCATTGCTCCCTTATTGGAATTGCAATCTAAAATAATTTGGGGCTTTTTCATTTGATGAAATCGATGCATGATGCATCGATTCATGATGCAAAGTACTCATAAGAACAACATTTTTATTATTTTTAGGAATATTGTCAAATCTTGCATGAAGCAAAAAAGACGAGTTATGAACTTCTTTATTCGCGATTTTTGCTGAAAGCTCCGGTTTATTTTACTTATAATCCCCGGCATTATATTTACTTGAAATTGTACTTGTTTTAGAAGAAATTGTCCTAAAGTTTACGATGTAAAAAAGTTATTACACGTAATATTGTGGCCTTCCAAATCACTACTCAAGTCACACATCACACGCATTTCTGTATAGATTTGCAATTTTAGAGCATAAGAAGTTTTACTGTTCATAATTACATAAACCCCATAAAGTTTTGTGCCATATTTCGCTGGCTTGCTAGAATGTACGATTTGAAGGGAGAGCGGCCTCTAAAGGCAACTAGTTGCTTGTCGACGGTAACATTTTCATCAGGGTTAATTTTTTTTACATTTTCTACCCATATTTCATAAATTTCACGTATTGCCGCAAGTTTATCAAATCGTCTTTTATCCTGTCTAGTAGTTTTGTTATCAAAACGTATTACTTGCAAACTTTTTGTAAATATATACCAAGCGACATTGTGGATCGAAATATAGTACGACCCGTTTCTTCATTCCACAAACTTTTAGTTGATTCACCATGGGACTTATAAACTCGAGCTAAAAATAAAAGACCAATGTATGCTTGGAAACCAACTTTATTCATGTTTTTCCTGTTAGTTCCAAATACATGCTGTCCGTCCATGTTGGCCATATTTATAATTTGGTTTGCAACATCGTCCACCTATAATACTACAGTTTAGCTTGCAGAAACCTGTTTTTATTTACAGACATATTCGGCTGACAAACACACAGGTACTGCTAATATAGAATACTGCCAACTAAACACACATACACAGGTAATTTTTATCGGTTTAAATATGCGGGTCACATTGACCCGAACGTACCCTAGGTAACAATTTCATTTTTATCAAACAAATCAGGAAGTTGATTGTTTATCTCATATGTAATTGAAAGACCTCATATTAGGTAATAAAGTCACGAAACACCAAATCGTTACGCCGCGTAATAATTTGTAAAATAAGAAATAAATTATTTTTTGGGTCAAATAGACCCGAACAGGACAGCAGGGTTAAAAGAAGGAAGAAGGGGGAAGTATTTAATTTAATTCAATGTCTTATCTTGTTTTTAGTCTGTTTTTTGGATAATAAATGTACTTGACATAGTTTTTTAAATAAAGAATAATGCTCAAGCAAGTTGTACATTTTAAACAAAACAGCTAATTATAGATAATGATCATTAATAAAAATATATACATAATTTTTTGATAACAATTTTGTTGTACTTACCAAAACAGATGTCCACACATACTAACAACAGCATCTCTGGCTGTATCTAAACAAATATTACACTCAAACATAGAATCATCCTTTTTCTCTTCATCTTTAGTATTGGAATTTTGACTTCCATCGCCGGTGGAGTCTCTAATATTTTCTTCTGTACTCGAAGCCATTTCTTATCGCACTGGAATGTTCTATTTTTACTAAAAATCCATTAATATGACGTGGCCAAAATAACTTTTAATTAATAAAGGATACTTTGCATTTGACCTTTACTTTTAAACGAAATATGATTGTTGAACTATCACAATACTATATAATTCTCATTTGAATTTGGTAATTTTGAAATCAGGTGATACAAGCAGCTACACCAAAGTCTATTTACAAATATTTGTGATGATAAAAATCGAGTGTCAGAATTTATGACGTTTCACAGACCTCTCCTATGTTGCAAGATTTGACATACAATTAAATTTACTTTTCAAATTTTATAGATATTATTTAACGTTAAAAACGAAAAACTTTTACACAGCGCGTTATGAAAAATGTTATTAATAGTTAAATATATTTATTGTATTTATTCAAGTCATTCAAGTTTTCAATTCTCAAGTTCAAGGTTCAAGTGATGTCATGAGTCATGATTGTCATGTGTCATGTCATTTATTTTTGTGTGTCAGATTAATGTCGATTGTCAAATTTTGACTTAATGGCTCCAGTACACGTTGGGCCAACCAGTTGGCCAATGAGTGGGGCCACAGTTGGGCCAATAAGATGGGCCAAGTAAGAACAGTGAATACATGGTCAAAGAATACATATCTCTCACAAGAACCGACACGGACGGCGATTCTTTTGTTGTTAGCATGTTGTACTTAATTTTAGTATCGAGTTGGCAAGTGTACACGCGAGTACACTGAGAAAAGTCTCGCACATTTCTGGCGTGTATCAATAAAATTTTAGTTGCACTGAGAGAAAGGTTGCATGCAGGGCCGGCTTTTGTTGACATTCTTAATATGGTGGAATTATTTTTGATTTACAAAAGGTTGCAAATACAACACAAAGTAATGGTGAGAATTATATTGATTAAAACCATGGATAAAATACCTTTTTTTTATCCTGAGCATTGAAAGACCAATAATAAAATATATTATAGTGGCGTGACATTCACTAATTATTCTTTTTGGCTTATATTGATATAACGATACAAAATATAATTTGTTGTTTTCACCAATTTTGAAAAAGTGTGAACAAGTTGGTGAGAATTTGAACGACTTGGTGTGACCTAATAGGCTGTCTGTCCGTCCGACCGCGAATATAACTCCTTCAGTCACTATACCAGGTAGAATGACAAATGTGGTGTCAAATGAAAGCTTATAATCCATGGATGGTACTCAACGTGAGACATTTGACCTAGACTGTCTGCCGTCCGACCGGAAATGTAACTCCTCCGTCACTATACCAGGTAGAATCACAAATGAGGTGTCGAATGAAAGCTCATAATACATGGATGGTACTAAAGGTGGGAAATTTGACCTAGGACTTCCGGTTTTAGAAATGCGACCGGAAGTACTCTTTTAAAGTCACCGCAATAGCACAAGTGATATATTATTCGACGCGCATTCGCAAGACGAGAACAAATATATACTTCTGGTTTCATGACTGTCTGTCCGTCCGACCGCGAATACAACTCCTCAGTTACTAATGTTGATTTTTTATCCAAGAGGAGTAAACTAAAAAGACAGATTCACACTCAAAAAAGTTACTAGAAAAGTCAATAAATTCATCTTCTTTTTTCGTTGATCATATCAGCTTTCGATGATAATCCATACATATTATATTATACGAACACATCGCTAAAGAGTTCTAAAAACGACTGTTTTAATATAAAAGTAGACTAAAAATCTAAAAATTAAAGGAATAATGCAGAAAACACAAAAAATCTCCGATATACTTAATTAACCTATAAAATGACAGAAGTGCCAATATTAAATAAATGTCATTAGTGTCAAAATTTAATAACAGTGGAGTAAACTTGCCTGCGGTTGGACCAATTAGAAACAAGAATTACGGCGCGGTAAATTTGAATCGCTCCTCTTGGTTAAAAAACAAACAATAATACAGATAGAATGACAAATGAGGTGTCGAATGAAAGCTTATAACTTATGGATGGTATTGAAGATGAGAAATTTGACATCGGACTTCGGTTTTAGAGTTACAACCGTAGGTACTGCTTTAAAGTCACTCAAAATATGATATGAATGTAAAACAAGATGACAAAATTAGTAAAATCGTAGATCAATCGACGCAAAGTTACACGAAGAGTTCCAATATCGACTTCCAGTTCTACTTTCGATTACTTTGGGTGAAAACCTAGGACCAATTACTTGTTTGTCGAGGTATCTCCTAATTCATTATATTCGTTATTTGAATCCAATTCTTTTTGGATGACAAATGTTCGTGATCAACAACAAGAAACTGTATGTTAAAATCGAATGTCAATATTTTCAATTTTTATTGTCTTGGAAACCAGCCAAAACATTCCGTACATTCCAGCCAAAACCAGCCAGTACATTCTTTAAAGTCGAATATCGGGGTAAATAAATAAAAAACCAATAAGTATTGTACTATTTTATTTCTATAAATATAAAGATGTAATAACTGAAAAAATATATATAGTATACAATAAAAACTAATTAGCAATCGAGAAAAGAGAAAAAGTAATTTTTTTAATTAATGTATATATATGGAAACGTTTTGATCATTATGGTCAGAAGCTTATATTCCATATGAAAGCAGCCTTTAGCTTTTTTTGTTGGAACGCAAGTATAATCAAGAGAATGTAAACCTATTATGAAGAGTGTATTGTCAATTATCAAGCATTAACTTGAATGTTGAAACAATTTCAAGTGATATTGGATCAAACTTCAAACTGAATTAGCTAAATTATATAATGTTACTCCTGAAAATCCTGAATTTCAAGTAGTCAGTCATAAATTGTTTTATATATTTGACCTAAGTTATTGTTTTATACAAACTACAGAAACAATTTAATGAAACATAGTTTATTAAATTTAATTTAGGTTTGCTGATAAAAGTACTTTATGGAAGTTTTTGTGAGTATTGGGTTCTCAACTTTTTAAACACAGCACGTGGCTTGTGGAATGAACACATAAAATATGACTATGTGCTCTTCCTGCAGATGCATTTGGTACAGTAGAGGTCAAAGAAAGGTTAGAGAATTTGTATGATATTTTAGATTCAAATTCTTTGTGAAATCCCAATAAATACAAAATTAATTTTTTATACAATAGTTTATAGTTCACGAAAAAGCTTAAAATAATGAATTCACATAATCAAGATATCTCAAAAAGAATTAAATTGTATAAATGTTGGAAAATAACAATTAATAGTTGTAGGCTATATAAGAAAATATATATAGAAAATAAGTCTATACAAAATATTATGAGCTACAAACTGATACAAAAACAAAATACTAACGCCAAGCCAAGCCAAACAAACAACTGTGACAACAAACGCCGATCCTGTACAAGACAAATGTCACCAAAATTATTTGCTATTCATACAAATTGAGAAATGGCCGATCTGGCACATGCGCATAAAAATTTAGTTCATAGATAATCCGTTTGTGTCGGTTCTTGGGAGATATGTATTCTTTGACATGGTGATTACACGTTGGTGGAGTTATCAGTCTGCGTTAACCTTTCTTAGTGGATAAACAAAAAACAAACTCTGATTATGGATATGGATGTGGAGACTGTAGCAGCTGCCGCAATTAATTTGTACAATGCGTTCAATGCGTATAGAAAAGTGTACCAAACAAGAGTGATTAAAAAACAATGGCGCCAACGACGGCGCTTTTACATCGAAAAAAGTATTCATATTAAAACACAACCTTAAAATTAATACTTATAAACAGTCTCAGTATTGTGAGAAGAGAAAACAAATATTTTAAACTCAACGACAACAACGTGTTCAGTGTTCATAACCAAACAGCTGTTTGGCAGATCGCGCAAGTCCCAAAAATCCTTTGATTTGTGCACCAAATGCCGACAAGATTCGGTTTATAGACCAACGCTGACCGCCAATCGCAAACTCATGCCAAGTGGTCCTGTACACGTTGGCCCAACTCCTTGACCCAACTGATTGGCCCAACGTGTACTAGCCCCATTATTAGAATACGTGAATACGTTCACATAACAAGCGCGTAACGCGCGTTTTGATAGCCTGCGCTTGTCATGTGAACGTGTTCTTTGCTTAAAAATTATTTTCAAAACTAGCGAAATCTAAATACACCGTGACGAAGTCACTCTTCGCCCCTATGAATACTTTTCTAGTGAAGGAGAGGCACAGGAAACAACTGTTGGTTGTCTCGTCTGGTTATATAAATAAAATAGTTTAAACCACAATGGGAAACAATTGGTTCCTATTCTGTGGTAGAGGTGGATTTGACTGGGATAAATCAATGATATTTTTAAATATAAAATTGTTATCTCTTAATTTATGCACATAATATTTTAGAGGGTAAAAATTCCGAAAAAGGGTAGACCTTGAAAATGCCGATTTTTTTACGGAAAAAGCTCAAATTTTACTGTTTTCGTTGGGGGAATCTAGTAAAAGCGCCCAAAAATTAAGGAATAATTTTAAAAAATTAAAAAAATGTAATTATGTAATAACAAAAAAAAATTACCTGAAATGGCTATTAAAAAAGATTAACCAACAAAATGTTGTTTAAAATTGCTGAAATGTGAAAATTATTTAAAATTTGAAATGTTTGAAATAAACGTTCACTTAAATTTGCCTTACCAATGACGTTTTAATAATGACATGACAACCAAAATGACATAACCTCCACGAAAAGTAATTTTGGTTATGCGATGCGAAAATGCGAAAATCCATTTCCTCAAAAATGTTTATGGAGTTTCAAGGGACATAACCTCCAATAGTGTTGTAAATAATACACAGTAGTGATGTGGTGTTTGAGAAAATGTTCCTACAATTAATGAACAAGTATATTTTTATTAATTTAGGGTAGTAAACAACTTAAATTATTCGATATGGCTGTGAGCAGTTGGATGCTCAGGCAACAGAACAGATACAATAGGTCAAGTAAGTTCATTCTAAAAAAAAAAAGTAACAACATTTTTTAATTTGGTTTGAATTATAGCAAGACATAACAAACAGGAAGATGTGCTGGCACAGTTGCAAAGTTTAGGTAAGTACATATTACTCACTTCCTAATTAATCTTGTAACCATTTTTGCAAATACAAAAATAGTAGGAACCCTCAACTCTGGAATGAGGAAGTAGCTTTTAAAATTTTATGTGGGATTTTACTAGATCCTTACGAAATTTATAGGTTTCTCTGTTAGAATTTTAGAAAATTAGATCTTGTAAACAAGGTCATGTTATAATTAAAACTTATTTTGAACAGATATATAAAAACAAACAGAACAATACAATTACAGTTCTTTATTCAAGTTTTATGTATTAAAGAGAAACATACTACTTTCTTTCTTGTTGTAAACATTGTTGCATTGGTAAATAAATAAATAAGATTTTTACTGGCTATAGTTATTGTTGTAAACTTGTCCTAAATAATATTAGTTTGTTAATTTCCCATATTAGAGTCAAATCAAAGATGTTCACTAACTGTGTTAATAAAATATTTATTCATTTCTTAAATACTATTTCCTACTGTTACTGAGATTATTTTTATTGGTTTTATGCTTTTATGTAGTTGTGTTTATTATCTTCCATAAGCACTTTATAGACCAGGACGGATCTGTGAAAAAAGGTCTATTTTTGGATGTGCGAGGTGGCATTCGGATTTTTGTAGATAAAGTTAGGTGACAGCTTCAATAATAATAATTGACTTATGTTGCTTCTCAAATATGCCCGGAACATTAATAAAAAAATTAAAATATTTAAAAATTTCGAAAAACATCAATTTTTTTCAACATTCTTTGCTTATAACTTTAAAACGATTCATTTTGGAACAAAGTCGTACAGAAATAAAATAAAGATAATTAAATTTTGTATGATATACGACTGGTTTAAAATGTCTTCAATTATTACCCTATCTGCAAAATAGCAATAAATACAAAATAAGGGGGCAAAATAAGCCTGTTTTTCAACCACTTTGGTTGCACTTAGAACCTTCATAATTCGCTTAGAAAATTCTTACAATAAACTTAATCCATCCACCAAATTTCATTAAAATCTACTTAATAGATTTTGCATAATAATTTTGCAATTCAATTTTTTTTAAAAAAGTTAAAAATTTTTAAAAACTTTCTGAACAAAAAGTAGACCATTTAGAAGATTGCTAATTTTTTACATATAAAGAGACGCTCTACCTATCTAATACACTTTACAGAATTAAAATCGGATTATTTAAGCGGCCTCAGCACTGTTTTAAAGTTATAAACAATTTTTTGGCTTATAAACAAATACAGTGAGGATGTTTAAGTTGGAATAAATTCATTTTTCTGTTATTTATCAAATAAACATTTTTTTCTGTTTTAGGGCAACAGTAAAATGTATTTCGAATTAAATAAATTGTATACTTTCTTCTTTTTGTCTCAATTAATTAAAAAAAAAATTGGGCACCCTGTATAAATAATTATGTTAATGTCTATATTAGTGAATAGAGAATTGAATAACCTTTCGAATAAGCTAGCACACGATCCCTAATCTCATTTAAAAAAATCATCAATTACGTCATCACACCCAGATGGATGACGTCACTAGTATGATATATATGCCAAAAAATTATAACTTAAATACAAAAATCGACCTGTTTCGGGATTTATCTCCAGAGCCTCACTATATTTGTTTATAAACCAAAAAATTGTTCATAACTTTAAAACAGTGCTGAATCCGCTTAAATGATCCGATTTTAATTCTGTTAAGTGTATTAGATAGTAGAGCGTCTCTTTATATGTAAAAAAATTAGCAAACTTCTAAATGCTCTACTTTTTGTTCAGAAAGTTTTAAAAAAATTTTAACTTTTTTAAAAAAATTTAGATTGCAAAATTATTATGCAAAATCTATTAAGTCGATTTTAATGAAATTTAGTGGACGGATTAAGTATGTTGTAAGAATTTTCTAAGCGAATTACGAAGGTTCTAAGTGCAACCAAAGTGGTTGAAAAACATTAAATAAAAACAGGCTTATTTTGCGCCCTTATTTTGTATTTATTGCTATTTTGCAGAAAGGGTAATAATTTAGGACATTTTAAACCAATCGTATATCATACAAAATTTAATTGTCTTTATTTTATTTCTGTATGACTTTGTTCCAAAATGAATCGTTTTAAAGTTATAAGCAATGAAAGTTGAAAAAAGTCAATGATTTTCGAAATTTTTAAATATTTTAATTTTTTTATTAATGTTCCGGGCATATTTGAGAAGGAGCATAAGTCAATAATTATAATTACTGAAGTTGTCACCTAATTTTGTCTGCAAAAATCCGAATGCCACCTTTCACATCCACCCCAAAACAGATCCTTCCTGGTCTATTTATAAGTGTATTAGATATTTTGTTGTTTGCTTCTGCTTTTTTTATAACACTATTTAGTATTTATCTAAATATTATGGTACAGGATTTTGATTCTTCCTCTTAGCAATATTTTACCATCCATTACTGGTTATATGTTTCTCCTTGTAATTGTTAATATGGTATGCCGCAAAATAAACAGTACTGAATGTTGTTATAATATTTGTGAATATCATGTTAATATTCGGTACTTCAAGATGGTTCTCAGTTTTACAGAAAAAAATTTTATTGTGGAGTTCTATTTTCAGTCATAAGGAAAAGGTCGCGAAAACGGTCTAAGCTTAAAATCAAAAATGGTTTCAGAAGGACAGGGCAACCTGTCACATGGCCAGAGAGTTTCTTCGAGCATACATATGGGGAATGCTGAAGGAGGCAGACCGATTCACCGTCTGACATTCCGGAATTGTGGACTAAAATTAAAGATTTTTTCCTGTCAGAGGACATCTTAAGATCTGTTTTATAGGGAACTTTGTCCTGAATAATATTTGCAAGGCTATAATATCATGTATACTAAATATATAAATAATCATAAACAATTCAATATTCGTTTCAGTACTATTTATTTTGCTGCATACTGTATTTTCTTTTATAAAGTTTGTTAAAATACTCTGTTTACTAATCCCAGTCCCAACAGTCTAATAATTTTATATATTATATTACATAGCCAATATTAATTGTACCTTAGAGTAAACAGTTATTCACATGTAGTTTATCAACAAAATAAAACTGCATCAATTAAAACAAAATACTAAATGTTGTTTTTTGAAATTTTTAAATTAGAAATGTACTTTGCATTAGAATTTGCAAATATGTAGAATGTTTTTAATCAAAATTAATGTATATAAATATATGACATTCACAATTATTCTTCTTTTCCTCAATTTTTCTTTGCTCTTCTATAACAGTATGATTATTTCAGCAATAAATCAGATGTGGTAGTGTGGTAAAACATACAATTTTTGTATTATATGTTTTTCACAATGATTCTACCAAAAAAAAATTCGAGCTGAGTAACCAACTACAGTCCCTGGCCAAATTATTAGTTGCACTATAAGATTTTATAAACAATGTTAATTATGAGGTGATGGATAGGTTTTTTTTATGTACTAGACAAAATGTGTGTTATTTGGTTGTCCATTTAATTGTCTATATTTTTTCACAAATAACACACTATTATTAATGAACATAAATATAAGTATTTAATCTTGCACATGTAGCTATGCTATGTAGAATTAAAGCTCTAAAAGCGACTAAAGGTGGCTCAACAAAATATGTATTAACATTTAATTGTCGATATAGTCGGTTTGCTAATCTGAGACACAACTGTCTAGTAATTTTAGTAATTATTTTTTTTGCCAAGTTAGTTACATTTTGACAGATTAGACCTGGCTAGAAATTACTATACAACCAAGTACACATACTCATAGCCAACATTAAGGACTTGTTTACACAGGTAGAGTAATGATGCAAGTACTTGATAGAGTAGAGTAACTCTACCTGTAAAAATGCTCAGCACAGTAGAATAGCAAGTAGAGTGTATTAGGTGGTAAAATAGAGTGACTAGCAACATGTGGCAAAGTAACTCTACTCTACTACCACCACCACCGCCAAAATGTCCACTCGCCTGCGCACTCTACCCATGGAACACGCTCAATTCTGGTAGAGTAGAGTAGGTAGGAGAGTACATAGGGACGCTGTCATTCCAGCTGGAATTGTGTTTTGTGTAAATAGTGAAAATGAAGTTCACCGAAGATGAAACTTCAAAACTTGTAGATCTGTATGGCGAATACCAGTGTTTATGGAATTTAGGTAGTGTACACTACAGAAATAAAAGTATGAGGCAAGCTGTGGAGGATGAAATCGTCGAAAGAATGGCAAAGGGGGGCTTTGGAGTAAACGCGCTCAAGCAAAAAATTAAGAATTTAAGGTGCACTTATAATCAAGAGTTTTTAAAAATACAAAAATAAAAAAATCGGTTTCACTATACTATCATCAGTACTATACTTGTACTCTCCTCGTGTGAACGGTATCACGCCATTTTTGGTAGAGTAGCGAGTAGGATCTACTCTCCTCGCTACTCTACTCTCCTCAAAACTCTACCCGTGTAAACAAGTCTTTAGAGTAAACAGTAGCTGGCTGTATACCATAGTTTAAAAACTCATACAGAAGTAAAAAACTTCCAAGTTGTATATTGGTATAAAATCGTTTATTTAAAACTTCTAAAATGTCATCCAAATGGATTGCAAAATGTTTTCGTTCTAAATTAGAACATCTTCAGTGCATTCTGCTGAGTAGTTGGAACTAGAACACTATTTAAAGTGTTAACCCCATAATATATGGTTTACATATTATATATTAATAGAATATGTTGACTACAAGTCGATGTTAATGGATTAAATTTTATACATGCTCAACATGGTTCCCTGCTCGAAAAAATGCTATGTTCTTGCCAGTTCAGTGGGCACAGGGAACCATGTTGCCCTGTGAGCATGTATATAATTTAATCCATTAACGTCGACTTGTAGTCACTGTATTTTATTAAACAATACGATGTAAACCATATATTCTGAGGTTACCACTTTAAATTGTGTGCTAGTTCCAACTACTCAGCAGAATGCACTGAAGATGTTCTAATTTAGAACGAAAACATTTTGCAATCCATTTGGATGACATTTTAGAAGTTTTTAATAAACGATTTTATACCAATATACAACTTGAAGTTTTTTACTTCTGTATGAGTTTTTAAACTATGGTATACAGCCAGCTACTGAGATTTTCCCATTAATTTTATGTTATTTACGTTTGTTTAGTCTTAATGTTGGCTATGAGGATGTGTACTTGGTTGTATAGTAATTTCTAGCCAGGTCTAATCTGTCAAAATGTAACTAGCTTGGCCAAAAAATAATTACTAAAATTACTAAACAGTTGTGTCTCAGATTAGCAAACCGACTATATCGACAATTAAATATTAATACATATTTTGTGGAGCCACTTTTAGCCGCTAGTTGTAATAGAAATCGGCTATAATAGACAAAACCCTAGGTCCCTTGGAGTCCGTTATAAACGGTTTTCACTGTATCTTGAAGAAACTGAGAAACTCTGGCCAAGAATATACTAGAAAAACTGGAAAATTGACAAAAATGAGAGTACTGGAACCTGGGTGTAAGGATAAATGTAGCATTAAATATAAATCGAAATTATCTGAAAATAAATTACCCAATTTATTTTATAATTTTTGGGCAATACGTGATCATGACAAACAGACCGAATATTTATGTGTGTAGATAATATGTTCTCAGACAAGAGAGAAGGGTTGCAAAATTAAAAGAGTCCGGAAGAAACTGGACATAATATGAATTTGCAGTTAGCAGAACACCGACTACAAGTTTGTAAGAAAACATTTTTGGACACTTTCAACATAACAGATATGTGGTTAACGTTAACTACGCTATTAAAAAAAATGGTAGACAGGAAGGTGGAGGGCATATACTTGGAAATATGCGTGGTCGCCATAAGAACAGAGAACAGAGCAAATGCTGTAGACGAAAACCATACCATTTAATTTAACAATAAAACACTGAAAACGTTTGTTTTCTATACTTCCACAAAATTTATTATAACTATGTGACTACGGCTGTTTCGGCAGAGTGATTTCACTTTCTCAAGTGATTTAGTTTACAGTGTGTTTGCCTTTTAAGGTCTTTAACTGAAGAACATACCATTTAAAAGAACTAAGTTAAAATAATATCTTGGACTTTAAATCAATGTTAAACAAATTACCGAATTGGGAATTGGACATAGATAAATGCCTAGTTTTCTGTTCGAAAGTACAATATATAAAAATATGTATAGGTTCTCAGTTTTCAGTACAATCTTGTTTCTGATCATTTATCATTTTTATAAACCTAGAATACAAACAAAAATTGTGAAAAAGGGCTGTCAAATCCGGGAATAAAAATATACAAGATTTATGGAAACTTCGAATTTTTATAACGTAATATTATAATGGATTACTTCCCATAACAACTTCAAAATATAAAGATATTGTTGCTTTGTGTTCTAATAAAACTATACCAGAGCAATATTGCAGATTTTATTTGAATCTTCTCTACTCTCAACAAACACAATATTCGGATGATGACTCTGAATAAAAGGTTGCTGGAGGTTAATTTTGTTTTTTTGAATAAAATATAAACAATTTTTTATATACTCATACAGAAGTAAAAACTTCAAGTTGTTCAAAAACAAGTTCAATAGCCAGCTACTGGGATTGTCCCGTTGATTTTATTTTTTATATGTTATAAACACATAGCATTATTTTTTTTACCTCTTAGTAAGTATGATGTGAATTCTTAGATAATTGTTTGAGTAAAAAATCACCATTTAAGTAAAATTAATAACAAAATAATAGTAATATCTTTACTTTGCTATTTACTCATTAGTTACCATTTATATGCACCTAATCCAAGAAACATACTTTGTTGAAATATCATTGTATAAACCACTTACAATGATCTTCACCTAAAATTCTTAAAAAGAGTATATTGTGACTCGACCTAAATCAGGACTAGTAATGTTAACAACAATGTGATACGTGAAAGTGAAAATTTGAGGAAAAGATAAAGTATGGATTAAGAAAACTACAAAAAATATAAAATCTGATGCAGTAAAGAAATAAAATGTTGTGGACATTTTTTTAAATCACTCTTCTGTAAACTAAGCAGAAGTGAGTTACAATACAATAATATTTCATATCAGGTGTCGAATGTACATTGTGTTTGGTACATATTGGGACCGTGCAAGTTCGGCAAAGCGACCTCTATTTCTACGCTCTGTACTTTTATTCGCACTTTTAATTATATTGGCCAATTATATTAGTCCTGGTTGCTGGATAATTGTCAAGGCCATAGTCCAAAAAAATAATAAGAAGAAAAAATAAGATGCAGGTTATGTTATGCAAACGTAAACAATTGTATGTAGTAAATAAAATTAGTTATTAAAATGCAGTACTGCAAGCAAAATACAATTAATTAAATTTACCTTTATATAATAATTGCATATCATATCAATATTGTGGAGCAATATATAATTTTTCTGCTTCAATGACAGAAGGTATGAAATATACGTCAATTTGACAATTTCAATTGACAATATGAATTATTTAAGATAGCTGCAATATTTCTCCGCGACTCGCGCACGGTCGTTTCTCGTTTCCCTTCCAAGTACTTGCACACCGCGAATACAGTCGCAAAATGAAAGAATACCCATGAACGATCACATCAATCACTTATTTTGTATTTGCTGTCTTTTTCTATAACAAACATTTCATACATAAAAACCTAAACTTGCTTGCATAAAAATCGGCCCACTAAAAATTTTATATCTCTAATTTCCTAAACCTATTGTCCCATTTAAGTGATTTTTTTAATATGTCATATAGGTCTGGATCCCGCGTATGAAAAAAAAAGTTGATTAATAGCAAGCTGAAAATTTGTTAATAGCTTAAGGGTGTCTAGTCGGACAAACTTTGATATATGGGAACACTGGAACAGGGGAAGTTTTAATTGTGGAACAGGTTAAAAATTTGGAACGGTCAGACCACGAAAACGGCACATGTATTTTGTCCGACAGAACAGACTTAAACTCTCCAAACAGAGATTAAACTCTCATGTAAAAATCAGACTGCTATTTATCACCAAATGAGCGTTTTAATGAGTGGAACATGTAGAATATGTCAAATGACAGGAACTATGACAGGTGATAAATAGCAGTCTGATTTTTGCATGAGAGTTTAATCTCTGTTCGGAGAGTTTAGGTCTGTTCTGTCGGACAAAATAAATGTGCCTTTTTCGTGGTCTGACCGTTTCAAATTTTTAACCTGTTCTACAATTAAAACTGCCCCTGTTCCAGTGTTCCCATATATCAAAGTTTATCCGACTAGACACCCTTAAGCTATTAACAAATTTCCAGCTTGCTATTAATCAACTTTTTTTTTCATACGCGGGATCCAGACCTAATAGCCTTATTCTTTAACAATACCGCTGTAATAATATTGTTGCTAAACAGGTAAATTTTCATTGTATACCGGGTGTACGAATCAAACTGTGTTTTTTTCTCAAAGTTCGCATCTCCCTGTGGAATATTCTAGCATTTATAAAGTACTGAAATTAAAACCCAACTATAACATCATGTTTTCTCAACATCCTGTTTTTTGATTCATTCGCTTATGTTGGACCATAAAAAAGTTAGGTACTTTAACAACTAGCCATGTTTTTCATCAATACAGGGTGTTTTTAAACAAATATGGCAAAATTTAAAGGGTAATTCTGGATGAAAAAATAATGACAGTTTGCTTTATAATCGTATGTCCGCAAATGCTTCGTTTTTGAGATAGGGGTTGTTGAAATTTTTCTTACAAACTGACGATTTCTTTATTGCTTTAAAACCGGTTGAGATATGCAAATAAAATTTGGTGGGTTTTAAGACGTAGATATTGCACGATTTTTGACATGCAATGAATAATTTAATATTCACCATTGGCGCGCCTACGGGTAATATGACCGAAAATCGTCAGAAATCGGTGTATCCTACCGACTTAGAGCAAGAGTACCTTTTAGTAGGTACTAGAATACCTCACAATGTATTGATCCAGTGTCAAAAATGTTTAAATATTAAAGACAAAAAAGTTATGCTATAAAATACCCGTTGCCCTACCCAAAACAGACGTCTGTGACCGGTACTAGAAATTCGCAATTAATGGAATCGATTTATCTTTGTAAGATAAATATACCGGTTTTCGTTTTTCTAAATAGAAGTATTCTGGAGGTATTTCTCCAGCCATGCTGGTTCAGTTGTAATAATTCGTACAGATATAAAACACTGCGAACTTGCTCCATATATCACCAACAAAATTTAGAGTACTATTATAAAAGTACATCCTCTCACCAGTCCATTAACAATAGCTTCTATCTGCAGCCCACCACGCCACACCATCAATCTGGAGGAATACAGAGAGTTTTTTGAACAACTTGGCTCACGTTTCCTAGTGGCAGTGGATTGGAATGCAAAACATACAACCTGGGGAGCAAGACTGATATCTCCAAAAGGCAGAAATCTATTAAAGACAAGATAATAAATATCCTGAAATACTCAACAACACCCCCACATACTGGCCCACTGATAACAACAAAATTCCTGATCTGTTAGACTTCGCTATAACTAAGAGAATACCTGAAATACACCGCGACATCACCCCCAGTTTTGATCGACATTCGGACAACAGTCCCATCTTGATTACCTTAAGTACCAATATAATTTGGAAAACTCTTGTACCAAGGCTATGTTCCAGTAACACGAATTGGGTTCAATTCAAAGAAGAAATCAATGAAAAAAAAATATCTCTTGACATTCGACTCAAACACAAAAACGACATTGAAGAAGCTGTACAATATCTAACGGAACAAATACAACAGGACGCTTGGAAAGCTACTCCTTTAAAGGAAAAAACCATTGATGAAAGTTATAGTATACCCCTCCACATTAGAACATTAGTAGAAGAGAGAAGAAGAGCCCGTCGCAAATGGCAAAGAACAAGAAACGCGATAGATAAAACAAATCTAAACAGGCTCACACACAGACTGTATTCCGCTATCCAAACGGCCAAAAACGAATCCTTTGAAAGATATGTCACAAACCTTTCTCTTGACGAAAACTCTCTTTGGAAAGCCACAAAGAAATTCAAAAAAACGGTACTAATGAAATCACCAATTAGGAAAAATGACAGAACCTGGCTCGATCAGATATAAAAAAAATCCAACAGATTCGGAGAACATCTATCAACCGTCTTCTCCACCCCACAGGCCAATGATATTAACGACGAGAGAATTAGAGACTTCCTTAATGCACCCTGTCAGCTATCATTACCACTAAAATATTTCTCACCAAACGAAGTCCGTAAGGAAATTAACCTGCTTAACCCTCATAAAGCTCCAGGATTTGACCTTATAACTGGCGAAATCTTAAAAAACCTCCCAAGAAAAGGTGTCGTCTTAATAACTATTATTTTTAATAACCTCCTGAGACTATGCTATTTTCCAGTGCAATGGAAGTATGCACAAATTTATAACGATACCTAAACCTGGTAAACCTCCAAAGCCATTTCGTACAGACCAAAATAAGTCTCCTTCTGACTTCAAAAGTCTTCGAAAGGTTAATAATTAACAGAATAGAAACAACAATACATACCTATAAAAAACCTGATCATAGACCACCAGTTTGGTTTTCGCTCAAATCACTCAACCATACAACAGTGCCAAAGATTAGTCAACAAAATAAAAGAGAGCCTAGAAGGGAAACAAATCTGTCTATCAGCATTCCTCGACATACAGCAAGCATTTGATAGAGTGTGACACGAGGGTCTTCTCTTCAAAATAAAAACTCAGCTAACTGACCAAATCTATCTCCTCCTTAAATCATATTTGTCCGACAGATACTTCCAAGTTAAATACGAAGGTACTCTATCGAACTACCACCAAATAAAATCTGGAGTACCACAAGGCAGTGTACTTGGCCCATTCCTTTACCAAATCTTCACTGCTGATATTCCTATTAGCGAAAATACACTAATGGCAACATTTGCGAATGACAATGGTATACTAGCATCAGACATCAACGAAATATTAGCATTTAACAAATTGCAAAATCATCTCAATAAACTAGAAGACTGGCTTAGATGCTGGAAAATAAAAGTCAACACAAACAAATCTTGTCAAGTAAATTTCACAAATCGAAGAATTAGATGTCCACAACTACACCTAAATAATTCACCTATACCAATAAAAACAGAAGTAAAGTACCTGGGCTTTCATCTAGATGAAAAACTTACTTGGAAATCACATATTGCAACCAAACGACGACACCTCAACCTAAAAGTTAAAAATATGAGCTGGCTAATCAACAGAAGATCACAACTTTCGTTAGAAAACAAACTGACCATCTATAAAACAATACTCAAACAAGTGCAGGCATATGGAATCTAGCTGTGGGGCTGTAGCAAACCATCCAACACCAAAATACTATAGACATTCCAGTCAAATATTCGTATGTTAGCTAAAGCCCCATGTAGTCTAGTCGCAACATATGGGGTCCCGTGGACAATTTTAATTCGCCGCGATTTGATTGTGGTATTATAGGTTTTTTGGGTCGCTGAATCCAATGGAAGTGGTCTGGAAGCCCAAATGTGGTGCGTTTAATTGTTATTAACAAATTATGGTAAAATTAGGTGTTTTTCAGGAATTATTCTAAGCCCTGTAAATAAATTGGATAGTGTTAAGGTCTTCTCTGCTGTATTTTTAGTTACTGAATCGAATGCGACTAGTGGCGATTACTCAAAATATGTTCTTATTTTGTTAATAACAAAATAATTGTTTATTCGCCGAAAAGCTCGAAATGCGCTGTCTACAGCAAGTTTGTAGTCTTTTTCATAGTATTTGTATACGCTAAATCGATTGCCACTAGTTGTGATAGCTTAAACCACGTTCCGACTTTGTTATTAATAAATTATTGCAAAAATAACGGTTTATAGTACGTTCACTCACGGTTTTTGCTCTAGATTTTAAAAAACCACTTGGATTGACATGATATTTGGCATACACGTAGCTAATATGTCAAACAAAACAAGTGATATTGTGCCGATGTGTGCTTTTACCTTGGTGGTGAGATTCACCCCGTTTCGGGGGTAAAAAACGAAACCTTTAAAATAAGTCCGGAATTGGATAAATTGATTAATTCTAAGCAACTTTTGTTCTATACAGTTTTTTCACTAAGTCAATACTTTTCGAGTTATTTGTTTTTTTTTTTGTTGAAAAATGAACATATTCACTCGCAAATAACTCGAAAAGTATTGACTTAGTGAAAAAACTGTATAGAACAAAAGTTGCTTAGAATTAATCAATTTATCCAATTCCGGACTTATTTTAAAGGTTTCATTTTTTACCCCCGAAACGGGGTGAATCTCACCACCAGTGTAAAAGCACACATATTGGCACAATATCACTTGTTTTGTTTGACATGTTAGCTACGTGCATGCCAAATTTCATGTCATTTCAAGTGGTTTTTTAAAATTTAGAGCAAAAACCGTGAGTACTATAAACCGCTATTTTTGCAATAATTTATTAATAACAAAGTCGGAACTTGGTTTAAGCTATCACGACTAGTGACAATCGATTTAGCATATAAAAATACTATGAAAACGACTACAAACTTGCTGTAGATAACGCATTTCGAGCTTTTCGGCGAATAAACAATTATTTTGTTATTAACAAAATAAGAACACATTTTGAGTAATCGCGACTAGTCGCATTCGATTCAGCGACCAAAAATACACCAGAGAAGACCTTAACACTATCAATTTATTTACAGGGCTTCTAATAATTCCTGAAAAACACCTAATTTTACCATAGTTTGTTAATAACAATTAAACGCACCACATTTGGGCTTCCAGACCACTTCCATTGGATTCAGCGACCCAAAAAACCTGTAATACCACCATCAAATTGCGGCGAACTAAAAGTGTCCACGGGACCCCCTATGTTGCGACTAGACTAATGGTACGTATCAAACCAAACTCTTCATGCAGACCTCAACATTCCTTTCATCAATGATGTGATCGCAGACCACTCCAGAAGATACATTAATCACAGCGCAAACCATCTCATAGACGAATTATTCAACCCTCCACTGATTGACAGACTCCTAAAAAGACTTTGGCCAGAAGACCTAGCTGTTAGGTAAATTCCAGAGAGTCGTCAATGGACGACACCTGCCACAAGTCAAGAACATACATCATCATCTTACTTTATTGAAGTAGATTGTAAATTAGCAATGAATAAATAAATAAAAAAAAATCTGGAGGTATTTAAAAAAAAAAGCTAATTATAAAACGCCATCTTCTTAGAGCTCTAGCTCCCTTAGGAAGCATTTTCGGACTAGGTGAATTGGGTTAAATTGTCTTAAAATTATCTGAGGAATCTAAGGTCTTCGTTTGTCAGGAGAGTTTCTGGACACCCTGTAGTGTAATATGTATTAGCAAACTTTCCTTAAAGTCTTATTCGACATAATATCCTGTAATCAATAGCCTTGAAGTCAATTACACCATGTTTAATCCTGCTTCTCATAATAAATCCTGTACAAAAGATGCTTCTTCTTCCAGCTCCAGGACCGTTATCGTTCGTTGGATATCATGTTGACTACCATATTCGCTATCGTGACTTTATTGACAGCAGCTCTGAATAATGATGTAGTCGATTTTCCATACCATTGCCTTAGATTTTTCAACCATGATGTTCTTCTTCTACCAGGACCATGTTTACCTTGGATCTTTTCCTGAATGATCAGATGTAAAAGATCATATTTTGTAAAGATGCTAATAAATAAAAATATATGTATTACTAATAGTATATTTGGAATTATGGTAAAATGGGGGCATTCGCAACCAAATAGTTAGACATTAGAGATGCTACGTATAAGAATTCTGTCGCATCCTTCAATACCCTATTGTATCGGTTTATTTAAATAATTTTCTTGTTTCAGGGCCTCAAGGAAGCTGCACAAAGCTTTTGGAGAAAATATGCGATCTTAACGTCAAAGAAGAGATACTCTTCAGCTACCTGAATGCATTTGTGAAGTTAACATTGAAATGTGGAGACGACTTTGAATACACCATTGAACAAATATTGACCTGGTAAGTTATATTGTTATATTTATTATTTCATAATTTAATAAATAATCTTTTAGTTTGTCACACATCAAACTTTTATGTATTGAAGGTATTTACATAGGTTATGTATTATGTATTGAAGGTATAAGGTATTTCTCAACGAGGTTTCCGAAAAAAATAGATCCACCATTGATGCAATATTTGTTATCAGACAGATAGCGGAAAAATCCATAGAATTTAATAAACCTGCATATATGTGTTTCGTGGATATGACCAAGGCTTTTGACAGAGTGCGATTAAAGGACGTGTTAGAAATAATGGGAGAAAAAAGAGCTAAACCACAGGCTAATTAACCTCGTACACGATATTAACAAACAGTGTAAATCAAAAATAAGAGTAGGATATTTGACAACAGAAGACATAGTTATAAACACAGGAATCCGTCAAGGCGATTCACTGAGTCCTTTCATTTAATAATGGACAAAATAATAAAAAACCTTCCCAGAACAGCTGGTTTATGATGGGTAACACATTCCTTAGAGTCGTTTGCTACGCTGACGATGCTGTCCTTATCGCCGATTCTGAAGACAATCTCCAAAAGCTGCTGCATGCATTAATTACTAAAGCTAAAGAACTAAATATGTATGCTCATCAACACCGAGAAGACTAAGTGCCTAGTAATTTCCAAAGAACCGATAAGATGCAAATTAGAAATTGACTCCAAAACTGTGGAACAGGTGAATCACTTCAAATATCTTGGAGCAGAAATAACAAGCTATGGAAATCTCTCAAAAGAGGTCAGAGAACAAACAATGAAAGTAGCTAGAATCTCGGAATGCCTGAAAGAAATCGTATGGAAGAACAAATATCTAAATACTGAAAGCAAAGTCGAAATATGTAAAACAACTAAGACCTATTATAACATATGCGGCAGAAACAAGACCAGACACAAATAGAACGTTACAAATGATGAGAACAGTTGAAATGAGAACACTAAGAAGTACACAAGGCAAAACTCTACGTGACAGAATAAGAAGTGAAGCCATCAGACAAAACTGTGGAATACAAGACATAGGAAGGTAGGTCAGACAGAGACGAAGATATTGGAACAAACATATAAAGAGAATGGAGGACAGCAGACTCGTTAAAAACGCAAAAACGATTAACCCAGTAGGTAAAAGACCACAGGGTAGACCGCCAAAACGATGGAGAGAATACTGGCCCTCATCGTCTTGGGAAGACTTGATGGCAATGAACAGGCAGTAGCCTACTAGTATGATCGATCATGCTAGAAAGAAGAAGAAGAAGAAGGTATTTAGAATTATTTCAGAGTTTTGCTAGATTTACATTACCTATAGGCCAGCAGCACGCACCCCCAACGCAAGAACATTGTCAAAATCGTTCTCTCTCTCTCTCTCTCTCTCTCTCTCTCTCTCTCTCTCTCCCCTCCCCCCTTTTTTAGTATCTTCAAGCTATGTATATTTTCTTCAGTTTAAACATTTCTCGACGGCAGACAGTGGTTACAAATGCTGAAAACGTGGTCATGAGGTAAAATAAAAAGTCCCTATTTAGGGATTTGCATGTTTACAGTTGTTTTCTCATACTGTCGTAGATTCGTAATACGCAGGTATGAGGATCAGACCGGATCTATTATTATTCATAACTCCGGGACAAGTGAGCCATCATGTACGTCCTTATTTTGGCTGGCAGTGAAAGTCAAAAAGAACGCGTATATTGAAAACGCTGTTAAACGTTTTGTAGTTTATCAGATTCTTCTTTTTCTAGTATGTATTATAAGGTTTGTTCGTAGTACGATCCAATCGATCAGCAACCGTTGCCAACCATCAGACGCATGCGCAGTTAACAGTTAGCGCTGCGCTGTTAACAGTTCGAGTTCGTAGACTACGAACGCGCTTGCGTCTGACGGTTGGCAACGGTTGCTGATCGTTCTACGAACAAACCTAATGTAAGATGAAAGTTAATTAAAGATTTGATAACAATAAATGCATAAAATTTGTTAATGAATAAACAGTAAAAATATACTTGAAATAATCAAAATTTCGTAAAAATGCATTCAAAAAAGTAAATAATTCTGCATAATTGTGCGATTAATGTTTTTTCTACGGCCGTGCTTAAACAGCCACTTTAGCTGTGCTTTAAACAGCCACTCGTTTCCGAAAGTTGCACTTTCCCGCACGGCGTGCGTGAAAGTAAATTTTCCCGCAAATATGGCATTATAGTAGTACATGAAATAAACTAATATTTAGATATTATTTACAAATTTCAAATGTATCTTATTGTGTTCATATTTTAATGAAATTAACGCAATATTTCGATGAAATAAAATTATTTTGACATAATATTTAAAAGTCAAATCAGTAGACAATTACAATGGTTTTAAATCGTCGTCATGGAAACCAATATCGTCGTCGTGGTAACCCATTATATTGAAAGTTTGGTTTTGACAACCTTGTCAAAGAATTAATTTGTGTATTTTCACTCCTAAATAAAAATTGTTATGACTCTATTTTTTGTGGCTTTTTTCCAAACGTACGGCTCTAGAAAAATTATTGTTCCTAACTCATGCGGAAAGTGTCTTTCCCCACTCGACTGCTTGCCCAAACTCCGCTATCGCGTCGTTCGGGTCAACGGCAGTCTCGTGCGTGAAAGTATCACTTTCCGCACTAGTTAGGAAAATAACTATATTAATCTCAAAATGTACAGTCAGAAGATACATAATCACATTGGTTTAGCTGCCTTTAACTGCCTTTGCATTGCTGGCAGTTGTTTGAATACAAAAGTGCGAAATGACGCATATTACATTATTCTTGAGATTTTTGCGTACGTATGGACGGTTGTACCTAAGTAATAGGTTCTAAAAAATATTGTACTTCAAAAAGAAAATGTATTGGTAATCAACAATTTCAAAAGTCCCTTATAATATAAAATTTCAAAAAAATATGCGTTTAAAATAAAATTTTCGAATTTTTTTCGGCCATATTGGATCCGCCCTTTTGTTGTTCAAAAAAATAATGTTAGATTTGTAATCAGCGACCTTAAACTACCAAATTTGACAAAAAAAAAATTGCGTTTTCATTGATATTTTCAATTTCTTTCCCCAATTTGGATCCGCCAGTTCGTTTAAAAAAAAAAAGAATATCAGATTTGTAATCAACGATGCTAAAAACCCTTATGTACGAAAGTAATTCCGAAGTGTATGAACAATATACGCTTTTAAAGGTTCATGACCACCTTTTCGGCATTTGGAACCCCAGTGCGACATCGGCATTCAAACAATAAAGCAACGTTTTGAAGTATTGACAATATAAATGTGAATATAATCAAATACTATAGACTATAATACGTACAACTCTTAACATTTCCCATTAATTTTGTGGCAGCAAACAAAATAGCGCCATCTAGCGGTATGAGTTAATAACGACAAACCATGCATTTAAAAAAAAGTTATTTTTATACGATTAAATCAAAATACAAATTTAGTTGTGAGTCATTTTCTTTAATTTTATATTATTACCATTTAATTTACATAATTTTTCCTTCTTACTATCGTTAATTTTATTTACGTACGCTTTTATTAAAACATTAGAATATTTATCTATTAAAGTTTTGTGACAATTTGTACCTACATTTTGGAGAGATTCTTGTAGTAACATGTTAATTTTAATTTATATTTAACCCTCCGTTAGTCGCTATCGGTGTCACACACCGACGACAGAATTATTCATTCGGGATTTACAAAATAACTGTTTTTTTCTATCGCCACTTTCTGTACCTCTTCCTATCAACTAACCTCGTGTTAGTGTACATTCTTACCTACTTGGGTACAGTTGTGCGAGTTTTATAGCTATTTTCGGTGCAAGACTCCGTAGCGACTAACGGTGTGGTTATTACTTTATTGGCATAACTTGCAGTTCAGGTAAAGATTTAGCATCTTATTATTGCATTTTATCGGTAAGTTTTGGTCAAGTCTTATTTATAGATGTCCTTTGAAGCCGAACAAAAACGTTGGAATGGAATTATGGGAAATGGTTCCTAGCGACGATGAAAATTATTTTGACGATGAGGGAAGTGAAACTGAAAGCGGTTTTTCATTTTATATCTGTTGTTTTTCAATAAAACATTTTCAAAAATATTTTTCAGTCATTCCTATACACAATATAAAATATTTGTACGAATTTTATAGCAATAACTATTTTTTTTAAATTGTCGGTCTCTGACACCGTAGCGACTCTTGATGCTCCGTTTATCCTAGCGACTAACGGAGGGTTAACATTTTCAACACTCTTGTATATATCTAATTTTGAAAATACCTTTTAAATATAAATATATCATTAATTTTATCTGAAGCTCCCTTTATAAGTTACACCTAAATTTCACACTATCAGGTGTATTATTAAAATCCTTAGCCCTAATAATAGAAAATAAATTTTCTATACAGTCTTGGGTTAGCCTTCTTGTAAAAAGAAATTGCAGCTAAACACTCTCATCGGAGTGAATGGGGGCAAGGTAATACATTTTTCAGTTAATTTTGTTGCCATCCTAGATTTTTGTATTTGCTAAGAATTAATTTTACAGAACCTATTTTATAAGACATTTTGTGTAAAAATACAAACACAATTTACCAAGATTAACTAGTTATCCAAAAATTAACAAAATTAAATTTGTATGTTTAGGTACATTGAGAAAACGTAATTATCAACTCCAGCCGGCAGAGGCGCTGGTAGCAACGTGCTGCCAGTTTTCTGTGGGAGTTTTATGTATTATAGTCTATAGTATTTGATATAATTGATCAATGACGTCGAACGCATTTTGTAGGAAAAAACTTATAATATGTACTTGCTTTTATTTTGTGTTATAAATAATATTTTTCCATTTACGATATTGGTTTATTTGTCTCTGATATTGGTTTAATTACATCAGTCTTGTTTTTATTTCCTTAAAACGCAATAACTAATACTATATTATTATGATTTGTACTTGTTTTCATGTTTACTATTCATTGTATTCTAGTGAAATTGTTTACTGTTTACTATTTTGGATCATATTAGCTATGTTATCAAAACAAACTCATAAACGTCATATATAGTCCATGTGGTGAGACCGCTCCCGTCTGAAAAAAATTCTGATTCGGTTTCTTTGCGGATTCATATTCGAAAATGTTCCCTTTAAACAAATCTGAAGGGTGCCGGCCGAAATTTTTGGGCAGAAATTGTTTCAACAATTATTTTAAACAAATACAAGATCACCTTTTTTTGCCCCGGAAAATATTTTTTAGATTTTTTGGATCATTCTAAACAAGAAAGGTACCTTGTCATTTTTCTCAAAAGTTGATAGTTTTCGAGTTATAGGCGATTTAAAATCTGAAAAATGCGAAAATGCGCATTTTCGAGGCTTAAAAACCCATATTTAAATTAGTATTTTTGAAGTTGCCAAGTTCTTAAATTGTAGTTTAAACATTCATTTTTAAGGTCTGAAGATTGATCGGGTCTAACATCAATTTAGACCGTTGTTATTTAATTGTTAATTATGCGTGTCCATCCGATATTTTTGCCGGTGCGGCGCACTTTATTTCAACAGTCTTCTATTTTGCCCCGGAAACATTTTTTGGGTTTTCTGGGTCATTCTAAATAAAAAAGGTATTTTAGCATTTTTCTCAGAAGTTAACAGTTTTCGAGTTATAAGCGATTTAAAATCTGAAGAATGCAAAATATTCATTTTCAAGGCTTAAAAACTCGTATATAAGTTATTATTTTTAAGGTTACCAAGTGCCTAAATTGAAGATTAAACGTTCAATTTTAAGATTTTGATGAGTAATCGGGGCTTATTTCAATATAAAGATCGATGTTTTTTAATTGTTACATATGCGCGTTATGTACAACGGTCTAAATTGAAGTTAGACCCGATTACTCTTCAGAATCTTGAAAATGAATGTTTAAACTACAATTTAAGAACTTGGCAACCTCAAAAATACTAATTTAGTTATCAGCCTCAAAAATGCGCATTTTCGCATTTTTCAGATTTTACATCGCCTATAACTCAAAAACTATCAACTTTTGAGAAAAATGACATACCTTTCTTATGTAGAATGAATGACCCAAAAAATCGAAAAAAAAATATTTTCCAGAGCAAAAAAAGTGACTTTTTGTATTTGTTTAAAAAAATTGTTTAAACAATTTTTTGCCCAAAAATTCCGCCCGCACCCTTCAGAGTCAAGGCCTATTTTACCACTAGGCCCGTGAGGTGAGGCACCTGCCTCGGGCCCCCATTTTAATGGGGCCCGGAAAGATCACCAAAAAATTTTTTTTATTGCAATAACAAAATAAATTTTTAAAATTCTTTCATTTTACGAACAGGAAATGATAAATGATGACTCCACTGTTGATTTTCAAGCGACTTCACCTGTCACAACTACATCTCCGTCATCTCCTATAGAAAACAACAATGTCAATAACACTTTTCCTAGCGATGTAGGGGATTGGCAAAAACATTTAAATCTGGAATTTCAACAATATTTTATAAGTAATCGACCGAATTAATATATTGATAAAATTAGTGAATGTGTTATTACAACTGGATATTAATAAAACCAGACATTTGCAAATTGCAATTTTTTATAAAATGCCTTATTTATTGTTACGTTTGCAAACTGATTTCCACGAAAATTATTGTTCTTCTAACTTTCTATGGGTATAATGACTGGAAAAATATCAATAGGACAGTTGTTCAACATGATCGATCTTCTGAACATATTTCATCAATTGGTACGTTAGTCAAGGTCAAGAGAAGTAGTACAGCAGGACAAATTGTAACATTAATGGAAAAAAGTTATTTAGAAGAAAAGGAACATTGGAGAAACGTCCTTCAACGAATAATAGCAACCATTACATTTTTGTCCAAGAACGGTCTGTCCTTTTATGGTTCAACAACCAAATTATTTACAAAAGGAACTGACATATACAGGGTGTTTCAAAAAAAGGTAACCCCGTCTCTAGGGTAGGTAAAAAACTGAAAAATAATTGGGGTTTGCTTAGTAAAAAATTTTTATAACGCCATCCGTTTTCAAGATACAGGGCGTTGACGAAAAAAAAATTTTACGCATTTTTTACGATTTTGCCGAAACTACTGGCAACATTGTAATGAAATTTTATACGAATATGTTTTGGAAGCTGATACATCCCATGAATTTGTTTTTATATCTGATTCTCATAGAGGGCGCTAGTTACACGGATCGTACTAAGTATTAGTCAATATAACTTTTTTAAGAGTATAATTATTAATCAAAATTTCAAGTAAACTTAAACATCATTCAATTTTACACGAAAAAGGTACTCTTCTAGGGTATACCTCTATTTTCTCCAAGTGTGCCATGGAAATCTGACATTAATTGATTGTTATGACGATAAATCAACAATAATTAGAGTTTTTAAACCTTGTTTCAATTTTTCAATTTTCAAAAATGCGTAAATTTTTTTTTCTTAAACGCCCTGTATCTTGAAAACGGATAGCGTTACAAAAATTTTTTACTAAGCAAACCCCAATTATTTTTCAGTTTTTTACCTACCCTAGAGACGGGGTTACCTTTTTTTGAAACACCCTGTATACAGTGTGTCGCATTTAAGATGAAAACAGCCCTATATTTTGGCTATAAAAATAAATACAGATTTGAAGTTTTGCACAGTCATATAGGTTGAATGTTCACATTTTTTAAGATACTCAGCTGAAATTTAAATTTTAAACGCAGCCTATTGCGACTCCACAAACGGTAAATTTTCGATATTTTGCTTCGCGTTAGAGATATCGGAAAAAGTTATTTGAAAAAGTAGTTCCAAATATTATTCTAACCCCACATACGAAATTTCATGACAAAATTCGCACTTTTAGTTTTTTCATTGTTTGTAGTCAGGACTAAACCTTAAAATTGGCTGTCATGCAATTTGGTATGTGGGGTTAGCATAAGATTTGAAATCTTATGCAAAACTTCAAATCTGTATTTATTTTGATAGCCGAAATATAGAGCTGTCTTCATCGTAAATGAGACACACTGTATTTAAACAATGTTTAATTGTTTAAATTTAAACTTTATTTATTGTTACCTAATAAAAATTTTAATTTCTAGGACTAAACCTTAAAATTGGCTGTCATGCAATTTGGTATGTGGGGTTAGCATAAGATTTGAAATCTTATGCAAAACTTCAAATCTGTATTTATTTTGATAGCCGAAATATAGAGCTGTCTTCATCGTAAATGAGACACACTGTATTTAAACAATGTTTAATTGTTTAAATTTAAACTTTATTTATTGTTACCTAATAAAAATTTTAATTTCTGGTTCAACTATATTAAATAATTAATTCATTTAAAAAAGTTATTATTATTATTAAATGATATTTAGGGGCCCGAAAATTGTGTAGTGCCTCGGCCCTGATTTGAAATAAAATAGGCTCTGTTGTTTAAAGGGGACATTTTTGAATAGGAATCCGCAAAAAAACCGAACCAGAAATTTTTTCAGACGGAAGCGGTCTCACCACATGGACTAATATGAGTTAACAGTTCTAATAAAATACTAATTGCTACGTAATAAATAATTGAATACAAATCAAAACAGGAACAATGCAATTAAAAATATAATCGAAAAATAACACCTATGTAACTGTCTTTTATTAATATTACTAAAAGTTGGGTATTTTGTCCTTAACCCGATGGCTGAAAACGTTTAAGGGCTTATGAGAAAGACGAGAACATATCTCATTTATGGATGTTGGAGATTATCTTTATATATTTTATTTTATCCAGTTTTTTAGTATGTCCAACATTTCAGTACACTCTGAAATTTTGCAATCGTAGAATTCTTCTGGTTTTTAGTTACATATCACATGTCTAAACACACTTACATATTATACCAAATCTCACCTCCATGCTGGGGGGGGGGGGGGCGTTCCAGTGTTAATTAACACTTTTTTGAAGATATTTGATCCTCTCTCCTCCACGTAATGGACCTTAACGTTTTTCTATACCTCCGTCACCCTACCTAAACGTCCCGTAACACCAAGTAACGTTTTTACCTAAGCGTAACAATTATGTTGTGAAAAGTACTGGCGGAAAAGTCGGTAAAATAACTTTGTTTTCTTTACTTGATCCCAGCCTTATTGTATCGTTCTGAAGCTATTTTCTTGTGGCATCTTCTATTGTGGCTGGGAATACGCCACAAGTTAAAAAAATTTTGTTTTTGTTGCTGGGTAAAAAATTCTTCTAATAATTTCATTTTGTCTGATTCAAGCCATATTGAGAATTCAGACAAAAGTTATACATTTTAAAGTAGACTTTAAAATGTTATTGAAAATATTAATGAGATGGGTTCCTGGAACGACTTTATTGAAACATAGTTCTTTCGATTACATAAAATCAACTTTAACTTAAAAATATCTGTCAGAAAAATCATAGTATGCGATTTGCCTTTAAAAAATTGTCTTTTAAAAATTTGCTTTAAAGACACTCCGTGTTTAACAATTCAGTCGCGAAATAATTTGGATGCGCACTAAAGCGGCCTCTAGACGGTCAATATTAACGTCAATATATTGTACAATATATTCATCATCATCATTCTCTTTGCCTTATCCCTATGCGGGGTCGGCTTCCCGACATTTGCATTTCTCCACACAATTCTATCTTGGGTCATATCAATGTTAATCCCCTTTACCAACATGTCCTGCCTTATCGTCTCCCCCCAGGTCTTCTTTGGTCTTTCTCTCCTACTCCTTCCAGGAATCTGCACTTCAGCTATTCTTCGTATTGGGTGATTAACGTCTCGACGTTGAACATGACCAAACCATCTTAACCTATGCTCTCTCATTTTTGCATCAATTGGTGCCACACCTAGACTTCCCCTAATATACTCATTTCTAATTTTATCCTTCTTTGTCACTCCACTCATCCATCTAAGCATTCTCATTTCCGCCACATGCATTCGTTGTTCCTCTTTCTTTTTCACTGCCCAACATTCAGTTCCGTACATCATAGCCGGTCTTATGGCTGTTTTATAGAATTTTCCCTTCAGCTTCATTGGAATTTTTCTGTCACACAACACACCACTCGCTTCTTTCCATCCACTTCATCCATCCAGCCCTAATTCTACTGCATGCATCTCCATCTATTTCTCCATTACTCTGTGATACCGATCCTAGGTACTTAAAACTATTGCTTTTCACAATCATTTCACCATCCAAAGATACCATTTTATTTGTAGTAGCTCCATCTTTAAATGAACATTCCAAATACTCTGTTTTTGTCCTACTGAGTTTTAAACCTTTTTCCTCCAGAGTTTGTCTCCACTGTTCCAGTTTTTGTTCTAAGTCTCTTTCACTATTTCCTACTAACACGACATCATCAGCATACATTAAGTACCATGGAATGTTACCCTGTAGTTTCGCTGTTATCTGGTCCAAAACTAATGAGAATATATACGGACTAAGCACAGAGCCTTGGTGCAATCCTACTTTCACATGAAATTTATCAGTCTCTCCCACACCTGTCCTAACACTAGTCGTTACTCCCTCGTATATATCCCTCACAATCTTTAAATATTCACCAGGGACTCCTTTCTTATTGAGTGCCCACCACAGAATCTCTCGAGGAACTCTATCATATGCTTTCTCAAGATCAATGAATACCATATGAGCGTTTGTTTCTTTACTCCTGTATTTTTCCATCAACTGCCTCATAATGAAAATTGCATCTGTTGTTGATCTACCCTGCATAAAGCCAAATTGATTCTCGGATATTTCGGTCTCTTCACGTATCCGTCTATCAATTACTCTTTCCTATATTTTCATGGTGTGGCTAAACAGTTTTATAGCCCTGTAGTTTGTACATTGTTGTATATCTCCCTTGTTTTTGTAAACAGGTACCAGTATACTGCTTCTCCATTCGTCTGGCATTTGTCCAACTTCCATAATTCTATTAAATAGACCTGCTAGCCACCTTGTTCCTGTCTCTCCCAATGCTCTCCATACTTCCCCAGGAATATCATCTGGTCCTACCGCTTTTCCTTTCTTTATTTTTTGAAGCGCTTGAGCCACTTCCTCGTTGGTTATATTGGTGACCATTGCTGCTACTGTCTCCGTTGACTCTACAGGCTGTCTGTCAAATTCTTCATTTAATAAGCTGTCAAAGTACTTTCTCCATCTCTTTTTGACATCCCTTTCGTGAACTAGTATTTTATTATTTTCGTCTCGGGTACATCTAATCTGATTAAAATCTTTTGCTTTCTTTGCTCTCTGTTTGGCTATTTTATATATCTTCGTTTCGCCTTCCCTGGTATCAAGTTGATCGTATAGGTTTGAATACGCTTCTGCTTTGGCCTTTGCTGCTGCTACTTTCGCTTCCTTTTTCGCCACCATATAGTTTTGAAGATCTGTGTCGGATCTGGTTTCTTGCCACTTTTTATATAATTTTCTCTTCTCTTTTATTTTTCCTTGTACTTCGTTTGACCACCACCAAGTCTCTTTATCCTCAAACTTTTTTCCTGACGTTTTCCCAAGTATTTCAATAGCAGTCTCTCTAATACTACTGGCCATTTTTCTCCAAATTGTATTAGGGCTTCCTTTCATGTTCCAACATATTTTTTCTACTATTCTTCTACTTAATAGACCTTCTTTTTCATCTTTCAGCAGCCACCACTTGATTTTTTGTGGTCCTCTCCGATATTTTTGTTTAGTTTCGCTTTTTTACTTCGATGTCCAGAACAAGCAGCTTATGTTGTTGGCTTTCTGTCTCACTTATGTCTCTTACCTTGCAGTCCTTGCATTCACGTATGTCTTCTTTCCTTATCATTTCCTATATTGCACAATAATATTAGTAGGTCGACCCACACGATGCAATATTATTGCACAATAAATTAGTTCCCGACTGAAACTGGTGCTGTCAACATGTGGAAAGAGACAGAGAGTTGTGTGAGTATTGCATTAGTTGTATCTATAAGAAGAACGAATGAAAATAAACGCAGGTGGATGAAGGAATAGTTAACAAAAAAAAATAAGTACACTCATGAAAATTTATTAAATGATTTAAGAATTACTGAACCAAGTGTTTTTCAAAACTTTCGGAATCTGGATAATATTATTTATATTTTCAGTAGTAATTGCACAAGAGCTCTGAAATTATTGAATTTTTCCCGAGTAACACTTCGACAGTTTTAATTTCACGAGCCGATGGCGAGTGAAATTATGTCAAAGTGTCACGAGAGCAAAAATTCTATATTAATTTCAGAGGTCGAGTGCAATTTGTTGCGATTATTTCATGAATAAAACTGTTCAAAACCAAAATTTTATTGTAATTTATTTATGTAAGTACCATTAAACACACAGTTTTTATAAATATTTGACGATTGAAAGTCATCACTTTTATAATTTTTAAAACATTAATTGTCATTAATGTCACTGAATGTATTTTTTCGTAGCAACGAAGGGCATCTGACGTAATATACTTAACGACGGGAGATTATCAAAAATTATCGATTTAATTCAGATTTCTGTAGCTTTCTATTGGTCAGAATCTCCTATGAATGAAATAATCGGAGCAATTGATCGTACTGTTCATTTTTTTTAAATTATGTTACTATAATCTTTAGTCGAAACATTCCACAGAGCCGGTAACGACCGATACACATCGATCCACTGTATAATAAACTTTCTTTCTTCCTATTTTCCTTTGTCAGCCATATTTTAACCGCACCACGATGTTCATAGCAAGAGAGATAAAACACTACCGAACCAATATTGCGCAATATAGGCCACATACGCTTCAATATTAGTATATTGCACAATAAAAATCTTGTTGATTGACGCAATATATTGCGCAATGGTTTAATGTGATCTACAGATGATCAATATATTGTACAGTATTAAATATTGTGCAATATACTGACAAATATATTGAGCATCTAGGGGCCGCTTAAGTCTTTCTTCATACTTTTTACTGTATTTTCTGATCTCTTTGGTGCTGTGAATTTTCAGGTCTCTCTCTATTATTGCTACCATGGAGCGTTCACTATATGTAGTTCTCAATGCCTTATTTTGAAAATGTTGTATGATTTCCAAGTTAGAGTTGCTGGCTGAGTCCCATAACTGTAGGACATAGGTCCATATGGGCTTAATTATTATGGCTTTATACCACTAATTTATTTTCAATCGACAGTCTTGAATGTCTACCCAGGATCCAGTACATTTGTTGAAGTTTCAGTCCAAGTTGCTTTCTTTTGGCGAAGATGTGTTTACTCCATGTTAGCCTTTTACCTATATGTATGCCCATGTATTTGGTTGTATCTACTTGTACTAATTGTTTGTTGTTTATGTATACTGGTGGACAGCTCTCTCTTCGTATGTTAAATGTAATGTGAGTCGATTTTTCTTCATTAGCAATGACACTAAATGAGAAATAGACGATTGCATTTCAATTTAGTTCTAATACCACCGGTGCTTTACACGACGTGTTTCGATTAATATCAAATCTCGTCAGGAGCACTAGGTGGTGTGTTCAAACTAAAATGAAATGCAATGTCGTTGTGGTGGTTTCATAAATAAAACCGACCGGAGTACGCTGGGCGCGACCTATATGTATATAAAATTGCGTATTATTTTACGTGATGCAGGTTACGTAGTAGATGTAATGTAAACATGCAAACCAAATGTCTAAAACATTTTTTAATTTTCAGTTTAAGGCTTTCTCTCATTCACAACTCTGCCCAAATTCGAACAGCCGGTTTAAGATGTATACGACATGTCCTTAAAACAGAAACAGATATTGTACAGGCAAATAAGTTATTAATACCTTATTTATTAACGAGGTAAGTAAATGTTTTTACCCTAATCCTAATACCCTAATAACAATCACATAATACATTTTATAAATTGGTTTTATGATTAGTACATTTCGATAAACACTGGTTGGTACTTCATCTGCCCATAAATGGAAAACAAACTACTTAAATTCGAAAAAATTGCATTATTCGTTAATATCCAGAAATTAACATCTAATTCGAACAACACAGAGGGCAATGGAACGATCCATATTGGGATTAACCCTGAGAGACCGAATAACTATCACAGAATTGCGCCGCAGATCGGGAGTCACCGATGCAATCAAAAGAATATCAACCTTAGGCTACGGCTCCACGGGCGAGAAATTGACGCTAGCAGTAGCGGTAAAATTACGGCAGCAGCACAGCTGTAAAATCTTGGCTCCACGAGAACGACAATTTACAACATGCATAGCGCCGCAACTTGGTTTGTAGTGGCTCCATGCAGGGTCGGCGATAACGGACCTGCGATGGATGCACTGCAGGCGGGCGCTCCTATTTGAGGGGCTCCAAAATGAGCTTTTTTCTGTATACATGTTAAACAAAATATTGTACTAATTAAAAAAAACGAAGGGCGTCTATGCTAATTTTGCAGACGGGACTTCATATCACCCATTTTCATAGGTCCACTGACATCTTCTACGGTCTTTCGCTTCAAGGAGTTACTTAACATTTGACGATTGAGCACATCTTCGTTTAATTCACAATGATTGTGGTCATCCATAATTTCCGTCACTACGTTGTCCCCTTGGGTTTTTAAAATTGCTTTACATTTTTCTTTCGTCTGCGCACAACAAATTCAACGCTTGTCATCATGCCGTCATTTTTTAAAGATTTGTGAAAACGATATTTGAAGCCATTCAACACAATTAATTGTTTTCCTTTTTCACTAAGAACAACTTTCACAGAATTCATTTTGGCAATCAACTCGAAACCGTATCGTATACAGATAGATCGAGTTCTATAGTGTTACCCTTCCTTATTAACTTATTTATTTTTAGCATATAGGTAAAACTGTCGGACAGGTCGAATTTTAAAATAATCATAGTATATTATAGCATCAATGTTTCGAACTTTACGCGATACCTCTTCAGGTGACAGGCATAAATTTGATTTTGATTTAAATGGGAAAGTACATCATGTGTCACCTCATTTAAAAGCTTTTGAAATACTGATTACAAAAATGTATAATACTTTAATCCTTTTTGAAAGCGTAGGTGCAAAATTTCGATCGAATTATTTTTAAATGCATTCATTTTTTTCCAATCCTGAGAAGACTAATAAGTATTTTTGAAAAATTTAAACGCAGAATTAAATATTACAGTATTATCGAGGGTCAAGAGCCCCTGAGAGCTTCTATAATGTCTATTTTAAGAAGTCACAGGGGTAAAAAAAAGAGAAAATATAGTCTGATTTTTAATTTCAAATATATCATTCAAATGAAACTTCTTGTTTATTCTAAGGACTTTCAGCCCTCCGTATTAATGTAATCTTTCATTCTGTGTTTAAATTTTTCAAAAATTCTTATTGGTTTTCTCAGGATTTGAAAAAAGGAATGCGTTTAAAAAGACTTCGATCGAAATTTTGCGCCTACGGTCTCAAATAGGATTAAAGTATTATCCATTTTTGTAATCAGTATTTCAAAAGCTTTTAAGTGAGGTGTCACATGATGTACTTTCGTCACCCGAAGAGGGATCGCGTAAAGTTCGAAACATTGATGCTATAATATACTATGATTATTTTAAAAATCGACCTGTCCCAGCATTTTGCTTATGTGCTAAAAATAAATAAGTTAATAAGGGAGGTAACACTTATTCCAGCGCACTGTATGTATTACATTTTATATTTGATTTATCATAAATGCACAACCAATAAAATACTTACAAATTAAAAGCTATTAAAAGGTAATTAGAAGGATTACGATGACCGGGATTTAATTCGATCATCTAAATATTTTGACCCTTCTTAATTTAGATATTTATGGGACTCAATTTACCTCCGCCCCTGTAAATTACTGTAAAAATAGGTCTGGACCTATTCATCTGCGACATGACCTTGACGACGCGTCTTTTACCGATCTTGAGCGATAGTTTACAGCATCGTGGAGCCGTCCAGTATTATCGCTGTTGGTTTCATTTACCACTCTTCATTTTGCTTCTACTGCTAGCGTCAATTTCTCGCCCGTGAAGCCTTAGGCTAAGGCTTCACTGGCGACAAATTTACGCTAGCAGTAGCCGTAAAACGAACTTAAGGTTCCGCGGAACGGAATAGGAATAGCCGAACTGAACCGACTACAGGACTTGTGCGTAGTCGGTTCAGTTCGGCTATTCCTATTCCGTTCCGCGGAACCGTAAGTTCGTTTTACGGCTACTGCTAGCGTAAATTTGTCGCCCGTGGAGCCTTAGCCGTAGCCTTAAAATGGAACTACTGGGCAGGGCACGTCGCGAGAACGAAGGACGGCTGAAAAAAAAAACGTATTCTTAAGTGGAGACCCAGACATGACGCCTTTCGAAATCGAGGACGATCATCAACAAGATGGACAGGTGACCTGAAGCGGATATACCAAAATTGGATGCAAGCGCCTCAGGACATGGATTTGTGGGGTGAACTACGGGAGGCCTACGTTCAGCAGTGGACAATTATAGGCTAGATGATGATGAACATCGAATTTTCTACAGGAAACGTGTAGCTTTTCTTTCTATAGATGGTCCCAGAAGTACCTGGCCTAATCTACAGATGGCAGTAGTTATTTGAAAAATATAACTGTATTAGAAAATACACAAATTATAAAGTATCATGTTTTAAGTTTGAAGACGCCATGTTGTTTAATACATATTATTTGTAATATCAATAGTGAATGTTTTCACTGAATTTGTGAAAATGGAGAAAATTAGTCATTGTAATGTGATACAATATTTTTATTTTAAATGCCTCAGCCCAAGAAATATAAAAGTTAATTGGATTCTACTCTAAGTCTGCTCCTTCGTTTACAACAGTAAAATATTAGGTAGTCGAGTTTAAACGAGGCCGTACGATTTGCCAAATGAGCTTCATAGTGGTCGACCTAATGAGATAACGACGTCCATCAAGTTAGCAGAACAAAGTCACCAGAACAGTTATTCTTATACCATAATTAAGTGTAAATAAAATGCAAATTTAATGTTCCAAGAAAAAATTTATTGCTCTTTTTTTAAGTTATCGCATGTTCTGCTAACTTGATTATCAAGCTAGCAGAACAGTAGTTCAAAAATTTGATAAATCATCTATAATTGAATGCCAAAGTATTCTCTGAATTGAATGCAAATTTAATGTTCCAAGAAAAAATTTATTGCTCTTTTTTTTTTAAATTATCGCATGTTCTACTACTAAAATCTACTAGATTTAAAATTTTCCCACTAAATCACAAGAAATTCTACTAAATCTAGTAGAAAATCTACTAAATTGACAACCCTGAATATGGTACAAAAACTTCTATTGTGCAGTGAAGGGGAATGGCTCTAGAGTTTCTAATCGCATCTGCTTTTGGTAGTAATTATTGGTGAAATTTCCACGCTTTAATAATTTATGTTACAAAATGAAATGTTACAAAAAAAAATTTATTGCTTTTTTTTTAATTTATCGCATGTTCTGCTAACTTCATAATCAAACTAGCAGAACAGTAGTTCAAAAATTGATAAATCATTTATAATTGAATGCCAAAGTATTCTCTGAATTAAATGCAAATTTAATGTCCCAAGAAAAGTTTATTGCTCTGTTTTTTTAAAAAGTTATCCCATGTTCTGCAAACTTGATAATCCAGCTAGCAGAACAGTAGTTAAAAAATTGATAAATCATTTATAATTGAATACCAGAGTATTCTCTGAATTAAATGTAAATTTAATGTTCCAAGAAAAACTTTATTGCTGTTTTTTTAAGTTATCGCATGTTCTGATAACTTGATTTCAAGCTATAATAATAATATAATAATTACTACCAAAAGCAGATGCTATTAGAAACTCTAGAGCCATTCTCCTTCACTGCACAATAGAAGTGTTTGTACCATACAGGGTTGCCAATTTAGTAGATTTTCTACTAGATATATTAGAATTTCTTGTGATTTAGTGGGAAAATTTAAAATCTAGTAGATTTTAGAATCTGGTAGAAAATATAGTAGATTTTAATTGAACGCGAAACTTAAAAAAAAAAGTGCAATAAATTTTTTCTTGGAATATTAAATTTGCATTTAATTCAGAGAATATTTTGGCATTCAATTATAAATGATTTATCAAATTTTTTAACTACTGTTCTGCTAGCTTGATTATCAAGTTAACAGAACATGCGATAACTTTTAAAAATAGCAATAAATTTTTTCTTGGAACAATAAATTTGCATTTAATTCAGAGAATACATACTTTGGCATTCAATTATAGATGATTTATCAAATTTTTGAACTATTGTCTGCTAGCTTGATTGTCATGCGAGAACATGCGATAACTTAAAAAAAGAGCAATACATTTTTTCTTGGAACATTAAATTTGCATTTTATTCACACTTAATTATGGTATAAGAATAACTGTGTTCTGCTGACTTTGTTCTGTTAACTTGATGGACGTGAGATAACGGTTACAGAAACGATGAAGAAAATGCACAAAGTGGTAGGTACTGGATACTGGATGATCGTCGACTGAAAGTGCGCGACCTAGCACACTTAGTAGGCATAAAAAATACGGTATTACGTCGCATATTAACTGAAAACTTTGTTCACACTCGAGCAAAAATATATGGTGAATATGTTTTAATTGAGAGCTTAGCAAAGTGCCCAAGCTAGAAGACTTAGTAGGCATAAAAAAATGCGGTACGTCACATATTAACTGAAAATTGAGATGTTTCAATTGAGAGTTTAGCAAAATTTCGCAGCAACAAAGCAGAACTTTCGCGATGTTTCATAACCATGGATGTAATATGGATTTATTACTTCACACCCGATAAAAGAGAACAATCAAAACAATGGACTCAAAAGGGAGAATCAGCTCCAAAGAAGGTGAAGACCGTTTCATCGGCAGGTAAGGTCATGGTATCGGTTTCATTGATTAGTTTGAAAAAGGAAAACTACCAACGGCGAGTATTATGCATAGTTTGAGCGAAGAAATCAAGCAAAAACGACCGCATTTAGCTAAGAAGACAGGGTTGTTTCATCAAGACAATTCACCAGCTCATACATCTGTTATTGCAAGGGCAAAAATGCATGTATTTAAGTTTGAATTGCTACCTCATGCACCCTATTCGCCAAATTTAGCCCCATCGGATTATTTTCTGTTCGCAAAAACTGCTCAATGCAAAGATGGTTAATGGCTATTTTGAAGAGCTAGACAGTTCTTATTTTAAAAAGGTTATCGAACTGTTAACAAATAAACTTGACTTAAACCCGACAGAACTTACAGAACAAAAAATTATGAATCAAGGTTCAGAGGATATTCCCGAGATAACAACGGCTGAAATCTATCATGCTTTAAAGAAAATGAAAAATAACAAAGCACCAGGAGAGGATGGAGTAGTGGCAGACGCGCTAAAAATCGGAGGCTCTGCTCTCATCAGGGCAATCAAACAACTTTTCAATATATGCTTAGAAAACCAAGCCATACCAGCTGAATGGAATAATTCTATAACGCTCCTCATACATAAGAAAGGAGATGAAACAGACCTCGAAAACTATAGGCCAATTAGTCTTCTAAACCACCTGTATAAATTGTTTGCTCGAATAATCACTGCCAGAATTGAGAACAAGCTAGAAACATGCCAACCGGGAGAACAGGCAGGTTTCCGCCCTGGGTATGGTACAAATGACAATCTAACTTGCCTAAAGGTCCTAATCGAAAAAACTGTGGAGTACAACCGGCCGCTAGTTCTAGTATTTGTTGACTACAAAAAAGCCTTTGACACTATCGAAATGGTAGCCACCTTAAGAGCTTTGAGAGATTGTAGAATCGGGTACCGATATTCCAACATTATTCAACATATGTATATATGCAAATGCCACAACAGCGATAAACCTCTATACCCAAACTCAAAAAATAAAACTAAAAAGGGGAGTTAGACAAGGAGACAACATGTCACCAAAACTATTCAATGCCGTAATGCAGCATGCATTCCAGATGTTAGAATGGAAAAACAGAGGTTTGAATGTCGATGGCGAAAGGCTGAACCACCTACGATTTATATTTTTAAACCGACGACTTAAAGGAAGCCCACGAAATGCTGCAAGAACTACAACGAGTTTTTCAAAAAGTAGGGTTGGAAATAAACTTTAAGTAAACTAAAATGATGACCAATTTAGTACCTAGCGGACCACTGACACTAGAAAACTGACATATCGAAACAGTTCACAAATACATCTATCTGGGCCACGAAATACAAATAAGTAGAGACAACCAAACATGCGAATTATCTAGAAGAATAGCTTTAGGATGGGCAGCGTATGGCAAAATAAGAGACGTGTTCGAGGAAAACATCTCAATAAAGCTAAAAAGAAAAGAATTTAACCAGTGCGTACTTCCGGTGCTTACTTATGGAGCTGAAACACTGACATTGACTAAAACATCGATAAGAAAATTACAAGTAGCACAACGAAAAATGGAAAGATCCATGCTTGGCCTAACTTTGAGAGACAGAATACGAAATTATGAGTTACGGCGAAGAACGGGAGTGGAAGACATCATAAAGCGCATTACGAAGTTGACATGGAAATGGTCAGGACACGTCGCAAGACAGAGAGACAACAGATGGACAAGGAAGATCTTAGAGTGGCGGACAAACGAAGTCGTGGAAGACCACCTACCAGATAGACCGACGATATTAAGAGAATAGCGACAAACTGGATTGCAGCTGCCCAGGACAGAGAAGGGTGGAGACATCTTGAGGAGGCCTATGTCCGACACTGGACAAATTTGGCTGTGTGATGATGATCGAACTGTTTGAACATCGCTGAGATAATAATGTGTAGAGCTGAAAGATGATTGTGTCGGAAAATAATTACATTTTTTCCAAAATGTTTGCTGTTCTTATTGTCGGTTATTTCTGGGACCACCCACGTATATATTTACTAAAAAACTATATACTTGTATAAGCTATATTCCTAGCTTGTTTTAAAGTCCCATGGTCTTTTTATTTATTTAACTGAACTATAAGTTAAATTAAAACGGGAAAGTTCCCGGGAGTTGACTGTATATCATGTAGTTCAGCGGTTCTCAACCTTTTTGAGTCATGTACCACCTACAGTTCTTTTTATTATTTTTGGTACAACATATATTTTTAGATTGTATTATTAAGACTTACTATGTACTACAATTTTAATATTTTTTTTTTGTGTTTTTTGTACCACCGCAAATAATTATGTGTACCACCAGTGGTACATGTATCACAGATTGAGAGCCGCTGATGTAGTTAAAAAACTCTTAACATCGAAGTAAAAAACTTTTTAGTAGTAGGCAAAATTTAATTCAAAATTTTAAAAAATTAAATGGATTACATAAATGTGTTCAGAACGTTTTCGGACCTATCAGTCCATCATCAGTGAATTCTTGTACTTGCTAAATAGTAGACCAAGATGATTGTTTAAGTTTTCGATTAGGGATTCTTCTTGTTCCCGGAAGGTATCCATTAACATCGGCTTTAAGCCTTTTCAATTTTACAATTTAACAATGTAAATTGAATTCTAAATAATAATAATAATAATAATAATAATAATAATAAAAATAATAATAATAATGGAGTTTATTTGTAGCAAATAAATTGTACATGATAAAATAAACTCAGTTCCTCACTGAAGTTATACATACAACTTGTGCGTGAGGGTTAAATTTTGATTATAAACGATAAATATAACCACTGTTTGGTTCTGGGGCTATTTAGCAAGTACAAGAGTTCACTGATGATGGACTGAGGTCCGAAAACGTTCTGAACACATTTATGTAATTCATTTGGAATTTTTAAGATTTTTAATTAAATTATACCCACTACTAAGGCCGATGTCAGATTATGCGTTTTGACCGGATGCGTTTCTGCCGCATCCGGTCAAAACGCATAGTGTGACAGATCGGTCCGGTTGCGTTGGAAACGGATGCATTGGAAACGCTCCGGTTCGATGGGATGATGACAACTCACGTCTTTAAATGAGGCTTGTTACACTATGCGTTCTTGCCGCATCTACCGGACATCGCCGCAACTACCTGAGGAGAGACTATTAAGGCCGATGCCACATTATGCGTTTTGAACGGATGCGGTGAAAACGCATCCGTTTCCAACGCAACCGGACCGACCTGTCACACTATGCGTTTAGTCTGGTGCAGGTAGTAAGCGCGTACCGATGACTCAAAACGCATCCGCTTCCAACGCAACCGGACCGATCTGTCACACTATGCGTTTTCACCGGATGCGTCGGAAACGCATCCGGTCAAAACGCATAATGTGGCATCGGCCTAATAATACCGAGAGGTCAAAAATATCTATTCTCAGATAACTTTCTATGAAAACAGGTATAATAAGTATTTAACTTTCAATGAAAACTAAATCACAAATTGTATTAAATCTTTACATAATCATCCGCGGCGATTGTCTTATCATATTGTCCCTCATAATTACCAACTATTACTAAGATAGTGAATTCCAAAATTCCAATCCTTTTGTGAATCACGGTATTCAACGTAGCCATATTTGCATATTTTGATTATAGTCTTTTTGTTTTGAAAAATTCTTTATGAAATGAAATACCTACAGAAATTTACCAATAAAGATTATTAACAGAGAACTACATACATAGACATACTAGTAGAATTATTCACCGAAATTTACTATAGATAGCGGGAAAATTCCGAAATAATTGCTAATACTTATCTGAGGTATGGAATGGCTTTGAACACAAAAATAATCATGATTGTCACTAAGAACAAAATTGAAGACGAAACAATGTAACTGAATTGAAACACCATAAGAGATAGTACCCAGATACAATTATTTGGGATGTGAGCTAAGTGAACAATGGGACCGTTGCTTTGAAATACAACGATGCAGATGACAAGAAGCCAAAAGCGCTTTTAATAAAATTAATTCAGTATTATGCAGTGGAAAACTGAATTATTGAATATTGAGAGGTTACGATGTGGTATTATGGAAGAATGTGGAAAATATCATGGACACAACACGTGACAAACGGGGAAACACTAACAAAGATGAAAAAAGAAAAAGAAGTATTCAACACCATGAAGGAAATAAAAATGAGTTACTTTGGTCACATACTAAGACGTGAAATTCCAAACAACTTTTCATAATAATAGTTTTCAATTTTTTCAAACTTTTTTTCGTAAAATTAGTAATTAAAAAGTTTCCCATATGTGTCCAACTTAAGTAGACACGATGTATATCGACTGATTTCTACGTACCTGGGTGTTCCTGTCAGTCTTTCGTCTGAACTTATGGAGTTTCTAAATTTCGTATTTTCTTTCGTTATGTGAGGTCGTAAGATTTCCACCAGCTCGTAAAAAGATTTGATTGACATCCGGTAATATTGAAAAAATTTATCATTACAAAGACGAATATTTTCGAAAAACCTCTGAAAGTGTTCCGTTGAATCGCGTTGGAAAAAAACAACCAATGCTGGGGATTCACTGGTTTTCGTAACACTCCCTCCGCTTCCAATACAGAAATTGCTAACAATTTCTTTTTCAAAATGTTTCCAGATATCGTTACGCGCTTACAAACTACAAGAGCCTAAGCGCATAGTGTGACAGGTCAGTCCGGTTGCGTTGAAAACGGATGCGGTTCCACCTCATCCGGTCAAAATGCATAGTGTGACAGATCGGTCCGGTTACGTCGGAAACGGATGCGTTTCCACCGTATCCGGTCAAAACGCATAATGTGACATCGCACTAAGGAGTTTTTTACTTCGATGTTAGAGTTTTTTTAATTATAAGTGTTTTAACTGATTCTTGTGCAGTCTCATTGTTATCGGATTATTCTTGAATATCTTCAATTGGAATTATTGGGTATGACAGGAAAGCTAAAACACTTTAAAATATAATTATATACTTGAATTGATGATTGTAATATAATAAAATAATTTATTTTCAGGTCACTTGATTTAATTTTAAGAAACGATGTTGAACGAATAGAGGCAATGAAGCTAATAAGAAAAACTTTAATAATATCGGCTACTACTTTTGATATCGCTCTTGCGCGATGTTTGGTTTCTCTGGCTTACGAAGGTGCTGAAGCTAAAGATAGAATGCTTAGGGTGTGCATGGCTACTTTATCGGAATTGTGTAAGTACTTCGCACTTGCAGAACTTGTAGTTTTGTATATAGCCATAAACACAAAATATATATAAACTTAAAGTACTTTATTGCTTTTCAAAATATGTCCCACCAAGATCTATAACCTTTTGCATACGTTCAAACCAATTCTTGGTAAAACAGTTATTCCAGTCTTCAGTTGACACTTGCAAAATCGCTGTTTTAACGGCATCGATGGCTTCTTCTGGCGACTGGAATCGCTGCCCACGCATTGAATTCTTGTTCTTTGGGAACGTAAAAAAGTCGCTGGAACTTAGTTCGGTGTTATTTGATGGATGGTTTAACAAGTCGATGTTTTGAAACTCCAAAAACTCCTAAAACTCCTGCCGTTTTTTGTTGCTTTGTCGGAGTTTCGCGATAACTTCTGGTAAACAAACGGTTACATAGCAATCAGAAGTAACCGTTCTTCGATCTTCTAAAGCAATTGTGAAGTGAAGAACGTGATTGGAAGCGCCAATTGGGAATGTGAAGAAGTCGTTGGGACTTAGGTCGAGGCTATATGGTGGATGGTTTAACAATTCGATGTTTTGAAGGTCCAAAAACTCTCTTTTTGTATTGTGGGCAGTGTGAGCCTTGTCCTGATGTAGGATGATTCGCCGTTGTGTGTTACTTTGTCGGAGTTTCGCGATCATTTCTGGTAAACAAACGGTTACATACCAATCAGAAGTAACCGTTCTTCGATCTTCTAAAACAATTGTTGCCACATGACCAGATTTTGACACAATAGTTGCGACCATTTTCTTTGACACACTTTGAAAACGGATCACTTTTGTTGGGTTTTCCTCATCGTGAAACACCCACACATCGGATTGACGTTTATTTTCCGGTTCGTAGGACTAAATCTAAGATTCATCGCCACTAACAATACTATAAACGTTTTTTGACCTTCCTTTGTTGAACCGTCCTAATGTTTTTCGACACCAATTACCGCGAATCGCTTTTTGCTCTTCTATGAGCAAATGAGAGATCCAACATAAAACCCAACTTTGTAATACCCAGTTGTTTATGTAGTATCTTTTGGATCGAAGTCTTTGAAATGCCCAAAGATGCCTCTATCTCCCGGTGTGTTACACGGTGGTCATCCTTAATTAGCTGACGAACCGCATCAATATTTTGCTGTGTGACTGCTGTTTTGGGTGGACCACGTTGAAATTGGCACTACCAGCTGGAAATAGTTAACTTGTGTGATGGCTTCATTCTTCATTCTCAAATTATTGCTCGAAAATGTTCTCGGTCAAGATTCATTTTTCGACTGACTTGCTAATAATTTAAAAATTTATTGTATCTACACGACTTGTTGCATCTCAATGAAACTCTGAATTTATGTCAACAAAATATTAATGTTTCATTTGTGTCGTAAAGTTTTATTGGTGGCGCCCTCTAAGTGGCTATATGAAAAACTTAAAAGACAAACCTCGTGCAATTATATTTGTTGTTTTACGAAGAACTTTTATATCAGTTGTTTCTGGTAGTTTATGTGTTAGGTTTGTATCATGTCGTATTTCAGCAATGCATGCCAGTACTAGTTTACATACATTAGAGTTTTTACTTTCGTTGTACATCTAGATATTCTGTATGGTTTAGTTATTCTTGTTCTCCATTTTTTGTTTTAATTCTCCTAATTAAATCAGATCCCGTGATTCCATCATATTTTCAATTATTTTGTGCTCAATTGCCAAGTTGTGCAGAGAGTTTTTTTATATGTCCTCCATCTTAGTCCACCAAGTTCTTTAACTTTCCTATCTACATTGTGACTATCGCACTTTAACTATAGGGTCTCAATTTATTTGTATCTTTCCATTACTTCTTTTTCTTTCGCTTCTCTGATTTTCCTTCTTATTGATACATTTATGGTTTTATATTAGTTTGGGTCATCCTTGGCTTTTCTTCTTTCGTCCATTAATTTCGGGATCTCATCTGTCATCCATGATTCTTTCTTCATTAATTTATCTTCTTTTAAGTGTTTATCCTTTACATTACATTTTGAACTATTTCTGTAATTTGTTTGTTACTCGTTCGATTAGGCATTAAAATCTCTTGGGCTTGGTATTAAAATCTCCCATAATGATAAGAACTTCCTGCCTTGATATTTTCTGTATAATTCTGTTGATTTTCTGATAAAACTCAATTGCTTCTTCATCTTCTTTGTCTTTAGTGGGAGCATAGACTTGGATGATGTTTATATTGATGGGAGTGGCTTGTACTTGTAGTAACATCACTCTATCTGATATTGGCGTAAAGTTAGTAGCGCATTTGGCAACCTTAGGTGTTACGATTAATCCGACTCCATATTCATGTACCACCACTTTTTCCCGAATAGTATACCTTGCAGTGGCGTGCGGTGACTTTTTCGAAAAGGGAAGCGATTCAATAAGGATATAAAAATATTTTCTTCAGGGTCGAGGGTCGAGCAACTTTCCACCTGATAACACTCTGATGCGCAGGGGCTCTCTATCAGCAAAGTACTTAATTATGTGAGACGTCCTGCGTACAAGGACTCACACACTAAATCCGTGACGCGTGAATGCGTGAGGCACTCTATTCCCGCTATTTCGCTATATAGTGACCTATCATTGATCTGTATTGCTAGCTCGGGCCTTGAGTCCTCGCGCCGGGCTTGGTTTTCTAAAGAAGAATCATATTTAAAAAAAATATATACTCCGAGGCATTTTCCACAACACACAACTTTCACTAAAATTACACTTATTTATACTCGAGGTCTATTCTCCTATCAACTTCTGATAATTGTTGAATGCAGTCTTTTTTAATGGATAATAGGGCTAACTTTCAAAGTCTGTCTTCGCTTGTTGAATTTCTTTTAAACTCTTAATTTGAAACTTTTAATGCATCTTAATACTGTTAGTTAGTAGTACTAATTCACACAACTTGACCACTTCACACAGCGACTTGTTTAAACCAGTAGTTATAAAGAAATCCCAGATTTGTGGGTATTTCTTTATCATTCTTGTCAGTTGTTTCATAAATGATACTTAACTGAGAATGCAAAGCTGGGATATCAAAAAATTTTCATTATTTAATCGTAATGACATAAATTCCTCTGTGGGAAATTTTGATGAATTATAATTAGAAATATTAAGATTATATATAATTCTACAAATTTTAAATCGTTAAAATTTTGAAAGCTAGAATTCATTTGTTGTAGAATATTATCAAAAGGTCTCTTTGTTTCCTCTGTTTTCTCTGTCTCTCTGTCTCCGAAATTATCAATCTTCATTGTTTTTCTTTCATGTTCAAACCCCATATGTTCAGTTTTATCCCAAATATTTTTAAACTGCTCTCGTTTTTTTAATTATCGTATTAATAAAGTCATCAATTTGTCTTATACAAAATGCAATACCATTTGATTTCTGTAAAATGTCAAATAAAAGATCAGTAAAAGGAAATATCTCTGCAAAAAATTTAAATCGAAATATTCTTTAAGCGAATGTATGTAATACCTAAGCACCCCTTAGCAGCAGTAACAGTCGGAGCATCTCACTTTCGGAAAGGCGATACGACGAGCGCTTCCATGGCATACCAAAATTCGCGCGACTAGTGGGTGCGGTCATTGAACCCTGACCAATTTTAAAAGGGACAACTGCATGACAAGCGGCGATTTTGAGATGCGCTTCTGCCAGGAATGGACCAAATAGTTGAATTGTGTGCATATTGAGTTCGTTCGTACGCGATTAATTTTTAATATTTTTCAATGCCTATTGGCTAGGTAATATGTAGATTATTTGGATTAGGGAAAAAATGTTATTATTAAATATTAATTAATAATATATTTTCTTATATCGACGACTAAATAGGGAAGCGGCGCTTCCCCCGCTTCCATGGACCGCACGCCTCTGATACCTTGTGATCTTCCACTTGAAGTTCTCCAGAATCCGGCCATCTCATATCTGCTATTCCCCTGATTTCAATATGTTTCATTCTCTTCATCTCCTGTATTGATACAATCAAGATAGATACAGAATATTCTATTAAGAGGCTACAGTAGCGATCAACAGGTAGCAACAAACGCGTTCCAAGATTGCGGCTCTAATTTTGAATATTTTGTCGAGATATTTGGCACACATATTCGTAATATAATAAAGAATGGAGGTACAGAGCCCAATTTCAGAAATATGTTAGTACGTGGAAATTACTCTATAACTAAATAAAATATTAAAAAAAGGAGCCTGTACCGCAATTAAGAAGAAAAAAAAAACTTTCTTCAAATAAACTTTTTTATCCCATGCCTAGATTTTGTGTAATCTTGGAACTACTAAAATTTTTTATTTCTAACAAGAAATCGAACATATTATAACTAAATAACTAATTAGGCAATATAGAGAAATTATCACTGTCATTTTGACAAACCTGCGTCAGATTTTCTCTAATCTGTTCTGTCATCTTTATCGATGTCTGTTCAGTGCAGTAGTGTGTTAATTTAAGAATTCGTTTTTGTTGTTTCATAGGAAAGTAGTGTTTATTGATAGTTAATTTATTAGGTATATATATTTGTTGTTGTTGTATAAGTTGTTGGCCTCTTTGAAAGAATAGATTGTTGTTAGTTAATTGTGAGTTTTAGTTATATGTAGGTAGGTAAGTATATTTTACGTAAAAATATTTCGAATTCTAATGCGAGGATATAAAGTTTTAGGAGGATTTTTTATTCTAAAAATATTATCAATAGTTTAACAAAATGGAAAAAGTAAATCAAACGAAAAATAAAGTGAAACCTTCCAAGAAAAAGTCCATTATAAACCGTGCCAAAATTATGCGAAAATCGAAATTTGTTTCGCTTCACAACAAAAAATGATTATTTATTATTGTTTTATTATTATATATTTCATGCAAATACCTTTCTAAATACCTATCTTAACATAAAATTTTCACCCATTTTGGTTTATTTTTATAAATATCTATTTATTAATAATAAAATCGTTTTCTATTACTTCCATTTAGCGCGACTATGATATTGTCAAAATATTAATCTTAGATAATGTCAAAGATTACCACTGTTGCCAAAGTTTATGATACTATCTCCCGAAGTTATATTTTGTTGCTACCTGTTGATCGCTACTGTTTACTCTTAAAGTGAAAACTATGTACATAGCTTACGACATACAGACTGCACTATTTTTTAAAATTATTTTTGAAGTTATACTTCTTTATGCGCGATTGGGAGTGAATGTGCGTAGTGAGTGCGTGAATTCATCAAAATTGTTGGTGCCACGCGCAGATATATTATACGTTAGCTCTGATTGGGTATTCCAATGCATGTCAAAAATTATCCAATATGGCGTCTGTGATTAAAGCATGGTTAAAGAATGTGTTGTCATTTTTATTATTATAGTTATGGTTGTTAAGTTGTGAGAACAGAGACAAAAGTGAGTTTATAGTTGTACTGACTTTTTAAATAGTTTTTACATATATTTTTGAACTTATTAATATAGAAAAAAAAATGTGTGTGTACTTTCTACGCACGTTAGAAGTTATACTTCTATTAAAATTGTGTAGAAAATCTGACGTTTTTTTTTACATTTTCTATGGGTAAAAGTCAACTTTTCTCTACGTGAAGACAGAGAATTTAACTCAACAACCCACGTGCTTCGTGGATGGTCATATAATGCCTTAGGGTAGATGCTTAGTGATTTCATCCATCATCTGGATTTAACATTTAATATTCTAATGTAAGACATTTAGTCGACATTAAAACGGTTTTAACCGATGTATTTTTGGTGGCTAGCATGTAGAGAAGTCAGAGAATAGCATGGAGTAGTGCTGACCAAGGACAAAAACATATGTATAAGGACATGGTAGATACACAGTTAGAGTCTAAGACATTAGCTCCCACTAAAGAGAAGACAATAAAAGAAAACATTGAAGACATGTGGGTAAAAATTAAAAATACTGTCCTGGAGGCAGCAAACCAAAATATACAGAAAGAAAACCGCAAACAAAGAAAACCATGGACGACAAACGAAATATTACAAATTATGGAGAAGAGACGGATGGTAAAAACAAAAACCTAACAAGGTACAAAGAACTCAACAGGGAAATTGAGAGAAAGATAAATGTAGCTAAGAAACAGTGGATGAAAGAAAAATGTAAAGAGGTAGAAGATCTGTAAAGGAAGCATAAAGATAGAGAATTACACAAAAAGATTAAAGAAGTCGCTGGAATATGGAAACCCAAACATTTATCTATTGTAACAAACAAGAAAAACCAAATGGAATTAGACCCTGAAAAACAGAAAGAAATATGGGAACAATATCTTAAAGATTTGTTTGGTGATCAGAGAACAGAAGAGCCCCCACAAATAGATACAGATGGAAAACTAAATATTCTAACCGAAGAAGTTATGCGGGCAATAAAAGACGCAAAGAACAACAAGGCACCTGGCGAAGATCTAACAACAGCCGAACATTTTAAACACCTAAGTGACGATGCTGTCAGGAAATTAACCTAATGAACATGGCACTCTACCACATGACTGGCTAACATCCACATATGTAGCTCTTCCTAAAAAACAAAAAGCAAGGAAATGTGAAGACTATCGAACTGTATCCCTAATGAGTCATGCCGCTAAGATTTTTATGCGAGTAATTTATAACCGCATTCACAATAAGTGTGAAGAATACCCGAGTCGTTCTCAATATGGTTTTAGAAAAGGTACAGGCACCAGAGAAGCAATTATGGGATTGACACTAATGGCAGAAAGGTATCTCGAGGTTCAAAAACAGCTGTATGTGTGCTTTGTCGATTATAGAAAGGCCTAGAAAGGATTATAGACACGACATAGCTATAATAAGCAATACATACTGGAACCACACAGGATGTGTTCGAACAGACAACGGAAATAAAAATTATGTAAACATAGAACGAGGAGTGCGTCAAGGGTGCATTCTGTCCCCTCTACTATTTAACGTCTATGCCGAACATATCATCAGAGCTTCTCTTGAAGATCGCCCTGAAGGTGCCAGAGTCAATGGAATTATCATTAACAATGTAAGATATGCCGATGACACCTTAGTATTAGCGGAAACAGAAGACCAACTAAAAATATTGTTGAACATACTATCAGAAGAAAGTCACAGACTGGGCTTGGATATTAATCTTTCCAAAACCAAAATCATGGTATTCTACAAGAACCCCCATGAACAAATTACACCCAACGTACAAATTAATGGTATCACCCTTCAGAGTTCCAAGAGCTTCACATACCTGGGCAGAGAGCTAAACAGTCAGCTAGACCACTCAAAAAAAATTAGAAGACGCATTGAAATAGCAAGATCTGGCTTCATGAACATGCGTAAAATGCTCTGTAACCCCAAGCTATCAGTCACAATAAGATTGAGAACACTAAAATGTTATGTGTGGTCTCTATTACTATATGACTGTGAGACCTGGACATTAAAACAGTATGACGTCAACAAACTGAATTCATTCGAAATGTGGATGTACCGCCGAATGCTAAGAATAAGCTGGACCAGCAAAACTACAAATAAGAAGTACTGGAAATAATGAACACACGTCCTCTTCTGGCCAATACAATCAAAATTAGAAAGACTTCATATCTAGGACACATAATGCGCCATAGGGAATTTGAGCAGCTTCAGGTAATATTAGAACGCATAATCGAAGCTAAAAGGGGTATAGAAAGAAAGAAAAAATCCTGGCTCCGAAACATCAGAGATTGGACCCACACAACAGGGAATGACTTAATCCATCAAGCCCAGAACAGAGAGAAGGCACTTAGGAGGAGGAGGAGCATGTAGAGCTTGCAAGAACACTGAGGATGCTCTCTTTAGAGCGAAAATATTCTGTATTGTATTTGTAGCCCTTTTTTGGTTTTTTTAATAAATATACCTTTTACGCAGAAGATTTTTCTTCAATTTTTGTAATTAATGGTATACAGCCAGCTACAGGAAATTCTTCCTTGTGGATTTTGCAATTAAAATGTTTAAAATAATATTTGTTCCGTTGAAATCATAAGAATAGAAGTATAACTTCTTACGTGCGTACAAATTACATACGCTCTTTTTTTTAATTTTGTGGTATTTATTTTTAGGTGTTCTAAATTCAAAATTGTTTATTGCCTCTGGCGGCGTAACAGCAATATCTCGAAATTTATTAGAGTGCCAAAGTCCTAAAATCGCTGAATCCTTATGCGGGGTGCTGCTTTTACTTTTAGATAAGCCTTCGACAAGAAATTTAGCTGCCGTCGATTTGCATTGCACAGCAGCTCCTTATTGCGATTTTCACTACAAACACGGATCCAAAGATAAGAACAAGTAAGTCTTGCATTTTTGATCTAAAGTATAAAATTCTAAATGTGGACAGCCGTAGCTCAAAGGCATGATACTGGCTTCATAAGCCAGAGCGCACGAGTTCGATTCTCGGCACCAACAATCCAATTTCATTTGAAGGGCCACGGGAAATAACGATCGGAGTCCATTTTTGGTCGAAATTTAAATATTGGCACCATATTTTAGCTTTTCGTAGAAAGAACCCAAGCATGGTTTCGTTTGTCCAATAACGTATCCAATAACGATCACCATACGTTATAATTAAAAATGTTTTATTTAATTTTCCTGAACCAAAGTATACGAACTAAAACTTTCAAATTGGATTTGTATAAAATGAACAAAATGTGACTCTGATCGTTCTTTCCCGTGGCCCTTCATTTATAAAAATGATACGAGCCGTTCACCATGCTCCGGTGGGTACGTTAAGTCGTCAGTCCCACTGGGTTAGTACAGTGCCGGCAAAAATATCTTTACATTGCCAAATAAATTACCAAATTTGAAGACGATTTGCATGCGTTCTGTCTGCACTTGGCGGGTTGGGGAGGGGAGGGGGATAGCGTACTTGCGACGGCAATTATCTGTAGTTTACGGACTGCTTGGCTTATTTAGGGTATTCTGCGCATTTGCACTGTAAACAGTTGGCTTTGTGCGGGTAGCCAGGGAAAGAAACTCACAAAAGAGGAGAAGGTTCATGCTTTAACATTACTGGAGAAAGGAGACTCTGTAGTTACCCTAACACGTGATATTGGTGCTTCAAGAGGGGCTATGTATCAACTGAAACGTTGCAGCCGAACGTTTCAATCGAAAAATAGCCCCTCTTGAAGCACCAATATCACGTGTTAGGGTAACTACAGAGTCTCCTTTCTCCAACAATGTTACAGCATGAACCTTCTCCTCTTTTGGGAGTTTCTTTCGACCCATATTTGTCAGTTCAATTTAGAATTTGACGATCTCAAACTTTACGCGGTAAATGAGAAGAAGTTTAACCCTGACTACCCGCACAAAGCCAACTGTTTACAGTGCAAATGCGCAGAATACCCTAAATAAGCCAAGCAGTCCGTAAACTACAGATAATTGCCGTCGCAAGTACGCTATCCCCATTCCCCTACCCTCTCCACCAAGCGCAGACAGAACGCATGCAACTTGTCTTCAAATTGGGTGATTTATTTGGCAATGTAAAGATTTTTTTTGCCGGCACTGTATACATCGACACTAGTTACTTTATACAGGGTTAAAGATGCAATTGGTGCCGGAACAATCCGAAAGGATCTCCCCGGCAAAAATGCCCTACGATATGGTTTGCCTTCAGCTTTCTTTACTTGGGCTCAATAATAAATGACAGAAAGAACGTCATTAGGCCAATAATCACATTTGGATGCTAAAAAGGACTATCCCAAGCTCTGACGAAAATCTTCTGAGAATCTTTGATTGTAAAATATTAAGAAATATATTTGGACCAACGGATTGTACCGCAGACTTTGGTTGCCAATACTAAAAGAAGATCCGAACAAGAATATACCAACAATAGTAGATAAGAAAATGTGAGACACGTTTTCATTTATACACATTACATATGCAACACACAACGCAATACACAAAATCGCATGAAAAATCATTGGAAAAATAGAAATATCCCATTTCTAGTGCTTTTAAAAAACAAATTTAAAAGTACTTATCCCAACTTATATTTAAGTGACGTATACCCATGCCATAACTTTGAATTAGACCATCAATTATCAACAATTTTAATCATAAATATCCAATCTAATCGTTCAGATGAACTTACCTCAGCTCAACTCTAAAAAATAATTCTAAATAAACCTAGTCACTCCAAATTCTTCACGAATGGCTCAGTTGATGGTGAAGGATCCGCAGGCTTTGCTGTCTTTAGCCCAGAGATCAACTATTCTTATAGCAGTAAACTACATAAGTATACCCAAATATGTACGGCTGAGATTGTCGCAATCATGCCATCCAAATTTTTTTGAAAAATGAGATTAAACAAGCAATCATGTGCTCGGACTCTAAAAGTGCCATACAGAAAATATGCAGATCAACTTACTCTATGGAAACGGAACATTCATCGTTCATGATCAAGAGAGGCATCATTGAAGCCAAAAGAAAATAACGTTAATATTAGTCTGGCATGGATTCCACGACACTCGAATATTAAAGGGAACATGGTGGCTGATCTAGCTAATATAGGTAGAACCTTAAATGTAGCTGCTGGTATCACTCTTCACTATTCCAAGTTTCTACCAGACATCAAGCAATGGCAGGGGAAAATCGAAATATGTAATTCATTTTACTCTAAAATTGTAGATCAGATAGATAAACTCCCCTGGTACCACAATTTTGCATACCAAGACAAAAGACATATAACCACCATAAAAGACAACCATATTGTGACTGTGGCCAAGTTGGGTCCTTCAATCATCTGATTTTTGAGTGCCCTATAAATAGGTCACCCAATTTTGACCTATATAAAGAATTAACTAAAACAAATATCCCTACCCCCATTGAAATTTGCCTACTTATGTCCAACCTTAATCTCCGTAGGATTAACCTGATCCTTAAATGCCTTAACTTAGCCAAACTTAACTTATAAATTAATCAATTTCCAACTTTGAATTAAAGAAATTAAAACATTAGAGGATTAAAAAGATAAAGATATAAAAAGATATTAGACCTCCAAATGATAAAAGTTTTAACCCTTATGTTATAATATTGTCTTACCTGTAGGGACTGTCTGGCCCTATAAGAAGATGTTCCTGCTAATAAATATTTAAAAAAATTGAGGCTTTAGCATATATATTCGGAAATATTCGATTGCCCAGAGCAAGGCAAGAGTATTTCCCTGGTGTAAGCTGGGCGAATTATCCCGAGGGATATAACCCAATAAAAGAAGAAGATATAAATAATGCAGAAATACACAGAATAATCAAAATTTGGTGTACCATAAGACAAAATATCCACCCTCAGGTCTTTTCAGCCAAAGCATGGTTGTTGCCTACAATACCATGGCCAAGTATGTCAGCCTCAATTTTTAAAAGACATAACCTCCTCAACATGGTGGTTATACCTACAGTCTTTTTAAAACAATTTATTTAACAATCTTTTTTTTTAACGATTTCTGGTGTGAAATCGAAACGTCAAATATTTTAGGCAAAAATAAAAAAGCCTGTCGACCTGACTACTAAAATATTTCAGTAAAAAATCATTTGCTGTGAGTTTGTGTGAAGTTTTTTTTACCGTTTTTTACTGATTTCTTTTCCATTAATTCTATTGATTACTTATTGTAACTATTATTTTATAATTTCAGGAGAGATGAACGTGAGCTGAGATTAAATTGTGCTCGATTATCTTTACTAACGATACTGCGAAGTTGGCCGGGTATTTTACATTTTTGCAGCCCGACTGATAGAGGGGGTTTCAGAGCAATTGTCGAAGTTCTGTACTTACCTCAACTTGAAGTTAGAGTAAGTATATTAGTTGAAAATGTATAAAATGCCTGCAATCATACAATTCACAAGTTTGATGCGATACGGAATACATCTACAACACTACATCTTCTTGACATATGTAAAAAATATGACGTTAATAATATTTTTCTGAAGTGATAATATGGTCTGTGATATATATAATTTAAAAGCTCAATAGATTTTTATGGCATTCTGTCGCGCTGTTTAATCGTGCAAGAGCTCTTCTTTTATTCCATCCATTTTTGAATACATGTTGTCTCTGAGCCCACTGTTTCCTACCGATTGCCGTCTGTTAATCGGCTTTCTGCTTCTATAATTTCCAGTGATTTCTTTTAATTTTTTTATTTGCGTTAAATGGGTTATTTGACGCATCCATTCTATTACATATCACTTCTCATTAATTTTATCTAGTTTCTCTTTATTTCTATTTTTCTTTTTTATTTTTCTGTGTATTTTACTATGCCTTGTTTTGTCTAAATTCTGAAGTATCTGTCTGATTTTCTCATATCTAGTTTTTTATTTTTAAATATAACAAATTTGTACTGTGCTTACCTCAATTTTGTTAAAACCATTGTCGCAGATGATATTTAATTGATACATCGGCTAGCATGATAATTTTTTTTCATAAATGGGAATATAAAAACTAAAGGACACCCCGCACATCTTGTGGAAAATATGTCACTCAAATAAAATAAAATTTACATGAATAAATTGGTCTCGAAATTTCAATCATTTCATACCATTGCGCCAACTCTGAATTTTGCTTAATTAGGGCGTTAATTGTAATTAAAGTTTATCCAAATCGCATTTTTGAAGTCCATAAAGCTGTCATTCATAAATAATATTAGTCTAGTGGCTATTGAAAACAACCTACCCACCATTAGTTTAAGCCGATTAGAGGCAGTACAACTGACCAAATTATACCTACTTTATTATCAATAATAATAATAGGATAATATAAGAGTAAGCCTCTGCCTTAATCCCTCAGAAAGATTTATGGGGTAAGCGAATTACAAAATATTTTCTCTCTTTGACCATGTACATTCTCATTTGATTTTAGATTTATTTTTATCAATTTACGCTCTTATTATTCAAATTACAGAGTTGGCGCAATGATATGAAATTAGTGTAATTTCGAGACCAATATATTCATGTAAATTTTATTTCATTTGAGTGACATTATATTTTCCATAAGATGTGTGCGGTGTCCTTTATCATTCTCGTTTTTATTCTTAACTTTATAACAATGAATAAAATTATGTATTTTTAGAAATCAGTATTAGATCTTCTGTACGAACTGCTTGGTCTGTCCCAACCGGAGTGGTCAGATGAATTGTCTGTAGCGTTGAGTGCAGTTGATCCGTGCGAGCCTCAAGCCTCATGGAGGCTGAACGAAGGTTTCGTGGTGGCAGAGGGTCGTTCCATTCTACCTCATTTGGCCAAAACAACTCCAAGTACAACCGATATGCATTTGGCCCTCTTGTTATATTGTTTTCTAGAAAACGGCCTTTTGGCAGCTTTGACAGAGGTGATAGCAACCAGTGATACATTTATATGCGTCAGAGCTTCTATTTTGCTAGGTATGTATTTTTATTATACTAATAAATTTATAATCTGCTTCAACCGAAGCTACATATAAGTATGTAATGTCAAGTGGATTGAAAGACAATAATTTATGTTTCATTTCGATTCATGGGCAACACACAATCCACAGACAGCTGTTTCTGTTTAGAACTTCATCAGTGTAGATGCGTGCCCGCCTCTGAATCAAAACGAAACGAGATTGTTTTTTAAAGGGAATTTCAAAAATAGATTGAAATCCACCATTAGGACGCTGTCGCGACATCTATTAAAGAAAATAGGAAAGTCCCAGCTACATAATCCATTATTAAATATAATAATAGGCACTAATTTAAATTTGAAACTTCCTTATTAGAACCCCTTTTAGGTCTGGATCCCACGTATAAAAAAAAGTTGAATAATAGCAAGCATAAAATTTGTTAATAGCTTAAGGGTGTCTAGTTGGAAAAAACTTTGACATATGGGAACACTGGAACAGGGGAATTAATTATGGAACAGGTTAAAAATTTGGAACGGTCATACCACGAAAACGTCACATGTATTTTGTCCGACAAAACTTCCAATTGATTTGTTACCCTTTCATTAAACTCTAATGCAAAAATCAGACTGCTATTTATTACCAAATGGGCATTTTAATGAGTGTAACACGTAGAACATGTCAAATGACAGGAATTATGACAGGTGATAAAGAGCAGTCTGAATTTTGCATGAGAGTTTAATGAAAGGGTAACAAATCAATTGGAAGTTCCCTCGGACAAAATACATGTGACGTTTTCATGGTCTGACCGTTCCAAATTTTTAACCTGTTCCACAATTAAAACTTCCCCTGTTTCAGTGTTTCCATGTATCAAAGTTTGTCCGACTAGACACCCTTAACTATTAACAAATTTTCAGCTTGCTATTAATCAACTTTTTTTTTTCATACACGGGATCCAGACCTATTTCTGTTAACATCCTAAATCCCTGCCTTTTACAATTTATAAGGCATAGAGAGCGAAAAGGATTCTACAATATTCAATCACATTCCGCTTTCATTCGTCTAGGAAAAGGTACGAAAAAAGGTTTGCCTCTGTACATTGCTTCTGAATCGAAATGAAACAAATTGAGGGGGTTAGAAGTAAAAGGGTTTAAATGCACTTTTTTAAAATTTTACTCTAAGTACAAATTCGCATACTTAAATGGTATTAGAACTTGGTTGTAAAACGATTTAGGGTCGATTTCTCATACCTGCGGTAATCTATGGTTCAGTTGAACCAGGATCACCGGTGATCTTCGGTTTTGTTTGGAATGCATTTCTCATTGCACGTTCATGTCAGTGCTCGTTCTACAGCTTTCGAGAAATGCCAATAGATGGCAAAAGGTAAAAAACTATCGTTATTTTGAACTACCTTTTTTTATACTGTTTTTGAATAAAGTTAAATTTAAGTATTTATAGTCAAATAGTCATTTTAATAATTATAAATAAATATAAAAACAAAAATAATGTTATCGTTTATCGTTAGGCTTAATATAATAAAATAGGATATATTTATATTATGACAGCGTTTCGTGTTAATACAACGCATGCGTAGTCCATGAAATCATCTGAACTGAGTTCTGAAATCTTTGAACGGCCGAATTCCACCGTTCAAGCATCGTTCAAGTTTAAACTGCCATCGGTTGAACGTGCGAATTGAGAAAGACGATTTTGACTTTAAACTGACGTTTACTAGAAGTTCAGGTTAAACTGGAGAACTCGATATGAGAAATTGGCCCTTAAGCATATTTCGCCCTACAGTCGCCATCTATCGCCGTTACATTTAGTTCACTGAAAACAATTGCAGTTTGTTTTGGTAGTAAACAGATTTAACCGTGCGCTTGAACCGTTTTACCACAAAACCATTTTTAGTATTCTGTAAAAACAAATAGCAATAAACGGCTTTAAGTGCGCTTGAACCATTTTACCACAAAACTATTTTTAATATTCTGTAATGTATAAACACATGTTAATACAGGATTAGTTTCAAGTAAATAAATATTAGATTTGTGACAAATTTTGAAGACTAATTAAGTATTATGCAACGTGCCAGTTGTAGTTACACTGTGGGTAACAGCTGGGACAAAAATGATTAGTAATATGTAGTTAACATCTGCACTTGAACCGTTTTACCAGTAACATTTATTAACACCATGTACCGATTCAAGTACATTTTTTGAATGATTGAAAAAAAGAAAGGATATAGTAGGAGTAATAATATACCCTTATATTTTTATCATGTTATAGTACATTGTACACTAGACATATTTTAGTTTAGTGACTCCTAGAATTTATAAAACTAAAACAACTTTGAAGCTGATCATGTCAGAACTATCAAAACTGCACTTAAACCCTTTTACGTCTGGCCCCCTCTTTGCTTCACTTCTATCACTTCTATATTTGCTGAGATTGTGAGTACTAAGAACCTTTTTTCGTACCTTTTCCTAGACGAATGAAAGCGGAATGTGATTACATATTGTAAAATCCTTTTCGCTCTCTATATTCGTCGTCTCTATGCCGTATAAATTGTAAAAGGCAGAGATTTAGGATGTTAACCGAAAGGGGTTCTAATAAGGAAAGTTTCAGATTTAAATTAGTGTCTATTATTATATTTAATAATGGATTCTGTATCTGAGACTTTCCTATTTTCTTATATAATTTCAAATATAAATCTTTGGGAGCTAAACATAATACACCCATGGACAAAAATATGGATTACATTAGAACCCCGATTATCCGTGCTTCTCGGGACCGGACGTGGCACGGATAATTGAAAAGCACGGAAAATCCGAACATTTATTACTTATGTAGAATACATATGTACTTATATACACACATAATGTACCTACCATAAAAAGATACCAGAAAAAAATAAATCTTTCATTATGCGTCTTCCTCTCTGCGTATAGAGTTTCCGTTTAGTGATTTACGGTGACTCTATTTTGATAAAACCTCAAAAATACAATTTTAGTAATAGAAAATCATGGCACGCATAATCCGCAGCCCGGATAATCCGTACACGGATAATCGGGGTTCTACTGTATTATGAAATTATCGTAAATAATATTGTTCAATGTGATGGGTTCATGTTATATTATATTATCAAAACATTTTTTTTAAGAAAACTTAATTTATCACGTTTTAAGTGAAATATTAAAAAAATTAAACGCATTTTAAGTGAATATGTAATTAAAAAAAATTAAGCATTGAAAACTTTGGAATGAAAACACAAAATTGCTTTAAACTAAATATTACTTTAAGACAGTATATTATTTTAATGTTTTGTTGAAAAAAACAATAAAATTAATAGTGTTTCCTTCTCGAACTTTGGACACTGCTTGTAACCGTTGAAATTATATCTTGCATACCATTCTTCTTGTACTGCAATTCTTAGCTTTCCCAATATCGTAGGAACGGGAACATGACGTTTTAAATTGTCCCACACATTTTCGATCGGATTTATATTCGGGCTATATGGTGATCAATTTAATCTTTCAAATTGCACCTCATCAAGGTTAGCATTTACTATTCTAATGGCATGAGGATGTGCGTTATCGTGCATTAACATGAATCTGTCATATCCAATATGACCGGCAGGCAAATGGTAAAACATGATCACCGAACAACGTTGTTCGGTGTTGTTCGGTGGCATGATCTTCTAAAATGTTCTTAATGTACATACATGTCAGCTTTCATTCGCCCAATTACCTCCACAAGTTTGGTATGTCCTTCCCAAGCTAAACCGTCCCATAGCAATATACCGCCAACACCAAAACTAACGCTCTGTATGAGGTTACAACTGGCATACCGTTCGCTAGCTTTTATGTAGTCGAAATTTCGTCCATTTGGCTTCCATAAATGAATTCTGGCCTCATCTGTGTAAATAATATTGATTTCGTAATTATTTCAAGTTGTGGTGTCATAACATAAATAGGTATTCGATATTTTTTAGACAAGACGAAAACGGCGGGTTCGTTGGAAAAAATATTCCCATGAGATTTTTTTGCATAATCACATTCGTGAGATATCCCAGAATAAGGTTCAAGAAGTTGCCCTCCCGAAAAGGGTCCAATTTTTTTTAAACAATTTTTTTAAATCAAATTGCAAAGTCAAAATTTTCGGCCCGGACAAATTTTTTCCCTTCTTTTTTCCATTCTGGACAGAAAAGGTCTCTTAAATTTTTTCTCTAAAGTTGATCGTTTTCGAGTTATAAGCAATTTAAAATTGAAAAAAACGAAAAATGGCGATTTTTAAGGCTTACTCGGTTAAAAGTTATTATTATTAAAGTCAGAAAGTGACTAAAGCAAAGCTTAATCCCCCCCCCCCCTACAAGATCCTGAAGAAATTTTTGTCATTATTTGATTACTAAGCTGTTATTTATAAGTAATAATAATGAGCGCCATGCACGTATTAGGCGGACATAGATGACATTCCGGCAGTCCAATGCTGCATCTTACTCGCACTCACATTTACAGCCGAGTCAATACGATCTTACCGCTCATTGTTAATAATTAAAAATAACAGCTTAGTAATAAATTAATGACACAAATTTCTTCAGGATCATGTAGGGGGGGACTTAAACTTTGATTTAGTCACTTTCTGACTTACATAATAATAATTTTTAACCGAGTTATTAAGTCTTAAAAATGGCGATTTTCGCGTTTTTCAAATTTTAAATTGCTTATAACTCAAAAACGATCAACAAGAGAAAAATTACAAGAGACCTTTTTTGTCCAGAATGGTCCAAAAAAACCTAAAAAAATTAATTTGTCCTAAAAAACCTTTAAAACCCTTTAAAACAATTTGGACCACTTTTCGCGTGGGCGACTTCTTGAACCTTATTCTGGGGTGTCTCACGAATGTGATTATGCAAAAAAATCTCATATGAATATTTTTTTCAACGAACCCGCCGTTTTCGCCTTGTCTATTTGTAAATGAGTATATTCAGTAATTTGTATATTCAGACAATAATTTAATTTTCTTAAAATATGTGATACTATGCGTTGTTTTTAAACCAGGAGGAATAAACTAAAAAGACACATTCACGCCCAAGAAAGTCACCAAATACATATTCTTTTTTGGTTGATCATGTCGGCCTTCGACGTTTATCCATAAATATTATATGTATTATACTAACAAGTCGCTAAAGAGTTCTAAAAACAAATGATTTTATATAGAAGTAGAATACAAATCTAAAAATTAAAGGAATAACGCATAAAATACAAAAAATCGCCGATGTAACTTAATTAACCTATGAAATGCCAATAGTGTCAAAATTTCATAACAGTGGAGTAAACTTGCCTGCGGTTGGACCAATTACAAACAAGCATTACAGCTCGGTAAATTTGAATTACTCCTCCTGTTTTAAAAACAGAGCATAATTAGTTAAAAGTGTTCATAATATAAACAAATATAAATTTTATTTATTGTGTATGATATATTGTATCAAAATTAGATAATGATCATCCAGCCTTCTGCATTCAAAGTTTAACATAGACCTCCCTTAATTTCTTCCAGTTCTATCGGGTTTGAGCTTCCTGCAGCCAATTTCAATTCTCGGAAATTTTTTTGACTTCGTCTGTCCATGGTATACCTCCGTTTCTTCCGTCTTCGTGATCTCCACACTGTAATTTTTTTGGTCCATCCCCCATCATTTATACTGGCCACTTGCCCATTTAAACTCGAAAATATTTTGTATACTGCGTTAAAAAGGGGTATACCCGTATTCTCCGTTTCAAACGTTAGAATCAGTATGGTTGTATATTATAAGCGGGATTGCCATTCTGTGAATTATAATAAATAAATCCTCCTTTGGTATTTCACAGTACTTAACAGCGATAATCCTCTACAAGTACCTGCCTAATACTACCTTTCACAGCCGCTGACGTTGAGAGCGGCAACGTTGTAAACAAAATTTTCATTTAGTTTGCAGTGGCTGTATTCTCCGTACACTGAATCGCATGTCTGGCATGCGGTAGGGTAGAGTATAGTTTCTGCATTCCAATTATTGATAACCCTTTTTGTGTAAGGGACTAATAATTCCAGTACACCATTCTTCCGGAATTTGTTCCGAATTCCCATCAATTATTATTATTTTATAGTAAGACTGTTGCCTCCAAATTGAATAAGTTCTGCAGGTATACCGTCCCTTCCTGGAGATTTGTTATTTTTTAAATATTTTATTGTAATCCCGTACTTCTTGAATTGAAGGAGGTTCTAATGGTGTACTGTTTCTTGCTCCTGAAGGTTGTGGATTTTGATTTTGATGTTCGAAAAGCATTTTTAGACTTTTCAAATTACTAACTGGTCATCAACAAAGAAAATTGTTTTGTTTATCGGTTTAGTTGATGTTTACTAATCATTTCTTTAATTATGTCTTCTTATTAATCAGTGTTATATATAAAAATGAAATAAAAGAGTTTCTAATAAAGAAGAAGACCAATAATAAAAGCTGGGGGACGCGCTTGGGCAGGACATTTCGAAGAAGGGGAATAGAAACCCAGGATAGAAACTTGTGGAAAAATGTAATTAGGGAAGCCCTAAAGGGCTTAGACCCTCAGGTCTAGAGGCAAAGAGAATGATGATGATGAGATTGTGTCTAAAAATATTACTTTATAAATGTTTTTTTGGTTTTTAGGTGAACTTTTAAGACTTATCCAAGTATTGTTACCTCCTGGTTGTTGTAATATTTCTCCTTCTCTTCCATCGTTATTAGAATATGCAACGAAGAGTAAACCCCAAGCTATTGCTGCGATTACTGCGCTACAACAACTACACATGTAAGAGTTTATTTACTTATCATACGTATAGACCAAGAGCCAGGATAGGTGAAATTTGCTAATAATATTAGGCACCATAAGAGTCTATAACTTAAATAGTAGAACCTAAAAGAAAACGTATGAGCACTATGCCGTCACTTTTTAGTGGCACATGCGTCGACAGTGGCGCATCAAACTTTCCACGTATGGACGTGAAAAATAAATTAAAGGATACGAATATAGCGTTCGATAAAATGCACAAAATAAAAAAATTAGGCCCAATTAGAAGTTATTTGCATCCAACCTAGGGGTCTATAAAAAATGGACATGTTTTGTGAATGCATCAACTATGCGTGTGAATTTTTTGAAATTTTAAAATTGATTAAGTACATCCAACTTAAAAAAAATAAAAACGAAAAATGATGCTTTTGATGGTGGAAGAAGGGGAAGGGGTGGTGGGTTAAAATTGCTCTTAGTGTTATTTCTTAATCACATGGAACTTAAAAAAAATGAATTCTGGGAGTGAAGTAGGGTACCCTTTAATTTATTTGTCCCGTCCATAAGTGGGGAGTTTGATGCGCCATTGTCGACGCATGTGCCACCAAAAAGTGACAACATAGTTTTCATTCGTTTTTTTTTTTTAGGTTCTACTATTTAAGTTATAGACTCTTAGGCAGGCCGCACATCAAAGAAACATGAAACACTGCTAAACAAATAGACGTCCGGCCATTTGTGAAACTCTCCGGAAATAAAAATGTTTTATGAGCATGAATCACACTCGTTTCATTGGTAAGCGGACTTCAAGATTTGTTTAGCCGTGTTTTATTTTCATGAAACGTGTTTTACGTTTCATGTTTCATGGTTTACGTTTCATGTTTCGTTGGTGTGCGGCTTGCCTTATGGTGCCTAAAATGATTAGCAAATTTCACCTATTCCGGCTCTTGGTGTCGTAATATATATTATGCATAATAAATAGAAGAATAATACCACACCATTCTTGTAAATTGTTGTATGTAATTGGTAGATATATGCTTTTAATTGTATTTTGTGTTTGTATTATAATATCTTGTTATTTTAATAAGGATTTATTTTTAAGGTTAATGAAACGCAGACCAGCTTCTTACAGTCTTCATCTAGATTATATAATTAGGAATAGTGTTCATAAAAGAAATGAACACAAACATGTGAAAAATGTCAAATATAGACATGTTAGTACTATACAAAGAAAAATACATCAGGTAAATATTCCAATAATTTAGTAAACTAATATCAGAAATAAATTTTGTTTTCCTGCTTCTTTTAAATCATATATACTTGGGACAAGTTATTGTACAACTATGATACAGTTGTTCCGGCAGATCTTTGTACCGGGTGTCCCAATAAGAATGGCTCTCGACCATATCTCAGGAACCGTTTATAGTACAACTTTGAGAAAAAAATATTTATAACAAAAGTTGCCTCGGTAAAAGCCTGGAAATTATTTTCATAATTGTAGGTTCACCGCTAGAGGGCGTAATTGAATATCAAAAATTAAAAAATCAATATTTTACAAAATTTGCCTAATGAAAGGGCACTGGAAATCCGATCATCGTATTCTTCATAAAATTCTGCGCATATTTGATTTGACAAGTTTAAGTCTACCTTTGCAAATAAGAGGTGGGGGTGAGTGGGAACCTTATTATGAAAACATGGCTGTAAGTCCGGTTTTTGCTAAATCAAATTTTGCAAACTTGGTCTTGTTGAAAACAGCTCTTTTTCGTCAATGTAAGAGTTATAATTTTAAAACAGCCTATTAAGTAAATGCCAGGTAGGAGGCGTTATTTAATTATTTTAAGAAATCTGAAAATATTAAATACAAGTATGCATTTTTATCCTGTATTACAAAATTAGATCAAATTAGCAACAGAATAGCAAAAACTGCATGTCGATACCTTTTTTCTATCTCGAGGTATCTTAAGAAACGTGTAAATTTTAAACCTAACCGTTATTGTCACCGGTAATCGAAGTTAAGGAAAGGTAGTGTGCTGTGTAAAAAACAAAGAAACATTTTCCAGATCTCAACGTATATAATTAATTAAAACAACGATAAGACAAACAACACTATAAAATATAACAAAGAAATAAAAACAATTACTTAGTGACGACTTAAATGTTCAAATTATTGCCCAATAATTTTTGATTCACATTTACTCTTTCAAGAGTAGATTGAACAGCAGTCTTAATTTCTGCTATCGAAATGCTTTGAATGGGGTTTCGTATTCTCTGGATCATTTTTTCTCGAGTAGGCCTAGCTGCAAAAACAAGGTCTTTAATCCGTCCCCATACCTAAATAAAAGTGAAATACCAAACCGTCCCTACACCAAACAGTTAAATCTGGTGATAGTCAGATAATTAAACCCTTTCTTTTCGATAATGCTATTATTGGTGAACGCTATGTAATTTTTTTAAGGAATGAATTGCCTCTTCTTCTGGAAGATGTACCGCTAGCAGTTCGTAGGTCCATGTTGTTTAAGCACGATGGTTGTCCCGCGCATTTTTCAATAGTAGTAAGAGATTTTTTAGATGAATCATTCGCTGATAGATAGATAGGACGTGGAAGCCTATTTTTTGGGTAGCAGATCACCAGATTTAACTGTTTTAGACTTTTATTTATGGGGGCTGATTAAAGACCTTGTTTTTGCCGTTAGGTCCATTACTCGAGAAAACATGATACAGAGAGTAGGAAACGCCATGCAAAGCATTGCGAGAGCATAAATTGAGACTGATGTTCAATATACATACTCTTAAAGAGTAAATACTTGCGTCGAAAATTATGGGCCATAATTTGAACATTTAAGTCGTCACTAAGTAGTTGTTTTTATTTCGTTGTTATATTTTATAGTGTTGTTTGTCCTATTGTTGTTTTAATTAATACACGTTGACATCTAAAAAATGTTTCTTTGTTTTTTCCACAGCACACTACCTTTCCTTAACTTCGTTTACCGGTGACAGTAACAGTTATGTTTAAAATTTACACGTTTGTTAAGATATCTCGAGATAGAAAAAAGGTATCGACATGCGGTTTTCGCTATTCTGTTGCTAATTTGATCTAATTTGTTGCATACTTGTATTTAATATTTTCCAAAAAAAAACTGAAAATAATTAAATAATAAACTAGATTTCTGAAAATAATTAAATAACGCCTCCTAGCTGTCATATTACTAAATAGGCTGTTTCGAAATTATAACTTATACGTTGACGAAAAAGAGCTGTTTTCAACAAGACCAAGTTTGCAAAATTCGATTTAGCAGAACCGGACTTACAGCCATTTTTTTCATAATAAGGTTCCCACTCACCCCCACCTCTTATTTGCAAAGGTAGACTTGTGAAATCAAATATGCGCAGAATTTTATGAAGAAAACGATGATTGGATTTCCAGTGCCCTTTCGTTGAACAAATTTTGTAAAATTTAGATTTTTTAATTTTTGATAGTCAATTACGCCCTCTAGCAGTGAACCTACAATTATGAAAATAATTTCCAGGCTTTTCCCGAGTCAACTTTTGTTGTAAATATTTTTTCTCAATGTTGTACTATAAACGGTTCCCGAGATATGGCCGAGAGCCATTCTTATTGGAACACCCGGTACAATCATGAAATTATTCACGAATTACTTTTTATAATAAAGTATATTCACGAAATGTAGCTTGTCAACACAAGGAATGCGTTAATGCGTCAACATTCTCTAGAGGTGCTGAAGAGGTATCTACTTGTTACAAAATCATGAATACTGCATCTGATTATACAGGGTGAGGCAAATAAAGGGCCTATTAGAAATATCTCGAGAAATAAAGGCAACAGAATCATGAAAATTGGAATAAAGGGGTTTTGAAGGATGATCTATTAAATGAAAATATTTTCATCACTTTGCAACTTGCGGTTATACCGGAAGTTGCTTATAACTTCGTTTTTTTAAATGGGACACCCTGTATATTTTCACATTTTGGATTCTCTTCGATGTCTTCTTTCTTAAAATATGAGATTTTGTAATATTATACAGGGTATTTTAAAAGATAATTAAGTTTTTTTATTAATTTCGTAGCAAAATGAACACCCTGTAGAATTGTAGTAGTTTGACATCTAAAACTCTACTTACGTTCAAATAATTTTTAATATACTCTACTATTGTTAAGAATCATTAGTATAGCTAAATTTTTAATTTTAGTATACAGGGTTGGTCGAAACTCGGAATGAGTATTTTCTGAGTTTTCTTAAATGGAACACCCTGTATTTTAGTATTGCAATGAAATGATATTTTATGGTACTTTTTTATTTCTTAAGCATTCTCTATACCTAACTGTTTTAATTTGTGCTTAATTGTTAATCGCACCAACAATCTTAACTACGTAGGTATTTTGATAGCTAAACCATTATTGGTAATTTTAAGGGCCAGTCTGGATTAATATGTATTTATTTTTGAAAAATTATTTGGGATTGAGTATTTTCACGGCCAACCTAATAAAATTTTACGTATTTTCTGTTGCAATTAATGTTTAGCTTGAATCACCAATAACTCACAAATTAAACCAGTTAGGTATAGGGAATGCTTAAGAAATAAAAAAGTACCATAAAATATCAATTCACTACAATATAAAAATATAGGGTATTCTATTTAAGAAAACTCAGAAAATACTCATTCCGAGTTTCGACCAACCCTGTATACTAAAATTAAAAATTTAGCTATACTAATGATTCTTAACAATAGTAGAGTATATTAAAAATCATTTGAACGTAAGTAGAGTTTTAGATGTCAAACTACTACAATTCTACAGGGTGTGAATATTGCTACGAAATTAATAAAAAAACGTAATTATCTTTTAAAATACCCTGTATAATATTACAAAACCTCATATTTTAAGAAAGAAGACATCGAAGAGAATCCAAAAATGTAAAAATATACAGGGTGTCCCATTTAAAAAAACGAAGTTATAAGCAACTTCCGGTATAACCGGAAGTTGCAAAGAGATGAAAATATTTTCATTTAATAGATCATCCTTCAAAACCCCTTCATTCCAATTTTCATGATTTTGTTGCCTTTAGTTCTCGAGATATTTCTAATAGGCCAGTTATCTGCCTCACCCTATATACAAAAGCGTAACAAAAGTAACAAGTAGGTACTCACAAGTAACGACAATCAACACCTCTATTGACTTGTTCTGTGCATGTACGTGTTAACAAGCTATATTTCTTTTAATTAAATATACTTTAGGTCTCTTTTTTTATGCATAAAAACTATTATAATATCGCAAAATTAAGCCGCTTGTCCATAGAAGCCACAATAAGTTAAACAAGGATAAACAAAGGTCTTTGATACATTATTTACTAAGAATTTTGACGTTTACCATTTTCAGTAGCATTAGCGCATTTGTTGTATTTACAAATGGTTTTTCATATTATTTAAACTTTTAGGTCCGGTTTCACCAACAACAAATAAGTCAATGAATCGTTATTCATCGAATAAAATTTATTAGACGTTTATATTTATATTTTGTTTCAATATAATTTTGATAATTTAAAGTTAAAGTGGCGAATTTACTTTCTTATAAATATTTACAGTGAGAATAACTTGCCAATTTATTCGAAGAGTAAGTATTTATTTCATAGATAAGTAAAATAAGTCTTACTTGACGTTAGTAAAATGGAGAAATGTCAGTTTATCGGTCGAATAAATCATAGAATAAACTACTATTTGTCGTTGGCAGGGCTGCTTTATCCATTAGGCAATATAGGCAGTTGCCTATTGCGGCAAATTATGAAAGGGTGGCAAAAATACTGTACAAAAAATATTTGTATATAAAAATTAAAATCGAATAACATTTAAGTACATAGTACATCCATCAATGGAATATAAGTGGGCATTCATTTCTAGAAAACAAATTGCATTTTCTTAACACTATTCATTCAAAAAGGACAGAAGTCGTAAATTTAGGGATTATTGGGCCGTCGGCAGCACCGCAAAGGCGGCGGGCGCACTGTTATAATTTTTTTAAATCTGAATCCTTTTGGGTTATTCGTAGTTGGAAATTTGCCATTTTCATTGAAAAATGTCGCCTTTTCGGACGGTTTTTTGCGAATACCTTAAAAATTATGCATCTAACGAAAAAAACTATATAAAACATTTTTGTAGCTTATGAAAAATCAAAGAGATTCGTTTCTTCATAAGTCTTCTAGTGATAACATAAAAAGAGATATGGTAGGTGAAAAGAAATTTTTTTTTGTGCATGCTCAAATGGGTGTGTTCAACTTAATAACAGAGAAATGGTCGATTTTAAGGGTATAATGCTATTAATATCTTTTGTAACTACTGCCTGAAAAGACCTTTAAAACGACCGCACTGTTAAATATCGATTACATTCAAACTAAGTGAGATATGGTGCAACAAAAAAGATGACTAATTTACTTTAAGATAAAATGCGAACTATGTATATTTTAACCCCTCATCCACCAGATTTAAATGCATCGTTTTGCTTCTACAATACCTTTTACTATAGTGTTATTTCTATGTTCAACAAGTTGGACCGGTTTAAAATGTATGGTTTTTGAAAAAAATAAGGTCAAATTATAGAGAGCATTTTTATTTTTTTTTTAATCTTCCTTTTTCCCATGTAACTCGAAAATGATAATGAGATACAGTAATGAAAGAAAAATAAAATTGTTGTCTAAAAGAAAACCTACATTTTTGTAAGGTATTTTTTTACGTATCTCTTATCACTTTCGAATTAAACAGAGAAACAGGAAGATTTTTAAGAAAATTTAAAAATGCACTCTATAACTTGATCTTATTCTTTTCAAAAACAATTCATTTTAAACCTGTGCAACTTTTTGAAGATAGAAATAACACTTTAGTAGAAGGTATTCTAGAAGAAAAACGATGCATTTAAATTCCTAATCCCTCAAAGATAACTTTAAATGTCAAAAATAAGTCTTGTTTACTTTTTGGCAAACCTATGTCACCATCCAATAGTTTATTTACTGAATCAATACGACAAATCATATTAAAAGACAAACAGTCATTTAACCCTAGTATAGGGTCTGAATCTAACTCAACAACTAGGAATTGTATGTCTTAGTAAATTTTTATATTCACACTGTAATGTAACATAACCAAGAGCCTTTGACTTAAAATTTCCATATGAAATAATTATCATTGATGTTGGTGTTATATCAGATATTTTAATTTTTAACAATGTAAAATATTTTAATGGTAATATACTAGACTCAGCCCCTGTATCGAGCTTGAAAGTTATGTTAATATTATTAATTTTGACATTTTCATACCAACTGCAGTTTTTATTGTGACATATTTGATATTTTTGTTCACATATAAACACTGAATTATTATCTGATGCATTATCATAAACAACATTATTACCTTCAAAAACATTAATATTTTGTACCTGTGCTTCTGTTACCTCTGATACTCTTCTCTGGACAGAATTATTTTGGTCCTTGAAAAAACACACTTCGGCAAAGTGTCCCCTTCTTTGGCAATTTCTGCATGTTTGGTTGTATGCTGGACACTTCCTAGGTTCATGTGCGTAGGCACACCGTGAACATTTCTCATTTTTCTTATTTGTTCTTCCTTCAGGTCTTCCATACCTTAAGGCGAGTACTTCCTGAGGCTCCTCCGCTGTTTTGTTGAGCAACTCAACATGCTGCTTGGTCACTTCTATGCTTCGACAATATTCCTGCATTTTTTCCAGGGACATAGCAGGCTCTCTTAACAAATGCCGTTGTACTTGCCTATCCTGTATGCCAAGACCAGTTTGTCTCGAATCATTCTATCAGCATAACTGGCCTTGCATTGGTCATTTTCACATACAAAGGCACAATTAGACGCTTGTTTCTTAAGTTCAGTGAGGAACGAATCTCTAGTTTGGCCTTCTTTTTGATGGATACTATTGAACTTAAAGGCTTCCATAGTTGTATTAGTTTTTGGCAAAAAATGGTCATTAAAACAAGACAAGACATCTTCAAGCTTGCTGGTCTTGCAGTTTGGAAAAGTGTTGTATACATCTAAACAAGATTCACCAATTATATTAAGCAGTAATGCTATTTTTATTTTCTCAGCTGTAGTATTTTTTCAGATGCTAACATGAAAATTTCAAACCTCTGTTTCCATTTCAGCCATCCATGTGGTTCCTGTACATTAAAAGCTTCGAGAGGCTTTAAACATTCCATTTTTAACTAATTTTTATTAAGACTGTAGGATTCAAAATTATTATACCATATTCTTCACACTTGACACCATGTTTTATTTATTGTTATGTTTAAAGAATACTAATTCAGGTTTCGATTTTATTTTATTATTCTTATCTACTTAATACATTTTAATACATGTGGCTTCTTCTGCCACCATCTGTCCACCTCTCGCCCAGTCATCAACCTGACAAGACACTTGACAGGAGGCATGAAAACACAAAACATAGAACAACAAAATGTATAACTAACTACACAACAATTGCATATACTTTGATTACACTGATTACTTCGTTACTTCATACCAATCGTATCAGAGCGAGTAACGACTATTATATATACTTTGATTACTCTGATTACTTCGTACCAATCGTAACAGAGCGAGTAACGACTATTGTATCTACTTTGATTACTTTGATTACTCTGATTACTTCGTACTTCGTGAAGGTCGTTATTATATCGGAATATCTATACAAAATACCTACCTACTGAGAAATACGATTCTCGATATGATTACCGGTACTCAAATGCAAAATTAACAAAAGTAATCATAGTAATCAAATCATTTTTATCCCTTAAACAGATTGGTGCAGCTCGTTGATATATCGGAATACCTATACAAACCTACCTACTGAGAAATACGATTCTCGATATGATTACCGGTACTGAAATACAAAAGTAATCATAGTAATTAAATCATTTTTATCTTTTAAACAGATCGGTGAAGGTCGTTGTTATATCGGAATACCTATACAAAATACCTACCTACTGAGAAATACGATTCTCGGTATTATTACCGGTACTCAAATACAAAAGCAGCAAAAGTAATCATAGTAATCAAATCATTTTTATCCCTTAAACAGATCGGTGAAAGTCGTTGTTATATCGGAATAGCTATACAAAATAGCTACCTACTGAGAAATACGATTCTAGATATGATTACCGGTACTCAAATACAAAAGTAACAAAAGTACTCATAGTAATCAAAGTAACGAATACTGTAAATGATTACTTTATACAAAATACCTACCTACCGAGAAATACAATTTTCGATATGATTACCGGTACTCAAATACAAAAGTAACAAAAGTAATCATAGTAATCAAAGTAACGAATACTGTAAATGATTACGTTATACAAAATACCTATCTACTGAGAAATACGATTCTTGATATGATTACCGGTACTCAAATACAAAAGTCATCCTAGTAATCAAAGTAACGAATACTGTAAATGATTACTTTATACAAAAGTAACGGTTTGTAACGAATACTCGAAAGTAACTATAATCAACATCACTAATAGTTTGACCGCTCATTCGCCGAAAATTTTTCTTGTAGCAGTTACCAAAGCTATAATTGCCATTTGAATCGCCAACCTTCGAAAGGAGACGGCGCAATAAGAAGATAATAATAATATGTAATAATTTTTAATGGAGATTCTGCAATAGCCAATGGCGTGCCTTTAAATACTACGCACTGTCTACACTGTTGTATGGAGTTGAGCGTTGGACGTTAAACATAAGAGCCTTGTCACCATTATTTTGAAATGCGATTCTACCGGTGGTTATGAAAATACCATGGATCGAGAGAGTATCAAATGATCTAGTGTTGGAAAGAATGCATAAAGATAAGGAATTATTGATAAGTTAAACGAAGAAACGTAGCTTATTTTATTCACATTTTTAGAAACGATAAGTATGGTTTTCTGCAGTTGATCTTTGAACGAAAGATCGAAGGAAGGCATCGGACGAAAGAATTTCTCTTGGCTGCGAATCTTGCCAATGGCTCGGCAGCAGGGAGGCCAGCACAATTATACGATTAGCTCAAGATAGAGAAGAACTCCAGTTGATGATTGCTAATCTCCGATGAGGAGAGGGCACATGAAAAACAATAATCTTTGGCGTAATTTTAAAAAAAAAGATAATTAAAATATACAGCGGAAATTGGCATCAATACTTTAAATTTTGTCCAGACTAGATATTTTATTGCGTTAGTTATCAGAGTTTAAGTTAAAATTCTGTAATTTCGACTATACAGCGTTTCACGTTAAGAATAGAACGTTGTTTAGATACACCAATGTATTTCTTATGGACGATAGAGGCGCGCCGATGCCACGCCATACGGATTAGAATGAATCGTATATCGGCAGTCGAGTAGCCACACGTGCTCGAGAGGTTTGGCAACACTGATCTCCATAATCGCAATGATCCGTTCTTAACGTGAAACAAAGTATGTATAGGAAAAAAGATCGCAATACGCCCTGAAAATTTAAATAAACCTTTTAAAACCTTGTATTACTTGACCATCTCCAGGGCAGATGAAAACCTTCTGCTTATATTTGAACGAAGTATCCTGAGAGGAATATTCGGTGGCATCTGTGAAAATGGTATTTGGAGGAGGAGGTACAACTACGAGGTATACCACAGATATAAACATATATATTTGGTGGTAAAGACGTAGTATCTCTTATAAGAATAGGAAGACTAAGATGAGCAGGACATCTAGCAAGATCACAGCATAACAACCCTCCTAGAAGAATCCTTATGTCACAACCTGTGGGAAGTAGAAATAGGTGGGAACTTACATGGAAGGATGGTGTAGATGAGGATGGGGGAAAAATAGGCGCAGCAAACTGGCAATGGTTGGCAATGGATAGGACTAACTGGCGTAATAGACTTGGGAAGGTCGAGGCTCTTTCATAGGGCTGTAGCACCATTGATGATGATGATTACTTGACATTGAAATATTATTGAATTTGGTCAAATTTTACACGGATATTTCCAAATTAATAATTGGTCATATATATGTATTATATTTAAAGTAGTTTAAAATATTTTTAATATTATACTTTCATTTTCAGCTGGTCCTTAGAGATGGCGATGATCCAATTAAGGAAACCGGAGTATTATTAAGCAACGATGCTTACACGTGGGATTGGAGCTTAATCAATATTGTATTAAAGGTGAGATATCTGAAAGTTATATTGGGCAGTTTAATGACACTATTAAAGGGAATACTTTTATTTCTCAAAACCATATATCTACTAATTTTTTTTTAATTTGTCATTCAGGGCGTTCAGATAGCTGCTGTATTGACGTTAATGTAAAGTCTACATTCTGGTTCCAACATATTATTACAAAGATGTACAGATCCTTTCAATAAGGTTCAAATCTGGATGGTATGGTGGGAGTCTAAATACATCATGTCATTTTGCTCGTATAATTTTATCGATTGCATATTTTAAATAACGAGATTTATGCAATACACATCAGGCTTCAACATTAAAACAGTATAAATATGGAGTATGTCTTTCTTGAAGCCATTCCTGCATAACACCCTTATTTAATGCTGATGTGGGACATTTATCTTCCTGTGTATTATGTATAGTGTATTATAGTATTATCCAACACTAGTACACTATTTGGAGGCAAGCTGTTCAAAATTTATTCTTCCAACCATTTTTTTAAATTTGTAAAGTTCTTGTCATCATGATAACACCTCCAATAAGATCCAGGAACAAAACATTTTTCATTTCCTATCCCAACAATAATTAAACGTTGTCCTTTTGACACAACTTTTCTGTCCATTATTCCTGATCTCAGACCAATTGTTTTTTGAAATATGACTGTATAATAAATAACAGCCAGTTTCCGAAACGTTATTCAAATCTTCCATCTAATCGGCTGTCAGATTTGATCAACTGTTAACCAGTGATGGGTTTCTGAAACGCCAATTATTGTAAAATTACATGATCATAGATCATGTAAATTGACGATCTGACATACGATTTGGTATCGATACTGTCACAATCGACTGTTATCCTTCACAATTTCAATTATATTAATCTCTTAATCCAAACTTGTATCTTTAGATTCTAAAGGTGCATTCTCTCTTATGGACTATCACTTTTGTTTGGAGCAAGAATTGAACGAGAGCATTTTAAAAATGAGGCTAGATAATTTCAATAAGAATAAAACGCATAAAATTTATGTGAGGAGAGTTGGAGATATAAAACAGTTTATTTATGATCTATAATATTTTATACTCGTATTTTTATTTTTTGTCTATATATTTACTTTTTGTGTATATTTTTAATTTAGTTAACGGCTGTTTTATTGTCCTCATATCCATGTTCTGCAAGTTAAATAAATATTTTAAATTATTTCTTCCATAAAAAAATCTTATTTTTATTGAATAATATGATTTATCTTATTTATAGATCTGTTATTTGACAATTTTTTCTCGGTATTTGTTAATTACAGTAATTAAAAAACTAAAAAAACTCGTTAATCGACGGATAATCTCAGATTAGCTAACCGTCCATTTTGACCGCCGTTTGACAGGCGAAACTGGTTAATCGACCTTTCGGAGACTCAAACCACTTATGATCGGCTGTTAACTAACGATTAATCGTTTGTGAGGTGATCGACTGTTGTTAAAACTAGTTTGATTGACGTTGCTGACGCATTTAATCTATTGTTAATCATCGATTACATAATTTTTGAGATGATCATCCTTTCGGAAACCGGGCGTAAGTGTCCTAGTCTGCTAACTCATACAGAGTCGTCTTTTCAGATGTAACAAGTAACTTTTCAGCAAAATACATCGAATTGATGGGCATCGAATACTTCATTTCAACAAACATTCATCGAAAACAAAATGAAAGAATCAACATTTCTCGACACCTGCAGAAGTGATTGATGAGTTTACAAGATATATTTTGAAGTTATCCCAATTGAAACATCAAAATAAATTTTATTAAAAATTGTGGCTTATTCCCCATAACAATGGTAAATTGCATTAAGACGCCACAAGAAAATAGATTCAGAACAATATTATTCCTAATTTGGGCTAAAACTCAAAATTTTACTAGCATTTACTTCCAGCTAAAAACATACCTAATATGATTAGTTATGTTATGATTTTTTTTTTTTTATTTTTCAGGGGGAAAACAACTCTAGAATCGACCTAAACGACATTGCCCATCGGACGTTTATAAAAAAACTGATCGAATTCTATATGCCTTCGAAAAACAAGTATTCGCACATGGACTTGGGTACTTCGAGAACGTCGATGGTTTATACAACTGCTGGCATAGAGCTCATCAACTTCCTAGTGGAACTTCGAGATTCCGATTACAATGGACTCAAACCCCTCAATTTGATCGTGGATCTTTTTAAAGACATTCTAAGCAATATCGATTCCATAATGACGAGCAAGAGCGTCCATGATTGTCTCTTCAGTCCTCAGCATATGGTGAATACGCATTGCCAGAGCTATTTTTTGTTCATCGGACAATTTTCGAGAACTGAAATTGGAATTAAGGTTTTGGAGAACATCAATATGTTTAAAGAGTAAGTATATTTAAAGTTGATTTGAAACTTAAGAAAACTAATCGATTTTATTGTCTACAATAGTGTGATACATTTTGCTTTATTTTTTATTTAAAATATAATCTACCGTATTTGCCACACCTTGTTGAAATATATGCTATTAGAAAATGGAGAGAGGTATATGTGGTCTTCATACCAAAACCAGGTAGGATGAACTACACCATACCAAAGGCTTTCCAACTAATTAACCGAACGTCGTTTCTCTTCAAAACGATGATGAAAAGGCTATGTGAGGTACATAAGGTATTAAGTTCTGGGTCATAACCCTTCTTTCTTCTTAAAGTGCCGTCTCCTCAATGGAGGTTGGCTACTACAATTGCAAACTCTTCTCTGTCTTCAGCTGTTCTTATTAGCTGTTCAAAATTTAGCCCTGTCCATTGCCGGATGTTTCTGAGCCACGATAGTCCTTTTCTTGTAGTCTTTTTCTTCCTAGACCTCTCCTTCCCTCGATCTTTCCTCTCACTATAAGTTGAGCATATTGGTACTTATTGTTTCTTAGTATGTGGCCTAGGTCATAACCCACTTCACGCAAATCAACATGCATATACTTCGGAAAGATCTACCCATTCCGCACTGCATTGAGTAGTGGGGAGAATTGAAAGGTTGTTGGATAATAAAGAATCCACCGTAGGTATATTCATAGACATTCAGGGAGTGCTTGATAAAACCACATTCCCAGCCATAACCCATCAAACAGCTCAATGTCAGGAATGTCCTCCTGACTGAGCGTATGGAGACAGTATGCTCTCCCATAGAGCAATACGTATAAATGTAGAGGACTTTTCAGTTAGAGGCATGGTTACGAGGGGGTGTCCAAAGGAAGGAGAGCTATCACCACTCATCAACGTCATATCATCAACGTAGTTCTAGACACCTTGATTGATGAGCTCAGCAGCAAGGGGTTCTACACAATAGCCTATGCAAACGACATAGCTGTCCTGCAAAGCGGTAAGTTTGAGTAGGCTTCGACTCAATTAAACCTAAGTTTGTCTTCAAATAACCTTCCAAATTAAAACAAGACAACAAAGCGAGTCAAACGTGGCAAATGTGTATAGCATATACACCAAGGGCTCTAAAATGAAATGAGGCTCAGCATGCGGGCTATACTTCAGATCACTGAACCTAAAGTGGAGTATGGGTAAAAATTCCGAGCGTAGTTCAGACGGAACTGGCTGGCATCTCCATAGCCGCAAAGAGGTAGGCGGAAAAAGTATAGCAGGTAAAACCATAATAATCTGCAGAGACAGCAGACAAGCGCTACTAACCGTGAATAGACCACATGCCACATCAGAGTTAGCAATGGAGTATCATACAATGGCGGATATTGTTAAATGTCACCCCCACACGCAAACCGTGAAAGAATGGGAAGAATGGTAAGCATGTAGACTTGGAGAGGTAACACTAAAGGTAAGATTCCGCCAACGACTGCAGGCGGCAACTGCAAACGTCAGTTGCAGTTGTCGCCGTGATAGACGTCACTACTTTGCACTATTTTGTACGAGACTGATTCCGACATCTGACTGCAACTGCCGTGCGGCAGAACGTCAATTGCTAATAATTATATAAAGCAATAGTGCAAAGTAATGACGTCTGTCATGGTGACAACTGTAACTGCCGTCTGCAGTCGTTGTCGGATTCGTACCTTAAGGAACATTGAAAAGTTATCATCAAAGAAGTACAAAGAAGAACTAAGCAAACATCTCCACACACTGGGGCACAAACCTCTCTGCAGAAAGTGTGAACGAAAAGACGAAACTGTCGATGTCCTATATGAGTCCGGAGTTATCGTCAATACGAGAGTATGCATTCGGCGAACCCTGTCCTACACCTGCCCACATAAGGGAGATGTCCCCTGGTGACTTGTCCAGCTTCCTGGAAATGGCAGGATGAACAATAAGCTAAGGACCAAAGCTCCTTGGGAGGATGCACAATGCTACAAACTACTACAACCGCTACAAATGATTATTTAATGCTCTTATTCGGAATGATTACTTTCTCTTGCATAAAAATATATTATATCCGAATACTTATTTTTCTGTGAAAAGTTTCGAAAATATCGAAGAGTAATTTTGAATTACATTTGTAGCAATATGTCGAATAATCTTATAAATAAATATTTGCACAGATGAGACTAGTTTAATCATTTTTATTTCATTTCAGATTAAAAGAATTGGCAACCACTACAAACCATGACTGTTACGTTAAACTCATAATATCGTCGTTGGAGTACATTTTCCCAGGTCCGTCTAGAGACATTTTAGAAGCTGTAATAACATGTAATCAGGAAAGTTCCCGTCTCTATGCCACTCAGTTCCTCCACGTGCTACTTCGCGCTGGAAACCCTCTATTTTCTTCATGGGCCATTCAGTTATTAGTCAATCAACTGTACGATAAATCCCGGTCCATTTTTCTCTCTGCTTTGGCCACCCTGAACGAAGCCTGCGAATTACCAGAATGTCTGCAAGCGCTTATTGATATTAATCCAGATTTGGGAAAGTTGGGGGAGAAGGGGACTTTGCTGTTTGTGAGATTCTTGTCGATGGAAAGTGGGTTTAATAAGGTCACGAAAGAAAGGGCTTCTCAGGAGATTAAGAAATGGGATGACGGTTTTAGCTGCAGGTAAGGAAATGTTAGGTAATTTTTCTTTTTCTACATTGGGAAGAAGTTCATAATGAAACCTATTTAAAAAAAATTAAGTTTTCAATCTAATAGCACATAAAACAACATCAAAAAATGTCATTCTACATCCTACCAGACTGAAAACAATGGGAACCTTCTCTGGTAACACCTTCGAGGCTTCTACAATTTGCAAGCCATAACGGATGCTGAGACTAAGGAAGATGAGGGAATTTTACAATTTATAATTCACGTCCCATCTGCTCAGCGCGGTAAAGTTCCAACGAGAATGGTTCCTCTCATACTCCAATGGGAGTAAACATAAATCAAAAATGAATAACCATTTTCAATTTTGTTGCAACACGAAACTACAGCCGCATCATTATTCCAGTTCAATCAGAGAGTGCAGCAAGCACCTCTACCGGTTTCGAAACTTATTAGTCTCTCATCAGGAGGCACATATGCTGCTCCCTCTGACCCAACTAGGACAAACCCCGGCGTGCAGTCACGGATTGCAACGAACGAAATGGCAGGGATGCCCTAGCGGCAACTGCTATCAAAAAACTAAGTTTTCAATCTAATAGCACATAAAACAACATAAAAAAATGTCATTCTACATCCTACCAGACTGAAAACAATGGGAACCTTCTCTGGTAACACCTCCGAGGCTTCTACAATTTGCAAGCCATAACGGATGCTGAGACTAAGGAAGATGAGGGAATTTTACAATTTATAATTCACGTCCCATCTGCTCAGCGCGGTAAAGTTCCAACGAGAATGGTTCCTCTCGTACTCCAATGGGAGTAAACATAAATCAAAAATGAATAACCATTTTCAATTTCGTTGCAACACGAAACTACAGCCGCATCATTATTCCAGTTCAATCAGAGAGTGCAGCAACCACCTCTACCGGTTTCGAAACTTATTAGTCTCTCATCAGGAGGCATATATGCTGCTCTCTCTGACCCAACTAGGACAAACTTCTATTTTGTGTGTAAAGTCGTCTTTTGAATAAATCATTTAGTAATTTATAGTATTAGCACAGTATATAGAGGTTCCACACTAAAATCACTCTTCTGTCGGCGCTTTGATCTCAGGCAGTAATACCGGCAGTACGCAATTGGTAATTCACCAGTGGTGGATGCGGGTTTTCCCTGTTAAAAGCCGTACGTTTCTATGCGAATAGCAATGCGAGAGTGGGGCAAAAGCGACTGCCAACATTGCGCGGTCGCCATGCGCGACTACAGATTGGAATTGCATTAAGTATTCGCTGTGTGCAAGTATTGTTCAAGCAATCTATATAGTGTAATAGGTAAGATTTGTAGCTTTGGGTTGTTCTTCTTTAAGCTATTAGGACGGCAGCTGGTTTTTTCTGGTAATTAAATATGTAGTTAAAAATATTTATTTATACTTAGGTAAATACCGTTAAGGCAGGACATAATATCGTATGTGTTAAAATTAATTTTATCAATTTTTTAATTACATTTAACCTCGCAGGGACCTCCCTCTTACCGCATGCTTGCATTAATAACTGATGTAGAATAGCTTTTATAATTAATCTTGTTATTGTTAGAATTATTGATACTAAAAGAACTTTATAAAAACACAGTTAGATCTAAAACTACTTTAGGTATACAGTTCAAAACTTTTAAAATTCAGCACAAAATGCAAGCATGTCCCCGCTCTTTTTTTATTTATTAAAAATACAAAATCTAAAAATATTTTTTTAACCGAGTCTTTTCATTACTACACTTATGCTTGGAAAATGAATTGCACAACACAACAATTAAAATACTGATACACTTAACTCATTTTCTCCTTCTTCCGTATTTTCTTCGTCACAATCGCCCAATTCAATAATAAATTTATTTCCACCATTATGGAAGTGCCCAATCTTATAATATTCTTCCACTTTGATCACTTTGGCGATTCTTTTCTGCTAGTCTACTTTGGTAATATTGGCTACTTCTTTTTTAATTATCTCAATTACCTTTTTGTCAAATTTAGGAAATGTATTTGAACGCCTTATACTTGGTTTTAATTGTCCCCAAATTAACTCAATAGGATTGAAAACACAAAAGTAGGGGAAGTCTCAGTATAGTGTGTCCATGCTATTCGGCAATACTCTCTACAGCGTATAATTTTCTAAATTGCTTCGTGTGTAGAACTTCAAATAGAACAAATACAAATCATTTTCCATTAAAAAATTTTGCAGGTCAGCTTTCTTTGAAGATGTATTTGGTATTTTAGTGAGCTGTCGGGAATGATAGGAAGCGTTGTCAAGCACTATTACGCTGTTTTTCTCCAAGTTGGGGATCAGCGAGTTTTCAAACCAATCTTCAAAAATGTCAGCTTCCATATTCTTGTGGTAGTCAACGTTACAATCTTCCATTTTCTTCCCACATAATTTTAAAGCATTCGTAACCCATCTCTCACTTCCTCCGCAATGTACAATAATTAGCCGCGAGCCTTTATTTGCAGGCATTTCTGGTATGCACATGCTTGAACCATCTGTCCATCCTTTCCTTACTGTATCGTGGGTATCATACCAAGTTTCATCTAAATAATAAATTCTCCTATTTTCTTGCCCATATTTAGTAATTTTTTGTAGGTATATATTACGTCTGTTGACTATTCTTTGGCTTTCCATAATTGCTTGACGTTTATTTATTTTTTTAAATTTAAAGCCCATTTTTTATCCAATTTTGAAGAGTTTTCTCACAGCAGTTCATATTACGACCGGTTGTTTCCAATTTCTTTCTTATTATTTCTATTGTAGGTATTTCATTACTTTTGTAGCAGTCGTATATTGTGGTTTTCAATAGTTTTACAAGTGAAGGATTTAAAGGTCTTGAAAATTTGTAGTCACATCGTTTCTTGCCATGATAGGGTTCATTTTTAATTATTTTATATACAGTAGAAAGTGGAATTTCTGTTAAATCAGAGTTTTCGTTTTTCTAAATAGAAGTGTTCTGGAGCTATTAAAAAAAACTAATTAGAATACGCCATATTTAAAGAGCTCTAGCTTCCTTGGGTAGCATTTTCGGACGAGGTGAATTGAGTTAAATTTTCTTAAAATTATCTGAGGAATCTCCGGGCTTCGATTGTTAGAAGAGTTTCTGGACACCCTGTATAATAGGTACAATCCCTACTATAACCAATTAATTGTAAAATTATTGATTTTCTTCCTATTACTTTTATTACGTTTACTTAAGACCACACAGTAGCGATCAACAGGTAGCAACAAACGCGGTCCAAGATTGAGAAAGTTCTGCGAAATTTTAAAAGTGAGGCAACAGTGCGTCGGTAATTCGACACTGACAGTGACGTTTATACTATCAATAACAATAATTTTTATACACATAAGCGCGAAAAGGTGCCAAGTCATTGACGTTCGATTTCTTGTTATAAAAAAATCGATTTTTAGTAGTTCCAATGTGACACAAAATCTAGGCACGCGATAAAAAAGTTTATTTGAAGAAAGTGTATTTTTTGTCTTTCTTAATGGCGGTACTGGTGATATAGAATATGGAATACTTTCTTAATGGTGATGATATTACCTTAATAACAAGGAGACCTGCGGAATTAAGAGACATCTTTAATAGACTAGAGAGAACAGCCAAGGAATATGGTTTAGAAATAAACGAAGAAAGAACAAAATATATGGTGATGAAGGGAAATGCAAATCATCTGGGACAGTCCTTTAAGATACAAAGCCCGAGTAAAGAATATAACTTCGAAATTGTCGGCCAATTCGATTACTTGGGAGTAACACTAACCGATAGGAACGAAGAGAACCAAGAAATCGCAAAAAGAGTAAGAGTGCTGGGAGTCTAACTAAGATACTGAGGTCGAAGATAATATCCAGAAAAGCAAAAAAACGAATACATACAACAGTTATCCGACCTACAGTACTCTATGCTAGCGAGACCTGGACATTAAATAAATACATGGAAGTAAAATTAGATAGATGGGAACGAAAGATCCTCAGAAGGATATTTGGAGGTCTAAAAGAGGGGAATATCTGGCGAAGAAGAACGAATGAAGAAATAATGCAAATATATGGACAACCAAAAATAACAACACTCGCCAAAATTCAAAGATTAAGATGGCTCGGGCATATAGCAGGAATGGAAGAAGGAAGAGTTCCCAATGAACTAATAAACACGGAGGCTGGTACAAAAAGAAAAAGAGGACGCCCCCGAAGAAGATGGTTGGAGTCTGCAAAAGAAGATCTGAAGTCGCTGAGGGTACAAGATTGGAAAAACCTAGCACAAGACAGAAAGAAATGGAAGAAAACCATTGAAGCCTTGGGCCCCTGAGGCCTGTTGAGCTGAACTATATATAATGGCGGTACAGGCTCCTTTTTTCAATATTTTATTTAGCTATAGAGTAATTTCCACATACTAACATATTTCTGAAATTGGGCTCTGTACCGCCATTCTTTATCATATTACGAATATGTGTGCCAAATATCTCAGCAAAATATTCAAAATTAGAGCCGCAATCTTGGAACGTGTTTGTTGCTACCTGTTGATCGCTACTGTTTGCTCTTAAATACAAATATGATCTAATCGCTTAAAATAAATATGTTACAATTTGGTATTAGATTTGAAAGGTGTGTAAAAATTCGAGACATTACTCAGGAAAATAATATTTAATACCGTACGATTCTTTTAACGATATAAAAATTAATTTTTATGTATTAAATATCTTTGCGGTTATCCTGCCACGTTGTAAACGGTTTTAGATTAGTGTTTTCTAAGCATACCAGACATGGCTCAGAAAATTGTGGTGATATGAATATGTTTGTATAACAACCTGCAATAATTTTACTGACTTAAAATTTTATTTTTATATACGAAATAACTACACAACCATCCTGCCTCTTTGTAAATAGCTTTATATTAACATTCTTGAGATATGTCCAAAATGGCATGACTCAGAAAATCGTGTAACTTTCCACGAATTTCCTTACACATTTTTAACTATGTTTAGTAAAAAAGGTGTAACTAAACATCCTGCCATTTTGATTAATGTCTACTTAAATTATTTATTTTATAATAAAATTTATTTTATGACTCAGAAAATCACGGTACCAGGGTGAAAATTTTCCACAGAATTTTCCAAGAGACAAGTGCAGTTAAACATTAGGAGACAGCTGTCTCTACTAGGCCAAGAATGAATGGGTGATACCTACACCCATACCATGAAAAAGTTTTTATGTGTTTGTGCAATGTGTATGTGGCCGTTTTTTCTTTTTTTTTTCTGTTTTTTACTGTTTGGTGTTGTACGGAGGACAAAGCAGTTAGCATTTGCAATCAAAAATCATATTTATATTCATAAGATGCACATTATTACACCTCAATGTAGCGGTACTTTTTTAGTATTTGACCATTAGCTCCGATGATGACGTTTATGTCGAAAGCGCTCAGCTAAAGTAATAAATTATTTACACACTTTGACATACTACATTTTCATTTCCTTTATTCATTCAAGTGTGTACAAACTTATCAGTCTTTCAGCTATTACCAACAATACATCTCTCCAAACTGTCGTCGCCTCTGCGAACCACGTGACCAAAGAATTGCAGAATTCGTTGCAGACACATTGTGGACAGTCTTTTTTTAATATTGAGTTGGTTTAGAATGGAATCGTTTGTCCTATGAGCTGTCCAAGGTATGCGCAGCATTCTTCTCCAGCACCACATCTCAAAGGCATCAATTTTTTGGCGCTCGCATGCGCGAAGAGTCCAAGTCTCTGCTCCGTATAGAAATATTGAGAATACAAGGGCATTCACCAGTCTCATCTTGATATTTTGAGAGATAGATCTGTGTTTCCAAACTTTAGTTAGGCGATTGATTCATCGCATTTTTTGCCATACCAATACGTCTCCGAACTTCTGCTTCACGGTTACCATCGTTAGTTATACTAGACCCGAGATAGACAAAGGTGTTTACTATCTGGTATTCCTGTAACATGTTAGTCAGTTGAATAGTGTCAAATCTGTCGACCACCGTTATTTTTGTCTTATCTTTATTGATTTTCAGACCAACTTTATTACTTTCGTACTCAACTCTTCGCAGAAGATCAAACATTTCTTGCTCATTTGCTGCTATAAGTGTAGTGTCATCAGCAAATCTTAAATTGGAGATTTTCCTACCAGCTACTGTTACTCCGCCGGCCCATCCTTCTAAAACTATCCTCATGACATGTTCACCATAAATGTTAAATAAGTCAGGTGACAACACGCATCCTTGTCTAACACCTCTCTCGGTCTTGAATTGGTTTGAGAACTTCTGATCTAGTCGTACTGTCGCTATATTAGACTGGTACATATTTTTAACAAGTGTCACCAGGTGCATTGGTGCGCCCATTTCTATTAAAATTGACCACAGATTTATCCAGCTTACACAATCAAATGCCTTTTGGTAGTCAACGAAGCATATAATCATAGGTACTTGAAATTCTCTAGACTTTTCAATGAGTTGTCTCAGGTTCAGGATTTGTTCCCTTGTACCTTTACCCTATACAAACCCCGCTTGTTCCTGAGGTATTTGGTAATATAGATAGGTTTTTAATCTGTTTTTGATGATATGCAACAAGATTTTGCTAGCATGTGTTATTTAGTGACAGTGTGCGGTAGTTTTCACATCTGGTAGTAGTTCCTTTTTTGTGTAGTGGGATATAAATTGAGGTACACCAATCAGATGGCCATTTTCCTGAATTCCAAACAGCGACACAGAATGGATGATATGTAATCCTTTGTCGCCTAGTAACTGTAGTATTTCACATGGAATTGAATCAATGCCTGGGGATTTATTTCTTTATTGGAAATCTGTTAGAAAAAACATGGACTACCCTTAATAATTTGGTAGTCAGTGTCACTATATCCAATATAATGGTTAAAGGAAAGGCTTTTTTAATTTTTATTATTGCTAGGTTCCAAATTGAACTTGTCCCAGTATTTACTCCCATAGTATGTACATAATACATTTAGTAAGCAAAGTATATGCGTTTCATTTTTTTATTCTTAATTTGTAGATACGTTAAACTCGTTGAAGGCGACATAGCTGACGCGCTAACTCTGCATCAGCGTAACGATGATGGTAAATATGACAAAAGGTCTAGTAATCAAAGAAATACCAATCGAAAAGACGTATTTCTCCCTCCACACTTATATGGGCAGCTGGTACAATATGTACAAGGGTTTGAGTTGTTGATTAGCCAAGGAAAAACAACCCAAATGATTGAAGTGAGTATTTACACATTTAGCCAATATTTATTATAAACTAGCGATTACGTAAATTTTTGACAACTAACAAAATTTTAACTTTTTTAATATTAATCGATTATATTTAGAGGAATACTCATTTTATTTGTTAAGACTCACATGTCGTGGTACCGATGCACAGTTGTTCCAAATGCAGAAAACGTGGTCATGAGGTAAAAGAAGTCCCTATCTAGGGATTTCCATGTTTATAGTTGTTTTCTCATACTATCGTAGAGTCATAATACGCAGGTATAAGGATCAGACCAGATGTATTCTTATTCATAGCCCATGCACGACGTTCTTTTGACTGCAGTGAACATGAAAAAACGTTTTGTAGTTTATCAATTTTTTCGCTGTATAGCAGATTCTTCTTTTTCAAGTATGTATTAAAGTAAGGTATAAGTTGACTTAAGATTTTATAACAATAAATGCATAAAATTTGTTAATGAATAAACAGTGAAAACATACTTGAAATAATCAAAATTTTGTAAAGATACATACAGAAAGTACAGACTTCTGCATAGTTCTGCGACTAACGTTTATTAATCTCAAAATGTACAGTAATAAGATACAGAATCAGATTGATTTAGGTGCCTTTAACTTCCTTTGCATTTCTGGCAGTTGTTTAAATACAAAAGTGTGAAATTACGCATATTACATGATTATGGCGGTTGTTGAGTTTGTAAGTATGTATTGGCGGTTGTATGTACATAATTGGTTCTGAATATTGTACTTCAAGAAGAAGTTGTATTCATAATCAGCAATTTCAAAAGTCCCTTATAATTTAAACTTAAAAAAGTATGCGTTTAAAATCAAATTTTCGAATTTCATTCCGCCATATTGGATCCGCTATTTTGTTTAAAAAAAAATTGATCTTAAATTAGATGCCTGAAAAAAATATTACGTCACGATTGATATTTTCATTTTCTCTCCGCCATATTGGATCCGCCATTTTGTTTTTCAAAAAAATAATGTCATTCGTAATCAGCGATGACAAAAATCCTTAGCGAAAGGCCACACGGGCGATAATTTACGGCGCCGTACGAGCAGTAAACCTGACGAGGCATTGGTTGACTAACTCCTATTTTATCTACAACAATGCCTCGTCAGGTTTACTGCTCTTACGGCGCCGTAAATTATCGCCCGTGTGGCCTTTCGCTTAAGTACGAAAGTAATTCCGAAGTGTATGAACAATATACGCTTTTAAAGGTTCCTGACCACGTTTTTGGCATTTGGAACCACAGAGCAAATTCACCAAATTTGCATGTTCCACGTTTAATCACAGGCTCTACCATGAAGCACTTGTACTTGTGAGGTGTCTTGGCCATATTAGAATTAAGGCCTGTTCCGTTTTTTAGTTATGTACAATAAAATAAATATTTTTATTTTCACTACATATTGTGTGAATAATAGGTATGTATTCAAATAAATATGCTGTGATTTATTTTAGATTGTTAAGGCCGCGAAATGCACGACAGACGAAGAAATCTTAAAGCTGAAAGCTGCGATTTGGACACTAGGTCACATGGGAACGTCAAATCGTGGCTATGATTATCTTACCAATTTTGGAGTCGTAGATCTGATCGTAGGATTTGCCAAATGGTCCCCAGTATATTCTGTGCGAGCTACAGCTTTTTATGTTTTAGGGCTTTTAGGTAAAGATGTTATGATATGTTTATGATCTGATTAAGGGGCGGGGGTATGGTTTGAAAATTTTGAAATTTTCGATTTTTTAATATTTTAAGTACATACCTTCTAGAATACTCTTTGAAAATTTCAGATTGATTGGAGCAAAATTACCGGCAATAAGCGTAGTAAGAAACGCTTAACAGTTGTTCACCTCCTCGAATCCACCGCGATTCAAAAACATATTCCGGTGTGCATCACTTGACGATTTTACAGACAAAAACGAAATTGAAAGTAAAGGTAGTCAAAACTTTAGTCAAAAGACCGATCCACCTGAAATTTTGCATAGATTTTCTTTAGACATTTCTTGAGGTAACGCTGTCGAGATATTTTTTGTTTCATGCTTATTTTTTGTTTAACAATAATAAATTAAATATGTTGATTTTCACCCTTTGTTTATAGTCCGGAAAAATAAGGTTTTTGTCGGGACACTTGAGCAGCCAGGTTGCAAGAGCAGCCAGGTTGCAAATGGATTTTTTGGGTACTATATACCTAATACATTATAAATACAAAAATGCCCGTCACAGTTCGGACGAGTAACTTAGTTATTAACAAATAATGGTCAAAAATGGCAATTTTTTCGTTTAAATCGCTACAGGTAAAAATAGGGTAATTAAATATCTTATTTATAATATTCTTCTTTTTATAGATGAGCCAAGGTTTAAAATGGCACTTTTTGAATTTTGGTCCAATCCTTTTTTGTTTCGGAAAGTGCAAAATAAGACTAAAATTTCAAAAATAAAAAATGTGCTATAACTTTTGCGAAAATGGCCTTAAGACTTTCATATTGCACGAAAAGTTGAGTCAAACATTCCATATAATGCACAACAAATTTTAAGACGATTCGTTAATTAGTTTAAATTTTATTCAATTTGTTTCTCGCAAAGAGCTTTTTTTCGCAATGTTATTGTTCAGAAAATAATAATGACATAGCAATTCTGTGGAAACCACATGCAAAAATAATAGTTATATTTTTAAAGTATTGAAAAAAATCATTAAAAAGTCGTTTTTATCACTCAGAAAAAAGTTTAGTAAAACAGAGTCATTTTTGACTTCTAAACAATTTGAATAACTTTGTTAATATTGACTATAGAGTAAATCAACTTTAGGATTTCAAAAGCTGGTATTTTTATACGAATTTTCAGAAAAAAACTTTTTGCGTAGGTTAATTAGGTTAAAAGTTAGCCACTTTTATTATTTAATTCGCAGTTACTTCTATATACATCAAATTCTCCTGTAACAGTGTTAGTTACCATACTACTCCGAAACGGCTTGACCGATTTTTATAAAATTTTACACGTTTATCCTGTAGGACGTTGAAGAGGTTTTAATCTATTTTTTATACCCATAAGTTATAAGGGAGTTGCCCCCCGGACATTTTTTTTTATTTTTTTGGACAAAATTATCTACCTTAATTTTATATGATGTAGAATTAAAAAATACATACAACCCTTAATTTTCACTCTTCTATCACCTTAAAACGCTTAACAGTTGTTCACCTCCTATTTGTTAATAGCCATCTATATATTTACATCTATAGTTTTTGTTAATTCTCCTGTCACAGTGTTAGTTTCCATACTCCTCCGAGACCGCTAGACCGATTTTTATGAAATTATATATGTATATTCGGTAGGTCTTAGAATCGGTCGTTATCTATTTTTCATATCCCTGAGTGATAAGGGGAATTCCCCCTAACATTTTGTAATGTTAGGTTGTGTGTACATAACGTGGTCTATAAGACTACGAGTACATACAAATTAAAAAAATTATGATCAAAATCCATCAACAAGTTCCAGCGATATTAATCGCAGCATATGTTTGCAGAATCAGTTTCATTTTTTGAGTGCACGTATTTTAGTAATTCCCCTCTACCGACCACGAATTAATTCCGTTCGGACGCCATTTTTAAAGCTTTATTAACCACTCTGTTGAGGTTCAAAGTTTACTCAAACTTTTACACATAACCTATATATCTTCAACTTCAAAATGGCTCTAGTTAGGTTGCTTAATTGTTATAAACAAAGTAGCCGTCAATTAAATAAAAAAAGTGGCTAACTTTGACTGTAATTAACCTAGGCAAAAAGTTTTTCTTTGAAAATTCGTATAAAAATACCAGTTTTTCAAATTCCATTGTAGTTTTAGCCTACAGTCAATATTAACAAAGTTATTCAAATTGTTTATAAGCCAAAAATGACTCTATTTTAGTAAAAATTTTTCTGAGTGATAAAAATGACTTTTTAATGAATTTTTTTAAATGCGTTGAAAATATGACTATTCTTCTTTCATGTTGTTTTCACAGAATTGCTGTATCATTATTATTTTCTGAACAATAACATTGCGAAAAAAAAGCTCTTTTAGATAACCAAATTGAATAAAATTTAAAATAATTGACGCATGGTCTTAAATTTTTTTGTGCATTGTATGGACTGTTTGACTCAACTTTTCATGCAATATGAAAGTCCTAAATTTATTTTCGCAAAAGTTATAGCAAATTATTTATTTTCGAAATTTTAGTTTTATTTTGCAATATCCGAAGCAACAAATAATCTGACCAAAATTCAAAAAACGCTATTTTAAACCTTGGCTCATCTACTAAAAGAAAAATATTATAAATAAGACATTTAATTACCTTATTTTTAAATATAGCGATTTGAACGAAAAAACTCTCATTTTTAACCCTTATTTGTTAATGACTAAATTTCTCGTCCAAACTGTGACGGGCATTTTTGTATTTACAATATATTAGGTATATAGTACCCAAAAAAACCCATTTGCAAGCTGGCTGCTCAAGTGTCCCGAACATGGTATATTTTTGCCTGATTTCCCTGGTGTATTACAAAAATTTTCGTTATTTTGATTTCTGAGTGCTTCCAAAAAGTCAAAAATCGATAAAAATAAACTGATGTCCATCGCAAAATCCATTTTTTTTAGGTACCTGTGAGAATTTGCCACCGCTGGCTTATTTTTCAATATTTTGCCTTTAATTTTTTTTTATATTCTTTGAATTGTACGGAATATGTTTATTTAATTTAAAAATAAAATAATCCCAACTCTAGTTTCAAAAAAATTCACAAATTAGTCTTTAACAATTCGCCGAAATAACTTCACTAGTATTGATATTTCTTAAAGCTTAGACTTTCAAATTTTAAACCATCAAAATATAAAATTAAGAGAAATTAATGTTTGTACACTAGCCCTAGATAGCGAAGAGACACGAAGTGCGCAGATGGCAGAAGAGAAAGTACAAGAAGGAGATGCAAGTCTTTAGCAAATTCAGAACATTGTTGCCAAGTTTTGCCAATGGACTTTTTTCAATTAGAAAAGTACGTTAAAGACAAGGATGGAATCAAAGATAATATGAGAATGAATAAAATTCGTATATATAATAACGTAATATAACATTATATGATGTACTCACAAAAGTTTCCTTTACCTGCTATTCATAAGTTATTTAAGTAATATATATATATATACAAGCTGTACGCTCCCGAGGAAGCTGAAGCTGTTTTCACTTGAAGATCCTTTTTGTGGGGGATCATCCCATTCTGACTTTGGTTTTACAATTGCTGGTGTGACTTCGCTGTTTCCACTACCTTTCTCCATTCTTCTCTCTCTCTGATTTTGCTTCCTATATTTCTAATTTCCATACTTCTTAAGTCTTCTTCCACTTGTTGTCTCCATCTGAGTTTAGGCCTGCCTCTGGTTCTTGTACCTGGTGGTATCCGTTCGGTTATAACTCTTAACGGATTGTTCTTCTCTCTTCTCATTATGTGTCCATACCATCTAATTCTCTGTGCTTTTGTTGCTCTTACTATGTTCTCTTGACCCATCCATTCTTGTATTTCGTGGTTCATCCATTGCCTTGCATCCTCTTCGTTTTCCCTCTTTGGTCCCAGAATTTTTCTCATAATTTTTCTCTCAAAAACTTTCAGCTGCTCTTCTTCTCTTGCTGTTAATGTGAATGTCTCCAAAGCATATAGCACTATTGGTCTTATGGTCGTTTTGTAGATTTTCATTTTTGTATTTCGGCTTATCTTCTTATCTTTGAAAATTTTTTTATTTCTGTAGAATGCTTTGTTTCCTGCTTGAATTCTTCTTTTCATATCTACACTTTCATTTCTTCTGTTGACTAATACTCCCAAATATTTGAATGTTTCAACCTCTTCGAAGCTGTGTGCGTCTATTGTCATTTCTGTCAGTTGCGTCTTCTTTTTTTTACTTACATTCATGTATTTTGTTTTCATCATCATTCTCTTTGCCTTATCCCTATGCGGGGTCGGCTTCCCTAATTGCATTTCTCCACACAATTCTATCTTGGGCCATATCAATGTTAATCCCCTTTACCAACATGTCCTGCCTTATCGTCTCCCCCCAGGTCTTCTTTGGTCTTCCTCTCCTACTCCTTCCAGGAATCTGCACTTCAGCTATTCTTCGTATTGGGTGGTTAACGTCTCGACGTTGAACATGACCGAACCATCTTAACCTATGCTCTCTCATTTTGGCATCAATTGGTGCCACACCTAGACTTCCCCTAATATACTCATTTCTAATTTTATCCTTCTTTGTCACTCCACTCATCCATCTAAGCATTCTCATTTCCGCCACATGCATTCGCTGTTCCTCTTTCTTTTTCACTGCCCAACATTCAGTTCCGTACATCATAGCTGGTCTTATGGCTGTTTTATAGAATTTTCCCTTCAGCTTCATTGGAATTTTTCTGTCACACAACACACCACTCGCTTCTTTCCACTTCATCCATCCAGCCCTAATTCTACTGCATGCATCTCCATCTATTTCTCCATTACTCTGTAATACCGATCCTAGGTACTTAAAACTATTGCTTTTTACAATCATTTCACCATCCAAAGATACCATTTTATTTGTAGTAGCTCCATCTTTAAATGAACATTCCAAATACTCTGTTTTTGTCCTACTAAGTTTTAAACCTTTTTCCTCCAGAGCTTGTCTCCACTGTTCCAGTTTTTGTTCTAAGTCTCTTTCACTATTTCCTACTAACACGACATCATCAGCATACATTAAGCACCATGGAATGTTACCCTGTATTTTCGCTGTTATCTGGTCCAAAACTAATGAGAATAAATACGGACTAAGCACAGAACCTTGATGCAATCCTACTTTCACATGAAATTTATCAGTCTCTCCCACACCTGTCCTAACACTAGTCGTTACTCCCTCATACATATCCCTCACAATCTTTACATATTCACCAGGGACTCCTTTCTTATTGAGTGCCCACCACAGAATCTCTCGAGGAACTCTATCATATGCTTTCTCAAGATCAATGAATACCATATGAGCGTTTGTTTCTTTACTCCTGTATTTTTCCATCAACTGCCTTATAGTGAAAATTGCATCTGTTGTTGATCTACCCTGCATAAAGCCAAATTGATTCTCGGATATTTCGGTCTCTTCACGTATCCGTCTATCAATTACTCTTTCCCATATTTTCATGGTGTGGCTAAGCAGTTTTATAGCCCTGTAGTTTGTACATTGTTGTATATCTCCCTTGTTTTTGTAAACAGGTACCAGTATACTGCTTCTCCATTCGTCTGGCATTTGTCCAACTTCCATAATTCTATTAAATAGACCTGCTAGCCACCTTGTTCCTGTCTCTCCCAATGCTCTCCATACTTCCCCAGGAATATCATCTGGTCCTACCGCTTTTCCTTTCTTTATTTTTTGAAGCGCTTGAGCCACTTCCTCATTGGTTATTTTGGTGACCATTGCTGCTACTGTCTCCGTTGACTCTACAGGCTGTCTGTCAAATTCTTCATTTAATAAGCTGTCAAAGTACTTTCTCCATCTCTTTTTGACATCCCTTTCGTGAACTAGTATTTTATTATTTTCATCTCGGATACATCTAATCTGATTAAAATCTTTTGCTTTCTTTGCTCTCTGTTTGGCTATTTTATATATCTTCGTTTCGTTTTGTATTATATATCTTCGTTTTGTATTTCGGCTTATCTTCTTATCTTTGAAAATTTTTTTATTTCTGTAGAATGCTTTGTTTCCTGCTTGAATTCTTCTTTTCATATCTACACTTTCATTTCTTCTGTTGACTAATACTCCCAAATATTTGAATGTTTCAACCTCTTCGAAGCTGTGTGCGTCTATTGTCATTTCTGTCAGTTGCGTCTTCTTTTTTTTTACTTACATTCATGTATTTTGTTTTATTTTCATTTATTTCCAGTCCTCTTAGTTTGGATTCGTTTTCTATTTCTTGAAAGGTTTTCTTTAATGCCTTTTTATCTGTTGCTACTATGGTTATATCGTCCGCATATCCAATTATTTGTACTGTATTTTTATTTATAGTTCCTGCGTTTGACAACTTTTTTATTATCTTATCTAATGATAGAATAAATAGTACAGTTGAGAGCGCATCTCCTTGTCTTACTCCATTTTTAATTTTTATTATTTCTGTTCTCTCTCTTCCGGTGTCTATTGTTGCTTGGGAATCTCGCATTGTCATTTCTATCATTCTTATAATTTTATTTGGTATTTTGCTCTCTTGTAAGTCTTGGATCATTTTTCTTCTACTTAGTTTGTCAAAAGCCTGTTTAAAGTCTAGAAAAAGTATATGTGCTTCTCCGTCGTACTCGTATGTTTTCTCTATCGCTTGTTTTAGTGTATGGATAGCATCTATCGTGGATCTTCCTTTTCTGAAACCGTACTGGTAGTCTCCTATGCTTTGTTCTGTGTATATTGTTAGTCTGTCTCTAATTATACCAGTCAGTACTTTATATGTTACATTCAGTAAATTAATTGCTCGGTAGTTTTTACATATCCTGTGGTCTCCTTGTTTTGGGATTGTCACAATAATTCCTTTCTTCCATTCTTCGGGCATTGTTTCCTTATTCCATATATTCTGTATTAGTTCATAAATCTTTCTGTATAGTGCTTCACCCCCGTATTTTATAAGTTCTGCACATATTCCGTCGTCTCCCGCTGTTTTCCCGTTTTTCAGTTTGCCTATTGTATCTTTTACTTCTGTATAGGTCAATTCTTCTTCTTCACCTTGTTCCGGGTTCATTATTGTTTCTCTTTCTTCTTCTACATCCGTTTCTTGATACATTTCTTCGAAATACTTCTGCCATGTTTCTGCTTCTATGGCTACATTAGCTGTCCGTTTTCTACTACCTAGCTTTAAGTATTGGTACAGTGGTTTTGAATTGTGTCTCTTATTTTTTGTTTCGATCTCGTTCATAATTTCGTCTACTTTTTTATTTTTCTTTGATTTAAACAATTTCTTTGTCTTTTTCCTTTGATCTTGGTATTTTTCTCGTTCCTCTTCTTTACCTGTGCTTAGCCATTTCAATCTTGTTTTATTCTTTTCGTCCACTGCTAGTTTGCACTCTTCGTCAAACCAATTGTTTCTTCTTATTTTTGCATTTTTCCAACTACTTTCTCTGCTGCAGTGTTTATTCCTTGTTTGATTTTTTTCCACTGCTCCTCCATTTCTTGTTCCTCCTTGAACTGCATCTCTACATTTACTTCTTTTACAAATCTTCTTTTTACTCCTTTATCTTTTAATTTATCTACGTCCCATCTTCTCTGTGCTTTTCGTCTCATTCTTTGTTGTTTTTATTTTACATTTTGCAATCACTAGCATATGGTCCGAATCGATGTTTGCCCCTCTGTGAGATCTCACGTCATTTATCGACTGTTTGTGTGACTTTTTAATAAGTACATGGTCTATTTGATTCCCCTCCAGACTGCCTGGTCTCATCCATGTTATCTTGTGTATGTTTTTGTGTTTATATCTCGTGCTACTTATGTCCATGTTTAATGCCGCTGCTAAATTACATAATCTTTCTCCATTATTGTTTGTTGTGCTATATAATGAGTTTTCCCCTGCAACCTCCCTAAAGCATTTTTCTTTACCTATTTGTGCGTTGAAATCGCCTATAATAATTAATATATCTTCTCCCGGGATTTTTTCGGCATTTTCTTCTAGTGTTTCATAGAACTGTTGTTTTATTAAGTCATCACTGTTTTCTGTGGGTGCATAGACATTTATTATGGACAACTTGTTCGGTTTGCTGTTTACTCTTATGTATGATAATCTTTGACTTATGGTTTTAAATTCCATAACTTTATGCCTCATTTCCCCTAACACAATAAAAGCAGTTCCTCCATATCCTTGTTTTTCTTCTCCAGCATACCATACTGTATAATTTTCTTTTTCGATTTTTCCATGTCCCCCCCCCCCACCTGGTTTCTTGAATTCCTGCAATATCTATATTGTATTGTTTCAACTGTGTCGCTAGCTCTTCCATTTTTCCTTCTTCTAGCAGTGTCCTGACGTTCCATGTTCCAATTTTTTTTGTCATTTTTTTAATTCTCTTCCTTTTTTTTTGTATTTTTCTTATTATTTTGAATATACCGTGACTCATTTACCTCTTCGTTTGCATTGTCTGTTTCCTTTTCATCCATCCATTCTCTTTTGTCTAGTTTTTTGGGACATTTTCAATTTCTATAAGTTTATTTTCTCTTGCATTCCATTTTAGCACTTTGTCATTTATTTCTAATTTCTGGTATCTGATTTTTACTTTTGCTCCTTTGCTTCTCTGTTGTTTTGCTATGTCTCTGATTTCTTTTTGTATCTTTGCTTCCTTGAACGTCAGCGCTGCATCTATGTATATTTCTCTACAGTCTCTTGTGTATTTGAGTTTACCTTTTTCTTGCAGTATTTTCTGTTTGTCTTCCCAGCTCTTCGTTTATGTTATACATTTCTTGTATCCTATCTTAAACGCACTTTTAACTTCTATTTTCAGTTGCAGCTCTGTTTCCATCATTTTTTGTATGTTTTCTCTTAGTCTAACTTCATCTTCCAGATCTACCTGAATTCCTGTTATGATTAATTTATTGCGTATTTTTTCTTTATCGATCTTCTCTAATCTATTCTCCATGAGTGTTAACGCTTTTTTGAGTTCTTCGTTTTCTTTCTCCCATTTTTGTTCTTTTTTTTCTACTTCTCTTTTTAAATTTTCTGTTTCTGCTTTGTTTTGCTTAAGCTTCTGCTTAATATCTTCCAGTTCGTTTTTCATATCCTTGATTTCATCTTTAATCTCTGTTTTGCTTTCCAGGATATCTTCTTTAATTTCTTGCCTCATCTGGCTCAGCAATATCTTAATCTCCTCCATGTCCGTTAATATTGTACTTACTTTTTTTATGCGCGTGTCTGGAGCTTTTTTGCTTTTATGTTGCTCTTCTTTGTCTTCTTCAATCGAGCTGTCGTGCTCCGGTTTGTGTCTTTTTCCTTCTTTTTTATTTTCTTCGTTGTTCATCTATTTGTCTTGTTGTTTGTTTTCTAGACTGAAAATATTTATCAATATAATGAGAGAAAAATATATTTTTAGTTCACTTAAAGCTTATAATATACACAAAAAATAGGAAAATGTAACCTGTGTCTAATAGTAATTATTATTATTATTATCTTCTTATTTTTAATTACGTTTTGGTAAGGTCTCAGATATTTTGCACACGCCGGCAACGTCGCATAATATTTGGCCGTACTTCTGTTTGCTAATTTATTTATGGCTTTCAGTAATTAAATATTCATTAATGTTTAATTATACACGTTTTTGTTATATTCAATGTTTGTTGAATTTGTAACTTAAAAAAATATTGTTCTGTATAATATTATTGCAAATCTCCTCTCTTACGTGCATCAAATTAACAAAAAGATGACTTACAGTTGAAATGTTGAATTCACCACACACTTTGTGAAAATTTCACCAAAAACCAATGTTTACTTCCGTACTAAAACAACTTTTTCCACCAGAGCGCAAATCAACTTGTGTTCACACCAACTTTTAACACTCTTCCCTATTTAAGTAATAATGCTATAAATAACAACGGTTTTAAAGTTTAAAGAATATTTATCAATGAGTAATAATATTCCGATACGTATTGTTTAAATATACAGAAATGTTGGCAATATAATATAGGTAATATTATTTTTTGGAACGTCCCTGCTTGGTTACTTTAGGCTAACTTCTTTAGACGAGATCTTCTCGTCACTGCATTTGAAACAAGCTATAACTTAGCTTGTTTCAACTATAAAGATTTAATAAAAAGCAAATAGACCGACAGGATGCCTTAATAACACTATATGGCGAAACCGACAGATGTAGTCAAGAATGTAAAGCCAGTGTAAGACCAATAATGATGCAACAAAAACAAGACCCGACACAGTCACAACACAAAAACTACTGGAAACGGCAGAGATGAGAGTACTAAAAAGAATTACAGGAAATACGCTGGGAGATCGAAAGAGGAGTGAAGATAATAGAAGACAATGTAACGTACAGTGTATTAATGGACACTTAATAGAAAAAATAATGAAACAACCACATAAGCAGAATGGTGGAGACCCGTGTGGTCAAAATAGCAAGAGATAAATCGCCAATCGGTAGAAGAAGTATCGGCCTACCGCGCAAAAGATGGAGTGACAGCCTTCCATAGAGATATCAATCCGCCAATAAAAAAGTAGGAAGGAGAAAGAAGAAATAAAATAATAAAGTAAATTAGTTAAATCAGACGGTAATGTTAGTTTAACTCCTGTTACAATTTATTTGTTAAACTGTATAATTTAACCTGTTAAACTTATAACTTATACAGGGTGTCTCGAAAAGATTGGTCATAAATTATACTGCACCTTCTGGGGTCAAAAATAGTTCGATTGAACCTAACTTACCTTAGTACAAATGTGCTCATAAAAAAAGTTACAGCCCTTTGAAGTTACAAAATGAAAATCGATTTTTTTCAATATATCGAAAACTATTAGAGATTTTTTATTGAAAACAGACATGTATGATTCTTATGTCAGAAACATCTTAAAACAAAATTATAGTGAAATTTGTCCACCCCATAAAAATTTTATGAGGGTTTTGTTCCCTTAAACCCCCAAACTTTTGTGTACGTCCCAATTAATTCATTATTGTGGTACCATTAGTTAAACACAACGTTTTTAAAACTTTTTTTGTCTCTTAGTATTTCTTCGATAATCCAGTTTTTATCGAGATGCGGCTTCTTTTTTAATACATTTACATAAACATTTTCTGTGGGTTTTGCTCCTTTAAACCCCCCAAATGTTTGTGTACGTTTCAATTAAACTATTATTATGGTACCATTAGTTAAGCATAGCGTTTTTAAAACTTTTTTGTCTCTTAGTCTTTTTTTGATAAGTCACCTTTTATCGAGATGTGGCTTCTTTTTTAAAATATACATGAAAATGTAAATTATAAATAAATTTTCAGATTATTAACAGGTCTCTATAATCGTAATTAACCATATACAAATATGTGGTGGATTCGACAAATATTCAAAATATCTCGATAAACACTAGCTCATCGAAAAAGTACTAAGAGGCAAAAAAGTTTTAACAACATTGTTTTTAACTAATGGTGATACAACATTAATTTAATTCGAACGTACACAAAAGTTTGGGCGGGTTTAAGGGAACAAAACCTCCATGAAATTTTTAGGGGGTGCACAAATTTCACTTTAATTTTTTTTAAGATGTTGCTGCCATAAGAATGCCACATGTCCATTTTCAATAAAAAATCTTTCAAGGGTTTTCTATATATGAAAAAAAATCGATTTTCATTTTGGAACTTCAAACGGCTGTAACTTTTTTTGTGTGCACTATTGTATATAGGTAAGTGAGGTTCAATCAACCTATTTTTGAACCCAGAATCTGTGGTATAATTTATGACCAATCTTTTCGGGACACCGAAATTCTGTATAATGTTAACTTATAACAGGGTGTTTTATTAACAATTGTCCATATCGTAACTGGACAAACCTTAGCACAAAATACGAAGATTTAACCCAAAACACTTAAATAAAATATTCCTCCTTACCGAGATACAGAGTGTTATTACAAATATTCTAAAATTATTTTAGCCCATTGTTCAAGCACCTTTTAATATTTTTTGTTCAAACTTGACACACAGTTTACACATGTTAGGGTACTTTAACTAGTCTTAAAAGGTAGTTTTTCGCTGTTACCAGAGGCGTGCTGTAGGGATATATACTTCATTTTCGCCCCTTTTCCCCCTCACAATCTACGCCACTGTCGTAATAATCATTACAGCAGGTTTTTTGATTCCTTGTTACTTTTTACATAAATATCATCCTTTTGTCTCATTGCGATAAAGTAAGTAGTTTTCAAGTTATTTGCGGTTAAAGATAATGGATTCCATAAGACCATAAGACTATGTACTTTAAACTATATTCAATAAGATTATGTGTTTAAAATACATAATCTTATTGAATCCATTAAATTAAAACCCAAATAACTTGAAAACTACTTACTCTATCGCATTGAGACAACGGATGATATTTACGTAAAAAGTAACGAAGGATCAAAGAAACATCTGAAATGATTATTACGACAGTGGCGTAGATTGTAAGGGTGGAAAAGGGGCGAAGAGGAAGTATATATCCCTATAGCACGCCTCAGGTAACAGCGTAAAACTATCTTTTAAGACTAGTTAAAGTACCCTAGCATTTGTAAACTGTGTATCAAGTTTGAACAAAAAATATTAAAAGGTGCATTAACCATGGGCTAAAATCATTTTAGAACATTTGTAATAAAACACTCTGCATCTCGGTAAGGAAGAATATTTTATTTAAGTAAGTGTTTTAGGGTTAAATCTTCGTATTTTGTGCTAAGGTTGCTCCAGTTACGATATGGACAATTGGTAATGAAACACCCTGTATATTGTAGCAACTACCCCGTTAGGAGCTGATGACCTTAACAGAAAAAGGTGGTTGTGCACCAGACACGACAGGCACGAAAATTGGCCTGTTATACGAGAAGAAGCGGAAGACTGGTTTTATGGTCGGAATCCTAGTGCATCAACTTCTGAAGACGTGATTTCTTTTGGAAGTCCTTTTGTCAAGGAATTTGAGATGGTTCCCGAAGATGAAGATTATCCCGACGAAAGACAGGATTTTTTGAGATCTCCATCTTCGCCAGGTAAGGAATTTTATGTCAATCTGAGTTTTTACTGTTCGATTCCCATATTTCCAATTACTTGCACTTTCCAATTCATGAGAGCTAATATTTTTATAGTAAAAGTAGTGTAGGTAAGTATTCAGGTATATTTTTCGGTCTATTATTTTATATGGATGCGCTACTGCAAATACGTTGTACTATAATAACTCATAAGGATATTAAAGTAGAAAACCGGTTATAATTTTACCGTTTTATATGCGCATCTGTTCTCCTTCTTCATTAGTCCAGGGCCCAGGGTAATAAGGTTTTTTTCATGACACTTCAACAGCCAGGGTACTGAAGCGTTTTTTCGACAGGTAATACCTATGAGAACAAATTGTAACTATTTCCTGCGTGGAATCTGGCGACCATTTTTATTTATAAACAATTTAGTGTCAAAAAACGGCCCTTTTTCCTTTTTTTTTTTTCAAATTAATGGAAAACAGTAAGACATGGTTTTCTTAGTACAAACATCTTCGAGAGAAAGGAAAAAGCTTTAAAATTGCGTATTATAAAGTTTAATATACTCATTTATTGTTAATAAAATTGCGAAAAAAGGTCGAAATTTCAAAAAAATTAATTTCGCAATAACTATTTTAAAAATAAATGTACTGCTTTGACATTTTTGTCAAAAGAGGGTTCTTTGGTGCTTAATATGTGACAAAAATTTCAAAGCGATTCATTCAATTATTTAAATTTTATTCAAATTGTTTATCCCAGAAAGCTTTTTTTGCAATAACATAAGTCAGAAAAAAATAACGTTAGAACCATTCTACAGGTATCAAATGAAAGAGCGTGAGCCAAATTTTCAAATTGGTTTAAAAAAAGTAAATAAAAAAATGCATTTATTAGTAATAACTAATTATGCAAAATATGGTAAATTTTTCCTTATAAACTTTTTATTTTTTTATATCACAAATTATATAGGGTGTTTCATTGGGAAACGGAAATACTTTAATTGTGAATAGAGGTCACCGAGGCGGTTCTAGATATACTACAGTTTTTGCTCTACCGACTTTTATAACCGAGTTACAGGGTGTTTTATCGATTTTGCCAATTTCTTTCCTAAGCCATAACTTTAGAACCACCCTGTATATTTTTTTGTTATTTGGTACACATGTGTCTCATCCAAAAGCCAAACGACCGACATACTAATCACAAGAAAAATCTAGGTCCGGATTAACAAAAAAGTACAAAGTAATTGTGATCTTGAAACAACACCCTGTAAATTGAAATTTTCCAAATTTGTTTGCACATTTGAAAAGACCCCAAAAGTCTGAGTTATTGGTTTGCTTTAATTTTTGTGAAGGAAATTTAATGACTTTAATTTTGAAATTAAATATATTGATACTTTTAAGACCACTGAAATTAAAAAGCAGATTTTTAAAGCACTTTTAACAATAAATTATTAAAGTTATTTAATAAATACCCATTTTAAAAATAATTAATAATTATTTACGACATTCGAACGACTCACTTACAAATCACAACAAAAATCCAGGTCCGGATTAACAAAACAATATAAAGTAATTGTAACCTTGAAACAACCCCCTGTATATTGAAGTTTTCAAAATCCGTTTGCATATAGGTATGAAAAGAGCACAACAAACTAAGTTTAATCGTTCGCTTCAATTTTTTGGCCAGACAATTTAATGAATTTAATTTTGAAATTCTGTCGAAATTTTTAAGAACTCTGGGAACTCATAATAAAAATTTCGATATACATAATTTTAAAAGTAATGTCATTAAATTGTCTGCACAAAAAATTAAAGCGGGACATTAAACTTAGTTTTTCGTGCTCTCTTCAGGTGTGCAAACGCATTTTAAAAATTTCAATATACAGGGTGTTTTTTCAAGGTCACAATTACTTTGTATTTTGTTGTTAATACGGACCTGGAGTTTTCTTGTGATTAGTAAGTGAGTTCTTTTAACGCAGAAATAATAACTGATTATTTTTAAAATTAGTATTTATTCATTAACTTGAATGATTTATTATTAAAAGTGCTGTAAAAACCTGCTTGTTCATTTCAGGGTTCTTAAAAAGTTGAATTTATTTAATTTCAAAATTAAAGTTTATCAATTTTTGCACAAAAAATCAAAGTGAACCGATAAACTCGGATTTTTGTGGTCTTTTCAAATGTGCAATCAAATGTTGAAAATGTCATTATACAGGGTGTTGTTTCAAGGTCACAATTACTTTGTTTTTTGTTAATCCGGACCTGGATTTTTCTTGTGATTAATAATTGGGTCTTTCCAATGTGGTAAATAAGTATTGATTCATTTTAAAATAAGTATTTATTCAATAACTTTAATAATTTATAATTATAAGTTAATAATACCTGCTTTTAATGTTGAGTTCTTAAAAAATTCAATATAATTTCAAAATTAAAGTCAAAAAATTTTCTGGCCGAAAAATCGAAGCGAACCATTAGACTTAGTTTTTTGTGCTCTTTTCAAATATGCAAAGAGATTTTCAAAATTTCAATATACAGGGTATTGTTTTAAGGTCACAATTACTTTATAATTTTTTGTTAATCCGGACCTGGATTTTTCTTGTGATTAGTATGTCGGTCGTTTGGGTTTTGAATGACACATATGTGTACCGAATATTAAAAAAATATACAGGGTGGTTCTAAAGTTATGGCTTTGGAAAAAAATGAGCAAAATCGATAAAACACCCTGTAACTCGGATTTAAAAGTCGATAGGGCAAAAAATTCATTATACCTAGAACGGCCTCGGTGACCTCTATTCGCCATTAAAGTATTTCCGTTTCCCAGTGAAACATCCTGTATATACAGGGTGGTTCATCTTATTCGCCTCGGTCTCTGTACGGAAAACCACTTGATATTTTAAAAAAATTTCTTCACAGAAACATACAGGGTCTTTTAAACTACAACCTAAAAATAATGTGAATTATACAGGGTGTTCCAAAAAAGAGTGTTATATCAAAGTTATATTTTTTCTTATGGAATGCCCTATATCTGATGACATTATTGAATTGACCTTAAAAAATAAGCTATACTTTCATAAGGGTTCCCTATACCTAAATACAGGGTGTTTTGATTTATTTCGATTTTTATAAAAATGTAAGGTTTTAGAAAAAAATAAATATCTACGAATCTAAGAAGCAGTAACAAATTCTTTCTTGGATCTTAATAATAGACTATTTAGCATACTTAAACAGATGCTTATTGCAACAAAATTTCTTACAGGGTGGTCAAAATATGAGATTGTTCTATTAACAAATTCAAGCTGTAATAACTTACTTATTTTAAATGGAGCACCCGGTATCTTACTAGTCTATCGCGTAGAAAATTTGCTTAGCTTTCAATTTGTATTAGAGTTTCCTATACCTATATTTTTACAGGGTGGTCAAAATATTAGATTGTTCTATTAACAAATTCAAGCTGTAAGAACTTACTTATTTTAAATGGAACACCCTGTAGCTTACTAGTCTATCGAGTAGAAAGTTTACTTAGCTTCCAATTCTTATTAGGGTTTCCTATACCTATCTCCCTTCATTTTTTAAATATTTAAAGATTTCCTAATTTGTAAGCTTTAAAAATTAGAATTACATAAGTACCTATGTCGTGTTTATTTTATGTACAACACATCACCAACACCGGCAATATACTTAGACAAGATACTGTCATTAATAATAAAATTTTCATTGTTATCATGTAATCACACAGAGTGTTGTATTATTTTAGTTGATTTTGGCCTACATGTGAAATTGAATAATATGTTAATTTTAAACTGCATACCCTATATTAGATGCCGTATTCTGGAAGATATTTAAATTATATTTCATTCCGTATAAGTATTTTCCATATCTTAACCCAACGGTTATTAAGTAAATTTAAGAACGCCACTTTTTGTTTGAATCTTTAAATCGCAATTACAAACAATTAAATGCAATGGCTACTTTGACGAAAACGAGCCTATTGTAGAAAAATATGTAAAAATGGGTATTTACAGAATAACATGGGAATTTATATTTACAGAATAACATGTGTATTGAGAATATTAACATGGAATTGAAGAGATTTTAAATATCTTCCATTATAAAGTATAGAATATCGAGTATGTCATTTAAAATAAGAACACTCTGTGTGATTAAATAATAAAAATGTGAATTTTATTAATGAAACTATCTTGACTAAGATATTTAAGTATATTGCCGGTGTTGGTGATGTGTTGTACATAACCACGACATAGGTACTTAATTCTAATTTTTAAAACTGACAAATTAGGAAATCTTTAAATATTTAAAAAATGAAGCTAGATAGGTATAGGAAACCCTAATAAGAATTGAAAGCTAAGTAAATTTTCTACTCGATAGACTAGTAAGATACAGGGTGTTCCATTTAAAATAAGTAAGTTATTACAGCTTGAATTTGTTAATAGAACAATCTAATATTTTGACCACCCTGTAAAAAGATAGGTATAGGAAACCCTAATACAAATTGAAAGCTAAGTAAATTTGCTACGCGATAGACTAGTAAGATACAGGGTGTTCCATTTAAAACAAGTAAGTTATTACAGCTTGAATTTGTTAATAGAACAATCTCATATTTTGACCACTCTGTAAAAAATTTTGTTGCAATAAGCATCCGTTTAAGTATGCTAAATAGTCTATTATTAAGATCCAAGAAAGAATTTGTTACTGATTCTTAGATTCGTAGATATTTATTTTTTTCTAAAACCTTACATTTTTATAAAAATCGAAATAAATCAAAACACCCTGTATTTAGGTATAGGGAACCCTTATGAAAGTATAGCTTATTTTTTAAGGTCAATTCAATAATGATATCAGATATAGGGTATTCCATAAGAAAAAATATAACTTTGATATACCACTCTTTTTTGGAACACCCTGTATAATTCACATTATTTTTAGGTTGTAGTATTAAAGGCCCTGTATATTTCTGTGAAGAAAATTTTTTAAAATATCAAGTGGTTTTCCGTACAGAGACCGAGGCGGATGAGATGAACCACCCTGTATATTTATTACAATTTTTCATCAATTATCATATACATAACATTACTTGGTAGTTGTGCGCCTAAAACACGGTAAAAAATAGATTTTTTTTAAAAAAGCTATTCAAAAAGGTTATAAGGAAGAATTGACCATACTTTGGCATAATTATTTATTACTAATAAATGCATTTTTATTTACTTTTTTTAAACCAGTTTGAAAGTGTAACTCATGCTCTTTCATTTGATACCTGTAGAATGGTTTTAAAATCATTTTTTTTTCTGACTTATATTATTGCAAAAAAAAGCTCTTTGGGATAAACAAGTTGAATAAAATTTAAACAATTGAATGAATCGCTTTGATCACGTATTACGCACCAAAGAGCCCTCATTTGACAAGAATTTCAAAGCTGTACACTTATTTTTATCATAGTTATTGCGAAATAACGTTCTTTCACAATGCAGGATTACATGAACCTCTGCCTGGAATACAGGGGTATATTCTCCTGTCCTAGTGGAATAGAAACGTTTATATTTCCAACATTATTGAATATGACCTGACCCTTGTGCAGTTTTACATCCGTCTATGTACTATGTATAATCTTACAGCCTTGGTTGTGTGTCCACTGACCCATACACCTCGATAAGTTAGAGGATTGCAGTTTTTTGCTACACCTTTGGTCGCCATACCTTTGATGCCTATGTAATTGTTTTACCACCATGTTATAAATTCAATTTAACATGTCTGGTATTAAACCCCATATTTTCCATGAGTGCATTAGGCTACCATTAACGTAATAACTATTCTCTTAGTTATTCGTTTTATCTGTTGATTTCAAGTAAGCCTCATTATATTACCTCAAGCTACTCATTAGATTTGGATTTGTACCATTTAGCCTCAATGGGCTCAATCCCTCTATCTAATCTCATTTGAAGTCCATTCTGTAACTACAGTCAGGCGTTGCATTATATCTCTGACTGTACCGTTAAATTTCAAGTGGGCTAAGATTACCAGATCCTCTGCATAGCCCAGAATATGGTATCTATTGTTACTAAATCTAGCTGTTAGCCTATCCATGACCAGATTTCACAAGAGAGAGAGAGAGAGAGATAATTATGGGAGCTATCTTATATAAAGCCCCCGCGGAGGGCCTCTGGCTACCTTTGCGGACACTCTATCTCCCAGTGATGTATTATACTTGTTTTGTCTATTGTTTTAGACGAATCATCCTTGTGATTTCTTCGTATGAGATGTTGTCGAATGCTCCCTTTATATTGAGAAATGCACCCAGCATCACCTCTTGGTTTTCAGTACTTCATCCGCTCTCTACAGTGATGAGCGCGCTAATAACCGGCAAAATAACGTAAAAGATGGAAAACATAGTACATTGCGAGACAAAAAAGAGATGAAACTAGTGGAGGTGGAAATTATCGTTCTAACGTTTAGACCACCTTTCGACGTCTGTAACAGGAGTATTTTATAAAATTCTACTGTCACGCTGACAGTGTTGTCATACTCCTCTGATACGTCTAAAGGTGGGAAACTATGTAATGTTAATTTATACGTTTATAACGATAATTTCCACCTCCACTAGTTTCATCTCTCTTTGTTTCGCAATGTATTCTGTTTTCCATCTTTTACATTATTTTGCCGGTTATTAGCGCGTTCATCACTGTATATGAGATACTCATACGCATACTGTCCCTGAAGTATCCAATTTTCAACCAGTACATAATTCCTAATGTGCCTAATGTCGAGCAGTTTTTCTGGAGTCTTCTATACAAATGACATCGGACTTATCGATATCTTTTTCATGTCAAGTTTTGCTAGGTTTTGGTATGTACCCCAGTCATAATAAGCTAGCCTGTAGTACCATACCGTTTTGTACAAAATATAATTTCCCTTCTGTAGAAATATTGTATAAATCTTGTCCGAACTCGGTGATGTATATGAGTCAAATGAGTTTATTACCCTTCTGGTGTTGTTCTGATCTATCACTTCTTTTGCCATACGTTAGTTTTGACTAGAACTATAATCAGGCAGTGTGCTGCCATCCGTCTAATGATATCGACGGATCCAGGGATGTTTATTTCGTTATATCTTATTCAAAAATATCCTGTTTATTCATAGGACCTTTCCTGGTAGTCATTGTTGGAATGCGCCGTGTCGGAGTTGAGAACGGATTTTAGTGCAGTCACTGAAGGTGGATTCGAGCTATTACCTTCGATTTCGTTGAACCTCCATAGATTTTTATGAAAATTGGTGAGTGGTTAGAGCAGTGGTGGGCAAACTTTTTTAATGGGGAGCCACAAAGTACAAGAAATTCTATAGGAGGGCCATAATTTAAAAAAAAATGCATGTTGTGTTAAAGCTATAAATGTAGACTCTCCATGTTGATGGACCCTTGGCGGGCCGGATTAAATGCTGTCGCGGGCCGTACTTTGCCCATCACTGGGTTAGAGGATACCTCAAAGAACAAAGGTGACATAGTGACAATTTGCGCTTTTTGCCTTTTAAGGGTGAAATCCACCCCTGTTTTAAAATTATGTTTTATATTTCTGAAAATGCAGTCGCAGAAGATTTTCACCTCTGATTTCGTTGAACCTCCATTGATTCTCATGAAAATTGGTGAGTAGTTAGAGGATACCTCAAGAAACAAAACTGATATGGTATGAATTTGCGCTTTTGAATTTTAGGGGTAAAATCCATCCCTACTTAAATATTATTTTTTATATTTCTGAAAGTGCACTCATCGAAGGTTTATCGTAAAAAATATTAAGTAGCTAGAGGATACCTCAAGAAATTAAGGTAATATGGTGCCAACATGCGCTTTTTGCATTTTAGGGGTGAAATTCACCCTTTTTTAATGGTAAAAATGCATATTTAAGCATTCTGGCGTAGGTAATCTAGTTTAAGCAAATAAAATAAATGTTTTTAACATTTTCATGCATAATTTATGATTTTATTTAATTTTTCAACCCTTTTAGCAACCTCCTTTTAAATCAAAAATCATACAAAAACATATTAAAAAAATTATTCTTAATTAAATATTTTCGCTGCCAACCTAATAAAATTTAACGTAATTGTTGCTGCAATTAATGTTGGACAAGGATCACCAATAACTCACAAATAAAAACAGTTAGATATGTGGAATGCTTATGAAATATTAACGTCCCAAAAAATAGCATTTCATTACGATGCTAAAATACAGAGTGCTCCATCTGAGAAAACTCAGAAAATACTCATTCAGTTTCGACCAACCCTGTATACTGAAATTAAACATTTAGCTATATTAATAATTTTTAACAATAGTAGACTGTATTAAAAATCATTTGAACATAAATATATTTTTTGATGTCAAATCATTACGATTATACAGGGTGTGAATATTGCTATGAAATTAATAAAAAAAACGTATTTATCTTTTAATCTAATTTGTATAACATTACAAAACCTTATATTTTAAGAAAAAATATCGAGGAGAATCCAAAAATGAAAAAATATACAAGGTGTTCCATTAAAAAAAGATAAGTTTGTTTCACCCCTTCAATACGGGTGGCCCCGTATATTAGGAAATAATTTCAAAATTCTGATCCTATCTACGCCCCAATCTTACCTAAATAATTTTTTTTCGTATCTCTTACGACAAACGTTGTATACATACAAATTATCTACTTTAAAAATTTTTTCAAAAAATGTTATTGGTTTTTTAACAATAACTTCGTTAACTTTTATGACATCAGGTTTATTTGGCAACCATTTTAAAGGTAATTGGAAGAGCTATAACACCATATTAAATTTAATGTTCTACATCCCTTATTTTTTAAAAGACAAACGGTAAAATGGCCCGAATTACATTGTTCTCGCAGTAAAATTTAGGATTCAAACGTTTTATCTCGGTTATTTTTTATCACACAAAAATAAAATAACAGTAAACGCTTTGCTAAAAAGAAAACTAAAATTTCATTCTTTATCATTTCTCACGTGTATCGAGTATTTTTGGAGTTATTTTCAAAAGAAAATTAAAATTACGAAAATTTGAAAAATTCTGATTTTTTTAAATTATGTTTTTTTTTTTCAAAAATCTGCATTTTGACCCGGTCAAAATTTTTGAGATTATTACTTCTATTAAAGTAAAGAAATTTTTATAGGGATTACTATTAATTTTAATTTTTGTGGAAATGACGTAGGTATGCTTTATTTTTGACTTTTTCCTAAAAAATTCGAAAGGGTCCTCTTATTTTCATCATAACTTGCTTAATTTTAATGATATCGACTTCTTCTACAGCTTTTATGATAGGTATTTCTAAGTACTTTAAAAAATGTTGGGTATGTATATTTAACAAAATACATCGTCTTCCTGTTATTTAAGCTTGCATACTTAGATTTGAGTACTCGCCGAAAAACAATATACAGTCCCTGCTCAATTTATTAGACTCACCATAGAAATATAAGTTTTTTTAATTTTAAACATCTTAAAAGTATGTTCAAAGTCATACGGAACTGCTGAATGGGTTAAATAGCAATTACTTAATAATTGTGCTACATTATTCAGTTGAAAATGGTAAAACTTTTTGTTTGCATTGTGAAAACTTGACAGATGCCAATAAAATGGACTAAAAGGGTGCAATGACTCAACTTTTTTCAACTTTAGTTTTTTAGTTAAATTGATGATTGGTGTTCAATTTTCGTAAAATTTGCAGTGGTGAATGTTAATATTGTTCTATATTAATGGTGGTTTTTAATTTGTTCATTTTATTTTAACATATTGATAGAAATATGATAATTTCTAAAAGACGAATATCTTCGATTAGAATTTTTTCAAATGGGTGCTTGTAAAACTCTTTCTGTTGAGCAAATCTCTTCTGTTACTGCTCTATTAGAAAATATCACATTTGTCAAAGAGAAATAGTAAAAAAATGTGGTGTATCTTATTCGTTGGTTCAAAGGTTGAGTCAAAAACCTAAAGAGAAATATCCTGTTACATTAATTTGGAGGGGTGGGTATGACAGAAAGATTTCACTCACCCCCAGAAGGCAACGAATTTTAAAGAATTTGGCTGTAAAACACAGAAGAGTCACCCAGAGCAAGATAAGGAATAAATTGGAAGACTCAGACTGTTCAGTATCGAAGTCCACTCTATGCCGAAATTTGTAGAGTATGGGATTCAAATGTCATAGGACAGTTAAGGAACCAACCTAACATTAAACTATCACCACAAATGCTCAAAAAACCCTTAGTTTGGGCCAATTTGCATAAAGACTCTACAGTCATATAATATTTATGCAAATTGGCCGAAACTAATCTTTTCTTGAGCATTTGTGGTGATGGTTTGGGTTCCATAACTGGCCTATGACATTTAAATCCCATACTGTACAAATTTCGGCGTACAGTGGAGTCCGATACTGAACACTCTGCTTTTTCCAATTTATTCCTTATATCGCTATGGGTGACTCTTCTGTGTTTTACAGCCAAATTCTTTAAAATTCATTGTCCTCTGGGGGTGACTGAAATCTTTCGGCCATACCGAATCCTCCATATCGATGTAACAGGATGTTTCTCTTTAGGTTTTTGACTCAACCTGCGAACTGACGATTAGGGTACACCACACTTTTTTGCTATTTCTCTTTGACAACATGTGATATTTCCTAATGGAGCAGTAACAGAAGACATTTGCTCAACAGAAAGATCTTTACAATCACCCATATATGAAAAAATTCCAATCGAAGATATTCGTCTTTTAAAAATTATCATATTTCTCTTAATATTTTAAAATAAAATGAACAAATTAAAAACTACCATTAATATAGAACAATATTAACGCTCACCACTAAAAATTTTAAGAAAATTTAACACCAATCACCAATTTAACGAAAAAAACTAAAGTTAAAAAAGTTGAGTCACTGCACCCATTTAGCCCATTTTATTGCCACCTGTCAAGTTTTCCCAATTCAATCAAAAAGGTTCACCATTTTTATCTTAATTATGTAGCACGATTATTAAGTAATTGCTATTTAACACATTCAGCAGTTCCATATGACTTTGAACATACTTTTAAGGTGTTTCAAATTAAAAAAACTCATATTTCTAGGGTGAGTCTAATAAATTGAGCAGGGACTGTACATTCATTTATCTATAACTAGTCCAGAAAGCCACTGCGCATCCGCTAGGAAAAATATTCTAATTCGGATTTTTTGCACAATCTTACTCAAAAAGGACCCCTTTTAACAAATTTGCATGTTGCCAGGACCAAAAGTTGGTCAAAAATTTTTTAAACGTTTTTTTTTTGTTTTTTTCCTAAAATTATTTTTTTTGCATGGAACAAAGTTTTTTTAGGTTTTTTTAATCATTCCAAACAGAAAAGGTCTTTAGTGACTTTTCTCTAAAGTTAATAGTTTTTAACATATAAACGATTAAAAATTGAAAAATTGCGAAATCGGCCATTTTTAACCCTTAAAAACTAAGTGAAAAACTGAAAATTTGAATGTTGCCAAGGTAGGTAGATATTCTTTAAACATCGATTGATGAAATCCCGAAGAGTTTTTTGCAATACAATATTCAAAACTCCTTTGTTTTTTAATTGCTAATCAAGCATACGCGACACTATTTTCCACCGTTGCATGTGTATACAGTATGGTGCAAACGAAAGGAATAAATTCGTTATTTCGTAAACTGGCGACTTTAAGTAAAAATCCTGAAACAGGTCGATTTTTATTGTTAAGTTATGATATTGTGGCATATATGGTATACTCGTGACGTCATCCATCTGGGCATGATGACGTAATCGATGATTTTTTTAAATGAGAATAGGGGTCGTGTGCTAGCTCATTTGAAAGGATGTGCAATTCTCTATTCAGTAATCTAAACATTTACATAACTATTTATACAGGTTGTCCAAAAAATTTTTATTAAATTAAATTATTTGACAAATTGACAAAAAATTAAATTATTGGACACCCTGTATAAATAATTATGTAAATGTTTATATTACTGAATAGAGAATTGCAGATCCTTTCAAATGAGCTAGCACGCGACCCCTATTCTCATTTAAAAAAATCATCGATTACGTCATCAAGCCCAGATGGATGACGTCACTAGTATACCATATATGCCACAATATCATAACTTAAAAATAAAAATCGACCTGTTTCGGGATTTTTCCTTAAAGTCACCGGTTTACGAAATAACTAATTTATTCCTTTCATTTGCACCATACTGTTTACACATGCAACGGTGAAAAATAGTGTCGCGCACGCTTGATTAGCAATTTAAAAACAAAGGAGTTTTGAATATTATATTATATTGCAAAAAGCTCTTCGGGATTTCATCAATCGATGTTTAAAGAATATCTACCTACCTTGGCAACATTAAAATTTTCAGTTTTTCACATAGTTTATGAGGGATAAAAATGGCCGATTTGGCAAAATTTCAATTTTTAATCGCTTATATGTCAAAAACTATCAACTTTAGAGAAAAGTCACTAAAGACCTTTTCTGTTTGGAATGATCCAAAAAACCTAAAACAATTTTGTTCCATGCAAAAAAAAATAATTTTAGGAAAAAAACAAAAAAAAAACGTTTAAAAAATTTTTGACCAACTTTTGGTCCTGGCAACATGCAAATTTGTTAAAAGCGGTCCTTTTTGAGTAAGATTGTGCAAAAAATCCGAATTAGAATATTTTTCCTAGCGGATGCGCAGTGGCTTTCTGGACTAAACTCATTTCGAATTAATTATAAAAGATTTTTCAAATAATAAATTTATTCCACTTTTTATTATCTTCATTTTTGGTATTGTTTTATAAGTTTTTCTCGAATTTTTTCTTTTTCTCATTGACTTTTTTTTGTACTAATTGCGCAAGCAAGTTTTGATAGTAAATTTAATTTAGGACAATTTTACGGCAATCCATCTTAATCGTAGATATGATACTTTCCGAAATATTCAAGATAAAAGGTTCAAAAATAGGGGTCTGTATCATCGATTTATTCTTGTTAATTTTGTTTCTGAATTTTTCACAACTTTTTCAGCTATATGATGTAGCTCAAATACCAGTTTTAACAATATTTTATATTTATATTTTTTTATGCTACTGGCCTGCTAAACCATAAGCAGGAAGTAATCACTTTCTTAAACCAGAATAAAATCGATGTACTGCTTGTTTCAGAAACCCACTTTACTGATCTAACTACGTTCAATATTCCGCTCTATACTACATACAGTACACCTCACCCCGATGGTACAGCTCATGGTGGCTCGGCCATAATCATACGAAGCTGTATATCACATCATGAATTGCCAAAATATACAACAGAAAAAATTCAAGCAGCAATTGTTCAAGTGAATGCAGCGCCATGGCACTTATAACATATCTGCAATCTACAGCCCACCTCGTCATGCAATCTCCACAGATGAATACAAAGCCTTCTTTCAATTACTTGGCAGTAAATTTGTAGCCGGGGGAGATTGGTATGCGAAACACACACATTGGGGCTCAAGACTCATAACAACAAAAGGTCGTAACCTTTTAAAAGCAATGACCGACAACAACTATGATTGCCACACCAACGGAATCCCTACTTACTGGCCAAGTGACCCCAGAAAACTTCCAGATGTGCTAGACTTTTACATATGCAAAGGAGAATCCAGAAACAACTGTCTAATAGAATCCAGCTATGATCTCTCATCTGATCATACACCAGTTATTATGAACAAGAGTACCACAGTTATAAACAACACACCCCCTCCTCGACTAGCGTCAAAAACACCAACTGGGCAGATTTTCAATATTACCTAGAAGAAAACATTAATCTTAATTTAATCAAATCTCCAGACGAGATAGATACAGCAGCTCAATATTTCACCACCCTTGTGCAAGAAGCGGCATGGCAATCTACACCACGAACTGAACGCAGACCGACACATACAACAAATGTTCCCCTACACATTTGGCAACTCATTGCTGAAAAACGTCGTGCGAGAAGAAACTGGCAAAGATCTAGAAACAACACAGATCAACATATATACAATAGACTACGTAGACAACTTGGAGTAGCCATCAAAGCTGCAAACAACTAAACCTTCGAACATTACATTACAAACCTTACAGCAAATGATCAGACGCTATGGCAGGCGACTAAGAAACTCAAAAAACCGTACACAACTATTCCTCCCCTCCATAAACCAAATGGTGAATGGGCTCGTTCCAACAAAGAAAAAGCGGACGTCTTTACTGAAATCTTACGAGTGTATTTCAAACCGAGCCACCAGACCCTGATGAAGAAGTGGAAGAACTAATTAGCGCAGCATGTCAAATGTCCCTTCCAATCAAAAGTTTTACTCCTATAGAAGTCAAGAAAGAAATAACCAAACTTAACTCACGAAAAGCTCCAGGTTATGACTTAATCTCGGCACAAGTACTAAAACAACTTCTTCGTAAGGCCATTATTATGCTAACAGTAATATTTAATCGCATGATAAGTTTATCATACTTTCCAAAAATATGGAAATTTGCAAAAATCATAATGATCCTTAAGCCAGGCAAAGCGCCCAATGAAGTAACATCTTATCGATCCATCAGCCTACTCCCAATCGTCAGTAAAGTTTTTGAAAGATTGCTGCTACAAAGAATATACGCAGATCATGAATTCCTAACATTACTACCAGAACATCAGTTTGGTTTTCGGGAAAATCACTCTACTACACAACAAGTCCATCGAATAGTAAATGAAATATCAAAAACTCTCGAAGAAAAGAAATACTGCAACGCTGTATTCCTAGATATCTCACAAGCGTTTGACAAAGTTTGGCACAGAGGTCTGCTTTACAAAGTAAAATTAGAACTATCTAGTAACTATTTCCTCCTAATCAAATCCTACTTATCAAATAGATATTTCTCAGTAAAATTTAAAGACCAACAATCCAGCCTCTGTCCTATTAACTCCGGAGTTCCGCAAGGTAGTGTTCTCGGGCCGCTGCTTTTCTCACTCTACACAGCCGATATACCAGAGTCTCATAATACTACGATCGCTTCCTTTGCTGATGACGTAGCAATACTAGCGGTAAATGAAGATCACATACAAGCCTCACATGACCTTCAACACCATCTGGACATACTCAGTGAATGGTACACAAAATGGCGAACAAAAGTAAATAAAACAAAATCATCTCAAATCACGTTTACAAACCGCCACAACACATGCCCACCTGTAAGAATGGAAAATGTACGAATACCAACAGTAACAGACGCTAAATACCTTGGCCTCCACCTTGACCAACGTCTTACTTGGAAAAAACATATACAGACTAAAAGAAGACAAGTAGACTTAAAATTTCGGCAAATGTATTGGCTCCTTGGACGCAGATCAAAACTCAACATCCAAAACAAAATTCTTCTGTACAAAGCAATACTCGAAACCTATTTGGTACTACGGACTACACCTCTGGGGCTGTGCAAAGTTAACATCACTGAATATCATCCAAAGATTTCAGTCTAAGGTTCTAAGATCAATAGTGGATGCACCATGGTATGTAACTAATCAAACACTTCACGAAGACTTAAATATACCTTTCATCAGAGAATAAATCCATCGAGCCTCGGAATCACAAAGCGAGCGTACCATTCACCATGACAATGACTTAGTAAGGGAATAATATATATGTGACAGGACCATAATGGTCCTGTCACAAGGAGACTAGATAGAACCTGCCCTCAGGACCTATTTTAAAACTTTAACATAAATAGAATAAGATGAGACATCATTGGAAGTCTCTTCTTCATGCAAAAAACACGGAACAAATTTACTTAATACTCTTTTAATGATGTAGATTTTGTAAATAAACATAATTACATAAAAAATATTTTTTTATAGAGTTCTATTAGAATAAGCTCACTTTTTAAGAGAATAATTTCGATTTTGCTAATTTTACGTTTTTTTTTTTTAATTTCAGAAGGTAGAAGAATCAGACAATCTACACTGCCTACAAGCAAAAGACCCCAGATTGGGTTTCATAAACGATCGTTATCAGAATCGAAAACTTTCGAAACTAATAACGGTTTTTATGAAGACATTCGCCCGCACCCTGTACCGTTTATTACGACCGGAAGACATAGAAATAGTTCCATGACAGAATCCACAACTTCCGGCGTTAGTTCGTGCGATTCTTTATTAAATAAGCCCGGTGTTGGGTAAGTGTAAAGTTAAATTTACTCCACGAAAAGATATTATTTCTTGGTGTGTACTTGTTGCTGAGAAATCACACTAAATTTTATAAAATCGATTATATTTCGCTTTATGTATGATTTCGATCTGGTATGTATCCAGAGTAGATTCAATTATCTATATATCTGTAACATATATTATACAGTGTGTCTATGTAAATAATATGAATTTGGCTCAAGAGTCATCATTCTCTTTGCCTTATCCCTATGCGGGGTCGGCTTCCCTAATTGCATTTCTCCACACAATTCTATCTTGGGTCATATCAGTGTTAATCCCCTTTACCAACATATCCTGCCTTATCGTGTCCCCCCCAAGTTTCTTTGGTCTTCCTCTCCTACTCCTTCCAGGAATCTGCACTTCAGCTATTCTTCGTATTGGGTGATTAACGTCTCAACGTTGAACATGACCAAACCATCTTAACCTATGCTCTCTCATTTTGGCATCAATTGGTGCCGCACCTAGACTTCCCCTAATATACTCATTTCTAATTTTATCTTTCTTTGTCACTCCACTCATCCATCTAAGCATTCGCATTTCCGCCACATGCATTCGTTGTTCCTCTTTCTTTTTCACTGCCCAACATTCAGTTCCGTTCGTCATAGCCGGTCTTATGGCTGTTTTATAGCATTTTCCCTTCAGCTTCATTGGAATTTTTCTGTCACACAACACACCACTCGCTTCTTTCCACTTCATCCATCCAGCCCTAATTCTACTGCATGCATCTCCATCTATTTCTCCATGACTCTGTAATACCGATTCTAGGTACTTAAAACTATTGCTTTTCACAATCATTTCACCATCCAAAGATACCATTTTATTTGTAGTAACTCCATCTTTAAATGAACATTCCAAATACTCTATTTTTGTCCTACTAAGTTTTAAACCTTTTTCCTCCAGAGCTTGTCTCCACTGTTCCAGTTTTTGTTCAAAGTCTCTTTCACTATTTCCTATTACCACTACATCATCAGCATACATTAGGCACCATGGAATGCTACCCTGTAGTTTCGCAGTTATCTGGTCCAAAACTAATGAGAATAAATAAGGACTAAGCACCGAGCCTTGGTGCATCCTACTTTCACCTGAAATTTATCAGTCTCTCCCACACCTGTCCTGACACTAGTCGTTACTCCCTCATACATATCTCTCACAATCTTTACATATTCGCCAGGGACTCCTTTCTTATTGAGTGTCCACCAAAGAATCTCTCGAGGAACTCGTATCATATGCTTTCTCAAGATCAATGAGTACCATAAGAGCGTTGGTCTCTTTATTCCTGTATTTTTCCATCAGTTACCTTACAATGAAAATTGCATCTGTTGTTGATCTTCCCTACATAAAGCCAAATTGATTATCGGATATTTCGGTTTCTTCACGTATCCGTCTATCAATTACTCTCTCCCATATTTTCATGGTGTGGCTAAGTAGTTTTATAGCCCTGTAGTTTGTACATTGTTGTATGTCTCCCTTGTTTTTGTAGACAGGTACTAATATACTGCTTCTCCATTCGTCTGGCATTTGTCCAACTTCCATAATTCTATTAAATAGACCTGCTAGCCAACTTATTCCTGTCTCTCCCAATGCTCTCCATACTTCCCCAGGAATATCATCTGGTACGACTGCTTTTCCTTTCTTTATTTTTTGAAGTGCTTGAGCCACTTCCTCGTTTGTTATTCTGGTAACCATTGCTGTTACTGTCTCCGTTAACTCCACAGGCTGTCTGTCAAATTCTTCATTTAATAAACTGTCAAAATACTTTCTCCATCTCTTTTTGACATCCTTTTCGTGAATTAGTATTTTATTATTTTCATCTCGGATACATCTAATCTGATTAATCTCTTGCTTTCTTTGCTCTCTGGCTATTTTATATATCTGTGCTTTGCCTTCCCTGGTATCAAGTTGATCGTATAGGTTTGAATACGCTTCTGCTTTAGCTTTTGCTGCTGCTACTTTCGCTTCCTTTTTGGCGACCATATAGTTTTGAAGATCTATGTCCGATCTAGTTTCTTGCCACTTTTTATATAATTTTTCCTTCTCTTTTATTTTTCCTTGTACTTCATTTGACCACCACCAACTCTCTTTATCCTCAAACTTCTTTCCTGACGTTTTCCCAAGTATTTCAATAGCCGTCTCTCTAATAATATTGGCCGTTTTTCTCCAAATTGTGTTAGGGCTTCCTTTCATGTTCCAACATATGTTTTCTACTATTCTTTCCCTGAATAGACCTTTCTCATCTTTTAGCATCCACCACTTGATTTTTTGTGGTCCTCTCCGATATTTTTGTTTAGTTTCGCTTTTTTACTTCGATGTCCAGAACAAGCAGCTTATATTGTTGGCTTACTGTCTCACTAACTATTACCTTGCAGTCCTTGCATTCACGTATGTCTTCTTTCCTTATCATGAAGTACGTCTCCTAATTGGCCATAGAAAGCTCTTCTTTCATTCTCACCCAGATCTGTTTGAGGAGCATACACACATACAACATTCAATACCTCTTTATCAATTACAAATTTCACTGACATCATTATAACACTCGTTCTTACAACTTCTACTACGTTATCTTTCATTTCACTATCAGCAATTATACCAACTCCATTTCTAGTGTTACTACTCCCTACATACCACAATTTGTATCCTTCACCTAGTTCTTTCGCCCTTTATCCTTTCCACCTAGTTTCTTGAATACAAGCAATTTGAACTCTTCGTTTGAGCGCATCCACTAACTCCAGATTCTTACCTGTAAGACTACCAAGATTCTAACCTGTAATGGTGTTCCCCCTGAAATAGTCCCCATCCGGAGATCCGAACGGAGGCTTATTTTACTTCCGGAATATTTTACTTCAGGAGATGCCATCATTGCAGTAATAAGTTTTTATTGAGTTGGAAAAGGTCTTTTCATTATTATGACCTGAAAAGATTTTTTGGATATTTGATGCCTGAATGCCGTTTCTATCAGCACCATACCCGGCACGTTTAGCCAATACACCACCAATGTAACCAAAGTGCAGATTACCCCACACCCGCCTGCATTTTTCTGTATAGGCCAGGATCCCTATTGTAAGGACTGCCCTATAAGCCAATGTACTGTTGTCCGTATCCCGCCACTAGGAGGCACGTACTTTATTCGGGAATTTGGCTCAAGAGTAAGGTACCTTTATATTTCACAATATCGAAAATTGTTATTATGAAAATTTGTTTATAATTAAAAACTAAGTTTTAATATACAATTACATCCTTCGAATTGAAAGAAAATTTGCATCATTTTTATTTATTACAAAATATATTTCTCCATTTCGATAGAAAAAAGGTTAACTCTAAAATGTTCGTTAGATTTTATTGTATTTTGTTTTGTGAAAATTTGCTTATCATTTTGTATCTGAATGGAAGAGTTATCTTTTTAGTAAAAAATAAGAATGGTGTTTACTATGGATAATTAAAGAAAAATTGCAAACATTTTTTTTTTTTTCAATTAGAAGGATGTAGTTGTATATTCAAACATATTTCTTAATTCCCAACAACTTTTCATAATAACAATTTTCGATATTGTGAAATATAAAGGTACTTTACTCTTTACTCTTGAGTGAAATTCATATTTTTTTACATACCAAAAGAATTGATTTTTTTCGTAAAATTAATAAAATAAAAAGTTTTTTCATATGATTCCAAGTTACGTAGAGACACTTAGCTCGAGCAAAAAACAATCTGACCTCAAAAAAAAATAAAGGAAGGATGCAAATTTGGGAATAGCTAGGTGAAATTGTCTATTATTATACAAGGAAAAGTTTACAATTCTACATCTCCTCCATTTTACAAAAATTGGGAAATGCGGGGTGAAAAATATTTTATCGGGGCTGAAAAAATATACATGCACTTACTTTTACTTTTTCGTGTTTGGATCCGACTACAATTTTTCTGACCAATATCGGGCTACGTCTACACCCTTTGTATTTGCGAGCAATAAATCATCGAGGGTGCACTGTGATGGGCAAAGTCTGCATACTCTCGGATGCTCCACGCTCTGTATTTCCCCACATTCACAAAGTGCGTCGATATCTGTCTTGATGCCCCATTTAATAAGGTTCTGTTTTACAGGGGCAACACCTGTGCGTATTCGGTCGAGTGTCCGCCAGGTTCTCCAGTCCAGGTTCATTCCTTTAGGTCGTTCTGGATGTAGGGGGAACAGTTCGGGTGGTTCGACGCTGACATTTCTCATAAACCTTTTCCTTGATTTAAGTCGGCTGATTCCTGGCGGTTCGTCAAACCCGTATAATTGGTGCCTTTCAATACTATACATGCAAAATAAGTCCGAAATTGGATAATATGACTAATTCTAAGCAACTTTTGTTGTATAGAGTTTTTCACCAAGTTAATACTTCTCGAGTTATTTGTGAGTGAATATGTTCATTTTTAACAAACAAAAACATGTTTTTGGACGGTTTCTCGCAAACAACTCAAAAAGTAAGTATTTTATCGAAAAAAAAAATATTCTTAGCAAAAATATAGCTTGTAAAAAACTGAAAAAAAATGGTATATGTATGAAGTCTGTAGGTAGATCCAGTAGAAACAGAGTTGTAAATTCCAAATCGAATATTTCAACGTGAGATAACCTAAAAACGGAGCACTTTACAGGGAAAATTCATTACAACTTTTTTAAAGTGTTTAAAAAAGGTTTATTTTTGTTTTTTAAAAGAACTTCTAACATTAAAAATAAATGAGTTACGCTCAAAATATTGTTGGTCCCTTTTATTTTTTGGTAAAAAAATCGCGAAAATCACCCCGTAATTAGCATCTCGAATAAATTTAATCGTTACCGCTTCACAACTTACTTTTCTTATGTATTCTTTATATTATGATTTGTAAGTTTCATCGGTTCAAAGTGATTATATTTAAAAAGAATGTAGTTAAAATGGCTTGAACGAGTAACTAATCACGAGTTTATGCAAATGTTGAACAGTCATAGCATAACCAATTTTTGTCGTAACAAGAAAACAACAAATGCAAAATATTCAGAAAAGCAAGACATAGATACATTTTATTACTCTTCATTTTTCGTGTTACTAATAATTTTTAAGTTATTTTAAAAAAAAATTGGATTTTTTTTTCAAAACTAAAAAGAAAATTTTAAATTAAAACCAAATTTTTTCAAAAATGGACACTTTGAACCAATGAAACTGAAAGAGATGATATAAACAAAACATTAGTAAAGTAACTTGTGAAGCGGTAACGATTAATTTTATTTGGAAAGCTAATTAGGGGGTGATTTTCGCGATTTTTTTACTAAAAAATAAAAAAATAAACCTTTTTTTAAACCCTTTAAAAAAGTTTTAATGAGTTTTCCCCGAAAAGTGCTCTGTTTTTTGGTTATTTCACGTTGAAACATTCGATTTGGAATTTGACGAAGAAGAACCTACATTTCATTAGCTGCAACTCTGCCTCTACTGGGTCTATAGACTTCATACATACACCATTTTTTCACTTTTTTAGAAGCTATATTTTTACTAAGAATATTTCTTTCGATAAAATACTTATTTTTTGAGTTATTTGCGAAAAACCGTCCAACCGGATGATTTTTTTTTTGTTAAAAATTAACATATTTACTCGTAAATAACTCGAAAAGTATTGACTTAGTGCAAAAACTCTATAGATCAAAAGATGCTTAAAATTGGTAATTTTATCTAATTCCGGACATATTTTGAATGTATATTTTTTCACCCCCGATAAAATATTTTTCACCTCGTATTTCCCAATTTTTGTAAAATGGAGGGGAATGGAGGAGAATTGTAAACTTTTTCTTATATAGTAGGTAATAGACGATTTCAACTACCTATTCCCAAACTTTCATCCCCCCTTTATTTTTTTGGAGGTTTTCGTAAAGTTGTGTGTTCTTTGATCGGGCTAACTGTATAATTTCTATCTATTTAGTCTTACAGTAAAATAGCAGATCGGTATATCTTTAATATGAATATTAAAACACTTCTTAAATGTAGTTTTTATTTATTTATTATTTGTTTTTAGTGGTACCTACGTGAAAACTTTAAGTCCTATTCCAAGTTCCTCTAGTTTAAGTACGTTACAATTACCTCCACAATTCAAAAGAGTTTCTCACAGAATATCATCTACAAGTAAGTATTATGATGAGTTTATAAATTTGTGTTTAACTTAATGTACGCGCTACGTACCCAGGGCAGACCTTCATTATCGTACCATTTCGACTGGAGAGCATTCTTTACATAATTATTCACTCCGTCAGTCACTCAGCAGTAACAGATGTGTACAATGTACTGAATTATTTCATTCATTAAGCGTTACAATCCCTAGGGATTGTAGCTGACGCCATGACCTTCAAAGTCATATTCTTGGGTGAGGTGGATTATTTATCTATGCCCTTTATCAGTGGCGTACCAATAGATCCAGTTGGGATGCGGGCCGCCCGCCCAATTAAAACACACATTGTATATCAAAAGTTTTTAATAAACATTAAAAAATATTTATCATAAAAACTCTAATGCTAATTTTAAACAGTAAATTAATATTAATCCTATCGTTTTTCGTACTGACATGACTGATCACTTTACTCCAGCAGTTTTTATAAATAATCAAAATCAAAAATTTTCTACATCTAAATCTCCAGTCATAGTTAAAAACCTTAATATGGGAAAACTAAAACAGCTTTTAAAAAATAAACATTGGAATAATATTTATATTATGAACAAAATAGATTCTTAATTGTATATGATACATTTAAAATAAGTTAAATAATTACATACCAACCTCTAGGGAGATAAAACGCTTAAATAAAAAAAATATCAAAAATAAAACCTTGGATAACGGTGGGGTTGATATCTTTAAGGGGGGGGTATAGTATTTTTGATTTTTTTTTCGATTTTTTTTTATTGGCTTATTCGATTTTAAATATTTTCAAGAGTATACCATTAAAATTTCAAGTTAATCCGAGCAAAATTGACAGAGATAGGGACATGCACAAAAAATTTCTTAGTATTATTGACAAAACTACATTTTTTTTTAAACGCGTTTTCTGAAAAACATTTTTTTTTGAAGCGGTGTACATCATAACTCAAAAAGTAATGCACCGATCTTTCTGAAATTTTGCATACTTCTTTTTTAGATATTTTACTAGGTAGTGACGTTGAGTTTTTACTTATTTTAACAATTTTTTTTATATTACCATTTTTATCTTTACCGGACACACTTCACTTTTTTTTTCTTTTTTCGATTTTTTCACTTTAAAGTTATACCAAGAATTTAAAAATCAATATAAGCATAAAAACTCGACGTCACTACCTCAAGAAACTATTAAACTAAAATAATCTTTTTGGTTTGTATATTTCGGATGATTCTGTCCGAAGATATAGTGTACACCGCAAATCATCTTTTTTTTTTGGATCGTCTACTTAAAAATGACGCCACCACATCATTTTAAACATTTTTCAATAAAAATTTAACTGAATAATCTTCAAGTGTTGTTCTCTAAGATAACCTTTTACCCATTTAACTTAACCCCACCACTTTCAAGGGAAAACGTTTTAAAATTATGCAAAAAACGCAGAATTAACTATACCCCCCCCTTAATGAAACGACGAGATTTTCTTAAAAAGAAATTATTAAAGCAATTTTCGCCAACTGTTAATTATAAAAACTATAAAAATAAGCTTAATAGTTTGTTAAAAAAAACCAAAAACAACTTATCAAAATAAAATTCATGAAGCTGGTGCAAACACAAAAAATGTGGAATAAACATCTAAAAATATTGAACACATATTAATGATCAGAGTAAAGTTTAAATAACTATTTTTGACTGAATCATTTAAAACTAAGTTAAGACTATATGAAGCGCTGTGAACATGAGGAGCGTTTTGATATCTTTTCGAAATTTTGGCTTGAACGCCATTATAAACGGCAGTCATGTTTGCTACACCATCACATCCTTGACCCCGCGGTTTGTCCATGCATATATTTAATTTAGTTAATAATTTAGCCAAAATTGTATTGCTAAGTGTACTACACGCAGTTTGGTCAGTTATTGGAATAAATCCTAAAAATGATTCGTTAATAATTATTACATCCAACACATTTTCTTCGGCATACACAACTTCGACATATCGAAAAACTAACTAAGTTGGTCTGTTTTGAAATGTCTTGAGTTGCATCTATAATATTATCGAAAAAAAATGGAGATGCACTAATATTATGAAGCAGTTCACTTTTAATTGAGTTTCCAAGCAAATCTATTACCTTATTTTGAATTTTCAAATTTTCAAAAAGCGCGTTAAAGCTGGCGCCTGTGGGGCCCGGGTCCTGGTTCCGCGGAACCATGCTCAGTACGCCACTGCCTTTATAGCTTGGTGTGTATATTTGCTGCTGTCAGGAATATTTTCCATTTCTTCCTATTCTTACACTGAACTTTTCAGTCTTTCACATTCATTGTTGTTATATCTTCTACATCATCCAGCCATCACATTTTAGGCTTACCTCAACACTTGGGTCATAGTGGTGTCCAGTTAGTTATGCTTCTCAGCATATCTGAATGTGGGCGTCTCTATGTATGTTCTATCCGTTCTAAGCAAAGAGCTTTTATGCATATGACTATATTTTGTCCCTTTGTTCTTCTTCAGTTTTGGCATTTGTTTTCATTCTTCTTTTTCTCTTGTTGCATTGGGGCCCAGTATCATTCTCATTATTTTTCTTTCAAATTTCAGACGGCTATCTTCCCCTTTCTTGTTAATCGTCGTTGTTTCCATCCCATATGTAACAACAGGTTTTATATAGGTTCATCTTTGCTCTCAGATATCTATTCATTCCATATGGATACAATTTCAAATTTATGGTTCTGTGTTGTTAAGTATTTCTTGAGTTGTGTGTCGTGGCCTCCTAACGTCTTGTATTTTGTTTTGAGTTAGTTTATCTCTAGTCATATTCTCTTTGTTTCCTTATCTAATTTTTCAATTGCCCTTATAAGTGTCATCTGTCATCTTCGTCTTTTACTTTAGATGACTAGATCATCTGCATAATATACTTGAAGTTGATCTGTAATAATGCTTTTGTTTGCGAATTTATCCTCCTTATTATTGCTTCCAATATCAGGTTAAACAGTGTCAGAGTCACCTTGTTTCATGCTTTTGTTTAGTTTGAACTCCTTAGAAGTTGTTCCGTTGAAACTGATCTTTGTTGTGGTGTTCTTTAGGGTCACTAATGCTCTAGCTCTTCCAATGCTTCTTTTAGCATTTTCGTCCGATTAATTATATCAAAAGAGCTTTTGAAATCTCTGAATATTATTTTCCTTGTGTCATTTCTCTGTTGTGTTTTCTCGATTTTTGAATTATTTGCTTCACTGTATGTATGGAATTAATCGTCGATCTCTTCGGTCTGAACCCGTTCTGGTATTCACCTAATGTTTGTTCAGCGCATGATTAAAGTCTCATTTTTAGTAAATGGTCTGTGTAATTATATAAAAAACACAATCAGGCCACTGTTCACCTCTTTGGGTAAAGTCGGCACATGAAACGTGCGGGAGTTTGATCTTTCTGTGTACCGGGTGTCCCAATAAGAATGGCTGTCGGCCATATCTCAGGAACCGTTTATAGTACAGCTTTGAAAAAAATATTAATAACAAAAGTTGCCTCGGGAAAGGCCTGGAAATTATTTTCATAATTGTAGGCTCATCGCTAGAGGGCATAATTGAATATCAAAAAGTAAAAAATCAAAATTTTACAAAATTTGTCTAATGAAAGGGCACTGGAACTTCGATTATCGTAGTCTTCATAAAATTCTGCGCATATTTGGTTTCACAAGTTTAAGTCTACCTCTGCAAATAAGAGGTGGGGGTAAGTAGGAACCTTGTTATGAAAAAATGGCTCTGTAAGTCCGGTTCTGCTTAATCGAATTTCGCAAACTTGGTCTTGTTGAAAACAGCTCTTTTTCCTCAATGTAAGAGTTATAATTTCGAAACAGCCTAATGAGTAATATGTCAGCTAGGAGGCGTTATTTAATTATTTTTAGAAATCTAGTTTTCTTTGGAAAATATTAAATACAAGTATGCATTTTTATTCCTTTATTACAAAACTAGACCAAATTAGCAACAGAATAGCGAAAACCGCATGTCGATACATTTTTTTAACCTTGAGATATCTTAAGAAACATGTAAATTTTAAACATAACTGGTACTGTCACCGGTAAACGAAGTTAAGGAAAAGTGGTGTGCTATGGAAAAAACAAAAAAACATTTTCCAAATGTAAACGTATATAATTAATTAAAGCGATAAGAAAACAACACTATAAAATATAACAAAGAAATAAAAACAGCTACTTGCTTAGTGACGACCTAAATGTTCAAATTGCTGCCTATCATTTTTGATGCAAATATTTACTCTTTAAGAGTATATTGAACAGCAGTCTCAATTTCTGTTCTTGCAATGCTTTGCATGGCGTTTCGTATTCTCTGGATCATGTTTTCTCGAGTAGTGGGCCTAGCGACAAAAACAAGGTCTTTAATCCGCCCCATAAATAAAAGTCTAAATTAGTTAAATCTGGTGATCTGGCTAGCCAAAAAATAGGCTTCCACGTCCTACCCATCTATCAGCGAATGATTCATCTAAAAAATCTCTTATTGTCCTTTTCATGAGCATTTTTCAGTGCGTAACAAATGATAGGAAAAAGGGTAAGTCCGTGATAATACACATTTATGACATTTATTCTAACATAACATTTTAGTTAAAACTGACAGTTGTCACATTTTATTTTCAATTTGGAATAAAAACAAATCAAATGTGTTTCTTGCATTTATAAAATGGTATTTTTCTTTGATTTGTATAGTCTTATAAATTATACAGATTATCTTTGTAATATTATTATATAATTTAAAAAAAAATACTTTTTTTTATTATTCGTTATCTATCGACAACTAGAATAACTAGAATAAATGTTGTAAATGTCTGTAATCACGGACGTGCCGTTTTTTCTGTCACATACAATTTAATGCGTTAGAAAGAATTCGAAAAACTGTGACGCACTGAAAGATGATCATGAGAAAAAGAATACTACCCTGGAACATTGCGCGGGACAACCATCGTGCTCAAACAACATGGATCTACGAACTGCTAGCGGTACATCTTCCAGAATAAGAGGCAATTCATTCCTTAAAAAAATTAGATAGCGTTCACTAATAATAACATTATCGAAAATAAAGGGTCCAATTATCTGACCATCACCAGATTTAACTGTTTGGTATGGGTACGGTTTGGTATTTTACTTTTATACTTTTATTTAGGTATAGGATTCAACACATTGTATTTGCAGCTAGGCCCATTTATCAAGATTGCTGAAAGATGATCATGAGAAAAAGAATACTACCCTGGAACATTGCGCGGGACAACCATCGTGCTCAAACAACATGGATCTACGAACTGCTAGCGGTACATCTTCCAGAATAAGAGGCAATTCATTCCTTCAAAAAAATTAGATAGCGTTCACTAATAATAACATTATCGAAAATAAAGGGTCCAATTATCTGACCATCACCAGATTTAACTGTTTGGTGTGGGTACGGTTTGGTATTTTACTTTTATACTTTTATTTAGGTATAGGATTCAACACATTGTATTTGCAGCTAGGCCCATTTATCAAGATTGCTGTTCAATCTAGTCTTGAAAGAGTAAATGCTTGCATCAAAAATGATGGGCAATAATTTGAACATTTAAGTCGTCACTTGGGCCGGCGTAGCCGAGTGGTAGTGTGTTAGGCTAGCGTACCGGTGGTACGGAGTTCAAATCCTACCGCCGGCAAGAACAACTAGACATTTTTAAATGTTTATAGGCCCCAGGTCGACTCAGCCTGAATAAAATGAGTACCTTGGGTAAAACCAGGGGTAATAATAGGCGGTTGAAGCGTAGCACTGGCCCTGTTACCTTCCTTGTATACCGTAGGTCCTAGATATAGCAGACTACCCTGCTATACTCCCAAAGCCACGTGAGCGGTATAAAACGGGAGACTATTATTATTATAAGTCGTCACTTAGTAGTTGTTTTCATTTCTTTGTTATATTTTTATAGTGTTGTTTGTCTTATTGTTGTTTTAGTTAATTATATACGTTGAGATCTGGAAAATGTTTCTTTGTTTTTTCCACAGCACACTACCTTTCCTTAACTTCGTTTACCGGTGACAGTAACAGTTATGTTTAAAATTTACACGTTTCTAAAGATATCTCGAGATAGAAGAAAGGTATCGACATTCGGTTTTCGCTATGCTTTTGCTAATTTGATCTAATTTTGTAATACAGGATTAAAAATGGATACATACTTGTATTTAATATTTTCCAAAGAAAACTAGATTTCTGAAAATAAAAAGAGGAAAAAGAGCTGTTTTTAACAAGATCAAGTTTGCAAAATTCGATTTAGCAGAACCGGATTTACAGCCATTTTTTCATAACAAGGTTCTCACTCACCCCCACCTCTTATTTACAAAGGTAGACTTAAACTTGTGAAATAAAATATGCGCAGAATTTTATGAAGAATGCGATGATCGGATTTCCAGTGCCCTTTCATTAGGCAAATTTTGATTTTTTAATTTTTAATATGCAATTACGCCCTCTAGCGGTGATATGAAAATAATTTCCAGTACTATAAACTATAACTCCTGTACTTCCTGTATAATTTCTGTACTATAAACGGTTCCTGGGATATGGCCGAGAGCCATTCTTATTGGGACACCCGGGACATGCGTATTTTACAGTACTAATATTTTAATAATATAATAGTATTATCAGATCCAATATAAGGAAACGTGAAACAAGATTCTATAGAGCGTTTCACGTTAAGAACAGAGCGTTGAATCGTATATCGGCAGTCAGTAGCAACACCTGCCTGATAGTTTTGGCAACACTGATCTGCATAAGCCAAACGTTCCGTGCTTAACGTAAAATAAAGTATAGTCATAATTTTTCACTAACGTAAAATATTTCTGAAGCTTTCCAATTATTGGCTTAAAGAATGGAGGAATGCACGTCAAAATTGTATGATATCATGAACATAAGTTTTAAAAAATATATTTTATTTGTAGGTACCACAAATTCCGATATCTCAACGTCATCGTTAACTGGTAGTGCGTCGAATGAATTAAGTGTTCAAAACCTCGTAGGATACAATACGTTAAGACTTCTGCGACGAATGGAAGGCATGAATTACGATAAAATAAATTATGACGATTATTATTCATTTAATGCAGCTTCCCATCCAAGGTAAGTTGACAACAAGAAACATATTTTTTATTATCTCCCTTTTTTTTATCAATAAAATTATAAATTTAAATGGTAAGGTAAAATTTGTAAGAAACACCTATAAGCATAAACAAGAAAGAAAAGCTAAACGAACGAAGATACATCAAAAGCCTAGATGAAAAGAGTACCCAAGACTTATTCAAAAATAGAGTAAATGAGAAACTACAAATCTTCTCTCCCCCCCCCCCCTAAAAATATCGATCAATTATACGAACATAAAAAGCAAGCTAAACAAACTATACTGGCGGGATAGCAAAGTAGAAAAGTAGAGGAAGAAATAACATGTAAAAGGCAACTACACCAACAATATTAATGTACCAAATTGCTACAAGACAAAATAAAATATGTATAAAGAAAAACAAGCGGACGTACGAAGAAAAATTTCTTGATTTCTTGAAGAATTTCTTAAAAAAAAGAATGTGTGTGTACTTTGTACGCACGTAAGAATATATTCTTCTATTATATAGGTAATTTCAACGAAGTAAATATACTTAACAGGTTATTTGTATTTTATTTAAAAATTAAACTAACTTTCTTATCTACCACTTTCAAAATTTTTTTATTAAAACAACCAAAAATAAAAAAAATATGAATCGCCCAGGATTTGAACCCGCGTCATTCCAAACTCGGAGCTAACGCCCTACCAACTACACCAGCGAGGACATGTAAGCTTCGGATATAATTACACAACACGGCGAGAAATACATAATATTTTATTATTTTACTACAGAGAAACACAAATCCAAAAACACAGGAATTATAATAAATAATACATTTACTAAAAACACTAAAATATTCTTTTAATGACTTATTTGCACGGATACAGATACATAAATACCTATCTTGAAAGATTAGCAAGGAACTACATACTGTCTGTGTACGCAGGCGCGCAGATTTATGTACAATTTTGCCCTCAATCGAATCGCGCCTAAAGAAGAATATCTTCAAAAAGAAGTAGAATTAGTCTTAGGAAAGAAACTGCCAACGCATAAAGACTTATTTAGTAGGAACCAGAAGCACTGATAGCTGAAAATTGATAAACAATTTGAGGAAAGAAAAGAATAAAGACAAAATACAGTGGATGAAGACTGGGACGGGACAAGTATTTCAAAGAACTTTTAGAGAAAATTTAAGAACATGGAAACCAAAACGAAGATAGAAATGATTACCAACGAACGCATGAGGGAAATAATGGGAATCAAACAGTTCACTTAGCAACAAAACAACTTATCTGGTTCGGATATATTATACACAGAATTGATTAACAGCGAATACTAAAGGAAATACTAAAATGGCAAATAGAAAAAACAAAACGAGGTAGGCCGGGAACAAGGTGGAGAGTATCACTATGAATGAAAGAAAAATGAGCTACTTTGGTCACACTAAGAAATAAAAAAAATGAGTTGATGGGATTACTTATACAGGGTGTTGCAAAAAGGTATGTCATAAATTAAATCATGCATTCCGGGGACAAAAATAAATTGATTGAATCCAACTTACCTTTGTACAAAAGTGTACACAAACAAAGTTAAAGCCCTTTGAAGTTACAAAATGAAAATCGATTTTTTTTTCATATATCGAAATCTCTTAGAGATTTTTCATTGAACATGGACATGTGGCATTATTATGGCAGCAACATCTTAAAAAAAATTAAAGTGAAATTTGTGTACCCCATAAAAATTTTATGGGGGTTTTGCTCCCTTAAACCCCCCTAAACTTTTGTGTACGTTCCAATTAATTCATTATTGTGGTACCATTAGTTAAACACAACGTTTTTAAAACTGTTTGCCTGTTAGTATTTTTTCGATAAGCCAATTTTTATCGAGATGCGGCTTCTTTTTATGATTACATAAAAATTATATGGGGGTTTTGTTCCTTTAAACCCCCCAATTGTTCGTGTACGTTCCAATTAAACTATTATTGTGGTACCATTAGGTAACCATAGTTTTTTTTTAACTTTTTTGCCTCCTAGTCTTTTTTTGATAAGTCATCTTTTATCGGGATGTGGCTTCTTCTTCAAAATATACCTAAAAATGTAAATTATAAATAAATTTTCAGATTATTAACAGGTACATATATCATAGGTATACTGAATTCGCTCTATCGAGATTCACTTTGACACTGACGTTAGTAATTTCTTTTTTGAGAAATTCAGTTGTCATAAGTGAGTGGAAATTACTACACAACCAAGGCACCTGCTCATATCCAATATTATTAATAGTAAACAGACATAAAAATAACATAAACCTCACGCCAATCAATAATTATTTATTTGCACCATTATAATGTATTGATAACAAATGAGAAAATTATTTATTGTACAAAATAAAAATATTTTGTAGAAATAAACTTCACAAAATTTTATGAGATTAGTAGACACTCCCACTATTTCTAATAATTCTTCTTTTTTTAATGAAAGATTAAGTTGATTTGAGTTGATTTTAGCAGTTAATAGTGTGAGGTAGGAATTTCTGTGCTGTATGTTTCCTATTCCGAATGTGTCAAAAAAAATCTCGCGAGAGCGAATGTAGTATACTTAACCATATACAAATATGTGGTGGATTCGACAAATATTCAAAATATCTCGATAAACACTGGCTTATCGAAAAAGTACTAAGAGGAGAAGAAAAAGTTTTAAAAACATTGTGTTTAACTAATGGTGCCACAATAATAATTTAATTGGAACTTACACAAAAGTTTGGGGGGGTTTAAGAGAGCAAAACCCCCATAAAATTTTTATGGGGTGCACAAATTTCACTTTAATTTTTTTTAAGATGTTGCTGCCGTAAGAATGCCACATGTCCATTTTCAATGAAAAATCTCTAAGAGATTTCGATATATGAAAAAAAAATCGATTTTCATTTTGTAACTTCAAAGGGCTGTAACTTTTTTTGTGTACACTTTTGTACTAAGGTAAGTTGGATTCAATAAATTTATTTTTGTCCCCGGAATGCGTGATTTAATTTATGACACACCTTTTTGAAACACCCTGTATAAAGGAATGTGGACGGAAAAGGAGGACTACGGGGACGACGCATACCTTGGTTGAAAAATGTATACTAAAGTGTAGTCGAGGAAATGAAGCATTTTGGCTCGCAATTTTTTCGTCCAGCATGGATTTACTTGAAATTTTCACAGAAGGTAGGGAGTAGTCCAAGGATCATTTTCTATATCATGCTGCTGTACGCTAAAACCTTGGGGTAGTTGCCACCCCATCTCGGGGGTGGTAATTTTTTATTACATTTTAACCATGTAAATCGATGTAAAATGTAATTTTAAGAAAAAAATGTTTTTTACATTTTCTTCGTAAAACTAATATTTTTCGAGTTTTTCGTGGTTGAATGTAACAGTTTTTCGACGGAAAAATCGACTTTTTTAGAGGGTTTTTTGAGAATAACTCGAAAAATATGCATTTAATCAAAAAAGCTGTAGATATCAAAATTATATCTTTTAGTAACACAAACGAAACTGTTTTTCTATAATATTTTTACGACCAATACAAACTGAGATACGGCATGTTAAAGTTAGCTTTTTCGTCAAATGCATAATTTGAAATAATCAAAGCCAAATAACGGGAAAACTTTGCATTTTTCCAGGAAAACTTACATGATGTTTTTTAAAGCATACAATAAGATCTTTCAAAAAAAATAATAAAAAGTTTCTAGCATAAAAATTCAGCAATTTATGGTAAAAAATAAAGTCGGTACCTATTTTTCTCTTCGAAAAAAACAGTGAAAATAACCCCCTACCTACCCTTATAACTAAAAATTGGTCTTCGCCTTTCTGTAATTCCTTTATTTTTATACTATCAATACACCCAAGAAGTTTGACCTATTTAAAAGGCCTAATTTTAGAAAAATTGGAGTTTAAAGAAAAATTGATTTTTTGCAATTTTGAATTTTTTATCATTTTCTTCAAAATATATCCGAAAATACTGGAGATACGAAAAAAATGATAAACTACTAAATTGTAGCATTTTTAATAGCTAAAATTTCCTAATGCATAGATTTTCATTACAGTGAACAGTTAGCGAGATGTAGCTATTCACAACATCTATTTACGAGCAAACATCCCCTTATTCGAGCCCTTTAAACCAAACTCAATTAAAAATTAAGGGATCTTACGGAAATTAATTTACACAGTATTATTACTCTTCAAAAATCCTACAAGACTATAATTGAAAAAACTTTTTATCGCCAAAAATGAAAGAGCTATATTTATAAAACTAATTTTTTTTCGAAAAATTCGAATAGTCCCCTTATGTAGGGCATTTTAAATGTACCTATATAATACCACAGGGCCGGTTTGTATACTGGATGACTAAAAAACTATTTGTATGTATATTTTTATATATTTGTAAATTCGTATTTTTGTGTAAATAAATGTTTTTGTAATTCTTTAATTCTACTTTTTTTCTGTATAGATCTATTAAATTGTCTACTTATAAAAATTGCAATATTATTAAGGGTGGTTTTTAAGGGTTGAAATATTATGATATTATATCTTAAAGCATAAAACAATCATTATTTAACCATTTTACCTATATTAAAGTTTACAATGTTTTTATATAATTTTTGACAAAAAGGGTAGTTTACACCCCTAAAAATAATCAACGCCCTTTAGCATGATATAGAATATGAAGTACGGGGTAAGAAGATCCTAACCCCAAATTTTTATGTAAATTGATGCAAGCCGAAATTAATCTTTTAGGATAAGCAAACTTTTCGTATGTAGCTCCAACAAGGGTGGTTTTAAGGGTTGAAATATTGTGATATTATATCTTAAAGCACAAAACAATCATTATGTAACTAATAAGAAGCAAATGTGTTAAAAAACCAAAAGCGTACAACGGTTCAATATAGAAAATGAACTAAAGGGTGAAATGAGCCTAATCCCAAATTTTTGTACAAATCAATGCTGGACGAAAAAATCGCGAGGTTTTGCCATTTTTCCAGCTTCATTTCCTCGACTATGGAAGAACAACAATAGAACTCTTCAGAACCGCTGCAAATAGTGTAACATTGGCTGTGTAATAAAAGGATGAGGCACGCGATGAAGAATAATTTATTCTTATTTACTCTCCTCAGAAAGAGCTATTTCCCAATTTTGAGGCATATATGTAGAAACATGGCTGGTTTATGAACAAAAATATATTTTAATTTTACAAATTTAACGCCCTATAGTTCAATAACACGAGAACTTAGAACGTATTAGTATTAAGTAAAATATTATTTTGTTTTTTAAGGATACACTTACAATTTCATCAATTTCTTCTTCTTCTTCTTTTTGTATAGACATGACTCTGTCTCTTTTTTCAATGTGCCTCTAGTAAGTTGTCGTTCCATCGTTTTCGTGGTCTTCCCACTAATCGTCTTCCTATTGGGAACCGTCTCTCGCTGCCCTGACTATCCTATTTGTTGTCATTCGGCTTATGTGGTCATTCCATTCTATTCTTCTGTTTCTTAGCCAGTTATTAATGTTATACACCTTGCATCTCCGTCGTATATCTGTACTTCTAGCTCTGTCCCATAGAGTCTTACCATCGATTTTTCGAAGGGTTTTCATCTCCGCTGTTTCGAGCAATCTTTTTGGCCTCTCTGTGTCGAGTCGTGTTTCTACCGCGTATGTCATTATTGGTCTGATGACTGTATTGTAAATTCTGCCTTTCATTTCTTTTCCGATATTTTTCTTTCTCGATATTGTGTCATTCAGGCAACCTGCGGCTCTGTTTGCTCTATTCACTTGATCTTCCACTTCTGTTTCAAGCCTTCCGTAGCTAGATAGTGTGATGCCTAGGTATTTAAGCTCCATCACTTGTTCTATTATCTGACCTTCCAGCTCCAATTTACATCTTATTGGATCTGCTATTACAACCATGCATTTTGTCTTTTGTGAGGAAATTAACATGTTAAATTTTTTGAGAGATTAGTATTGCATCGTCCGCATAGCAGATTATTTTAAGTTGTTTTTCTCCCATTTGGTATCATTTTTTAGTTCTTACTTTCCTTAAGGTAACTTAATAAAAAGTTTTCAAAAATTTTAATGCTTTTCTTTGATTTCAGTTACAAATAAATTTTTATTTTTTTAGGCCAAGCAGTTCGTTATTCGACGACTTCTACCTATTTAATTCTAGTTTTACATCAGTATTCAGCGTTCCTAAGTTCGAAATAGAAACCTCAACCTCATCCCATGACGATAAACGGTACATGGGTATTTGCCTGCCGAAATTTTTAATGGAGATTTTTCCTAGTCAAGAAGAAATTACCAGGTCGCCTTACATTTTCCAAGATCCACTGAGAAAAAATTCGAATGATGAGAAAGTATGGCAACACTCGAAAAAAGGTTGCTTTCTTTGCAGCCAAGCGGATAATCAAGATAAGGCTATTGATTTTATAAAAGGTAATATTTATATATTTCTCTCTAATATGGGTCTTGTTTAAATTTTAAAGTTAATTTTATTTTGTTAATTTTTTATGCGTAAAACGTACTTTTTATGCATAACGTACTCTTAAGTCCTTGGTGACTTGTTAATTAGCATATTAGCTAAAGGGCAATAGGACAAGAGAGGCCCTGGACGCAGCTGTTCATTCTTAGGAAATGGACTGGTCTAATAGCAGCTGCGATGAGATGAGTCAATGTGGGCGCCAACATCACAAGAAGATAGGTAGGTGCCTTTGAGGCAGATAAACCTATAGAAGCATTCATATTCTGCATCCAAGTATAACCAATTTACTGGTACCAACCATCACTTTCTCGGATATGTTATGCTTTGTTTGTATATGTGTTACGGTATAGAATGAAAAGTGAAGTGCAGAATAAATATCCTGGTTTATCTGCATTAAAATGGAATATCATAGGCCAAAATAATGCCACTAAAAAATTATTTACTATCATGATAGACTGTAGCAAAAATGAGATCTTAATTCCTAACATTAAAAAGTTTTGTAGTACAATTACGCCAGTCAATTAGAGCAAAAACAGGATATTACCTCCGAATTCTATCCTACTGTATGGATTTTTAATGAAATTTTGGGAATAGCCTCTACTTATCTCCTAATTCAAAGTCTACCCTAGGCTGATGTGCGCTTTTATCTGGGGGGTGGTTCCCACCCCTTCTCGGGGGTGGAAAATTTTTTGGTCTAAATAACCACGGAAGTGACTAGTGAACCTAATTCTAAGCAAAAACTGTTCTATATATTTTTTTTGAAAACTCGATAGTTTTTGAGTTGTTCGTGGTTGAAAATTTGCCATTTTCATTGAAAAATGTCACCTTTTCGGACGGTTTTTGCGAATATCTTAAAAACAAGTAATTGGGCTTCGTAAGTCATAGGTTTTCACCCAAATTAATCGGACGCGTTGAATAATATATCACTTGTACTATTCCGGTGACTTTAAAACAGTACTTCTGGTTGCTTTTCTCAAACCGGAAGTCCTAGGTCAAATTTCTCACCTTTAGTACCATCCTTGGATTATAAGCTTTCATTCGACATCTCATTTGTCATTCTACCTGGTATAGTGACGGAGGAGTTATATTCGCGCTCGGACGAACAGACAGCCTAGGTCAAATTTCTCACCTTAAGTACCATCCTTGGATTATAAGCTTTCATTTGACACCTCATTTGTCATTCTACCTTGTATAATGACGAGGTGTTATATTCGCGGTCGCACGGATAGACAGCCTAGGTCAAATTTCTCACCTTTAGTAACATCTTTGGATTATTATCTTTCATTTGACACCTCACTTGTCATTCTACCTGGTATAATGACGGAGGGGTTGTGTTCACAGACGGACAGACAGACGGACGCGCATAATTCAAAGTTTTCACATTTTTTCAAAATTGGGTGAAAACAATTATGCATCTAACGAAAAAAACTATATAAAACATTTTTGTAGCTTATGGAAAATCAAAAAGATTCGTTTCTTCATGAATCTTCTAGTTATAATACAAAAAGAAATATGGTAGATGAAAAGAGATTTTTTTGGTCCATGCTCAAATCGGTGTGTTCAACTTCAAATAACAAAGAACTGGTCGATTTTTAGGTTATAATACTACCGATATCTTTTGTAGTCCTTGACAAGACCTTTAAAACGAGCCCTATTAAATGTCGAATACATTCAATCTAAGCGAGATGTATCTAGATATGACTAATGAATTTTAATGAAAACTGAGAAGTATATTAATTAACCCCTTATCCACCAGAATTTAAATGCATCGTTTTCCTTCTACAATACCTTTTATTATAGTGTTATTTCTATGTTCAAAAAGTTGGACTGGTGTAAAATAAATGGTAAATTTGAATCAATTGGTTGTACTGTGAGGACATAGAAATGTTAACATTACTTTATATAAACAATTAATATAAAATTAGAAATTTTATTAGCCTTACACCTAAAGGTAGAAAGGCTTAGGACTAAGTAAGTAAGAAATTTTATTAATTCATGTTTTTCAATTTTCAGACCCCGTTAAAATCGAAATCCTTCAGAACATTGAACGTTTAGCGAATCCAATCTCGAACAAATACATCAAATCTCATCTCATTCGCCTGAAGCAGCGTGAACCCGAAGCGTTTAGAGACATTTGCGTCTACTCGGAAGTCTGCAAAATATGTTCAGAGAACATCTACAGGTCGCCGACGAGGCGAGTGCTGCACGAATTGTTTTTAGATGTCGATTTTCAGCGGTTATACGAGCCATCCCAGAAAGTGATAAAATCTAATAATATCGTAAGTGAATTTCAATCCATTTCACTATCTAGCTAGACGAAGCAACGAAGCACTAAAAAGCCCAAAACCTAGGAATTTTGTGCAGTAAGATGAATCGTCATGCAACTTTTTTCATTCGATTCGAGAGAGTGTCAGGCAATTTTGTGAACTAAATTGATCTCCGGCAAAAATTTTTGTGCATAAGTAAATGCATTTTCAAAGTGCATCTGGAAGAGATGGAAAATGAAAAATTTAGAACTCAGGAAATATTGACGGGAATGAGTTCCATTTGTATACTTGGGGGGTTTTGGAGGTCACTGAACACGAATTTTGTGACGACGATGGTCTTTGAGGTACATGCTGCCCAGGGTGGAACTCGTCGCCTGGGACGATCGAATTCGGAAATGAAGATTGGATCGAAAAACTGAAAAATACGTGTTCAATATTTTTCAAAAATCTATCTAATGACACTAAACACGACCCCCACTGGAATCCCTGGAAGTGGTGTGGGAGTAACTTTAAAATCTTAAAAATGGGGGATAGAATCCCCCATTTGTTATTGCAGTTTGGATTGTTTACGTAAAAATAAGCAACTTTTATTCGAGAAGTTTTTTCGAATTGTGGATAGATGGCGCTATAATCGGAAAAAAACGATTTATCATGAAACCATAGATAAATTAGAGAAACGGTCTAATATCCCGAGAAATACACTTCCAAAAAAAAAAACCAAAAAATACGTGTTTAATATTTTTTAAGAACCTATCGAATAACATCAAACACGACCCTCCACTCCACCCCCTGGAGGTGGGGTGGGGGATAACTTTAAAATAAAATAGGAATCCCCATGTTTTATTGTAGGATTAAATTTCTCATGAAAAAATAAGTAACATTTATTGAAACATTTTTTAGAATTGTTGATAGATGGCGCTAATAAATAGTGTTTTTCCGATTATAGCGCCATCTATCCATAATTCGAAAAAATGTCTCGAATAAAAGTTACTTATTTTCACGTAAGGAATCCAAATCTGAAATAAAAAAGGAGGGCTCCTATTTAAGATTTTAAAGTCCCCCCCCCCCCACCTCCAGGGGGTGGAGTGAAGGATCATGTTTTATGTTACTCGATAGGCTCTTGAAAAATATTAAACACGTGTTTGTTGGTTTTTTTATTTGGAAGTGTATTTCTCGGGATATTAGACCGATAAATCGTTTTTTCCGATTATAGCCTCATCTATCCACAATTCGGAAAAATGTCACAAATAAAAGATGCTTATTTTTACGTAAGCAATCCAAATCTGCTATAACAAATGGGGGTTTCTATTTAAGATTTTAAAGTTACCCCCCCCACCTCCAGGGGGTGGAGTGAGGGGTCGTGTTTAGTGTCATTCGATAGATTTTTGAAAAATATTGAACACGTATTTTTCAGTTTTTCGATCCAATCGTCCCAGGCGACGAGTTCCATCCTGGGCACCAGGTACCTAGGAGACCATCGTCGTCATGAAATTGGTGGTCAGTGACCTCCAATACTCCCAGGGATAAAAATTGAACTGATTTCCGTCAATATTTCCTGAGTTCTAAATTTTTCATTTTCCATCTCTTCGAGATGTACTTTGAAAATGCATTTTCTTATGCACAAAAATTTTTTCGAGATCAATTTTGTTCACAAAATTGCCTGACACTTTCTCGAATCGAATGCAAAAAGTTGCATGACGATTCATAATTCCTAGGTTTAATGATTCGTTGTTTCGCCTAATCAATCAGCCCTATTCTGTAACATTTAACAAATCGAATAGAAATGACTAAGTCGAATCGTAATTACCCGAAATCGGAATGTTTGATATCTATCGCGTCATTTTTGTGTTTGGATTGGCATTCTGTAACTCGCATCGTAATCAGGGTAAATAGAAATCGGTAATTTCTGTTTCACTCGCTCAGGAAGTGGTGGCAACCCCTCATTGACAAGCGAAATGAGTGTTCTGTGACTTGTTTGTTACTGGATCTAAAACTTGAAATATGACACCGTTGCCATATCCTCAATTTTTTTAATACATAAAGTTACATTTAAAAAAAGTTTTGAAACACCAAAAAAGAAAAGTTATGACAAGTAAATAATAAAATATTAGTGTAAATACTTGATACAAAACGCTCAAAAGAGGGTAAATGGTTTTAAATCAGAGTTAATTAAAATTGTTATACAAAAAAAAAGGTTTTTTCCAACATAACGAGAACCGTTATGTAACGATCACGTTACTATAAAATTATACGTTCCATGCGTTCTGTGTCTATATCGTGCGTTCCATGGGATATTTTGTTTACTGCGCAGGACGGTGATCGTTACATGGAAGGTTTCTCGTTGTGTTGGAACAAACCTAAGATAAATTGATATAATAATAATAGTCTCCCGTTTTATATCGCTCACGTGGCTTTGGGAGTATAGCAGGGTAGTCTGCTATATCTAGGGCCTACGGCATACAAGGAAGGTAACAGGGCCAGTGCTACGCTTCAACCGCCTATTATTACCCCTGGTTTTACCCAAGGTACTCATTTTATTCAGGCTGAGTCGACCTGGGGCCTATAAACATTTTTAAAAATGTCTAGTTGTTCTTGCCGGCGGTAGGATTTGAACTCCGGACCACCGGCACGCTAGCCTAGCACACTACCACTCGGCTACGCCGGCCCAGATAAATTGATATACATAATATAAAAACGATAAATGAAGAAAAGATGTATAAATGCTTTTAATTCAAAGATAATTTAAATTGATGTTATTAATTATTATTATTAATAAATTATTTAAAATCGATATTACTAACAATATGCAAGCTTTAAGAGTTGATTCCAGCTGACATAACTGCTTAACAACTTTTCCCAAAAATGGCCTCTTTTCTAAAATTTGTTCAGACTATGAGCGTTGATTGATAAATATACAAGTATAATACTGGTATAATATTATTTATCAATCAACGTATAAGAAGTCTATCGTATGATATTCTTGTACATTATACCATTGATTGAAATTGTACAAGAAATAAACAAAAAAAGTATGGCAACACTGTGACTGGCAAACATTTTTTTTTGGTCCTTGGGAGCTATGCCCATTTAGCCAAACTGGCAAACATTCAGACGTCAAATAGCAAATAATTTAAGGTTAGGTTCGATGCATACTCTTACAACGTGTCTAAATTAAATATATAATTCTCTAAACAAATAACACCACAGACTAACAATTAAGCTGCTACAAAACGGTACAAATAATATAAAAAAAATTATAAATAAGTAGTAATCAATTATTTTTAGTAGATATAAAATATAAATGTCAAAACAAGATGCGCTTGCGTCAAGCACAATTCCGATATCGAAATCTCATCTCGACAGGGTAAATGCTGTCGAAGTGATTTCTATTCACTATTACGATTGTAGAGATTCAGAAGTAGTTATGGAATACCGATTTGGACTATTTCCATTCGACTTGGCCACTTCTATTCAATTTTACTTACTTCTATCATCGAAATGAGTTACATAATAGGCATGAATATCTCAAAATATTTATAAACACTGATAGAGGTAGTTTGTGTCATCTAGATATGCGCGGGGAAGAGCGAGGGTGGTGTAGAGATTGCTGTTTTAGGCTCCTAATATGAAGTTGATTCTCAATCTAACTTTTATAAAAATAAAAAATAGAAAATGAAAAAAACGACGATTTTCTTGATTCTCTGTAATTTTGAGGTTATCTTAAAAATGTTATACAAGAGCGCGGCCCAAAATAGCGACAACTCTACCTTATTAGTAGTGTCTACGAGAAGTGCATGGTAAATTGAAGGTGGAATTACAAAAAAAAATATGTATGTCTTTGTACTCACTTTATAATGCTCAAAAAATTACGGGATCTGGATTTCAATGCATATTTTTTTTTATAATTCGTATGAAAGTTGCGCGTGAAGTTAGGCGTGTTGATGACAGTTGCGATTTTGGGGTCGACCCGTTATACAACAAAAGTTGTAGATTTTTATATTATCTACATCTTTCGTACTTGAAATTTTTTGATAGCATGTCAAATTTCGCCGGAAATTAAAAAAAAACTTTTTTTCGCTCCCTTTTACTCCTCTTCCAAATCATCCATCGAACGTTTCAATTGTTTAAAATATATTTTATGTGTGGAAAATGTGTAGTATATTATATCCCATAGCTGAACAATACAAATATTTTGTTTGCAAAAGTTTCGTCTTAAAGGGGTGATACACACGCGAGTAAGTACGCGAACTTATGGCTCGACGACCTTTATCGCGGGTGTATCACAGCAAGTACGCGTACTTTAAGTCCGCCGAGTAAGTACGCCGTCGATCCAACAAGTTTAAAATCTTACTCGTAACCCGTACGTGTATCATTGCCACAAGCCTCGAGCCATCATGTTATTGCGTTTAAAGTTACACTTATATTTTCACTAATTAAGCAAATTACCTAGAAATAATTCAATCGTTTATCGTTGAAAGGAGACGAGTTACATTTTATAAGTTTTGAGAAAACCGTAAAACACTATTTTAAGCTATACTAAATTATTTTTGATTATTTGTTTTTGAGTAAACCTAATTATTTATAGGCTGTTTTATCGTCCTGATGAAAATATTACCCTCTTATCTATGATATTTTGTTTGTTACCCACACTTTTCGACTTCGTCATTTTTTATTAGTATTAAAAATATATAACACGATAGGATACGATACGAAGTATATAATACGATAAAATTCCTAAATAGCACAAACCACCGACGGCGACCGCGATCTTTAAAACCGCGTACTTTAAGTCTGCCGTGTATCACCGACGGCGAGCCGAGTAAGTCCGCGATCTTTAAACCCGCGTACTTAAAGTTTGCGTGTGTATCACGCGCTTTAACTCTTTACGATGGGACACACTTTGGATTTTATGCTGCTGCGTTTGAAAATTGTCTGGTTGAGTGTGATCTAAACCGTGAATCCCAAACAACTCACACCGATGTGAATCGGCTAGGGCTAGGCCTTTAAGCCGTCAAGTCGACAAGAATTTTATACTTTTTTAATTATTAAATTATTCAGAATTCAAATTATTCAAAGAAAGTAATATAACATTTAATAAACTCAATCCTCCACATACTTGCTACTACTTAAAAATGAATGGTTCATCTTGCAGGATATGGTTAACTCAACCATCGAAACGCTCCACATAAATTTAACTTAATGAGTTTTTTCTTTCTTGTAAATAGTTTTCACATACTTTTAAAATTAAAACGTATTAGAAAAAAGACTAAGTTTTCAATCTAAATAGCACATAAAATAACATCAAAAATATTACTCTACCTCCCACCAGATTGAAAACAATGGCAACCTTCTCAGGTTACACCCCCGAGGCTTCTAAAATTTGCAAGCCATAACGGATGCTGAGACTAAAGAAGATGAGGGAATTTTACAATTTATAATTCACGTCTCATCTGCTCAGCGCGGTAAAGTTCCAACGAGAAAAACGTATTATTTTCAACGTATTATTTTAAAACGTATTATTTGAAAAATGTTTCCTGAAAAAAACAATCAGTAAACGAATAATGTTATCGTAAATAGTATGATACAATTGATCCAAAAGATGGCATAACCCAGACATCCAAAGTGAAAGTTATCCTCCAACACCAAATCGTTCTATATGGTCCACTTAATGTTCAGAAAAAAGTCACACCATTTTGAGCGTCGGGTTTGGGGGGACAGGGGGGAGAAATCGGTAAATTCGTAGTTTTTTACGTTTTTCGTCAATATTTCTAAAACTATGCGGTTTAGCATGAACAACCTTCTATACAAAAATGTTCTACATTAAATTTGAAATAAAAAAGGCCTTATGCATAATCCTTCCAAAATGAACGGTTCCAAAGGTACGGAGGTAGTATGTATAGTATAATTAGTCCAAAAAAGGCCTAACCCAGACATCCAAAGTAAAAGTTTTCCTCCAACACCAAATTGTTCTACAGTATAAATTAAATAAAAATGGAACATAGCTTTTTACGACACAGTGTTTGAACTGCATTTGAGATAGTGGACCAATATAAAAGTTCCAGACATTAAAACCAGAAATCATAGCAACATTAACATTGGCGTGTAGAAAATATCTTTGAACTAGAACCTCGTACTTCTATCTCTTTTTAGGAGTTTACTAAAATAGCGAGCCCAGCCGAATGAGCCGAAAGTAGATAATCGGACTTAAGGGTCCGCACCGCGCCAAGGAATAGAACCGAACCGAACCCACTACCTACATGCACAGACAAGGCGATTGCAGATACGCGGTACGAATGGATTATTATTTTTATAAGTTTTTGAAGTTATACTTCTTTAGGCGCGATTTCATTGAGGGTGAAATTTTATTAATATGCGCGCATGCGCACACAGGCAGTATGGAGTTCGTTACTAAATGTTTTAATTTATGTATTTATCAGTCCAGAAAAGGTGTGGAAAGAATATATTAGTGTTTTTAAATATATTTTTGTACAAACGTGTTAAAAATGCAATTTATAGCACTCTATAGGAGCGTTAAAATGCTACTTTAAAGCACCGGTGCTTTAAAAATTTTCACTGCAGTTGAAAGTGAATTGTCAAATTGTGAAACGTCAGAATATTTATATTTCATTTATAAACATTAATAGATATTAATAATACAACTTGCGCAATTTGAAAAAGGTGGTTTAAAAGGTTGTTTTTAAATTTAATTTAAACTGTATTGCATTTTTAACACGTTTGTAGAAAAAAACTATTAAAATTTGTTAGAATATACAAAAATAAATGTAGATGTTATTCTGATTTACGTATTGACAGTATAGGCAGTTTTGATGTAATGTCAAGAAAAATATAAAAATGGAATATCAGTCAAGTTCAAGTAAAAGTTTTTGTAGGTATTGTCCTGTAATTGAGAATGAATAAATTATAATTGTTGATATATTTTGTAGAAAATATATTGTATGATATAGGTACGTGTTAAAAAGTACATATTTAAGGCACTCATGTGAATTGCAGAATGAACGAAGCGAATCTTTCACACGAAATTTTCACATACGTGCCTTAAAATTGTACTTTTAACATTTATATCATAAATAACTATTATTATAATTTTTGTGTATTTGGACTTATCTACCTCGGGAATAAGATAATAAGTAATATTTAAAGTACATATTTTATAATTCATTTCGTCTGTTTGTCACTATGTCTGAGAAATCTTGTAGCCCGGATAATCAAAAGGGTATAGCTCAGTGGTAGAGCGTTGGACTGGAGATCAAGTGGACCCCGGTTCGAATCCTGGTGTTTTCTAATCTTTTTTTAATTTTTGGTATTGTTTTAATAAAAATGTTTGGAAAGTAGTAAGTAAAAATTAATTTAATCTTTAAATAAAATACAAATAAACTGTCCGAAAGTATATTTATTTCATTGAAATCATATTTAGAAGTATAACTTCTTACGTGCGTACAAAGTACACACACATTCTTTTTGGATATGTATTTAAAACATATAATTTAACCTAAAATATTCATTTTAATATTTATAGTGCTAAATATTTCATGTGTATCTATTTGTGGATAATGATGATTGGCATTATACATAATATTATGTATATTGTTCTAAAGCTATTTTTTTGTGGCGTTTGTGTAATTTATTATTCTAAATGGGAAATAAGCCACAATTTAACTTAAAACATGATTTTGTTAACGTTTCGACCTCCACTTCGAACGCCGTTGTCAAAATACACAGTATTAATAAATTAAACAAAAATGTTGTTGCTTAGTAAAAAAATTTCTTCTGATAATATATTTATTCTAACTCGTTCATATCGGTAATTATTAGAAGATTTTTTTTACTAAGCAATAAAATTTTTGTTTAATTTATTAATATTTTGTATTTTGACAACGACGTTCGAAATAAAAGTTAATAAAATAGTTTTTTAAGTTAAATTGTGGCTTATTTCGTATTTAGAATAACAAATTACATAAACGCCACAAAGAAATAGCTTCAGACAATATTTTAGGTGAAAAAATATGTTTTAAATAGGTACGTATCCATAAACTTATAAAAATAAAATAATCTATTCGTACCGCGTATGCACAAAAAGCTAGAAGGATCTGCAAATTCTGCAATCGCCTTCTGCATGTAGTCACATCGGTTCGGTTCTATTCCTTGGCGCAATCGCGATGCGGACCCTTAAGTAGGAACCGGTCGCTTATACCGGATTCTGACCTAGAGGTGGGCTAGAAGTATTTGCAATCATATAAGCGATCGTAATTTTTATCTGTGATTGTGATTTAACAGAGCAACAAAATAGTCGTATTTTAAACTCCTGATTAAAAATGTTTAAAAAAATTCAACAGGTGTTATTATTTTGTCTAGGTCATGATTATAAAATTAGGTTTGTTAGAATGAGAAACAATTTTATTCAAAGAGTAGTTTTTGTAATGAAAATAATATTGCATTAATAAATAATTTGATGTTTTTTTCATTGTCTTAATTGTTATTAGAAAATCTAACAAGAGCATAGGCGCCAAATTTCGGGCCAATACTTTCTCAATGCATTCATTTTTTTCGAATTTTAAGAAAATAATAAGTATTTTTGAAAAATATAAACGCGGAATGAAAGATTACATTATAGGTCTGGATCCCGCGTATGAAAAAAAAGTTGATTAATAGCAAGCTGAAAATTTGTTACTAGCTTAAGGGTATCTAGTCGGACAAACTTTGATATATGAGAACACTGGAACAAGGGAAATTTTAATTGTGGAACAGGTTAAAAATTTGGAACGATCAGACCACGAAAACGGCATATGTATTTTGTCCGACAGAACAGACTTAAACTCTCCGAACAGAGATTAAACTCTCATGCAAAAATTAGACTGATATTTATCACCAAATGGGCGTTTTAATGAGTGGAACATGTAGAATGTGTCAAATGACAGGAATTATGACAGGTGATAAATAGCAGTCTGATTTTTGCATGAGAGTTTAATCTCTGTTCGGAGAGTTTAAGTCTGTTCTGTCGGACAAAATAAATGTGCCGTTTTCGTGGTCTGACCGTTCCAAATTTTTAACCTGTTCCACAACTAAAACTGCCCCTGTTACAGTGTTCCCATATATCAAAGTTTATTCGACTAGACACCCTTAAGCTATTAACAAATTTTCAGCTTGCTATTAATCAACTTTTTTTTCATACGCGGGATCCAGACCTATTATTATCGAGGGCCGAAAGTCCATTAGAATAAAAAAAGTGTCATTTGAATGAGATATTTGAAATTAAAAATCACACTCAATTTTCTCTTCTTTTTACCGCTGTAACTTATTAAAATACACATTATAGAAGTTTTCAGGGACTTTCAGCACTCGGTAAGTATGTAATTTTTTATTCTGCGTTTAAATTTTTCAAAAATACTTACTAGTTTTCTTAGGATTCGAAAGAAATAAATGCATTTAAAAAGCATTGTCCCGAGATTTTGCGCCTACCCTCTTAAAAACGAAGTACAAAGTAAAATTTAAATACCAGTATTTGCTACAAATACTTATTAGTTAGTATTTGTTACTTTTCAATTAAAATTTCAGAATAGCAGCCTTTTAACCTTTTTATAATTAACTCGAGTTGTTCAATCAGAAATAATTAGACCAGCTTTGGAAATAACCGTTCGCAAGGCACTGATGTTCCAATGACACTAAGGTGTTCTTGAGCTACTTGTGCATGATAAGGAAAAATATATTTATTTTCTCTCCGCCATTTTAACGAATCTTCATTTCGCGGCAACCGATCGCATTCCCTAAATCTTTGCATTTCTATTATTGCCCTGCTTGTCGTAGTGCCTCGTGGCTGATCCTGCGATCCCATAATATCATCCGGATCTGCAGATGTTTTCTCATGTTCTAATAAAATTTGAATCGTAAATCCTTTATCTTTTTGTTCCATTCCAAGTTTTTCTGCAATAAGAGCGATTCTATTTTCTGGGCTATTTCCGCATTTGTTGGATCCTCAAAAGGAATTAGTCGAAACCTTATTTTGCCAAGAAAAGTTGAAATCGACAGTTTATCGACAGTTTAATAAAATTCCACCCATACATTGTTGAACTAGTGTTTACGTACATATTTGTTATGCTTATTATAGCCTTAACAATTTCTTCTAGCTGAATAAATCTTTCCAACATATAAAATGTCGAATTACAACATGCGGAAACATCTTGCAGTAATTTGAGAGGATTCCCGTTTCCTGGATTTTTTGAAAATCTAAAAGTTTAGCAGTTGCTTGTAGAACTCTTTTTAAAGTGGTTAATGGTATTTTTTATTTTGGTTAAATTTTTAATGATTTTCTTATATCACTTTTGATAACAACATCTGAGGTAGAAGTCGAAACGTCAATAAAATCATTTTTTTTTTTAGTTAAATTGTGGCTGATTTCCTCATCCTTTAATCCATCGTTCACAATAAAGTTTATTTATTGTGTGTGCAAAGCATCCAAAATGTTTCATTTTCACATAATTTTGTGTACCACCTTTAACATTTTTTGCATTATAGGAAACAATAATGTATTAAAATTTTGTTAAGTTCTCTAAGTTTTATAAGACAGCTTTATCTTACAAATATTGCATGATGCATAATTATCATCCACTTATATAAAAACGTTCCATAAACTACTAAATTTTTCTATTTTTGTTTGGCACTAATGGCATGGTATGCGTTCTAATAGCAAACCCAATTTTGTAATAGTGACCTAAACAAAATAATAACACGTGTAGAATTTTACGATGGTCAATAGTGGTAACATTTTTTATTAGGAGTTTAACATACGAATATTTCGTTGCTCTGTTAAATCACAATTGAATCGGTCATTGCGAAAACAATCTAAGACCATATTTTTCGTAAAATGACGACGCTTTTCAACGCCATTAAATTTACATATAAATATATACATAAACATTTAAACTTTTTTTGACTTTCAGAAATGTTCATTTATAACCCATAATACTTATATAAAATATTGTATTATCTCGGAATATCCAACTATTAATGAAAAAATTTTTACGTTTCTTTAAAAGTTTACAAATTGTAACATGTATTGTTTTCACAATGACTGATTCAGTTACAGACAAAAATCACAATGAATAAAATATCACTGTATTGTAATTTAGCCCACCTCTAGACTCGTCCCGCTGATTTAAAACAGACTGAAATGGTAAATGTAGGCGGGCTTTTGCATTTGCGTAGCTTAGTTCATAATCCAGCAGTCGACTGAAGTATTGGACTTGTATTTATAATATAATAATTATTTGAAAATATTTTGTTGGCCAACCGCCTAGAGCCGAAATACATGTATTGGCTATGATCCCTTTAAAGATCGCTGGACCTGTATATGGTCCACATATTGTTCAGTAAAAAGTTACACCATTTTGAGAGTCCGGTTTGGGGGGGGGGGGAGTAGTCGGTAAATTAGTAGTTTTTTTTACGTTTTTCGTCAATATTTCTAAAACTATGCTTTAGCGTAAGCAATGTTCTATACAAGAATGTTCTACATAAAATTAAAAATAAAACAAGTACTATATATAATTGTTATAGAATCAACGGTTCCAGAGTTACGGAGGGTGAAAAGTGGAGGTTTTCGATACTTTTTATTTTCTTTGGGCAATTGATGATTTTGGGTGGTGAGACGTTTCTTCAAGGACTTATCACTAACATACCATTGGCCACTGAAATAGCAAATTTTATTGACAAATCACAATCCTGTTGAAAATTTCTTTCATCAGTAATAATTTTATAAATTGCCCAAAAAATATCGAAAACCTCCACTTTTCACCCTCCGTAACTCTAAAACCTTTGATTTTATAACACTTATGTATCGGACCTTTTTTGTTTTAAATTTTATGTAGAACATTTTTGTATAGAACATTGTTTTCGCTAAAGCAAAGTTTTAGAAATATTGACAAAAAACGTAAAAAAAACTACTAATTTACCGACTTCTCTCCCATCTCCTCCCCAAACCGGACGCTCAAAATGGTGTAATTTTTTACTGAACAATATGTAGATGTAGACCATATAGAACAATTTGTTGTTGGAGGAAAACTTTTACTTTTAATGTTTGGGTTAGGCCTTTTTTGTACCAATTATACTATATTTACTACCTCCGTAACTTTGGAACCGTTCATTTTAGAAGGATTATGCATGGGGCCTTTTTTATTTCAAATTTAATGTAGAACATTTTTGTATAGAAGGTTGTTCATGCTAAACCGCATAGTTTTACTCGTATAAATATTGACGAAAAACGTAAAAAACTACTAATTTACCGATTTCTTTCCCCTCTCTCCCTTCCCCCAAACCCGACTCCCAAAATGGTGTGACTTTTTTCTGAACATTATGTGGACCATATAGAACAATTTGGTGTTGGAGGATAACTTTCACTTTGGATGTCTGGGTTTGGGTCTAGTTATACCATAAAATAAGGTTAATAAAATAGGTTGCTCGATAATTTGCTCATCAACGTGGTACAATGTTGCACAGTATGTTTATACATACATGTTTATACATGTATGTTTTTATCAGTATAGTTATAAGTTATATCCACGTATTTTCAAAATTTTTAATTGTTTTCTTTTTTTAGAGTGGACGCAATTCATTGCAAATTGAAGAAGACACTGCCAGTGTAGAAAGTAAGAGCTTATCTAGTGGTGCAACTAGTCCAACTGATGTTAAAACTTTGGATTCATTAAAACTCACGTTTAACGAAAACAAGTTCCCCATAAGAAATAAAAAGTAACAAATTGTATTTTTCCAATTGTTAAAGCGTTTCTTTTTTCTTTTTTACTTTTTGGGTTTGTATATCTTTTTTCGCTTTAATTTTTAAGAGGTTTTCTCGTAGATGTTCGTTCAATAAGTACAATAGTCGAGAAACACTGGACAATTTCAAAGTTGATTTTTACTTGGTTTTGGAATAGTTTTGTTTTTGAACCGTATTTTATACAATCTATTTAAATGGATCATTCCTAATGAATACAATTTATGTATATTTTTTGTTTTTTTTTTTTTTGTACAAAGTCTCGAGAGATTATAATATCGTTCGCCTGAAACGAACGTAAGGCCATATATTTTAAATAGAAAGTTGCTCTTTGCCGTTAAAGTCCATTCGTTCAGCAGAATATTTTAACTGATTCATTGCCGGAAAAATGCAACATAAAAATTCCTACCTCTAAATATAAATGGTTCAGGTAAGCTTATTGTTGCAGATTTCTTTCATTAAAAAGAGAAGAATAATCATGAATAATGGGAGTGTATATTCATTAATTTTCATTAAAAACTGGTTTTCCAAAATAAACTTTAGTTTAATTGATACGGTTTTATAGAGTTTTATACAGTTTTTATTTTGTTAATAAACTGCATATAAATATTTTTGTTAAAATATTGACCTTGAGCATGTATCCTTATTAGTTATTCACAGCCACTGCCAGTAACGTAAAAATTCATCAATTTTTCATTAAGTAACGTAATCAACTCAACAAAAAGCTAATTACTAAATTTACTAGACAGTTGGGACTGGGATCAGCGAACCTGATTTTCCGAACCTGAACCCAGTATATTCGTTCCTGATTTTCCGAGCAAGCCAGGAACTAACGAACTTTTTCACTTACTAAAACGAAGTAAAAAAAGAATGTGTGTGTACTTTGTACGCACGTAAGAAGTTATACTTCTATTATATGATTTCAACGAAATTAATATACTTTAAACAGTTTATTTATATTTTATTTAAATACTAAAATAATTTTAATACTTACTACTTTTCTAAAAATTTTATTAAAACAGTAGGTACCAAAAATTAAAAAAATAAAAGAATGAAACACACACAAACACATTGAAAAATGCCACAAATGATTTCTGAACAATAATTGTCGGAAAAAATTTTAACTAAATACGTATTTTCTGAAAAAAAAAATTATATAATAAATATATTTTACTGAAGCTATTTCCTTGTGGCATTTTTATAATAAACTATTTTTAATGGGAAATAAGCCACAATTTTAATAAAATCATTTTTTGGGTAAAATTGTGGCTTATTTCCCATTAAAAATAGTTTATTATAATAAGTATACTTACAATCAAAAAATGTATAAAAAAAATAAAAGTTTCTATTGGGGTTCGAACCCGCTTATGGTTGCGCAGTTGTTAGTATTGGAATTCATTCATCTTACACTTTTACCCACGGAGACACATGCATCATGTGGGAAGATCGACGAACTAAACAGTTTAAACTTTTGACAGTTCTGAATTTAACCAAATTATTTTGATTTTTGTAGAATATTGAAATATTAAAATACAACAAAACATAGAGTAAGAAAACAATATATGTATTAGGTGAATATTGACAAAAATTTTGATGGTAATCAAATTATGTAAATCAAAGCATTATATATACTATTTTGGTAGGTTCATTTTAAATTTTCCAAATAGGTAGGTACCTAAACTTACGTGCATAGAAATCGGCCCACTTAAAAATTTGGTCATTTTTGATGTCTCATATTTCCTAAACCTGTTGGCCGATTTAAGTGATTTTTTGAACATGTTATAGCCTGATTCTTTAAAAATACCACTGGAATAATATTGTTGCTAAACAGGTAAATTTTCATTATATACCGGGTGTACCAATCAAACTGTGTTTTTTCTCGAAAGTTCGCATCACCCGTGAAATATTCTAGCATTTATAAACTACTGAAATTAAAACCCAACTATAGCCTCAGGTTTTTTTAACATTATATTTTTTGATTCATTCGTTTATGTTGGATAATAAAAAAGTTAGGTACTTTAACAACTAGACATGTTATTTCATCAATAAACGGTGTTTTTAAATAAATACGACAAACTTTAAGGGGTAATTCTGCATGAAAAAATAATGACAGTTGGCTTTATAAACGTATGTCCGCAAATGTTTCGTTTCGGAGATACGGGATGTTGAATTTTTTCTTACAAACTGGCGATTTATTATTGCTTTAAAACCAGTTGAGATATGCAAATGAATTTTGGTAGGTGTTAAGAGCATATTGTGCATACGGGTAATATGATCGGTCGTATTACAAGTATGCGCGTTAATGGTGAATATTAAATTCTTAATTGTATGTCAAAAAATGTGCAATAACTACGTCTTAAAACCCACCAAATTTCATTGGCATATCTCAACCGGTTTTAAAGCAATAAAATAAATCGTCAGTTTGTAAGTAAAAATTCAACATCCCGTATCTCGGAAACGAAACATTTGCGGACATCCGTTTATCAAGCCAACTTTCATTATTTTTTCATGCAGAATTATGCCTTAAAGTTTGTCGCACTTATTTAGAAACACCGTGTATTGATGAAGAACATAATGTGTAGTTGTTAGAGTACCTAACTTTTTTATTATCCAACATAAACGAATGAGTCAAAAAATATAATGTTAAGAAAACCTGAGGCTATAGTTGGGATTTAATTTCAGTATTTTATAAATGCTATAATATTCCACAGGGTGATGCGAACTTTGAGAAAAAAACACAGTTTGATTGGGACACCCAGTATACAATGAAAATTTACCAGTTTAGCAATAATATTATTACAGTGGTATTGTTAAAGAATCAGGCTATAACATGTTCAAAAAATAACTTAAATCGGCCAACAGATTTAGGAAATATGGGACATCAAATATGACCAAATTTTTAAGTGGGCCGATTTCTATGCACGTAAGTTTATGTAATTTTGTATTATGATACTGAAACATTTACAATTATTACGTACCTGTCGCTTTTAAAAACTATTTAAAAAGTCACTACAATTATAAACTTGCTTTTTTCTCTGCCATCACAACAATAAAAACTAATATAGGTACACAACATTTGTTTATCCATAATCTCCAACAATTATTGACAGATGATTTTAACACCCAATAAGATCCCGTATAACGTTTGAGCGACTAATACCATACTGTCGGTGTGCGCATGCGCCCAGGAAAATAAAATTCACCCTCGTGTGTAAAGAAGTATAACTTCAAAATAATTAAATATTCTGAGAGTCAGTTTGAAGAAGCCAAATTCATTAAATATCGCATAACTGAATTTATCGAGAGGTAAAAAATCTAAATTAAATATTTAATCATATAGAAAAATCCTGTAGTAGAGAGGAGAGTGCTACTATAGACCAGGGCGGATCTGTGAAAAAAACATTTAGATGTGAGAGCTGGCATTCGGATTTTTACAGAAAAAGCTATGTTATAACTTAGTAATATTAATTGACTTATCCTCCCCTTCAATTAGGTCGGGAACATTAAAGGATTAGGCGCAAAATTTCGGCTCCAATGCTTTTTAAATGCATTCATTTTTTTCGAATTATGAGAAAACTAATAAGTATTTTGAAAAATTTAAAGCCAGAATGAAAAATTACGTTATAACCGATGGCCGAAAGTCCCTGAAAACTTCTATAATGTTTATTTTAATAAGTTACAGGGGTGAAAAAAAGAGAGAAAATTTGGTTCCATGACATCTCGTAACGCGACAGTTCGTAACCAGACAAATTGTAACGGACAATTCGTAACAGCGACAGTTCGTAACGGCGACACTTCGTAACGTCGACAGTTCGTAACTTATAATTCGTAACGTCCAAATCGAATTATTCTGTTTATTTTTGTTGACGTGAAAACTAAATGTTATTACAATTATAAATGAAATTATGTTTATCAGTTTAACGAATCAATATCGGGATAAACATTTTTAAGGCATTTCATATTTCGTGTTTCAGAATATAATAAAAGTATTTAAACCACGTATTAAAGTATTAAAAGCCATCCCTCTTATCAACTATAACCGTTGATTGAATGCCCCAACGCTATAACCAATTACAAGGTTTATTATAATAACAGGTAATTATAATCTTTCCTTTACAAAATGTTTACTAGAAAATTGGGAATGTCTAAAGATGGTTGTTGGCTTAAATATTTCACGAATTACTTCATTATTCCTTTCTCTAGGTATATGCAAATTTAAGGAACAATAAGAGAGATAAACTTTTAAAAATATTGTTAAAAGTTTGTATGTATTTAAACATTTGTTTGTGTTTAAAGACTTTTAATACGTATATTCTGAAACACGAAACATAAATGTGTTAAACATGTTTATCCCGGTACTGATTCGTTAAATTAATAAACCTAATTTTAATTATAACTGTAATAACAGTTAGTTTCCACGTTAACAAAAATAAACAGAATAATTCAATTTTGACGTTACGAATTTGTATAGTTACGAACTGTCGCTGTTCGAATTGTCCGTTACCAGTTGTCCGGTTACGAACTGTCGCGTTACGAGATGTCTGGTCACGGAAAATTTAGTGTGATTTTTAATTTCAAATATCTCTGAAACTTTCTGTTTATTCTAGGGACTTTCGGTCCTCGGTAATAATGTAATCTTTCATTCTGCGTTTAAATTTTTCAAAAATATTTATTAGTTTTTCAGGATTCGAAAAAATTAATGCATTTAAAAGCATTGTAGCCGAAATTTTGCGCCTACGCCCTTAATAAAAAAATATTTAAAAATTACTAAAAATATCTTTTCTTTACTTTCCTTGCTTATAACTCTAAAACGATTTATTTTGGAGCAAAGTCATAACGAAATAAAATAAAGATAATTGCATTTTCTAAAAAATACGAATGAACGAAGAAGTACTGCATAGAATAGGCCATTAAAGAGAACTTTTCAACACAGTGAAAGTTAGAAAATATACCTAAGCCACATACTGAGAAATAATAAGTACCCATATGCTCAACTAATAGTGAAAGGAAAGATCGTGGGAAAGACAGGCAAGGAAGGAAAAGACTATCGTGGCTAAGAAACATCCGACAATGGCCAGGCTAAATTTTGAACAGCTGAAGACAGAGAAGTGTTTGCAATTGTAGCAGCCAACTTCCATTGAGAAAAGGGTACTTTAAGAAGAAGAAAAATGAGATACGATGGGCTAAAACATGTTGTAATTTATTACTCCGGCTTCAAAATAGAAACAAATACAAAAAAGCGGAAAAATAAGCCCTTTTCTATGGATGCTATACAATGTGCAACTTCTCTCACTACTTACATACATTCAAAACGAACAATTTATCACGCAGTGAGAAAAGTCGGCCATTGCAGTGAGAAATATTTTTTCTCACGGGTTCTACGGTTTTCCATATATGATCGTCGCCATGGTAACATGCACAATACAAACACAATTAATGTTGTCAAACAAAATGTTTTGAATCAAAACATATCACGAATTACCTTTCAAAACTGTTCAAACATAACTAATAATTAGAATTTTAAATAAATAACGTATAAAAATTTTAAGAATATTAAAACCTACAGGTAAGTATATTATGTATTTTATTTTTAATTTATGCATAAATATACCTACAGCACCTAAATTAATTAATTTTGAAGTTTGAACTCTTGACAAAACCGCATCCATACAAAAAGTACAGTGTACAACACATGAGAAAATGATATATTTCTCCCTCGCTTGATTTGCGGCACTCGCATCGTGCCTCGGCTCGTACCAACAAACTTCTGCGCTCGTGAGAAATATGTCTTTTTTCTCACTTTGTTGTACAATATACTATTTCTTATTCAATGTTTTTTAACCACTTAGATTGCACGGAGGACCTTCATAATTCGCATTCGATTCGCATAATAATTTTGCAATCTTCAATTTTCAAAAAGAGATTTTTTAAAATTTTGCACAATAAAAACTAGACCATATTATAGAAGTTTGATAAGGTTCATGTAAATGTAAATGCAACATTTTCCCACAATAGCAAGCTTGGCATGTTACATATTCTTGAGATTGAATTCTAAATTAAAAGATATTAAAAATTCAAATACTCTTCAAACTTGGCTAACAGTTCTTCATTTATCGATGGATCCTGGTCGACAAGAACACCTTTTATTTTGTGTGCTCCTTATGTAGCGTGCCGTCGTTGCCAATATAAAATACGCCCGCTCCCAGGGCGGCAAATTATAGATGACACTCAATTTTTGTGTACCAAGTGTCTACCAAGTAAGGAAGGAGGCGGCGGTCACTGATCTTGCCCAGGGCGACAAAATCCCTAGGGCCGCGCCTGCCCGCTCCCACTCATTTCAAAGCATAATATTCACTCCAATGTTAAATTACACGTAGTTTATAGGCTTTCGACATCGTATGAGTGCAGTAAATTATTTTTTAACCATTCCTAGATTCGTATCCTTTTCTCACAGAGGAGTCGAAAAAATGTACGTTAAAGAACATATGTTAATAATATTTTTATACAATTGTTACAACGGATCTTTGCATCCTGAATTACTAGGTCTTTTTTTACTTACTGAAACTAGTATCGCAAGCGGCTTAATTATGCCGCTTGTCCATAGAAATCACAATAAGTTAAACAAGGATAAGCGATACTCCATGTCTTTGATACGTTATTTACTAAGAATTTTGACGTTTATCATTTTCAGTTACATTGGCGCATTTTTGTTGCGCGCATTTCATTGTATTAATTATCAAACATAATTGTTAGAACGACTAACTGTTGCTCTCTTATTTGATTACTTCCGTTAATTATTTATTTTTAAGCTAATGAGACAAGTAATATCTTTTAACCTACAAACTGTTATTATACTACATGAGTCTGGCTATAGTTTTGTCGAACGGAAACTTATTTGTTTAGTAATACTCGATATGATGTTCAAGCTGTTCAATGTTGAGTTCATTTATCTCCTCAATAGTGAAAAAAGATCAAGCACTTCAATAAAGTAACTTTATAAAATACGTCCACGGGATAATAGCCATTTCCTACTAATTACATTGATAGTAAATGCCGATGCACAGTGGTTCCATATGCTGAAAACGTGGTCATGATATAAAATAAAATATCCCTATTCTGGAATTTTCATGTTTACAGTTGTTTTCTCGTTCTATCGTAGAGTCATAATACACGGGCATAAGGATCAGACCGGATCTATTCTTATTCATAATTCCGGGATAAGTGAGTCATGTACGACCTTATTTTTGAACGCAGTGAAAATCAAAAAGAACGCGTATATTGAAAACGCTGTAAAACGTTTTGTGGTTTATCAATTTTATTGCTGTAAACTACTGTAAAGCATATTCTTCTTTTTATATATTAATGTAAGATAAAAGCTGACTAAAGATTTGATAACAATAAATACATAAAATTTGTTAATGAATAAGCAGTAAAAATATACTTGAAATAATCAAAAATTCGTAAAGATACATTCAAAAAGTACATAATTCTCCATAATTCTGCGATTAATGTGTATTAATCTCAAAAGTTACAGTCAGAAGATACAAAATCACATTGATTTAGTTGCCTTTAACTTCCTTTGCATTGCTGGCAGTTGTTTAAAAACAAAACTGTGGAATGACGCATATTACATGATTCTGGCGATTATTGCGTATACAGTGATGAGCGCACTAATAACCGGCAAAATAACACAATAGATGGAAAACAATTAAGTTGTGAGATAAAAAGAAATGAAACTAGTGGAGGTGAGAAATTTAGCGATAGAAACCTATAAATTTACAATATATTTATTGTTTCTCACCTTTAGACGTATCGGACGAGTTTGGCAACTACCATTGTGACAGTGACAGTTTGGGTTGACATACTCGTCTGATACGTCTAAAGGTGGGAAACAATAAATAGAATGTAACTTTATAGTTTCATTTCTTTTTATCTCACAACTTAATATGTTTTCCATCTTTTGTGTTATTTGCCCGTTATTAGCGCGCTCATCACTGTATATCATTATGGGCGGTTGTACATAAGTAATAGGTTCTATTAAATATTGTACTTCAAAAAGAAAATGTATTGGCGATCAGCAATTACAAAAGTCCCTTATAATACAATATTTCAAATAAATAATATTTATTTATTTAAAATAAAATTTTTGAACTTCTTTCAGCCATATTGGATCCGCCATTTTGTTTTTCACAAAAATAATGTTAGATTTGTAATCAGCGACCTTAAACCAACAAATTTGACCAAATTTTGGGTTTTGATTGATATTTTTAATTTTTCCGCCATGTTGGATCCGCTATTTTGTTTTTCAAAAAAAAAATGTCAGATTCGTAATCAGCGATGCCAAAAACCTTACGGTATGAAAGTAATTTCGAAGTTTATGGACAATATACGCTTTTTAATGTATTGATTTAACTTGTTTGCAAATCAATCATTACGTTTTTGCAAAGATCCGTTGGAACAACTGTATGTTGATAAGTTTATTAGATTCCAAATAAAAATTTGTAAAAGCAATATTCAACGTATAAAACAGGTCAAACACAGTAGAAAATTGCGATCCATAAAGAACAAGAATTAGTTGATTCTAAAAATTCTGCAATTAAGTTAAATTGTGCAAAAAATGCAAATCAAGGGGAGCCATACAAATATATTTTATTTAATATTATACAGTATAAACACATAAACCCCAAACAATAAAATGACAGGATTTATAAAAAAAACAAAACCAGGTAAATTGAAGCTTAACTTTTAATACTATTCGGCGAATTATAAAATTGTATATCCCCATAAACCCATAAACTATTCAAAAATGTATATATAAAATGGTATTTATTGATATAACTTTTGAGGTTACTAAAATTAACTTTTTAAAATTTAATATTTAGCGGAAATTTGTATAATTGCCAATATTAAACGTATTTACATTAATTATGAAACGTGGGTATGCAGTACCTTGATTTTATTTAAAACAGGTTTGTATATTTTATTTACAAAATTCACTTTTATTTGTAAATAAAGTTCGATTTAACAAATGATTTTTATTGAGCCCTTTTGTCCCCAAGTATCACCATCCTACTTATTGGATGAAATAAACGAAGGAATTGACCCAACCAAAACGGGAAAATCAGCTTGCTTCGATGGAATGTATCCTGAGTTTATAGTCCACATCGCTACAGAAACCATTGACATATTAAGCGTAGACTCGGCATACTCACCAAAAAAGCGTAACGCGGAAACAGTCGATCGGTAGTCCATCTATCTCTTAACCAAGCGAGCCCGCACATGTGACAGACAAAGATGGCAAGACCACTCAATCCTATTTCGACGTTACACCTCGATGCATTGATTGGCATATCCCTAGCCAAGTCTATCCTTTTACATGTCTCTGACAGAAACACGGCAGTGGCTCAAGAAATTCTTTAGGGACATTGTGACTACAGCTGTACTATTCCCAGAATTCAAAAGAACAAAAAATATCGCAATCACTAAGCCTGGCAAGAACAACAAGCTTCCTACAAGTTACTGGCCTATTGGCTTACTTTTCTTCTTCTTCTAATGGCGCTACAACCCTTTGTGAGTCTTGGCCTGTTTAACAGTGTTCTTTCATTCTGCCCTGTCGGATACTTTCCTTCGCCACTGCCTGATGTTCATGGTTTTAAGGTCCCCTCTACGTCGTCTATCCATCTTTTACGGGGCCTTCCTATTATTCTATTTCCTTGGGGCTTTCATCTCTGGATTACTTTCACAGCTCGATTATCTGGCTTTCTTTCTAAGTGACCAAGCCAGTTAAAGTACATAGCCAAGTTAATGTAAATTCGACATTAATATTTAGTTTCATTCTATTTTCGTATATGTATATGACATAAATATATTGTATACTTATCGTAATGTGAAAGTCCATAAGCTAAATAAATAAAATAAATAAATGTCCCCAAGTACAGTAATCAAGAAAAGTAACTTCTTCAGGTGCCATCTCCGCTACGGAGGTTGGCAATCATCATAGCTATCTTAATTTTTGAGACAGTAGCTCTAAATAGTTGTTTTGGGCTGCATCCAAACCATTCTCGCAGGTTCTTCAGCCATGAAATTCGTCTTCTTCCGATGCTTCTTCTGCCATCTATCTTTCCTTGCATTATGAGTCGCAGGATGCCATACTTCTCGCCCCGCATCACATGTCCGAAATACTGTAGTTTTCTTTCTTTAATTGTAAGTTCAACTTCCTTCTCTTTACCTATTCTTCTTAGTACTTCGTTGTTCATAACTCTATCTACCCAGGAAACCCTCATAATTCTTCTATACGTCCACGTTTCAAAGGCGTTAAATCGTCTCATTGTCTCTACATTTAACGTCCTTGATTCCACTCCATAGTATAGTACACTGTATACGTAACATTTTGTTAGGCGTACTTTAAGAGCTAATGTTAAATCTTTGCTACATAGGACCTTTTTCATTTTCATAAAATTAGAAAGTGCTTTTTCGATTCTTCGAAGTGTAATCATTATTTTCTGTTTTAAGTGTTCCTAGGTAAGTGTACTTTTTTACTCTTTCGATCTGCTGGCCCTCTACTATCAAGATTTCGTTAGTATTATGGTTGTTTTTACTAATTTTCATAAACTTCGTCTTTTTGATATTGAGAGAGAGCCCGTACTCCCTATTACCTTACTATTTTACTCATGAGTCTTTGCAGGTCTTGTAAACTATCGGCTATTATTACTGTATCATCTGCATATCTGATGTTGTTAACTAAGACTCCATTTACTCTTATGCCGACTGTTTCATCTTCCAGAGTTTCTTGCATTACCTCTTCAGAAAAAGCGTTAAATAGAGCGTTGATAGAGGTGATAGTATGCAGCCTTGCCGGACTCCTCTCTTTATTTCCAATTCTTCAGATGTTTCTTTTTCAATTCTTACTATTGCTCGCTGATTGTAATAGAGGTGTGTTATTAGTCTTAAATCATTTTCATCTAGGTTTTTAGTTTTCAGAATTTCCATGAGCCGATCATGTTTTACTTTATCAAACGCTTTATTGTAGTCTATAATAGACGTAATGGGGACGGTTAACATCCAAACATCTCTGTGTCAGCACTTTGAAGGAGAATAATGTCTCTCTGGTACCCATATCATTGCGGAAACCATATTGAGTGTGACTAATATCCAGCTCCAGTTTAGAGTGTATTCTGGCGTGGATAATTTTCAGCAGAATTTGCAAGGTATGTGACATTAAGCTTATGGTTCGGTAGTCACTGCATTCTTTGGCAAACACACAAATGCTGATGTCAACATTTCTCTAGGGATGATTCCCGTAGTATAGATAGCGTTGAACAGTTCTACTATTATGTCCAGGTTTTTCTCGTTGACCAAGTTTATCAGATCGCATCTGGACCAGCAGATTTATTGGTTTTCATAGAGTCTATTGCCTGACTAACCTCTGATTTGGTTATCTCTGGGCCCACATCTCCGGATTGGCTATCTACGGATGTACTAGCTTCTCTCTGGTCATGAAATAGTTCCTCGATGTACTCTTTCCATCGTCGTAGTTTTCGTTCTGTCTCCATTATCATACTTCCATTTTTGTCGAGCAATATATTTGAGGTTCTTCTATTTCCTATTCCGGCTATTTCTTTGACTTTTTTATGTAGGTTGAAGTTGTCATATCTGTTTTGCAGTTCTTCTATTTCTTTACATTTTTCAGAGAAGTAGGTTTCTTTAGCCTCCCTAATTTTTCTTCTTATTTGGTTTTGAAGCTCTTTATAGCGGGTCTTATTGATGGTTTTGTTTTTTCTTCTTTCATTCATCAACTCTAGAATTTCCTCCGTCATCCATTCTTCTTTCTTACATTTGGTTGTTGTAAGTACTTTCTTACTTGGCTCTAATATAGAGGTTTTGAAGAATTGCCTCTGCTGTTCTACGTTGCAATTATTTCCTGGGTTTCTGTCTAGATTTGTGTTGACTTCGTGTTTCAGATTTCCTTTGTTTCTTCTGACTTTAGTTTCTGTATGTTAAGTTTATTGTTGTTACGGCTTTTTTGCGTCTTTTTTAGTTGAAGTTGAAACCTAGCAATAAGAAGTCTGCCTGAATTGAGTTTCGATATCTGTGCTTTATTAGGATGAAGTCAATTTGATTACTGACGATTTTGTTGTCTTTGTCAGCTGGCGATTTCCATGTATAAAGGCGTCGCTTAGGTAATTTAAAGAATATATTTGCGGTTATAACATTATGCTCCTGGCAAAATTCTATTTGGCGATTCCCTCTGTCGTTTCGTTCGCCAAGCCCATATGGTCCTACATTAGGACATTTTCCTTCGACAATTTTTGCATTGAAATCACCCATAATCAGTGTTATGTCTAGATCCTGTGAGATGTAATGTTTTTTGAAGTTCGCTATAAAAGTTTTCTATTCTTCATTTTTGTCAGCAATTAGCGCATAAATCTGGATTAGGTTCATTTTTCCATGGGTTGTCAATAACTGCAACATTATAATTCTTTCGGACATCGGAACGAAGCCTGTTACTGATCTCGTTACTTTTTCACTGAGGATCATAGCAACTCCATATCTGTGTTGGGTGTCGCTGCTTCCAGAGTAATAGATTCGTCCATTGTCTGTATTGAGTTCGCCAGAGGTGACCCATCTTGTATCGCTTATTCCTAATAAATCGATATCTAGTCGCATCATCTCTTGCTGTATATTCCTCAGTTTTCCAGGTTCATACATACTTCTTACATTCCATGTAGCGATTTTGTAGGTGGATTTGTATATATTTAGTGAACAGGGATTTCGCTGACTAACGGCGTGGGAAGCCCTGTCGTTACTATTGTTTCTTCCCCTGCTGAATCTTGGCATCCGAGAACCATGATTAGTAGGTTGTTGGTTGCCATTTCTGTAAGCCATGACGATTTCTAAGGATACTACACGAATCTTTAATGCAGTGGTTTCCTGTTGCCTTCTGCATTCTTATACCGTTGACCATTCTGTAGGGTTCATCCGCCTTCGAGACCGATTTCTCAGGACAAAAGAAAGCCCTGTCACTTACCAACTCATCCGCCCGAAGCCGTTGGTTAGTAAGTGGGGGATTGCTTATATCGGCAATCATTCGGTGAAGGGCAGGTATGTAGTAGAAATAAATATAGTGACCCGTCTTCCCTCGGAAACCTAATAGCCATTCGGGGTCGGAAGAAGAAAGGGTGGCCAAGAGAAGCCGATAGGAAAGATTAAAGACATTTCACTCAAGACTAGTTGAAAAAGAGTAAAATGTGAAGTCCCTTATGATCCGCCAGGTACGTTTCATAAGCGTATAAGTATTAATACACTTTGTATTCCCGCTCATACTTCGGGGTGTTGACTACAGGCTGTATGGCTCGTCCAGCATGCCATAGCACGGAGGATAGGGTGCACGCCATTTTACAATGTAAACACCCCAACTCCATGGCCTGACTCCAAGAAAAGTAACTAGGCGATTAAATTATGATCCGCAAAAATAAGCAAAGATAATTTTAAGAACATAGCGGGAGTTTTCGGACTAGGTCACAGAAATGAGAAATGTTGCGGTTTTGCGCTGAAGAAAATTTCACAGATAAGGATACCTACTTTTTATAAACTGCCTATAATGAGATTATATACCTGGAAATCTCCACAGGCCAACCATAACCGAAACACTTGCGATTCCAGAACGATGTAAGTGGAGTGGAAGCATACCCAGGAGCTGTTTTTAACTGTCTTTTTAATGTGTATAAACTGGCAACACATAAAAACTTAAGACTACCAAAAGGTTTTCGATAATTTCCACCATAGTTTTTTTATGTAAATTCTACAAAAAAGACATTCATATAAAATCTTCTATTGGAACCAGACGATCGAATTGAAAATATGTAAATAAAGCGTAGATGTTGCACAAGGCTGTATATACTGCCACCAATACTTTTGAACCTCATGTTAAACAAATTGTTCTAGTCAACATACAGCTAGAAATAAGGTATAGGATCCGAAAACTCTAATTACAAGTATGGATCATGTAGGAAAGGAATACCACTTGAAGATTAACATCAGTAGCGCCAAATTTATGATTGTGAGCAGATAAAATGTGCATACACATATTTTCATTTACGATCATAACGAACAGAAATAATTGAGAAATTGAAATATCTTGGATTCACTCTATCACTCAAATGGGATTGTTGTGCAAAAGGAATTAATGTCAACGGAGAAATACTTAGTCTGGAGAAACTAGGTATACCTAGTCTCCTTACAAGTTGGATTAAAAATCAACAATGAAAAACACAAATCTTGTGTTAAGCAAAAGATTTCAGTAAATGACATGCCTATTGAAGAAACCACCTCTTATAAGTACTTAGGGCATGAGATATGCATACGAGATAATCAAACGTGCAAACTAAGCCGCCGCATAGGACTCACTTGGGTGGCATTCGGCAAGCTGAGCTATGTCCTTAAGTCAGAACTGCCTATGTGTCTCAAAAGAAAAGTCTTTGATCGGTGTACTTTAAAAACATATTACAATATAAAATTTAATAAAAAATTTTGGTCTTGGTAAAAGGTATATTATTTTAAAAAGCCCTATAGGGCTACAAACATCGAACAAAACGTTTTCGCTCTAAAAAGAGCATCATCAGTGTTGCAAGAACATGGTGAGCCAACCAAAAAATACGAAGGTCAAAGCCTTTCAAAAATGGACTAAAAGTCACATCAAAATGCTAACATAGCAAATTCCAAAGGATGGATATAATTCCTAAGGATACGGCCCTAGGATAACATATGACTCCCACACGTTGTAAGTGGGTCAAAGGTAACAAATTAGGTAATTATGTTACAAGAGGTGACAGGAATTATATCTAAGTTGCCTGTCACCTCTTGTAACATAATGACCTAATTTGTTACCTTTGACCCACTTACAACGTGTGGGAGTCATATGTTATCCTAGGGCCGTATCCTTAGGAATTATATCCATCCTTTGGAATTTGCTATGTTAGCATTTTGATGTGACTTTTAGTCCATTTTTGAAAAGCTTTGACCTTCGTATTTTTTGGTTGGCTCACCATGTTCTTGCAACACTGATGATGCTCTTTTTAGAGCGAAAACGTTTTGTTCGATGTTTGTAGCCCTATAGGGCTTTTTAAAATAATATACCTTTTACCAAGACCAAAATTGTTTATTAAATTTTACTTGTAATTTATGGTATACAGCCAGCTACAGGAAATTTTTCCTTGTGGATATTACAATATCTACACATTCCTTAAAACGGCAATATATTCTTATCAAAGGTTTCAATCTCAAGTGGGCTATTAAGCCCAACCATCCCTTCACCTTAAAACAACGAAAAACAAGCCATATGGCCCGCCGTATGTATAAAGCAGAAATATCTTTTAAACACGGACACTGCCATATAATGACTCGACATTCTCCCACCTTGGGGAATTTGACAAAATTTCTCAAAAAATACAGAGATTCACGAAAAATTAAAACAAAATATCAAATAAAGTGAAAAGTAAAATATCAAAAAACAAACAGTCATGAAAAAATCAAGTCAAGAAAATGTCACTTGAATCTTACAGGAGTTTTACTACCCGGCCACTTCGCGTAAATCTTTCATTTAAATCGAGTGCTCTGCTTTTGTCACTCCCGCACTTATTTCACTTGATTCTTCCTCAGCCTGGAGCTGACAACCGTTCTCTTGAGGCACTGTCTCTAGAGCCGCATCCCATAGGGTAATACCCTGGATATTCTCGCCAGCAATAACTGCCTCCACGTCTTCCACTGGGTAAAGCCTTTGCAATGGTCTCAGAAGTTGGCCTTGTGCCGTCGCAAGACGAGCTAACCGCACCTGATTATCTCTACCGGGTAAAAGTTCAATAACTTTTCCTAAATGCCACTGAAGACGCTTGATGTTGTCGTTGCCTACTAAAACGACATCCCCGATAGATACTTTAGTCACTTTCGTCTTCTTCGTTCCCGCTTTGAGTTGAGCCAGATATTCAGCACGAAATCTTTTTCGCAAATCCCCCCCACCATGCAGCTGTAGCGGGGTTGAAACGCCACTTAATACGTTGTGTGGAACTATATTCCGCGATCATGTTCCAGTCCAATTGCTTAAGCGCGTTCTCAAGTCCCGTAAAATTCGTTCCATTGTCACTATAAACCGTTCTCGGGCGTCCACGCCTTGCAACAAAGCGACGGAAAGCTTGAATAAATGCATTGGTTGACAAGGAGGTAACGAGTTCCAGATGAACTGCGCGATAAACGGCACAAGTGAACAAACAAATCCATGCCTTCTCGCCCGATTTCAAGTAAAGAGGCCCAGCTAAGTCCACCCCGGAAATCTCAAACACTGCAGCATCTCGAACTCTATCGGCCGGCAATGAAGGCGTTTGTACTTCGAACGATTTTCCATCTTGTCTCTTGCACACACCACATTCTTTTAAAATGGACCGCACAGTCCGTCTACCCCCTAAAGTCCAGTATTTTTCGCGGAGCAAACTAAGCAGTCCCTGTGTACCAACGTGACAAGAGTTTTTGTGTAAGCTCAAAATCAACTTGCGCACTATAAAATGTTCACCCGGAAGTAAGATAGGCAGACGAAAATCTTCCGTGTCAACTCTCTCGGTAACGCGAGTTTCTAAACGTATAAGTCCAAATTCATCGACAAACGTGTTCAGCGAGGAAATTCGTTTCATATCTGAACCAAACGCTGCGTTCTGCACTAACTTCAACACAAACATTTCGGCTTTGTCGATTTCCTCCGCGACCAATTCGCCTGTAAGTTTTCCATTTGCATTTCTCGTATTGTAACAAAATCGTAGCGTCCAAGCCATCATTCTTAACAGTTTTGTGTACTGAGAAAAGTAACGCAGGTGCCAATCGTCGGACGTCATATTCAGTAGTGACGAAATGGCTTTTTTCTTTTTCTCGGTGCCGACTTCTTCTTCATCAACCTCTACTTTTTGTTGGGGCCAATAATTTTCGTTTCTGTACAACCATTCCGGGCCTTCCCACCATCAAGATTCGAACAATTGCCGAACACCACAGCCTCTTGATGGAAGATCGGCAGGGTTGAGAGAACCAGGCACATATTTCCAACACTCAGCATTGGCTAAATTTCTAATCTCCTGAACTTTATTAAAAACAAAAACAGACCATCAGTCATCCTTACGTTGAATCCAAGAAAGAACCGTAGTGGAATCACTCAAAAAATAAGACTCAACATGCTGAGAAAATTGTCTTTTGACTGACTGATAAAGTCTAGCACCAATAGTGGCTGCCAACAGTTCCAATCTAGGTATAGAAATCTTCTTCAAAGGAGCCACACGACTCTTAGCTGCTACAAGAAAAATCGAAACACCATCATTCCGAAGAACTCTCAAAAACACTACGGCTGCATAAGCTTTCTTACTTGCATCTGAAAAGGTGTGCAAACTCCAATGGTCAGCTTCAATGGGCCCAGCCTGGATCCAACTTGGAATCTCAATACTCGACAGTTCAGGAAGATGAGTAACCCATTGACAAAATTCCTCAGCCATGTCATTCTCGAATGGTGCATCCCATCCCAGACGCTTTTCCCAAAGTTTCTGAAGCAACAGTTTAGGGAACAGAGATACTGGACAGGTAAAACCAATAGGGTCAAATATACTCTGAGCTACAGAAAGCATCAGTCTCTTAGTTATGGGTTCTTTTCCGACCACTCCCTGAAAAATTTCACCATTGATTTTTAGGGTGTCTCTTGAGGAGTCCCAGAGAAGACCAAGAACAGGGACAACTGTTTTTGTACTACCAGAAGACTAACACCCTCTCAAATCCATCTTAGCTTCCTCCATGATGGCAGTTGCTTCTGATACGAACTTTCTCAACTCATTCTCATCGGTAACACTAGTCACACAATTATCTACATAGAACCCAATCATAAGCCTTTCAATTGTATTTTTAGAGTATTACGGCATATCATTACAACATTTCTCCAGCGCCTTTATTAAATGAAATTCTATAGTAGCGCCCAGAAGAAATGGACTACAGTTGACTCCAAAAACAACTCTCTTATGTCGAAATACAAATTCCTTTCCTTCATTGTTTACCCATAGGAACCTCAAAAAATATCTGTCCTTCGAATGTACAGAAATTTGAAGAAAAGCCTTTCGAATATCCGACACCACACCTATTTTTGTTGTCTGAACCGTAACAGCACAGAAGGAATAAGTTCAATAAGATAGACCCTACCTCTAAACACTGGTTCAAAGAAGGACGACCCTGTTCATGAGATCATGCATCAAAGACTGGCCTAATTTTCGTGGTTTCGCTAGTATTTCTAATAACGGGCCTGTGAGGCAAATAGTGCACACAATTATTCTCTTCGGGATTATTTACTATTTCGATCACACCCTCGTTCAACCACTCATTGAATATTAAATTATACGATTCAAACAAATTCGACTTTTTCAACTTATTTAAAGTAGTATCTAACCTTCTTCTAGCGACAACTAAATTATCTGAAATTAAAGGATGCTTGTTCAACCAAGGTAATATAACCTCATACTTACCTTCGTTGTCACATCGGATAGTCTCATAGAGAAAATTCTTAGCCGCCTTGGCCGCCACCTCTCGTGTCAATTTTTCTACAGGATCGGTTATCCCAATAATATCAAGCTCCCAGAGTTTCGCCACAGAAGAACTATCAACAAACAACGAAATAGACATCATAGATGTGCTGAAATTAGAAGCAACTGCCGGCACCTTGCCCATAAGAGTCCAACCTAACAAAGTTTCAACTGCTACAAGACCACACTGTAACTGATATGTATTTCCTCCCTGTATACAATTTGCCTACAACATCAGCTCCAAACAAAATCTCAATTGGTGCTATATGTCCGACATCGCTGAGCGAAATATTCATGTCACTAAGTTCCTCAACCCAAGGGCCGTGATAAACAGGAGAGACATCTGCACAAATTTTTGGTTGATTTAAGGCATCAAATGAACAAGAGCTCCTTCACTCGCAGTTACCTTGTATAATTTATGTCGTTGTTCAGAAGTACTTTTACTGCCAAATAACGTATGTACGATATTTTCCGTTCCTTTAGCAGAAAAACCCATTTCTTGTGCGGTACGCTGTAAAATATATGTTCTCTGCGATCCAGTGTCAATAAGTTCCCTTACTTGTTTAGTACCATGTGCACTTCTTATGTTTACTCGCAGAGTTTGTAAAAAAACCTGTGTATTATTCAAATTCGCAACGTCTGATCCTCAGTCCTATTTTCTTCCGAGCGGCTAATACTTGAGGTCGATGTATCAATTTTGTTATCAGGTAAATCAGGACACATCAAAACAACATGGGATTTACAACATAAAATACAATTCAAACGTGCTCTACATTTCTTCGAAGAATGTCGCACCTTCAAACATCGAAAACAGGCTTTCTTTTCTGACAATGTTCGTCGTTTCTGTTCCATAGACAATTTTTGTGCTTTAAAACAATTGATACTGTCATGCTGTCCTTCGCAAAAAATACACCTGTCAACCTCATAATTTATCAACCCAGCAGCGGTCGTTGATGGCTGATCAGTTCCTTGCTTTGGTAATTTTATATTCTTCTTTTCAACCAGGTTATTGGATTTATATTTATTTTCAGTCGATAAACCAAAACCTTCCGTTGCTAAATTAATTTTTTGTTCATTTTGAACTTCATTTTGTAGAAAACTCATTAGCCCACTTAATCTTGTCTCCAAAGTTGAAACTTCTGCAGATTATTCGACATTGTGCATGGATACGGAACCAGAAGGCCTTAAAAACTGTGAAGATCTATGCCATAGTCTGATCATATCCTCCGGTAAACATGACTCAATAAGGGGATACAATATTGCCGCATATTTGTCAGCAGTTATGCCTAAGGTCTCAAGTGAACGAAGTTGACTCTCTATCATATCATATAGTGCAGAAACATTACAAGAACTACTAGAAACTCGACTCAAAATTAACTTTAAGAGCTCCCTAATATAAACTTTAATCTGGAGATCCTCTCTGCCAAACCTAGACTTCAAACTCTTTATAATTTTTGAGTAATTATCGGCTACTGCAGGAAAACTCTCCACTAAACGTCTGGCCTTACTACCGTCTACAGTGGTTTGTCTCAAATAAGCTATTTTGGAAGCCAATCTATCAAGTCCCCAGAATATTTCTTGAATTCGATTGGAGGTAATTTAAAACTGCGCTTACCTTTTATTGATGACTCTGAACTTACTAAACTGGGTCTGTCTTCACATTTCTACTTCAGTTCATAGTAGCGTATTTATCCTTTGCCTCCATCTCACTGATTAATTCTGCTTCGGAAGCCTTTTCGACCCCAGGCAACCAAACGACGTTTTTATAACGTAGATAACACGTCATAAAAATGACCAATTGACGTGTTTCTATGACGTAGTACTGACGTTGAAAATCACGTGTATTTATCTCATCGATTTGACGTCATAATTGTGACGATTTTAAAACGTAATCGTATCTACGTTTTTTCACGTCGGTAAAATCACGCCTTTAATACTTTCAAAAAGTGACCTCTTTCAGATGTTTCAAAATAGTATAATAGATACATAACATGAAACCTATAGGCCTACGTCCCATGTGTCGAAGGTATAAGTGCTACCACTTGTTTAAGATCGCTTGTGCGCTAGGCTAGAAGCAACATTGATTGTACCAGCCCTCACATTATAGAATTTTCACTAGTTATATATATACCTACTTCCATCTATCCAATATATATATACCTACTTACTGTGTCAAATCTGAAACAACTAAAAATATGAAACATAAATATAAAAAAAACAAAAAATATGAAACTAATAAATAATTTATTAACAAATTATCCAGCATACTTAATATCTTAATTTAACGCTTAATTAAAAACAAACTAACATAACCTCAGATAGTTGTCAAGAAGAATTACTGCATTAAACTAACTCACTGAGCAAAAACGCATAAAAATCTCTTAATTTATACCTTTCTTTAACTAAATATATAAATGAAAAGTATTATTTTATCACACAAGACACAAACCGCGTAAACAATAAATGAGAAATTTCTTATAAACATTTAGCGTTACCTATACCTAAACGAAATTGTTTGGAGTCAATACAAACAAGCAAGCTCCTCCCAATTTTGTGACGTCAGACTTAGGCTGTCTAAAGTTAAAACGTTTTTTAAACGTAATTTTAACGTCATTAATCTTACGTATTTAAAATCACCTACAAAAGACGTCTATTTGACGTACTGTTCAAACACGTATTATTTTCAACCAAAAACTGACGTTTCCTCAACGTTATATGACGTCACTTGGTTGCCTGGGACCATAGCTTCAAATACCGCACTTTCCACGACACAAAGCTCATTGTACTTAACTTGTAAAAGTTCCCACTGTACACTAATTTGTTGCCAGGGTCGAGTGCCCACCGTTTCAGATAACAAATTGTCCAAAACATTAGCAGCTATCGTAAAAGCAGTACGAATCACTGTTCGGCGTTTTGTTTCTAATTCTAATGCCATATTTTCTCGCTTAAAAAGGTAATAACTTCGGCCGAGCCTCACGACAAACGAATTTATTCGCCGAAAAAAAGTTTACACTAAAATAAGCGGAAACAACTAACTTTTAAGCACACCCGTATAAAAGTCCTAATCGCGGTCGCCAAATTTTACGTTGGGATGTCCACGAGTTACTTTACGCAAAGATCCCTAGGTTCGAAATTAAATTATAGAAAATAACTTTCGATTACAGAAAATTACCCCTATTAAAAATACGCAAGTGTAGCTTAAAACAAAGTTTTTATTTGGATGTTATCGGATGAATGTTACAAACTCGACTGACTTTAAAAACATATTATAATATCTACACATTCCTTAAAACGGCAATATATTCTTATCAAAGGTTTCAATCTCAAGTGGACTATTAAGCCCAACCATCCCTTCACCTTAAAACAACGAAAAGCAAGCCATATGGCCCGCCGTATGTATAAAGCAGAAATATCTTTTAAACACGGACACTGCCATATGACTCGACAGTTACCCGAAGAGCCATGGAATGCTCATTGTTAGGCATTTCTCGTAGGGATCGAATTACGAACAAGAAAATAAGACGAATAACAGGAGTGACAGATCCCATAGAGAGAATTATGACCCTAAAGTGCAACTGGGCTGGACACATAGCTAGAATGTCGGATAACAGATGGACACAGCGAATAATACACTGGAGACCAAGACAAGAAGCATATCGAACTAGAGGTCATCCGCCAACAAGATGGTCTGATGACATAAAACAGATCGACAAAAATTGGATGCAGACAGCACAAAACAGAAATACATGGAAAATACTGAGGGAGACCTATATCCAGCAGTGGATAGATCCGGGTTGAATGATGATGATGATGTTGCTCTTTGTGATTGAAATGTGCTATTTAGTCTATATTCATTCTGCCCTGTGATGGATGACCGAAGTTATCGTTAACGTAAAGTTATCCTGTAGTTATGTTATAACCATCGAATTGGTGTGATGTATCATACTTAACTTAACTATTTGCGTTATTTCTTGACAGTTCTTGAGTTATCTGGTCACTTTATAACGCGACGTTAAACCTCAAGTTATGAGATAACTCTGTAGTTATGCAAGGTTAGGTTCATATTTTGACTTGTTTTTAGACAGAAATCAAGTGAATTTAGAAGCTAGTAATTTAATAATTAAGAATAGAAGGGTAATACAATTTTAAAAATTATACAAAAATCAAATCGAGCGATATAAGTTGAAATTTTATTTTAAGTACCTACTGAGCTTTCTATCCAGAGTTGCCAGATGATATTTTATAAATCCCCCACTTAGAAACTGAAATTCCCTGAAATTGAAGCTCAAATACCCCAAAGTCCCCAAATTTAAATTGTTGCCGCATTTTAATAAATTATTAGTCAATTGAAGAGAACAGTAAAGCAAAATTCATACTACAATATCAACGAGGGCCATGGAAATAATTCATAGTTCCTATCGTCTTCGATTATATGGGAGTATAATGTACAGTTCTATGTACATTCGCAAATTTAATTTACCATGACCCCTTAAAATCATCCATAATTTTCCGCCCCCAAAAAATCCCACTACAATTTCTGGTTAGAAAAATTTCAATAGACGCTTTCAAATTAACCCAAAATTTTGGGAAAATACACCAATCTGGCAACCCTGTTTCTATCTACCGTTTGAAAGCAACTTAGAAACACCAATGAACTCAAACAGCTGTTTGCTGTTCGGTCATCGGCAGTAGCCGACGACGGGTATGTTCGGAACAATCTCTCGCGCTCACTCCAACTTGTACTATTTGTACATAAGGTTCTCTTTGTTACTTCAAAATTTGTTCCTCAAAACTTCTTTCTAATATAACGTTGATGATATAACTATTTCATAACTGGGAGCGATACATCACACCAAATTTTACCTATACAGTTATGAGCACGTTATTCCTGAGAGTTATCTTAACTTTAACTCAAACGTTAAACTTAACTTCGGTCATCCATCACACGACTGATTTTGTGCTTCTTCTTATGCTATGCTCGATTATCGTGTGTTGGCTATAATACTAATTTTGTTGACAACAATCCCAAAACGGAATGCATATGATCTGTTAAACCAAAGTATGTTTCTTTTAAATTTCGTATTTTACTCCTTATTAATTCGTTTCTGTATTGCGACGTCTTGATTCTTACACTTGCGTCTGTTGTGTATTAGATTCAAAACCTCATCGTTGATTCACTGTTGCTTTTTTTTCAATTGTTATCTTTTAAGTTTGGATTTGAGCTGCTTACAATCGTTTTAATTTAGTTATAATAACCGTCGATGAATTCTTGTTCGTTATTATCAAAATTGTTTGCGATCACCTGACTGTTGTTTCTAATAAAATCAATATCCAGTTTGGTAGAAGATCGCTGTTGTTTTATCCGTTTAAGCTTTAACTTCAACAATACTGTGGTCAGGTGGAATATCGGCGCCAAGAAAATTTTTTACAGATTTGACTGCACTTCTTTTACGCTCATTGATGGTTATTAAGTCAATTTGGTTTTTGACAATATTACGAGGGGTATCTGCCTGGAGATTTCCACGTATACAATGGCAGCTATACAATGGCAGCTATACAATGGCTGCATTCAGCAGAAAACTGCGATGACTAATCGATTACTTAGCGATGTGTAATCGCTAACGATTCTGCTGAATGGTATACTTTCATGTACATACGAAATAGGTTATGACAACTGTCACATTTTTCAAAATGATTTGCAAATACGTGAAAGACACCCCAAGAACAGAAATAAAAATTATTATGAAATGGTAATTTATAAATAACCCCATTTAATTCATACATAGTTTCAAATTCTTGAATTTCTTGCGAAATAGGTAAACCTAATAGGTACATACGAATAATCCAACAAAGCAGCTCACATATTTATCAGCGTGATTTATATGCCTTTCAGCCTTCCTTGCCTTCAATTCATGTTTTTTTAAGATACATAACTTAAAATATACGTGTTAGACACACGTCATACGTCAATCTTATTTTGATTTGCTAAGAAATCATTGGGCCTGCATTGGGACTACGTGCATTATCGCCTGAGTCGAACGCCTGAGTCGATCGTATTCTAAGGAATATAGACGGTTCTAGAAGAGACCACACTAAACGTGACTAAACTCAACACGGACGTTTGCATAGGTATATATTAACATAGAGTGAGCCTTCACTCCGCGCGTCCTGACGACAATATCTCTTCGACTGGTTTGCGCTATCTCTTTCTAGCACATTGTACCGAGAAACTAAGATGACATTAAGGTGTGAATATAGGCACGGAAGAGGAGGACAACTGTCGTAGCTTAATATGCGTAAGAGTGAAACAGCACTAATCCAAAGAAAAAAGATGGCGTCGTCACTTCGCTTTGAATGACACTCTCTCTATGTCAATTTACCTCTATGGACGTTTGCTGTGATTGGCAGTCATCGTCGTCGGATTGCATGATTTGAGTTTCCACTAGACTTGTGTTATGGACGGATTTTACGGGCTGTGATTGGTCGTATTCAAATCAATGACATATTTGATGACATTTAAAAGAAATACGTAACCCTGTTTTCTCGTTTGTTTTTGTTTATGCAGTGTGTTTATGTTATACAAAAGAAAAATATTGATATTTTAGTTATTAATCTTGGATTTTGAGACTATTTTATACGTTTATACTTGTTTATTGTATTCATTTTTAAACAGCCATATTATTTCCAGCAAAAGTTATGGAACGTTTACAGATACATAGTAATATTTATATAAAAAAAAAACAAATTACTTTCTGCTTGCTTCCTATATTTTGTAAATTTTTAAAGCTTCCTCCCAGACTCATTTGAGTATAAGGTGGTTCATTTTTCCGAAATAAATGGAAAGGATGGCGCATTTAATGCAGTGATTTGAGCTAATATAACAACACAAGAAGATGCTCAAAATTGTCAAAAAGAATATGAAAATATTAATAAAGTAAATTTTAGAGTTCTAAGAACTTATCCAAATGATTCTATGAAGCTTGTTTTCAAGGTAAATATTGATGTTAATATATTCACTTTCTAACTTTATGGGTTTTATATTTTGTAGGGATGAATAATTAACATTGGAGAGAATTTTTAAGTATTTTGCTAAGCAACAAATTTTGTGTTCATTTTGATTTAAAGTTCAAAACATATATTCATATATTGTAAGATATTAAATAGATTTTTTTTATTACAGAAAGACTATCGATGCCATCGCAATACTCAGGCTAATTTGCCTTCATCAAAGACAAAAAATCCGTCATCTAAACATGTTAACTGTCAGGCATTTTTAATAATTACAGTGAAATGTGTGTGTTTTTATGTTTTATTGGCACTGGTTTAAGAATAATTACAGTGAAACCATCAAGTATGAAAAGGTAAAGTCTATTTGCTAATCTGAGACACAACTACTGTCTAGTGACGTTGGTAATTTTTTTTGAGAAGTTAGGTTGCTAGACGTAACTGGAAAAGACTACACAACCAAACATAACTACTCATAGCCAATATTATTATTAACAGTAAACAGGCATAAATAACATAACATACACCATACACCAATCAATAATTATTTATTTAAACCTTTATAATGTATTGATAACAGATGAGAAAAGTATTTATTGTACAAAATAAAAATATTTTATAGAAATAAATTCCACAAAATTTTATGAGTTTAGTATACACTCCCATTATTTCCAACAATTATTATTTTTTAGTGAAAGATCAAGTTGATTTGAGCAGTTAATATCTATTGTTGGGTAGGAATTTTTGTGTTGTAAAGACAACACTTATATATTACGATTATAGATATTAAACCTGCTTTTGATTGTATAAATAGAGAAATAATATGGTCAGTAATGGAAGACCTGGAAAGCCCACAAAAGATAATAAGCCTGGCAAAAAGTACATATAAAAGTATATAGAAATGTACTGGCTAAAGTACAAATAAACAGAAACTGATTGCCAATAATAAATCTAAGAGGAATAAAACAAGGGGACAGTTTCATTCATATTAGTAATGGATCGAGTAATGAAGAGTGCTAAAAGAAGGTCAAGGCAAACAGTCAACAATAGGGTATAGGAATTTAGTACCAGTGAAAATGGAAGGATTACTATATGCAGATGACCTAGAAATAATATCAGACGATAAAGAAAAAATGCAAAAATTAATGAATATATGGGTGGAAGAAATAGAAAATTTGAAAATGGAGGTAAATGTAAAGAAAACGAAGACCATGATAGTAACCCAAAAGAAAAGGGAAGAAATAAACCAAACGTTATTTAGTCGCAAAAATGAAATAATGGAAACAATCTCGACGTTTGAATACCTGGGAGTAATAATATCAGAGGATGGAAAGGTAGACAAAGAAATCTCATACAGGGCGAAAAAAGCAAATAAGATCTACTATGCACTAAATAAAACAATATTTGGAAAGGAAGAAATAAAACTAAAGGTATACAATGCAATATATGTATCAACTTTAAAATTATGCAAGTGAAACATGGGTAAACAATGCAAAAATAGACAGTACAATAAGCGCAGTGGAGATGAAGCAGTTGAGAAAAATAGCAGGAAAAACAAAATTGGACAGAATAAGAAATGAGGATATTAGACAAAGGCTAAATAGCAATCGATAATAACGAAGATCCAAAAAAGAAATTAAATTGGTATGGACACATTAACCGAATGAACCAGGGAAGACTACCAAAGCAGGTGATAGAATCAAAAAGGTATGGTAAAAGAAGGAAATGGAGGACAAGAAAAAGGTGGATCGATCAGATTATAGAAATTGGGCAGGAAAAACACATACACAAATGAAAGAGTTAGCAAAGGACCGCAAGAAATGGAAGAGATGGATAGAGGATGAAAAGATCTGACACCCCTGAGGGGCATAAGGAGTTTCGAGAAAGAAGAATTTTTATTAAGAATTTGTCACTCAGATAGGTTCTTCTAAACTGTGGTGGTAATTCAATGGCTTCTCCAAATAACGCTTCAACAGGAGTGGATCTCATGGCACCTAGACAAACAATCAATTGAATTCAGCAATTGATCGTTACATTTATTTTCTTTAATAAATTGGTGCTAGCAGATGCATATAAGATGGTGGCATAGTCTATGATCGACCTTATGTATGATCTAAAGAACAGCTCACTAATAAACAATTTAAAAAACGTTCTATTTGTTTTTTTCTCTATACCTACCATTAATTCCATCATAAAGTTAGTATGACTATTTTATGGCAATTCATTTAATTAAATTAAATATGTATTGCAGTTTAGGCAGGGGAATGGCCACTCTCGCATTAAAATTTCCTTCTGAAGTTCTTACAACCCTTAAACTTTTATATGTTAATACTTTGTTAGTCTCTGAGCCAATTTAGTACATCAGATCAAATAAGTCTGAAAGTTAATCATACATTTTTAAGACACAAATAAATATAATATTATCTCTTTTATAAGTATAAATTATACTATTTAATTTTCTTATAACATTACTATCCCCTAGTTATATAATTTTTGCTGAATGTAGATCCGAGAAAACTATAAGTACTTAATAAAAAACAGCATACAAAGTACGTAAATACTCTGAAAAATATTAACTTTACATTTATAAATTAAGATATTCATTTGTATTATAATATTTATTGTAGAAGAACTATAACTTTACAAATTTAAAATGTAAATATGTATAAGTATTATAACCTTAAAACTAAAACTGCAACAAACGAGTGAGAGAGATTCCTAATCCTAAATGTCCTTGATTTGAATACGACCAATCACAGCCCGTAAAATCCGTCCATAACACAAGTCTAGTGGAAACTCAAATCATGCTGTCCGACTCGACACCGTTAAGCCATTAACAACTTGTATCTAGTATCTCCATGTACTTTCTCATTGCTCAGTAATATCGATCCTACATACATAAAACTATCATCTTGTGGAGCTCTTGTTTATCCCAGCTAACTACTCTATGTGGATTTGTAATACCATATTTAAAAGAATATTCTGTTTTCGTTGCTTGAACTCTGATTGTTACCATCTCATACATGTCTAGCAGCACTCACATATTCAGCCGGTATTCCTTTCCTACTTAGTACCAGTAGGTTTCCAGTAACTTTGTCATATGTTTCTCACGATTAATAAATACTATGTGCGAGTCTTTCTTTTTCTCTTTCTCAAGTTTTTCCATTAGCTGTCTTAAAATAAAAATTGCTGTTGTGGACCTGCCTTGCATAAATTCAAAATGGCTTTAATTTCTAGAACCTTACACTAAATATTGTTTTCACCATAAATATACGATAATAAAAAATGTTTACTGAAAATAACTATTGCAAACTAAATAAAACACTAAATACCTAATGTTTAAAATTTTTTATTCTTTATTAAAAATCTCGGAAATCAAAGGAGGGGAGGCTCTTATTGGTGCAATGGCGAAGGTAAAACCCCTCTAAACCCCGCCTGGGACCCAGTAATATTTTGATTTTTAAAGTACAACTCTAGTATATTATAATGTTGTCTATAAAATAACATCATTACTTAACAATTCTTTAAAATTCAGACCTAAATTAAGTATGCGTATATATGTAAATATAATCTTATAAGAAATTTCACAATATTTATGAATCAAGTAAAATCTATAAAAACAAACTAACATTCTTGTAAATTAGCCTATACAACTACAGTAGAACCCTGATCCGTGTGCAGATTATCCGGGCTGCGGATTATCCGTGCTATGATTTTCTATTACTCAAATTGAATTTTTAAGGTTTTATCAAAATAGCATCACTTTAATCACTCGACAGAAACTCTATATGCAGAAAAGGAGACTCATAATGAAAGATTTATTTTTTCTGTTATTTTTTTATGATAGGTAAGTACATATCATGCATAAGAAATTCTTATGAAATATTCTTATATGAATCATATACAGTGAGCACGTAAAGGTTGGAATAAATTCATTTTCTCAAGAACGGACGATTTTGGGAAAAAATCCCGAAACAGGTCAATTTTATTTTTAAATTAAGACTTTTTGGCATATATGTCATACTAGTTACGTCACCCATCTGGGCGTGATGACTTCATCGATGTTTTTTTTAAATGAGAATAGGGGTCGTGTGATAGCTCATTTGAAAGGTAATTCAATTCTTTATTCAGTAATATAAACATTAACATAATTATTTATACAGGGTGCCCAAAAAAAATTTTTTTGAATTAAATTTATTGACATAAAAAGAAGAATGAGTGTAATTTATTTAATTCAAAATACATTTTACTGCTATCATAAAACAGGAAAAAATGTGTTTTTGGCAAATAAATATTGTTTTTGGCTTAAATTCAATATTAAAGCAGGTACCCACCAGCCTCGTGACAATTTGAACATTTAATTTAAGCAAAAAGCAATGATTATTTTTCAAATATACATTTTTTTCTGTTTTCTGCGAGCAGTAAAATGTATTTTGAAATAAATAAATTACATACATTCTTCTTTTTATGTCAATAAATTTAATACAAAAAAAAAATTTTTGGACACCCTGTATAAATAATTATGTTAATGTTTATATTACTGAATAGAGAATTGAATTACCTTTCAAATGAGCTATCACACGACTACTAGTCTCATTTAAAAAAATCATCGATGACGTCATCACGCCCAGATGGGTGATGTCACTAGTATTATATATATGCCAAAAAGTCGTAATTTAAAATTAAAAATTGACCTGTTTTGGGATTTTTTTCAAAAGTCGTCCATTCTCGAGAAAATGAATTTATTCCAACCTTTACGTGCTCACTGTATAAGAAATTAATGATTGGATCATCTGTGCTTTTCAATTATCCGTGCCACTTCCGGTCACGAGGAGCACGGATAATTGGGGTGCTAAGTACCTACTGTATAATAAAAATTTAATACAGATACAAAACAAAAAACATTTGTGAGCTAAAAAACTATCTTAATATCAAATTCAATGTTTACTCAGTTTCTCTTTTTATTTTCTCCCAAACACCTTGCAGCATCATCTAAAACAGAGTTAGTATTATTCATAAGGTATTTTTCAGCTCATATACTTTACAGTTGCACTGGTAACAGGGAATACAAAAAATGTTACAAACTCTACAAAACAATGTGTAAGGCTGTTGTCTCCAATAGATGTTGTAGGCTGCGTATGTCACGCTGTAGGAAAATTGTTCATTTTCGTTCTTTTAATAAACTTTGAAGGACAGAAAACTATCTTACAACCGAAAAGAGTTACAGAAAAGAGTAATTCTAAAACAAATTCAAATTACAGAGTAATTTGTAGTAGCCACCGACTTAACTGGTGGTATCCAATAGATGCCTTAGGCCGTGTACAGTGTTTATTGGAGACCACTGCCTTACACTCACTTTCATATACCTGTGTTAAAGTTACATTATGTAATTTAATAGGATCCCTACCTGAAATTGCTCATGTATCTTCACATTCTTGAATCTCATGAAATTTTATTGGGTGGCACCTCATTAATTTCTCTACAACCATTTTTTCTTGTAGTTTTTACAGATGCATGGTTCAGCATGTGTTTTCCAATACATAACTGATAGAAAGCTGTCCTTGATCTCACAGTTTGCAAATCAGTCTGGAGGGACAATGAATGGAACAGGTTTCTCTGTCCTAATTATTTTATAGTTGGGCTTATATCCTAAAGATAGACAAGTACCTATAAGTTTTAATTATTGCAACTAATAAAGGACTTACCACATCAATGAATATAATATACTCTCCTAGCATCTATACTCCTTGCATATTATTATGTTATTTCTGTTACACTCATAGCATGAAATTGATTAAAAACTATACTCATAGTATAAATCATCTTGTTTCTTTGTGTGAACTGTTCTAGACCTTACATAACTTGTCTCAACTTTCTGCATATCTTTCCACGTCTTCATATTTCCATTCTTGAACAAATTTTTCAAAAACAAGAAAGTGTCAATCAGACAGACAAAAAATATACTTACATAACCACAAAAATTCATCCAAATCCATATGTCTATCTATGTCAAAATCAGATGATAACGACCAATCACTGCTTACGTCCGTGTGGAATTTAGTAGTCTGTTGGGAATTTGGGAACACCTCTTCTACTACGTCTATACTCTGCTAATTTGCATAAATGCGATCGCATCGCTTGAAACGAAAGTGCACGGAGTCCCGCTGCTGATTCTAATTCATTTCGACAGTCGCAATTTCATTTCGACACCGCCATGACAGCAACTGGGGATATTAACCTTATCATGTTGAGACTGCTCAGAATTTGGGTTGGCGCTTGGGTTTCTTGGATTTTGTTGATAGTCTGGGAAAATTATCGAAAAAATACCATTTTTGGGAAAAATTATTGACCAGCTATTTTATTGCTAAAATCGAATCTTAAGATTGCATATATTAGTAATAAGGGGTATGACAAGTCCGCAGAAAGTGTGTTATTTTATTTATAAACAAATTAGCACTCCTAAATCTTCTTTTTTTTTTTCAATTGGTGGTCTGTAACTCCTATAATTTTTCCTTTGAGCCAAAAACACTCAAATAAAAATTCACCGTAATTTAGTTCTGCACAAAGTTATTTTTTTTCCGATTTCCTTCAACAAAAATTTTACTCAGAAAATCCGAGTTTTTCCAAAAAATCTGCCATTTTCAATTAAAATTTTAGGGAAGTAAATAATTATTTATCAATAATTAAATAATTGAAGACATGAAAGATTTATTATAGTAGATTATACAGAGGGGCTAAATTATGGAATAAATTCATTTCTTTAAAGCGGACGATTTTGGAGCAAAATCCCGAAAGAGGTCGATTTTTATTTTTTAATTACAATTTTTGGCATATATTTCATACTAGTGACGTCATCCATCTGAGCGTGATGACGTAATCGATAATTTTGTTAATGGGAATAGGGGTCGTGTGGTAGGTCATTTGAAAGGGCGTTTAATTCTCTATTCAGTAATATAAACATTAATATCATTAGGTATTTATACAGGGTTGCCAAAAAAAATTTTGAATTAAATTAATTGGCGCAAAAAGAAGAATGTATGTAATTTATTTAACTCAAAATACATTGTACTGCTGTCAGAAAATAGAAAAAAAGGTTTATTTCACCAATAAACATTTCTTTTCGCTTAAATTAAATCATAAACAGCCTCCCTCCTACCTATTGGCAGTTTGAACTTTTAATTTAAGCTAAAAGCAATGTTTATTTGCAAAATAAACATTTTTTTCTATTTTCTGACAGCAATAGAATGTATTTTGAGTTAAATAAATTACATGCATTCTTCTTCTTGCGTCAATTAATTTAATTCAAAATTTTTTTTGGCCTCCCTGTATAAATATTGATATTAATGTTTATAATACTGAATAGAGAATTGAACGCCTTTGTAAATGAGCTACAACACGAACCCATATTCCTATTTAAAAAAATAATTACGTCATCACGCTCGGATGGATGACGTCACTAGTTTGAAATATATGCCAAGAAATTTAATTTAAAAATAAAAATCGACCTGTTTCGGGATTTTTCTCTAAAATCGTCCATTTTAGAGAAAATGAATTTATTCCATAATTTAGCCCCTCTCTGTATATCAGGAGACCGGCGACAATCTAACCAATAGTTTAGCAATAATTAAAATGTTAATTAAAAAATTTCGGTCGAAATAATAACCAGAAAGATTATGATACACCAGAATAACTATGATTTTCATATAAAAAAGCACTATACCTATTCAACGTACCTTACAGGATTGAAATTGGACCATTTGAGCGGTCTCAGGAATGTTATAAAGAATAGCTATTTGTATAACAAGGGAGGAAAGTGTAACTTTTCCTCCCGAGAATGAAGTTTACTGCCCGACGCGTAGCGGAGGGCAGTAATCATTCAAGGGAGGAAAAGGCACTTTACTCCCATGTTATACATATGGTTTTTCCACCTTCCTCAAATAACAAGTAATTTTTTCATTTTTACTTAATTTATTTATGTAACTAACCAACAAAATTTATTAGAACTAAAACAACAAGTAGGTACAATGTAACTGTCAACTGTCAAATATAAGTCAAATTATTAATGTAAACATTGTTAAATCAAAATAACAATTTACTGTTTTTTACCATTCTGCAAAATAGAGGGTGTTTTATAAATAAACGTTAAAATGTATAGATACTTCGTAATAGAAAATAGATATTATACAGGGCGTCAATAAGTTATATTTCATGAATGAAATACTATGACGTCACTTTTACTTTTCCTCCCTAGGGAGGAAAAATATTTTCCTCCCTAGGGAGGAAAAGTACAACTTTGCTCCCTACAATCAGGTCCGGAAAAGTATACTTTCGGTAGAGGTAGGTGGAAAACAATTTTTTGGCTTATAAACAAATAGAACCCCTCAGAAAATATTAGATTAAATTAAATTAAGTTAACGCTGTTGAAAAGAGCACGGCTTCTGTGTCCTTTTCGAAGAAAAACAAATTGAATTGCGAGGAGTGATTCCAGGTATAACCGGTCAAATTTGACCGGCATTTGCGACAGAGTTATAAACAACAGGATTTTAATCTTTGAACCATTAGATACCTTTTAATTCCGGTCCTCTTTGTACATACAAATTTTCATATCTTCAAGACACTCATAACAAAAAAGATTTATGTCACTGTCACCAAATTATTTAATTATTGATAAATAATTACTTCCCTCAAATTTTAGTTGAAAATTAAAGATTTTGTTTGGAAAACCCGAATTTTCCGAAGAAAATTTCCGTCGAAGGAAATTGGAATAAATTATCAATGTGCAGAATTAAATTACTGTCAATTTTTATGTGAGTGTTTTGGTTTAAAGTTAAAATTTTCGGAGTTATAGAGCAATAATAAAAAAAAGATTTCGGAGCGCTAATTTGTTTATAAACAAAATAGCACACTTTCTGTGGACTTTGCACAGCTATATTACTAATATAGGAAATCTTAAGATTTGATTTCAGCATGTCCAGCAATAAAATAGCTGGTAATTAATTTTCCTTGTTTTTTTACTAATTTTCCCAGATTATTACCTCACATCTTTCATTGAGTTGATGATTCATGTTGTGGACATTCTCAATTATTATATTTCTAATTTAATACTATTCTATCTAATTCCTCAAAACAAGCAAATTTCAATTAAACCCAGCTATATTATAATACCTTTTGATTTAGTTTTCCTTGCAAGAAATAAACAAAACACATCTAAACTAAACCTAACCTCGCTTTTGGCCATTCATTCATCTCCGTGTCAAATAATTTCGACAGTCGCCATCGCCATATTGAAAGCGACTTGTTTAGTGTCGAAATTTGATTTAGAATCAGGGCCCAGCAGGCCCCATATTTCAAAACATAGAGGTATATATTAACATAGAGGGAGCCTACCTTCCGCGCTTCCTGACGACAAGATCTCATGGACTGGTTTGCTGCATCTCTTTCTAACACATTGTATCGAAAATCTATGATGACACAGTGTGAAAATAGGCACCGAAGAGGAGGACAACTGTAGCAGCTTTACTATGCGCAAGAGTGAAACAGCACTAATCAAAATAAAAAAGATGGTGTCGTCACTTCGCTCTGAATGACACTCTCTCTATGCTAATATATAACTCTATGTTTCAAAACCGATGTTTAAAATGGCGACCGATAAGTCATCGAATGATAACTAATCGACAATTTATGTGGCATTCAGCAGAAAATCACTAAGCGATTAGTCATCGATTGAGTCTGCTGAATGCACCCAATCGCCGTTTAGGTAATTTGAAAAAGGTATTCATTATGTACACACAATCAAACTTATATGGAACCACCTGATATTTTTTATTATTTCGTGCGAATTAAATAAAATAATAAAGTATTTAACAAACAAATTGAAATTAGTTGTTTTAAAGTCAATAGCATAAATAATTTTAATGTAAAACGAATAAACTGTAAATTGTTTAAATTAATGTTTAAATTGTTTTTATTTATTTTTTTTGGTTTTTTTTGGTGGTCACTGTTATCATCTCTAGTCCTTATGCAAGCTTCAGTTTGCGTGGGCACGCTCCTAATCAAATTATCAACATTTTGTTGTGATAGGTTGCTCCATCCTTCAAGAGCACCTTGTACTAGCCGTGAGGTGTTTTGTGGATTATTCTGGCGAGCTCTAATTTTTCTTTTAAGCATATCCCACAAATTCTCTATAGGGTTAAGCTCGGGTGAGCAACCAGGCCACTCAAAACAAGGGATACCTTCTGCTTCAATGATGTCTCTAGTCACTCTAATGGTATGTGGAGGTCCATTATCATGCAAGAAAATTAAATTTTCTCCTGTTGCACCTCTCCAGAGCCTAACTATAGGTTATCAACATACCTGTGAGCAGTTAAAGTCGATTGGATGAAAATTAAAGGAGTTTTTTTACGGATCACAATTCCTCTCCAGAACATTACACTTCCTCTTTAGTCTAGTAAAATAAAATTACACTACATGTAAATCAAAATGTAAATTCGTACAGGTTGAAACAAATTTTATATCAAAGTTTAGGTGGGTACAAAAGATATTTTCAAAAAAGTATCCAAATCATACAGGGGGATCATTGTTGAAATAATTAAAAAGGGTCATTTTTACAAAAAAAAAATACTTTTTTAACTGCTGAGGTCATTCAATTACTAATGAAGGTCTATAGGATTATTTTCTACAAAGTTGAAGGGTAAATCTTTCATATAAGACTTACTAAATTAAATTTGAGCCCCTATTTATTTAAATATTTATACATAAAACTTTAAAAACAAATTTGCAAAATATTATTTTTAACGTTTTAAATAAGCACTATAAAATATCTTATTTTACAGACTAAGTTGCCATATGTTACCAGTATTAAGCAAAAAAAAATTGGTCAAAAAATATTTAATATTTTTTGAGATATTGAATTTGTTTATTAAATGTTACTATATTTTCAATTGTAAAAACGCGGTTGTTGCCAAAGACCTATTTACCTGTATTAAATCTTATTCTTTTTATTTTTATGTATGTTTTCGATAAATGTATTGATAAATTCAAATTTCAATTAAACTTCCCCCTAAAATGGCATTTGAAAATTATTCAAATTTGTTTATAATTTGTTTTTTTAATAACGTCGCGGGCATTAAATATTTTGAAATTCCGTTTCGATAATTGAGTTCTTGGGAATTTTTCACTAATTAACAAATTTTTTTGTCGCTTTTTCCTCTTATTTTTTTTTCTTGGAGTTATATTATTACTACGGGCCCTTTTAGGGTTAAGTTTCATTAAGCATGTCGACTCTCTAAGTTGTAGATTCTAGACCTAAAAATATTAAGATTTAACTAAAATCTCTTTAATAAAATGTGGCTACTTACTGAGTTACAGGGTGTTTCATTTAAACATTTAAAAATTATTGTTACCAAGTACTTTAAAACTATTTGTCGTATCCTTATCATACTTGGCAGAAAGTGTGGGTACTATACAGTCTACTAAATTGTGATAAATAAAAGTTTCTAGCTACTACCAGAGGCGTACGACAGGGGATAGTGGATTATTGACCTTTCCCAAATTATACGCCACTCAGGGAATTACTATTTTAGCGAAATTTTTCGATTCTCCAATACTTTCTATGTAAATAATATACTCTTTACTGGTAACGTTTAAGTCATTAGTTTTCGAGATATTGGACGTTAAAAATGAAATGGCATAGTTATTTTGATTTATTCATTCATTCATTTTAAACTTGCAATATCTCTCAAACTGATGACTTTATCGATACCAATAAAGTTATTTACATACAAAGTATTGGAGAATCGAAAAATTTCGCTAAAATAGTAATTCACTCAGTGGCATAGAATTTGGGAAGGGTCAATCATTCACTATCCCCTGTTGTACGCCTCTGGCACTAGCTAGAAACGTTTATTAATCACAATTTAGTAGGGTGTAAAATAGCTACACTTTCTGCCAAGTATGATAAGGATACGTCAAATAGTTTTAAAGTACTTGGTAACAATAATTTTTAAATTTTTAAATAAAACACCCTGTAACTCAGTAAGTAGCCACATTTTATTTAAAAATTTTTAGTTAAATCTTAATATTTTTAGGTCTAGAATCTACAACTCAGAGATTCGACATTCTTAATAAAATTTAACCCTAAAAGGGCCCGTAGTAATATAACTCCAAGAAAAAAAGAAAAAAAACGACAAAAAAATGTTGTTAATTAGTAAAAAATTCCCAGGAAGGCAATTAGCGAAACGTCATTTCAAAATACTTAATCCCCGCGACGTTATTAAAAAAAAACATATTTGAATAATTTTCAAATGCCATTTTAGGGGGGAGTTTAATTGAAATTTGAATTTATCAATACATTTATCGAAAATATACATAAAAATAAAAATAATGAGATCTTAATCAGGTGAATATTTCTTTGGCAACAACCGCATTTTTGCAATTGAAAATATAGTAACATTTAATAAACAAATTCAATATTTTAAAAAATATTCAATATTTTTTTACCAATTTTTTTTACTTAATACTGGTAACATAGCGCAACTTCGTCTGTAAAATAAAATATTTTATAGTGCTTATTTAAAACGCTAAAAATATTTTTTTGCAAATTTGTTTTTAAAGTTTTATAATATACAATTAATTAAATAAATAGGGGGTTAAATTTAATTCAGTAAATTTTATGTGAAAGATTTACCCTTTAACTTTGCAGGAAAAAATCCCATAGACCTTCATTAATAAGTGAATTACCTCAGCAGTTTAAAAAGTATTTTTTTTGCAAAAATGACCCCTTTTTAATTATTTAAACAATGATCCCCTTGTATGATTTGGATACTTTCTTGAAAATATCTTTTGTACCCACCTAAACTTTGATATAAAATTTGTTTGAACCTGTACGAATTTACATTTTGACTTTTTTTTATTTTATTAGGCTACTTGTATATTTGTGAACAGATCTGACAGTTTTCGTTCTTGCTTGTCTTCCTCGACCTCTAAGTATGTACACGATTTCGTGGGTCATCTGATTTTACACAAATCCTGACTTTTTCTGAAAATAGCACATTTTGCCAATTCCCAATGTTCCAGTTTTGGTGGTGAAGACACCAATTTAGGCGATCAATCTTGTGCTGCCTGGATAACTCAGGAACCCATAACTGTCTCCTGCTGTATACTTCTTGGAGCGAACTCTTCTTCTTATCTTTTCAACTGAAAGAGTTACACCTGTAGCTTCCAAAAGCTGCGTTTGGAGTTGCAGGTGAGAAATGGTTGGGTATCTTCCAGCTTAATGGACAATTAAACGATCGTGGCGAGACGTTATTACTCTTTGGCGACTTTCCCTTGCTTTATTTTTGAGCTTTCCTAGTCCTGTTACCTAGCATAGGTTTTGGACAGAACGCCTAGCTCTACAGCTATGTCCCTCTGAGAACATTACTTGCTCCACAAGACCAATAATCGTTCCCCGTTGTAAGTTTTATAACCCCATATGACGCATATTTTCATTTTTGGACGCAAAAGTTGGTATATTTATTTTCGTTCAATTTGCAACTCAAGCAAATAACCTATATGCTGTACTATCAGATTGTCTTATAGATTTGTTTATTTTCAATATTCTTCGCAACAATAACAAGTTTTTTCAAAAGAAATTACTTCGAAATACATGGTGATTCCATATAAGTTTGGTTGTGTGTATATAAATTATATTCTTTGCAAAATCTACGAAATAAGTCTCTTTTCATATCTATCGCAAAGTTCAAAATTCAATAATTTTACTTTGTCTGCCTTTTCTCCTATCTTAGCATTAAGGTCACCCATCAGAATGGTGAGATCATCTTTAGTCTTGAGTAGGTCGGTAACAGTTTTTACATCTGCGTAGAACTTTTCAAGTTCTTCTAGTTCACTTTTCATTGCCGGTGCATACACTTGTATTAAATCTATGTTTCTGGGTTTCTCATTTTGTACACAGGAATTTATCAGAAGTTAATAATTTTCATTCCATATATCTTCATTTAATTGTTGTTTAATACCTGTAATTACGTCGCTGCTAATATTCATGCCTCCCCGTAAATCGTTGTAAAATTTCGATCTGTCCGATTGTGGTTTGCAATTGTCGGGTTAGTATACAGTTACTAATTTTTATTTTTTAATACTGGCTTTCAAGTTAAAACAGAATGTTTAAATAAAAATGGAATATTTCATATTATTTATTATAATTCTATATAAATTTATTTTCATAAACAGCAATGAATACTCAAAAGTTTTTGTATCGGGTCTAGGTGTCAATAAAACAATATAATGATAATTTATTACGTTCATTTAATAGATTTTGCTGTGCTCCTCCTTAACAATCTACAATATTTGTACTAACAGAAAATTAAAAATAATACATTTGACAGTAGATTAACAAACGTTTCTAACATTATATAGATAGTACGTACCACAGTGAAATTTTACATATTGCAATAGTAAGCACAGATGCTTTTCCACATAAAACCACCAGATTTACAGTTCATATATAATTTATTAAGACAAAAATATCACACCAGCTTCAAAAAAATTATATTATGTTAATTAGCTCAATAAGTGCACAGTTGACCAGATTTACAAAGTTCAAATTGTGATATACCTAACAAAAGAAATCAACATTTGTTGTCAAACATAAGTCAAGTGAAAATTAACGGCTGTCTGACTGACTAATTAATTTTCCCAAGTTAGCTATAATCTGTAGAAAATCAAGACAGTGTTGTTATATTTTTTTACATGACTGTAGCTATAATCTAAAAACAAACAATAAGCAAATGTGACATTTTTGTATTAACAAAGGCTTTTGTACTACTAAATGCAGTGTTAAATAAAATTATACTACGAAAAAGACGCAAATACGTTAAAACGTTTTTACATCTAAACCTACCTGAGCGTCGTATTGTATACAGTCGAACCCGCTTTCAGAATAGCAGTTATAGAAATATCCCCGCTTAAAGATTAGAAATTTGAGGTCCCAAAACGTTTCTACTAGCCACCGATGATCGGTTATTAGAATATCCCGCTTACAGGAATACTTTTGCTTGGCACGAAGGCTAATCCAATATGCGAGTTCGACTGTATATGTATGTTAAACTATATGGACACCGACATAGAGAGTTAAAATTATATTAATCACATAACTCCTAAGAAAATTAAAACAATAGTAATCAGTACAGAACTAATAAGATGTAAAATACAAATTGATGGCATGAGTACTCAACAAGTAATGGCAATAAAATACCTTGGAATTACATTGTGCAGCTACGGAGACCTGGACAAAGAAGTGAGAAATCAAGTACAAAAAGTAAATACACTGACAGGATGCCTTAATAACACTATAAGGCGAAACCGACAGATGAAGTCAAGAATTTATAAAGCCAGTGTAAGACCAATAATATCAATATGCATCAGAAACAAGAGATTCAGCCACAATACAAAGACTATCGGAAACGGCAGAGATGAGAGTTATAAGAAGAATTAAAGGAAATACACCGAGAGAGGAGTGAAGACAGAAGAAAATGTAACCTACGGTGTATAAACAAATGGACACTGAATAAGAAAAAAAAAAAGAATGGAATAACCACATAAGAAGAATGGGGGAGACACGTGTGGTCAAAATAGCAAGAGATAAATCACCAATCGGTAGAAGTATCGACCGACTGCGCAATAGATGGAGTGACAACCTTCCACAGAGGTATCAATCCGCCAATGAACAAGCAGAATTGCTTATAAAGAGGAAGAAGACATAACTCCAAACCTCCGTTCATAACTTCCCGCCAAAACATAACAGCGCCATCTGTAAGGTACCAAGGTAATTAATACCTTAATTCATCCATAATCAATAATCATCATAATCAATACCAAACTCTTCACGAACTTTCCACATTCTAAAGAAAGTGTTGTTTACATTTCCTATTTTGAGTTCGTCATATTTTGATGGTGTCAAAAAATGACGGAGATCAACGAATTTTCATTAAGTTTTGATTTGAACTTAAAAATGCAAAAGTTATTTGAATATGATTGTATGAGCAAAATATACATAAAAGAATTATTCAATCAGTTTAAAAATGGTCCCACGTCTGTTGACAGTGACAAGCGTTCTCGTCAACATATCAGGAAAACACCGAAAAATATCGATTCCAAAAGTAAAAGTAGGGGAGAGTCGGCTAATTGTGCGCATCGGGTAATTGTGCGCATCAATGTTTCTAATCTCCTATTTATAAAATTGTAAAAACTATATTGTCGGGTCATCTAGTAGCAACTGCCGTATCTATCCGACACAAACGAACGTCGGGAGATACTTTACCGGTTGGCAGTTATGGTTTACATGTTTTCGCTTAGTATGATATCATATTAGTATGATATTGCGCATTGCGCACCATTAGCCGGCAAGGTATATAGGCATTTTTTACGTTTTGTGACTGCGCCATAAAACGTAAACAAGCGTAAACAACCGTCAAAGTAGAGAAAGGGGCAAAGAGAAAATCACGAAATTGAAAAAAAGTACAAAAAGGAAAATTTTTGAACACAACAGCTCCAAAATTATTTCAGAAAGTGAACTGTGCCATGATGATGAGTTGGACGATCTCGTGTAAGATCAAAATGACTTCTGTGTATTGCGGTGATGGTAGCAAAAAAGACGAAGTATGGTGAAGTGTTCGATATATTGTCAATGGTCTCATGCCATGTGTATACGACAGGATAGTTCAGAAGGATATATTTGTGACTTCTGCAATACAGTAGAACGTCGATAATCCGGACGTCAAAAATCCGGACCGTCAATAATCCGGATTTGTATCTAGCAAAAATATCTGATTCCTTTAAAATAAATTAAGAACTTAGGTGCGAAAAACGAACCTCTACCGCAGTTCAAAAATATTTTACACATTTTTTAAAAGCCTAAATAATGTCTGATGTTTTTTACTGTACACATGCTGCTATTATAAATTAATTACAATACAGTGTTTAAACATAAAAAAAGTGTTTTGATTAATTTCACTTCTATTTTTAGACACTTTACTGTACAAGAGAAAACATACAATTTTAAAACGTTTGTTGTACTTTAATGTGTATACTGGCTTTTTTTTAGGTAATTTCGATATTCCGGATAATTTGATAATCCGGATGGGGTCCGGTCCCAATTAATCCGGATTATTGACGTTCTACTGTACTTATATATTTTTTAAATATCTGTAACTTGGTTTCTTATCGTTTTCCGTATATTTGTTTGTCCCTTTAATGTTTATATTCAATAAGATACATACAGTTGAGTCCGCGAGTCTTTACCCGTGCGTCATCATTTAAAGCATACGAAATAAGTCGAAAATCTATTTCACGCAACAACAAGTGACAGAAAGTGGCTACTGTTCCGATTGCGGGTTTTACTATAAAATTTAACGTTATCAAATAAACAGAATATCAAATGTAAGTTTTGCTTCAAAATTTTGGGCAAAATTGCAGCTACATTTGAAGTACATTAATAAATTCTTTTAATATCATTAGTGATTAATAAATAAACAATTTATAAAAAATAAAATTAAATATACAACAATCTTTTTTTTTATTATTTATTTGAAAGTATTTTGCAATATGTTGAGTGTCAACGATAAACAAAAGTAATGCCATTGATTAAGGACAAGAAGGATTTTAGCCACTGGTAAAATCAAAGTACAATTTTTAAAAGAGTTTTATAGGAAATAATATTATATTTTATAACTACTAACTAATTAATTGTCATTTTATTTACTTTGACGGAAACCTAAACACAATCACTTCTTTACTGTGTGAATGACGTTAGCTTTGTATGTTTTAAATATTAATTGCCAAAATATAATTACCTACCTTAAAATTTGAATGTCCAATATAAAATTAGTTGTGAAAACAACTGTTTGTGTATAAAGAAACTTCAAAACGCAAAAATTCAACAAAAACTGCAAAAAATTCAACTGACTGACAGCCCCAAAAAGTAAACAAAGCAGAAACGTCAAACAAATTGTGCTTAAAATATGAAAACATACCGAATCGTCTTTTTTTGTACCTATCTCTTTTCAATGCACTGAGTCTAGATGGTTCACAAAAATAACATGTGTTTTAACTTAATAACAAACGGCAGCTGGTTTGTCATGAGTTTCATGCGTGGAAGAGAATGATGCTAGATAAAAAGTATGTGTTTTATCTCGCCAGGTATTAATGACGCACGGGTAAAGACTCGCGGACTCAACTGTATTCGAAGGTAATTTTTAAGTTCAATTATTGCGCACAGTTATCCGACATATGCGCACCATTAGCCGAATAGGTTGGGTAATTGTGCGCATTACACTAATTGGAAATTTCGCCTCTCACTCTTCTACTGTTCAACCATTCATTAAGTGAGGTCACTACCAATATACCTAAGCCTTTGAAGTATATCTTAAAGAAATTTGGAAACTGAAATGTTTCAAGTTTGTGAAATATCCTGAATTAGCCTTAGGTGCGCACCAATAGCCGACTCTCCCCTAAGTTATAAAAATATTACGTGGCACAGTGAGAAGAAATCGGCCCCATTGTTGGTCGAGTGTTGACTCGTCATCCTGATAGTAAGCAAGCATAGTCATGAAACTTGTGTAAACGTTTTTCGAAAATATAAAGTTACATAATTCCGACAGTTTCCATGCAATCCAACATAGCATCATGTGACTTTTTCGTGTTTTCAAAACTGAAAATGCCACTTAAAAGGCAACGTTCAAGCATCAACATGTCGAATGGAGATTACTTCGAAAGGTACCATGAGCTGTATCATAAAGAATAATATTGCGAAGGTAGAATGAAGGCCGGATATTTTTGAAGCAGAATTCGTAGGTACGCATGTGTTTTATGTATTAATTTACCATTGAAATATGTGAGGTATACACGCCTGTTCAAACCTACGCCGCCTCCATGGCCAAATTGAGCCACGAAATGCTGCCCCATGCACCGTATTCTCCAGATTTGACCCCATGCGACTTCATTTTGTTTTCAAACTTGAAAAAGTCACTCACCGGGCAGAAATTTGAGTCGAATGAGGAGGCTATCACCACCACGGAGACCTGCTTTACAGACCTCGACAAATAGTTATTAAAGTACCAAGGGTATTATAAGGATAATAACGCTTGAGGTCAACGGTGTATATACCGTTGACCGGTATATACGTTGATCGAAAGCGTTATTATCTATAATACCCGTGGTGCCTTCAACGTTTAATGTCCGACTAAATTCTTCTTTATATGCAAAAAATTTGAATGAATTAGTTTTCAAATAAGTACATTTAGCAGCAATAGTCGTAACGTAATTGCGGTAACCATAGTTTTACTTAGGTTTTTATTTGTCAACTTGACAGCATTTAACTAGTTATTTAAATATAACGCCCAAGGGCAGGCGCGGATACAGGGGGGGTCAACGGGTCCATGGACCCCCTATTGTATTTAGTCTATAAGTATTTTTTATTATTTATTTTTTTTTCTGTTAACTCTAAACTTTAAGCCATCAGTACTAAATTACACGACAACCGCTTCCAAAGAAATAAAACAAGCCATAAAATCTAATAAAACACCCTTATCTGGAAAATAATCTGCAGGCGCATTTGTTTGGATACCGGTGGAACCATAAACAACGGAAATATTTTTCTCAATTCAAAGAATAACAAAAATGATATTTTAAAATGCAAATACATTACACTGCGTATAAACCTTATCTCATGAAAAGTCACGTTTCAAATTTGCGATACAATAAAGATAAAAAAATTTGTATTTTACTAGATAATCCATGCGTACCTACCCATTGATGGTAGAAAGGTTAATATTTATGGTAAAGAACGACAAGTGAGATTAATAGTCGTGAATTGTGTATCAATATTTTTGATACCGTAGGTATCTGGGATTATATAGTGTATTTTCTCCTTAGAGTAAGTGTGAGTCGTATGGCTAAATCTGGAAAATATAATATATTTGAGGTAAGTCTGGCCCCCACCATTATGAATTTCTAGATCCGCGCCTGCCCAAGGGCGTTATTTTTCAAAATAAAGCCCTATCGGCATTATATCATATTTAACTGACTTCGAAATCATGTCAATATTTGTCAAATAATATACCAGTCGGACATTAACGTATTTATTTGACATGTTAAAGAAGTCAAAAGCAACGCTGGGTCAAACGCTTTTCTTGAAGGCTAATTATTTAAAGGACCGCTCTCATATACCGAATAGAAAAATTGATACACAATTTGAAATAGGATTTGTTTCACATTGTTATATTAAAAGATACTAAAAATTATAAAAAATAAATTATCGAATGCCTATTCTTATAATAACAGGCAAAAGTCAAACATACCTAAAATGCAATAATCTTATGTAAATACATTTTAACTCTCTGTTACAGTGTAAAAAAATTGAAAAATTACTTAATACAATGATTAGTGAGACATATACGGCAGTATTTAAGTAATGTTTCGTATTTTCATATTTATTAACGAAAAAATATTCTTAAAAATAATAAATATATAAAATGTCTTTTAAATTCTTTCAACCTCAAATATATGCAAACAAAATAGAATATTTTTATAGAAAACTAAAAGAAGACTTTTACAAGACTTTAAGTGTTTCATTACAGTGAGATTCATTTTTATAAGTTTTTTGAACTGTACGCTATAATTTAATTTAAGTAATAATTTGTTCCTCTTCATCACTACTTGTTAATACAGGGAAAAATAATAAATTAATAATATATTAATTTTTACAAAGGTTTTTGAGTCGGAATAAGTAACTCGTAAAATATAGAGCTACTTGAGTTTTAAAAATTTAAATTTTATGAAGAAAAATATTACATACCGTTTAGAGACGAATTTTTTTCGTAGATGCTAAATCCACTATCAAAATTACTCTAGTTTCCATAGTTTTTATAAGATTAATTTTATAAATAAACAAAAAAATATTTTTGATCCAATAGTTTTCTTCCGTCTCGGCAAATATAAAATAGCGATAACTGATGGATCCTAATGGGAAAGAAAATGTACTTATTACTGTCCTCAGATATCAATTTACAAAATATTAACTATCTTCCAATAAAGTCCTCCCAGGAACGCAACTCAAAAATAATGACAATATCATTTTGAAACCATCTCCTTTAAAATGTATATGCATATATCCTCTTTTAGTTATCTATAAACGTTCCAATGAAATTCTTGAAAATGGCAAGTTTCTAGTGTTATACATTTTAAATGCAATTAATATCTTAATAAAATGTATTAGTGTTAAAACATCTGAATATTAACAGGTGAGTTATACTCAATATACTTAAAATAATAAGGTACAAATATTGAAACCTCTGCGATTCCCTGCGTATTCAAGAAGACTTCAATCGATTCGGTTTTTGTTTCATTTAAAATTTTGAACACAAGAGTATAAATGTAACATTTTGTAACACTTTCGAGTGTAGTTGAGTGCAGGCTACACTGGCTAGTGTCAAACGAAAATCATGGCTGTCACTAAGCAAAGGAGCGTTCTCGTGAAGTTAACCTTTGAGTTGCAGTTATAACAAGTCAGGTTATTTTATTACTTGTTTATCTTTAGATTCTTTTTGTGTTTTGTTTACTTATACTTTCTATTTTCCTTCTTTAATTTAAATACATTTTTATTATAATTGGATAGGTATCGATTTCAAACATTTTTATAATAAATTTACGTGCATAGAAATCGGACCACTTAAAAATTTGGTCATTTTTTATGTCTCATATTTCCTAAACCTGTTGGCTGATTTAAGTGATTTTTTGAACCTGTTATAGCCTGATTCTTTAACAATACCACTGTAATAATATTGTTGGTAAACAGGTAACTTTTCATTGTATAGTGGGTGTACCAATCAAACTGTGTTTTCTTCTGAAAGTTCGCATCACCCTGTGGAATATTCTAGCATTTATAAAATACTGAAATTAAAACCCAACTATAGCCTCAGGTTTTCTTAACATTTTGTTTTTTGATTCATTCGTTTATGTTGGATAATACTAGACATGTTCTTCATCAGTACACCGTGTTTTTAAATAAGTGCGACAAACTTCAAGGGGTAATTCTGCATGAAAAAATAATGACAGTTGGCTTTATAAACGTATGTCCGCAAATGTTTCGTTCCCGAGGTACGGGATGTTGAATTTTTTCTTACAAACTGATGATTCATTTATTGCTTTAAAACCAGTTTAGATATGCAAATGAAATTTGGTAGGTTTTAAGAGACAGTTATGGCGAATTTTTTGACATAAAATTAAGAATTTTATATTCACCACTAGCGTGCATACGGGTAATATGATCGGTCATATTACACGTATGCGCGCGCTAGTCGTGAATATTAAATTCTTAATTGTATGTCAAAAAATGTGCAATAACTACGCCTTAAATCTCACTAAATTTCATTGGCATATCTCAACCAGTTTTAAAGCAATACAATAAATCGTCATTTTGTAAGAATAAATTCAACATCCCGTATCTCGGAAACGAAACATTTGCGGACATACGTAAATAAAGCCAACTGTCATTATTTTTTCATGCAGAATTACCTCTTAAAGTTTGTCGCACTTATTTAGAAACACCGTGTATTGATGAAGAACATGTCTAGTTGTTAAAGTACCTAACTTTTTTATTATCCAACATAAAGGAATGAATCAAAAAACAAAATGTTAAGAAAACCTGAGGCCAATGTTGGGTTTTAATTTCAGTATTTTATAAATGCTAGAATATTCCACAGGGTGATGCGAACTTTCAGAAAAAAACACAGTTTGATTGGTACACCCGATGTACAATAAAAATTTACCTGTTTAGCAACAATATTATTACAGTGGTATTGTTAAAGAATCACGTTATAACATGTTCAAAAAATCACTTAAATCGGCCAACAGGTTTAGGAAATATGAGACATCAAAAATGACCAAATTTTTAAGTGGGCCGATTTCTATGCACGTAAGTTTAGTACAATTGTATAATTAGATTAAAATTTGTAGGTACTTTGGTTTTAAAATTACTAAAAGCTTGTCTCTCAGTTTAAATTTAACTAAAAATATATTGTTTTTGTAAACAAACACAGTTGTCAGACTACAAACAGCTAAACAGTTGTCAAACTGGTTGGACGATACTGCGCAAGACGACTGCAGGTAGTCACCCTTTCACAAGCAGGTGTAGATTTATCTACACATGTGTTTTTTGCTTCACTTTTCAATGGAAAAGATTGGTGTACCACTACACCTTGTAAAGGAACGACTTAGTGTAGCACTTCTACACTTTATTAGAACTAGTGCTACACCAGAAAACAAAGGAAAATACCTAATTAGTGACAATCTCGTCATTTCAGCTTCCCTTGTCTATTCATTATACAAATTCTCCCTACAGTGATTTTATATGATTCTAGTGAACTATACTGTGATTTTAAAAATTGCAACACAGATCAACACTGTTGACTGCAATGCAAATTATGGCATATTTTTTTCTCCAGTCCAAATTGGACGGGATTCTGCAGAAAGGATCCAAACCACACTTTGTTAAAACTGAGATATTAGCCAAAAACTTTACGATAACATTTAAAATTCTCTATTAAAAATAATCATGGTTTAACATTAAAATCGTCAATATATGCAATTGGCGATTCGGATTAAGATCGCAGCGCCAATGTGGTATCAAATTGAACCGAGCTAAGGGGCCATTGTGAAGTGTGAAGTTAGTCGTATTGATGACAGTGGAGAAACTACCGACGCCGCGTTCCATTGTTTACATATTGTATGTTGTATTTGGTTGTATGTTTAGTTTTGTCTTTTAGTTTTGTTCGTTTATCTGTGTTTTTCTTTTAAATTTAATTATATTTTGTACAAACACAATTAACCTTTAACGCGAAACAACAAATAACGTAACAACAAACAAAATAAATAACAACAAACGAGTAATATACAGCAACAATTAAACGTGATTAAACCATAAACAAACAAATTCTCCCAACCTAAACAATATGCCGGATGCCATGCCTTCAACCGTCAACGTGAAAGAAAATAAACAATGGCCCCTTAGCTCGGTTACTGCAATATCCTCCAGAGGGCGTATTGCTTAGGACGAGATGCCAATAGATTTGATTTAACACATACTGTTTGATTCAAGAAAACAGTTGTTTACAAAAAAAAATACACTTTTGTGGCTTGGTTCCCTTCTGCAAAACAACTTAAGTGAATTCAAAGTGAACAAGCAATTATTTTCCATTATTGAGATACATAATCATGCGTATAATATAAAAAATGTTAATATGAAATTACTGGGATTTAATAATTTGTTCGATTTCAAAATCTGGAAGTCCCTGAATTCAAGAAAACAGTTGTTTTAAAAAAAGTCCACTTTTGTGGCTTGGTTCCCTTCTGCAAAACAACTTAAGTGAATTCAAAGTTAACAAACATTTATTTTCCATTATTGAGTTACATAATCAGGCGTATAATCTACAAAAAATCTTAATATGAAATTACTGGCATTTAATAATTTGTTCTGGAAGTCCCGTGAATTCAAGAAAACAGTTGTTTTAAAAAAAATCCACTTTTGTAGCTTGGTTCCCTTCTGCAAAATAACTTAAATGAATTTGCATAAAGGAACCAACCCACATATGGATCTTTTCTACAGTACGCTGTCACGCTGCAACGATAATGTTGGTTGGTTCTTTCGCTCATAGAGGACGATGTATATCGTAAGTGACTTGGTTATTTTCTGCATAAGTATCTATCTACGGAGTATTTTACAACCTATGTGACTGTTAATAGGAAAAATACATATTTGTGGTTTGGTTCCTTTCTGCAGAATCCCGTCCAATTATGGCAGTTATTTATGACAACCATAATCGTAAAGAAGCGGTCGGGTAAAAGTAGCTTAGTTTTTCATTGGCTTGCAAACTTATAGGCTATGGTCAGAAATTATTATTAGTTGTCGTCCAGAAGACAACTCTGACCGTTGCTACATCGCCTTTGAAATGTTCAAAGTTATAATATCCCACAACCAAGGCTAATTACGAAATAGTTGGTAATAAATCATTTAGTCAGATTAGTTGACATTTCACTTTTTGAATTTTACAAGACAGCTTAGTGTTTAACATTACTGCCACGAGACGAGACACAGCTATACACACACATAGAAATAAAAGTGAAAAAAGTTGTTGCCCTTTTCCGTATTTCAACAACTATAGCAGTCACTCCATTTACCAAGGTTACCATAAGGATAAGGCTATCTAGGAGAGGAGACTCTCGGCGAAAGGTTTCTTAGCTATGCAATCAGCATTAAGCAGTAGAATGAATTTAACTCGCTCATTCTGGTAAAAGTTTCTCTTGTCTAATAAACTTCATCATCAGAAACTGCTTGATTTGTGGTAGCATTTTTCGAGACTTTTATTTACAAATTAAAAGAATGTTTATTTTTAGCGCTTGATAGAGCTTCGTAATTCTAGCTTCCTTACATAATTCACATGTTATTACACTACCATTTTGGTGCTTCTTCGTATTATAGTGCGCGTTGGCGAATTATCTTAAGGTCAGACGTCTGTCTTTTGTGGCATGCCACATGCGCATGCCAGTGTTATTTATGCCTGTCCAGTTCTTTATACTCCGTAGCCACGATATTTGTTTGCGACCTACTCCCCTCTTGCCCTCAATCTTTCCTTGGATGATTAGTTGAGGGATGGGTCCCTGTGAATTCGTAACTATTTTAATCCCCCATCCTAATAACAGGCAAACTGGTAACTCTGGCGCGCAGTAATTTTTCGATAACCCACTAACTACCGGTGAATTTGTAACTTTCATTTTTTAAGTAATGTTGGTAATCTAATACCGTTATTCCAGGTATGTACCTGTATAAATTACCCTCTTTAAAGTGGTGTAAAAGGTATTCATCATTTATGTATTGTCTTTTGGAAGAGTTACTAGAGAAAATCCAAATAAATTTTCTGAAAATGGCTGAAATTCTTGTAACAGATTTCGTAATGAGTGAACGTGGGTATAAGTTATTGGTGGTAAATAATTTTAAATTTCACTTAAAGAAAGTGCTAAAAAGTGGAAAACATTGTTATACCGACGGTAAGTTTTTTTTTAATATTTTGAGTAGTAACAAACACTTATGTTGGTTATCAAAAATTTGATGTCAAAAATGCTAATTTTTGCTATTTACTGTCTGCCAGTCAGAAGAAAAGCATTTAAAACAAAATTTAAGATAAACGCATTATAGTGCATGTAAAATAATTTAAACATGGTTTTATAAATCTTGCTATACTTAATTGTTGCTTATAAAACTATAAATTAAGTTAGTTAAACATTAATACCCTATGTAAAAATAAAACTCTCGAATCTCGATATTACGTGACATAGCCTAAAGAAATGAGTAACAATACACGGTTTTTATGACACTCAGTGTAACTACTACATTATGTAACAATTGTTTTAATTTCTATATGGATAGAATAACAACATATATGTAAATCTGACCAATTTTTTATCAATTTATTTATTTATTGACAATTTAAATGAAAATAGCCGATTTTAAGAATTTTTGTCTATAAGTTACGACATTTTACCAAAAAACTGAAAAAAACCGATTAGTTTATTGAAATAGCTTTAAAATGAGTTGAAGTAAAATAGAATTGGGACTTTGCTTATCAATAAACATTAATGAAAGATATACATTTGCGTATCTACAGTCTCTACCCAAGTAGCAAAGCTTAAATGGAAGTTCGCCGGACACACCCTACGGCAGAAGGATGAAAGATGGACTAAGATGATAATACAATGGAGACCATGGAACCACAAACGAAAAAGGGGAAGGCCACAGATGCGATGGTCAGATGACCTGAAGAAACACACTGGGTCAAAATGGATGCAAATTGCCCAAGATAGAGAGGCATGGAAGAAGGAAGAGGAGGCCTATATCCAAGGATGGATGTTTAGGGCTGATTAGATAGATAGATACATTTGCGATAGGCCCCGTGTTGGCTTTAAATTTGTTTCATACGTTTTAACCTAACTACCTGAGGTATTAGATTTAATCCATGGTTTCGAATTCACCTGTAGACGGTTTCGAGTTGGCAGGTTCAGGTAGTAGAAAAGTTACGAATTGGCCGGTGTACATGTTAATCTGAAAATGGTTGTCATTAAAAGTTACGAGTTGGCGCGTGTCCTGAGGGATTGCGCATTTTTCCCCTCTCAGGATTATCTTCGCCCAGGTATTAATTTTTCGCACGTTGATTAATTCTCTCTTAGTATTTGCTGTTCTTAAAACTTCCTCGTTTCTCACCCTATATGTCCATGGTATGCGGAATATATTTCGCAAGGTCCACATTTCGAAGGCCTCCAACTTTTTACTGGAAAATATTTTCAACGTCCATGTCTCCATGCCGTATAACAATATGGACCATACCTAGCACTTAACCATTCTGTAACGGAGGATGAAGGAAATATTGCGGTTACAAAGTAGCAGTTTAAATTTAATAAAAGCGTGTCTTGCTTGTTAGGTATGGCATTTTATTTCTTGTTGAGAATCCCATTGGTCATTCACCATCATTCCCAAGTATTTGAAAGATTTAATTTGCTCGATTGGAGCATTACCTACACTGAGCAGAAAAATTAACGCACCACCTTAAAAATGGGACATTTTTGATATCTCGAATTTCCTAAACCTGTTGTCCGATTTGAGCGATTTTTTTAGTATGTTATAGCTTTGTTCTTCAAGAATATCGATGTAGTAATATTGTTGCTAAACAGGTAAGTGTCATTGTATACTGCTTTTTGATTCATTCGCTTATGTTGGATAATAAAAAAGTTAGGTACTTTAACAACTAGCCAACTTTCATCAATACAGGGTGTTTCTAAAAAAGTGCGACAAACTTTAAGGGGTAATTTTGCATGAAAAAATAATGACCGTTTGCTTTATAAACATATTATGTCCGCAAATTCTTTGTTTCCGAGATACGGGATGTTGAATTTTTGCATTGAGATATGCAAATGAAATTTAGTAGGCTATAAGAGGTAGTTATTGCGCATTTTTTGACATACAATTAAGAAATTTATTTTCACCATTGGCGTGCATGCGGGTGATATGACCCGTATGCACGCCAATGGTAAATATAAAATTCTTAATTGTATGTCAAAAAATGCGCAATAACTATTTCTTAAAACCTACTAAATTTCATTTGCATATCTCAATCGGTTCTAGAGCAATAAATAAATCATCAGATTGTAAGAAAAAAGTCAACATCTCGTATCTCGGAAACGAAGTATTTGCGGACATATGTTTATAAAACAAACGTCATTATTTTTTCCTGCAGAATTACCCCTTAAAGTTTGTCGCACTTATTTAGAAACACCCTGTATTGATGAAGAACGTTGCTAGTTGTTAAAGTACCTAACTTTTTTATTATCCAACCTAAGCGAATGAATCAAAAAGTAAAATATTAAGAAAGCCTAAGGCTACAGTTGAGCTTTAATTTCAGTATTTTATATAGGCTAGAATATTCCACAGTGTGTTCCAAACTTTGAGGAAAAATCACACTATCATTGTTACACCCGGTATACAATGACAGTTACCTGTTTAGCAACAATATTATTACATGGATATTCTTGAAGAATAAAGCTATAACATACTAAAAAAAACACACAAATCGGACAACAGGTTTAGGAAATTCGAGACATCAAAAATGTTCCATTTTTAAGGTGGTGCGTTAATTTTGTTGTTTAGTGTACTTGCAGTTTTACTCTAAAAAGTGCACCATTATGTGCAGCCATTTTAAACTCATTGACATAGTATATTTTAATATTTTTTACTGAAAGTTACGAAGTACTATAGCATATATATCGCAAACTATATTCACACGGAAATAAAAGAGAATTTGGAATGTTTCTTTGAAAGAATTCGAATGTTTTGAATTAGTAAAAATATTTTATCATACCAAGAAAAATGCTTTCAATAACTTTATAGGTAATGTCTTTTGTTGACTAAATTAGCCATTAAGGGTTTTTCAAATCGATTCAAGTCTTCAATAAACACGTAATAACTAATTTCCCAATTTCCCCAAATGAAATTCTGACACAAATACTTTTTCGCTCGTACCCTCGACGGGTCTATCTAAATGTAGCTTATCTACTGTGTTAACTATATCGTCGATATTATCTAGGCCTTCGCATTCATCCTTTTCACTAACGGTAGAGCTGGGAACGGCGCTACAAGTGTCGTACTTGTCTAGTTCCGTTGTTATATCGGGCAGTGATTGGTACTGTTTGGTGAGCGGTATTTCTTCGAAATTTGAAGTCAGTTCTGCTCCGACACCTGGCTCTCGAGGTCCCCGTAAGATATCGCACTCTTGTTTCTTTCCCTTCCTCTTCATATGTATTTCGTTGGATATTTGTTCTAAGTTTTTCAGTGTTTGAGAATAAAATTGTTTCGAATTTAAGATTTCTTGTTTTAGCGCGCCTATACGATGCTTTTGGTGGTTGAGTTGATCCTGACATAGTGCCTTTTCATCGAAGTAGGGGCGAGCTTTTAATATGAATTTGTGTAGTTTGTCTTCGTGGGATTTTAATTTTTCTTCTATTTCTTTGAATGCTATGGCTTTTCGTTGATGGTCTCGACCACATTCAGCTTTGTTAGTTTCCGCTTCCATAACCTAAAAGTACTTATATTAGAATTTTTTTAAAAGTATTAAACAATATATTAAACCATCAAACGAACAGATGCTACACAAAGACTAACTTCACAGCAATATATAGAGGAGAGGCTTGTACCTTGAACCGGATTTTTTCAAAGCTCAATTATTTTAAAGTTTTTAAATTTTAAGGAAAAATTTTTGGACTAACTTGTAGTTTACACATCATAGTGTACTATATTAAAAGATCATTTTAACAAAACAAAACCAAACATATTTTTTTTAATTTTATTTATTAGAGCTAATTTGGTCCAAGGTACAAACCAGTCCTGTACCTTGAACCACGTAGTCTTGTACGTTGAACCACCCGTAAACCTTTAAAAATATATACAAAAAATTGTGTTACTGAACATTGAACCTCTCAAAATCTAAGTCAAACACATGTACTCCTTTTTGCCTTTCAGACAACCCAGTCTGACTTGGTGGTTTAAGTTTGAGCAAGACATCTTCAATGTCAATGTCAAATTGTTGATTACTTGGGCCAAAAAATTTGTTGCTGTTCAGAATTCTCTTCAGATACTGGACCATTAAATAGGAACTTACAGCAGTTACTTGTGCAACATAAAAATATGTCTTCTTTTTCCCATTAATTTTGTATAGCCCAACGCACAAGACGTGATAGCGGTCCAAGGTACAAGACTCAGCCAAAAAGAAAACAAATGTGAATTTAACCTAATAAAACGGTTTTGTTATATTTCTCACTATGTTGTTTAACTACCGGTTAGTATTCGCGGTGTGCAAGTACTTGGAGGGGATACGAGAAACGATCGTGCCCGAATAGCGGAGAAATTTGCAACTTTCTTAAATAATTCATATTGTCAATTGAAATTGTTAAATTGACGTATATTTCATACCTACTGTCATTGAAGAAGAAAAATTATATGTTGCTCACAATATTGATATGATATGCAATTATTATATTATAAAAGTATATTTAATTAACTGTATTTTGCTGGCAGTACTGCCTTTTAATAATTAATTTTATTTACTACATACAATTGTTTACCTTTTAATAACATAACCTAAATCTTACTTTTCTTCTTATAATTTTTTTTGGGTAACGGCCTTGACAATTATCCAGCAACCAGGACCAATATGATTGGCCAATATAATTAAAAGTGCGAAAAAAGTTGTTGAGCTATGAAACCAGGTGTCGCTTTTCCGAACTTGCACGGTGCCAATAGGCATACACACCCTGTGATTTAATTTACGATATCTGTTAACACAAAAATAAAAAAAGAAAATTATCTATCCTATAAATAGGTATTTTTCACGAAATAAAACACTATTGTGACCGTGCAAGTTCGGAAAAGCGACACCTGGTTTCATAGCTCAGCAACATTTTTCGCACTTTTAATTATATTGGCCAATTATATTAGTACTGGTTACTGAATAATTGCCAAGACCATAGTCCAAAAAAATAAGAAAAAGTAAGATTCAGGTTATGTGATTAAAACGTAAACAATTGTATGTAGTATATAAAATTAGTTATTAAAATGCAGTACCATTGTTTATATAGGGATAGTTGGTCAGCCCAAGAGGAAAATTTGTTTGATTCTGCTAGAGAAAGTCACCAGATGTCCACACAATTTCTGTCAGGATCGCAACGTAACGCGTAACTAAGATACATCCAAAATGCATAGACAGCAAGTTGGATACGATCCTATTCATAACACCCCAACTCGCATACATATATAATGTATAGTAGCATGACATCATTCATTCAATTTCTAAATTTATTCTTCCATATATATTTATTTTTCTTAATATGTATGCGAGTTGGGGTGTTATGAATAGGATCGTATCCAACTTGCTGTTTATGCATTTTGGATGTATCTTAGTTACGTGTTACGTTGCGATCCTGACAGAAATTGTGGGGACATCTGGTGACTGTCTCAATTTGAATCAAACATATTTAAAAGTTGAATGGGTTGCATATGTGAGTTCATTTTAAATGAAGTAAAGAAACACAGTCGTACTCACAATCATTTAATTAACTTCGACCAGTCGAAGTTAATTAAATGATTGTGAGTTTCTTTACTTCATTTACAAACATATTTACCTATTGGGCTGACCAACTATCTCCCTATATAAACAACGGCAGTACTGCAAGCAAAATACAATTAATTAAATTTACCTTTATATAATAATTGCATATCATATCAATATTGTGGAGCAATATATAATTTTTCTTCTTCAATGACAGTAGGTATGAAATATGCGTTAATTTGACAATTTCAATTGACAATATAAATTATTTAAGAAAGTTGCAATATTTCTCCACTATTCAGACAGAAGACGATAGTAGAAGAACTTGAGATAAGAAACACAGACAGTTCGCGCGCGCAAAATAAAAGAGAAATGAGGTGGCCCATGGTACAAGCTGGCCAAGGTACAAGCTTCTCCCCTATATTAATGCTAATCTTAAAAAAGGCTGAGACTAAAAAACAACTCATCAGTGATTGAGAGAAACGACACGATTCCACGTCTACGTCCTACCTCACTTCAGCTTTGATAATTATCTGCCTAAGTTGCAGAAGAAACTTCAAGAACGAACAATTTCAGAATACAGCCTAGAAACCCCGAAAATATGTAATGTAACTTAACTAAACCACCGGCCGAAAAAATCTTCATAAATGATAGGTTCTTTCATTATAAGCACTGTTCGCCCGAACACTGCTTATAATGAGTTCGGCAGTGTTCGCCCGAACACTGCCCGGTGTGAACCCGAACGTATTCAGAGTAAGTTCGGGATTAGTTTCCAATGCACAGGCGTCAACGTAAACTTATCCTGGACATGTTCACGATTTTTCGCTCCGCGAACAATTTTCGGATTCCGAATGATATGACGGGTTCCATACAGCAAGGTTAGGCAAGGAAGCATCCTTTCCTTTTCTTATTTCGAAATCCCAAATTATGCAAATGCAACTGCGACTTTACTTTTAAGGTTAGAGAAGGAAGCCTTTTCTTGTCCCTTTCTTATTTCGAAATCAATGTCAACAAAAAATGTAAATGCAACAAATTTGTATTTCAACAAAGAGAAAGAGAATAACAGCAACAGGCAAAGGATTAACTTTGCAACAACAGGCCTTTCTTAGAAGTTAGAAATTTGATTAGCGACTTTATTATTTCGACAATATAATTTGGTATGTCCACGCCGAAATCCGGCTTAAATTTTTGTAGAGAGTAAAAGATTGTTGAGTTACTCGGAAATTGCAGCTTGTTATTTAGATATAAAAATTACCTTTAACTTCCTGGGGGTTGAACATTATCTGAAGGAAGGAATAATTTAGTAAAGCAATCATTTCCAATTTTGATATATTGAATTTGATAGGTTGTGACATTGTGTTGTGGTTTATTACACCATACACCACAAAAATAATGAAATATAACAAGACACAAGAAATAGTTTCAGAATAAGTTTGATGTGTTTTTTATGATTCATTATTCAATAAGTGACTAATTTAACTCATAAATTAAACTGAAAAATAAACCACAAGAATATGTAGGTACTTAAAATTAAGTAAAAACAGAGTACAATTTATTGTAATACTACCGTAATAGATAATTATCGAATATCAAATGAAAAGTAATAAGATAATAATACTAGAAAAGGTACCTACTGAATTATAAACATACTAAATGGAAAACATTGACAAAAACAACTAAAAAAGCTTTAATATAAAAAATATTAAAATTTGTTTGAAGAATATTGAAATGATACAACACTTTATATAATTTAAAAACTTTAAAAACAAAAACCAGAATCTACATCTACAAGTTGTTTAATAAAACAATATTTTAGGTTAAGAATAGGACGGAGTAAGAACAGAATAATGGTCAGAATGTCAAGAAATTCTTCCCAAATATTCTGTGCGCCTGTGCGAACTTAAAATCCGAAACAAAATCCTCGAACGTCGAGAGGGTATCCCGGACACGTTCAGGATCTTTTTTATGTACTGCGCGAACACCGAATTAAAAATCCGGAGGGTGTTCAAGAGGGAAAAAATCGACCTCCGCGAACGCTCGATTTTGTAATGCGCAGGCGTTCTCCCTCTGGGTACATTCGGGTTTTGCAGCGCGAACAAAGCTATTATCTCCTCTTCTTCTTATGGTGCTTATCCGTTACGGATGGCCGATCCGGATGTTATCGATCAGCATGGTTATTCTATCTTTGCTTGTTGCTATTCGGAATAGTCCGGTTGTAGATGTATTGAACCACTTTTTCAGGTTTTGAAGCCAAGATATTCTTCTTCACCCTTGTCCTCTCTTTCCTAATACCGTGCCCTGAAGAATAAGTTGCAACATGCCACATCTCTGTTCATTCCTCATAACATGGCCAAAATATTCTAATGTGCGCTCTTTGATTGTGTCAATATTAGTCACAAGATCCAGCAATGGAATTCTTAAAATGTGTCTGTTAACCACATCTCGAAGACTTCTGAGTTTTTTTAAAGAAGCTTCAGAAAGTGCCCAGGCTTCTACTTCGTATAATAATGTAGAAAATAGATAGATACATAATCTATTGATACAGATTTTGGTACCAAGTGGTAAATCGTGACTTCTAAAAAGATCTAGAAGACTTCTAAAATTATTATATTACCTTCATAGTAGCATGATTGAGCATTTCCTGCCAAGCATTGTCGAACTGCCATTCGTGTTGATTTGTTAAAAATTGCTGCTCTGCCAAAGCTACAGTTTCTTTAGCTGCCGCGTGGATTCCTAAAAAAGAAATGAAACGACATTAAAAAAATAATTAAAGTCAATATTAACATTCTCCTTATAATGTTCAACATTAAGCTCAGCTATCGCAAATCCAATGAAGAAATAAGAAGACGATCAGAAGTATCAGATATAATCCATAAGATTGTCATGTTAAAATGGAACTGGGCAGGATACATAAAAATGGAAGAAAACCTTGGGAGGAAGCAAATTGTTGGATGGACACCAATAGAAATAAGAAAAGTAGAGGCAGACCTCAAAGCAGATGGATGACATCAAGCAACTGGCTGGTCACGAATGGATACAAAAAAACAGCAAACAGAAATGAATGGACACACCTAAAGGTAAGAACAGAACAAGTGGGTCGCGGTGGAGGTGGAGGTCGCGGTCGATGTCGATATCCATGTAAAACAAACACATTGTAGTGAATGGAAGAGAATAGAGCAGGTAAGTCGCGGTGGAGGTTTAGCGCGATGCCATCCAGGAGGTTTACATCGATGCTTTTGAAAATAAAAAGAGGTTGTTTTACATGGATGTCTACTGCGCGGCCTACAAGGATGCTTCCCTGTGATTGGTCCGTTCGAAGCCAAGTTGTCATTACCTGCCCTATGTGAGTTAATACTTTTTATATAGGTAATCATTTTTTTTGTATTCAGTTTATTTTTGAATTTCTAAAGTAATTAAATTCAGTAAATTTTTAATTTTTAAATATATAGGAGGATCTGATTATTTACAGCTGACATTTCATCACTATCATCACTTGACTCACACAACATCGCAAAAGCACAGTCTTTTTGTCATTCAAATTTAATTAAACTACTTCATTTGATAGTGGTTCTAGCTCGACCGACAGCGCAGGCGACCTCCTTGCTATGTGCTGTATCGACCGCGACTTTAGTAGCATCCACCGCGACCTACACCTCCACCTCGACCCACTTGTTCTGTTCTTACCCTTAGAGAGGCTTACATCCAGCGATGGATTGAGTAGCTGTTGATGACGATGACTACGATATGTCTTTATGGTAGATAATAGGTTGCATATTTTTAATCCATTATCATTTGTGACTTTATGTATGGTTTATTTGCCCGCTACAATACGGTTATATAATCCTTTCTCATCTTTGCATCAAAGTTATCCACTATTATGAAGATGTAATTCCTAGGATTATTTCATTCATACGAGATTCTGACCAATAGAAAGCTACAGAAATAAAAATTAAAGTGATAATTTTTGATAATATTCCGTATGCAAAAATGAACATTCAGTGACATTAATGATTTAAAAAGGCAGTTTTATTCATGAAATAATCTCAGCGAATTAACCTCGATCTCTAAAATTATTATCGACTTGTTGCCCTCGTGCCACTTTGACATAATTTCACTCACCTTCGGGTCGTGAAATTAAAACTGTCAAAGTGTCACTTGGGAAACAAAGCGATAATTTTAGAGCTTTCGTGCAATTACTACTGATTATTTCATTCATAGGAGATTCTGGCCAATAGAAATCTACAGAAACAAAAATTACAGCGATTATTTCATTCATAGGAGATTCTGACCAATAGAAAGCTACAGAAATCTGAATTAAATCGATAATTTTTGATAATTGCCCGTCGTTAAGTATATTATGTCAGATGCCCTTCGTTGCTACGAAAAAATACATTCAGTGACATTAATGACAATTAATGTTTTAAAAATTATAAAAGTGATGACTTTCAATCGTCAAATATTTATAAAAACTTTGTGTTTAATTGTACTAATTTGTACTTACATAAATAAATTACAATAAAATTTTGGTTTTGAACAGTTTTATTCATGAAATAATCGCAACAAATTGCACTCGAACTCTAAAATTAATATAGAATTTTTGCCCTCATGACACTTTGACATAATTTTACTCGCCTTTGGCTCGTGAAATTAAAACTGTTAAAGTGTCACTCGGGAAAAATTCGATAATTTTAGAGCTCTTGTGCAATTACTACTGATAATTTTTGATAATATCCCGTCGTCAAGCATTACGTCAGATGCCCTTCGTTGCTACCCAAAAATGAACATTCAGTGACATTAATGACAATTATTAATGTTTTACAACTTGTCACAGAGAACACCAAGAAACAGGTTTAGCAAATATATTCAGGTGAAGATCTCAATAAAATATTAGTTAAAATTATTTAAAAAGACAGATTTTTTCATGAAATACACTCGATCTCTAAAATTATTATCGACTTGTTGCCTTCGTCACACTTTGACATAATTTCACTCACCTTCGGGTCGTGAAATTAAAACTGTCAAAGTGTCACTTGGGAAACAAATCGATAATTTTAGAGCTTTCGTGCAATTACTACTGAATATTTTCACAGATTCCTTCTATGATATCATAAAATACTCTTAATTTTCTTGGGAGCGTAGCAATTGAGTATCGATGTTTGCTTGTTTCTTCTCTATTCTAATATAGGATATCCTTTAAATTATATAAATATACGTAAAATTAATAATAAGGCTTAAGTATAGCTGCACCGAAAGAGCTAAATTGTAAAAAGTAACTGGATTTACAAATGGTTCAGTAAAACCAATTTTTAAAATATAATCTAACATTTCCAAATAAAAAATATTGTACTTATAAAGCAGTCGAGTGATTTAGTAAAAATCATATTTCAATCAATCAATCAACCAATCAGTCAATCAATATATTCTCTCGTTTCTAAGTCGATTTAATTTTTAATAATTGATATTCTTTCAACTGCAATTTAAAACAATTGAAAGATAAGATATATTAACCACTTCAACTTCAAAGAGGCTATTGCACTCTTAATAATTGACAAATTTGATAAATAGGGTTAAATCACAATCGCAACAGTGACATTCACAAAAAAAGATTTAAAACTATCTCAACTCGAAATTATTTAGTCACATTTAAATAAGAAGTGATCAATCTTACTATTGGTGAATGTTATCAATATACATATTCCCATAGGGCTTTTCAACGCTTCTTTCATATGTCGTGTAATCCGTATATAATATTAATATACGACATATGATAGAAGCTCAAAACCAATGAGAAGCGTTGAAAAACCCTAAATCCGTATATAATATTAATATACGACATATGACAGGACCTCGAAACAAATGAGAAGCGTTGAAAAGCCCTATTCGTTCGAGAAGCTGAAAACTATGATTTCAAATTTCTATTCTCCGATTATCTGCTCTACTAAAATTATTGCCCTGGCCAGAGGACATAAAGAGATTTCTTCTCCTAACTTCAACTAATTTGGATATAGCCGAGTCGACAATGTTCCATTAGTACTTCTTTTCATATGGTCCTTCTTTATGATTAAACCGATATGACCAAACAATATTATTGGTTGAGATTTTCGAGAAAGAAAATTGAGTATCTTATTTCTTCTAGATATTCCTTTCTTTCATTCCCTCCAGTATCTATTGCTAAACATCACATAATCCATGAACGGTTTTTATGTTTACTTTTTCTACCTTAATCGCTAATTGTTGGTAAATACTCCATTACGACCCGGAATCTGGAACTAAGTCAGAAGAAGTGTCGATTCATACGATTCATATAATTAATTTATATCATCTACGATTCATATAATTAATGGGATCTTTAGAGTTGGTGAGACACTGCTCCAAATCATTCGGTACTTTGAAAGAAATGTGGATGTTGTTAACTGATCATTTAATGATATTTTTTTCTAATATCTCCAAACCGACTCTAATGGTAATATATCTAACCGAACGCAAGGCCCTAAATTGTCTTTTGTGAATAAGTTTGTTGATAATGTTGTCTTTTGTAAATAAGTTTGTTGATAATGTTGTTTTGGTTTATTTTAGAAAGTAATTCATCAGCTGAGTTTGAGTTACCTGATATAAAGACTAAAGAGTCATCAACGTAACGAAAACTATGGAGTATTTCAGGATTTTTTATATGTGTGTGGCTTCTAAATGATCCGCAAATATATCAGCTAGAAAAGGAGAGAGACAGCTATCCATGGCTAAGCCATCAGGTTGTCTGTTGTATTTATTGTTGCATACGAAGAAATCTTAAGCTAAACAAGTTTGTAATAATTGGATAATGGAGTTAGAAGTAGACAAGGTGATTGAACTGGCTCTTAGAAGAGATTAGGTGGAGTGAAGGGTGAAGTAGACAAGGTGATTAATTGTTTCTTAACAGGAGTGAATACATTGCCGACAGTACCGGCGCTAGGGTATAAGGCGCCCTCCCGCAAAACTATCAAAAATAGGCGCTCTTCGGTTTTTTAAATTAGTATTTTGTACCACACCAGCAAAAAACAGCTCATTTTGGCGGCCCCTAAATAGGGGCGCCCGCCTGCAGTGCATCCCTAGCAGGCCCGTTATCGCCGGCCCTGATTGCCGACATAAAAAGAAAGTTGGGATGAAGATTTACTTGTTGAAGGTTGTTGACTAAATGACTAGTTTTCTTGACTGAGAAACGAGGGGTAAAATTCGCCATGTTGTTAATGGGATTCAGTATTTTAGATATAATGGAAACTGTAGTATGAAACTATCGACTGGACGAATGGGAATGCCCTACTTATGTATCTTAGGTAAACCATACAATCTAAGTGTCAATAGGTAAGGAAGTTTATAACATAAAAAATGAAAACGGTATATGCTTTGAATGTGGCCGAGACAGGAAAGCAAATACGTCGGAAATTGCGTGGCTATTTTAAAATGTAAATAGGCAGAAAACTGAATCACAAGAGCGGGCGAATGATGCAGGAAATAATGACTATGTGGATGAAATATAGTTTTTACTGGCTAGTGACAAGTATATATGAATCAAAGGCCTATTAAATACTGAAAGCCATACTAATTTTACTATTTTAATAAAAACTGAAGAATTTTTAAAATCAAAAACTCCAAATTATTTTTTTTATAAAATTTCTATTGTGTATACAATGATCATCTACAAAACGACATATAAAATATTAATCGCCCATATCTCTTAAAAATTATTTTACAAATAAAATAGTAACAACTATTGTATATAGCGGTAAAAGTTTTGAACCAAAAATCTCTTTAAGTGATGTAGCATCGAAATTACTGTGACATATTATTAAGTTAGTAAACTTTGTAAAAGTTTTAAAATTACCGTGTGCCTTCTTGTACAACAGAGCTGCTTCTTGACATTCTTGTTGAGCCTTTTTTGCAACCTCTAAGAGTTCATAGTAAGGTCTAGATTTTTCTATACAGTTGCCTAATTTTTTCGATAGTAACTTGAGCCGCCGTGTGCATTCATTTAGAAGCATGCGAAAAGTCTTATTTTCTTCCTACAAAAGAGAGATACATAACTTAAGTTAACTCATTAACAAACAAATAACAAAAATATCAACTTGTATATTGAAAATGTTAGAAGGAGGAATAGGTAGAAAGAGAGAGGGGGCTAAGCGATGGAGAAAGATAGGGATGAAAGAAAGGATAGAGAACAGAGAGAGAAAACTAAGGTCTAAGGAAAACTTATAAACCTTATAACATATCGATAATCTACTTATACGATCTTAACCCTTTCAGACCCGGTCTCCATTGAAATGGACATACATTTACCTAAACTGTACAACAAAATTAAACTCCTGTAAATTGCTGACAACTACATATTTTTTATTTTGCATATCTCAGTTACTACTAAACATAACACTTATCAGTTTAGTTTGAATCATAGCCAAGTTAAATGCGATAGTGTGACATGGCGGATTCACGATATCCTGGAAGGCCTAAGTAAATATTATGTTTCTTTACATTGTAAATTTGTTAGGTTTGTTCCAACACGACCGAGAACCGTCACGAAACGGTAACGCTCCTGCGCAGTAAACAAAATCCGTTCCAACAAGAATTGTGATCTTTCAGTGACGGTTTCGTGATGATCATTTCAGTAATCGGCCCATAATCGAGCAAATGCATGTGCTGGTTGGACTGGCTTGCGCACTAGGATTTAACTATTCTTTAAATTTTTTGAGCCTTTTTGCAAATCGAAAACGGGAATCGTGATCGACTAAAAGCACACAAGCTGTCACCAACAAAAATGACAAATTAAAATAATTAACATTTGATTGATATAAATATAATATATTTAAAAAAAATATCGTATGTGACTATTATCCTAAATTCTTATTATAGTCCTTATTATTCATTATACATATTTTTCATATCTACGTCTAACGTAACCAAACCAATGCAGTCTTTGTTCTTGAACCTTTTTTGAGACTATAGTCATCTTGGCCCTTTTTCTAATCAAGTCGTTCCTGATCCTGTCCCTTCTAGTCTTTCCCAGCATCCAAAATCATTTAATTCATTTATTAAACCTTCATGCCTGACTTTATCGAAAACCTGTGCAGCATCAAGGAAGACAGTTGAACAGAGGTTCTTTTCTTCTGGCGATTTTTCGATAATAGTTGTGATCCTATGCACCTCGTCGATTGTTGAGTGCTTTTCTAAACCCGAATTGATCTGTCGGAATCAGATTTTTGCTTCAGTAATTGGTTTTATTTTCTTGAGGAAAAGTTTCTCAAAAAACTTCGACATCACAAGGAGGAGATATATCGGACTGTATAACGAAACCTCGTATACTGTTGGCTTAGGAATCATAATGAGTTTTACCATTTTCCATATCATTCGTACATATTTTAATCTGAATGAGCCTTAAATAGGTTGGTTAGTTTTACGATAGCTGTTTGGGGAAAATTTTTCAGCAGCTCACCCGTAATTAAATCATAGCCCGGAGCTTTTTTCGGGTTAATATTTTCCTATATTTCTACAAGCACTTCTTTTGGTGCAGTTCAGTGGTTCCCAACCTTTTCTGTCTGTCGACCCACCTTCTGATGTTTTTTCATATTCGCGACCCATCCCTCAGCCATGATCATAAAAAATATATATAAGGAATATGGTCTCTGTATGCTACTTAGCTACTGTAAGAGCCATGCCGCGACCCACCTGAAATACGCCCGCGACCCACTAGTGGGTCTCGACCCACCTTTTGGGAAACGCTGGTGTAGTTGGTCGAATTTCTTCCTCTAATTAAACAGGTTCCTCTCATCTTTCTTCATTCTCTTAACATTCATTTGGTTTGAATGTACCGGGTGTCCCAATAAGAATGGCTCTCGGCCATATCTCAGGAACCGTTTATAGTAGAGCTTTGAAATAAAAAATTTTATAACAAAAGTTGCCTCAGGAAAAGCCTGGAAATTATTTTCATAATCGTGGGTCCACCGCTAGAGGGCGTAATTGAATATCAAAAATAAAAAATCTAAATTTTACAAAATTTTACTAATAAAGGGGCACTGGAAATCCGATTATTGTATTCTTCATCAAATTCTGCGCATATTTGATTTAACAAGTTTAACTCTACCTTTGCAAATAAGAGGTGGGGGTGAGTGGGAACCTTGTTATGAAAAAATGGCTGTAAGTCCGGTTCTGCTAAATCAAATTTTGAAAACTGGGTCTTGTTGAAGATAGATCTTTTTCTTCAATGTAAGCGTGATAATTTTGAACCATCCTCATAAGTAATAAGCCAGCTGGGAGGCGTTATTTAATTTTTTTCAGAAATCTAGTTTTCTTTGGAAAATATTAAATACAAGTATGCATTTTTAATCATACTTTATAAAATTAGATTAAATTAGCAATAGAATAGCGAAAACCGCATGTCGATACCTTTTTTCTATCTCAAGATATCTCGAGGAACGTGTAAATTTTATACATAACTGTTACTATCACCGGTAAACTAAGTTAATGAAAACTAGTGTGCTGTAGAAAAAAACAAAATAACATTTTCCAGATGTCAACGTATAAAAATATAATTAATTAAAACAACAATATAAAGAGAAACAATACTATTAAAATTAAATATAACACAGAACAAAAAGAACTACTTAGTGACGACCTAAATATTCAAATTGTTGCCCATCATACACTACTCTAGAATACATTATCCAGAGAATACTAAACGCCATTCAAAGCATATCGAGAGCAGAAATTGAGACTGCTGTTCAATCTACTCTTGAAAGAGTAAATGTTTGCAACGAAAATGATGGGCAAAAATTTGAACGTTTATGTCATCACTAAATAGTTGTTTTTATTTCTTTGTAATAGGGCTTTTCAACGCTTCTCATTTGTTTCGAGCCTCTGTCATATGCCGTATAATCCGTGTATAATATTAATATACGAGATATGAACGAGGCTCGAAACAAATGAGAAGCGTTGAAAAGACCTAATATACGTTGACAGCTGGAAAATGTTTTTTTGTTGTTTCCATAGCACACTACTTTTAATGAATTATTTCGTTTACCGGTGACAGTAACAGTTATGTTTTTAAATTTACACGTTTTGTAAGATATCTCGAGATAGAAAAAAGGTATTAACATGCGGTTTTCGCTATTCTGTTGCTAATTTTGTCTAATTTTGTAATATGGTATTAAAAATGCATGTTTGTATGTAATATTTTCCAAGGAACACTAGATTTCTGAAAAAAATTAAATAACGCCTTCTAGCTGTCATATTACTCAGTAAGTTGGTTCGAAATCATATCTTTTACATTGACGAAAAAGGTCTGTCTTCAACAAGACCAAGTTTGCAAAATTTGATTAAGCAGAACCGGACTCACAGCTAGTTTTTCATAACAAGGTTCCCACTCACCCCCACCTCTTATTTCCAAAGGTAGACCTAAACTTGTCAAATCAAATATGCGCAGAATTTTATGAAGAATACGACGATCGGATTTCCAGTGCCCCTTCATTAGGAAAATTTTGTAAAATTTAGATTTTTTAATTTTTGATATTCAATTACGCCCTCTAGCGGTGGTCCCACAATTATAAAAATAATTTCCAGGCTTTTCCTGAGGTAACTTTTGTTATAAAATTTTTTATTTCAAAGCTCTACTATACACGGTTCCTGAGATATGGCCGAGAGCCATTCTTATTGGGACACCCGGTACATACTTTCAAGATATATAGCAAATAGATCTGCTTTTTGTGCACTACTTCTGGCCCATTTTTCATATTCTAGTTTAATATGCGGAGAGTGAATAACAGGCATTTTCAGTTTTTTAGTAATTTTCCATAAGGAATAATCAGTGCTACCGTCACCCGTTAACTCCTTTAAAAAATAATTAATTGAATCATTATTTAGTTGTAGGAGATATTTAAGGATGTTATTTAAGATTATATTTTTCGTTAGAGGTCGTTTTAACCATACTTCGGTATAAATAATATTTTATTATTTATACCGAGCAGTCGCTAGTCGGTGCGTTTTGATTCAGATCAGTCTTCCTGCAAAGCCTCTTTGATAACGGGTAAACCTAGAAACACGTGTCAGGGGATGGCAGGAGACTAGATTTGAATCAAAACGAAACCTTTATTTTCATTTTGTTTTACACCAGTGGCGGATCCAGGGAGGGGCGATGGCGGCGATCGGCCCCCCTCTCAAACCAAGTGATTGAATTTCTTTTTAGTTATATTAGGCCAGGGTAATAAGGCGATCTGGCGGTCATTTTTATTTATAAACAATTTAGTGTCAAAAACCGCCTTTTTGCTTTTTTTTTTCAAATCATTGGAAAACAGTGAGACTTATGGTTTTTTTAATACATCTTCGAGAGGATGGAAAAAGCTTCAAATGGCGTATTACAAAGTTTGATATATGATTTGATTATGATAAAAAGGTCGAAATTAAAAAAAAAATTCGAAATAACTATTGTAAAAATTAGTGTACAGCGTTGAAATTTTTGTCAAATGAGGGTTCTTTAGTGCATAATATGTGATAAAAATTTCAATGCGATTCATTCAATTGTTTAAATTTTATTCAAATTGTTTATCCCAGAGAGCTTGTTTTTTGCAATAACATGTCAGAAAAAATAATTTTAGAACCATTCTACAGGTGTCAAATGAAAGAGCATGAGCTAAACTTTCAAATTGGTCTAAAAAAATGAATAAAAATTAATATATTAATCATAAATAATTATGCAAAAGTATCGTCAATTTTTCCTTATAAACTTTTTGAATAACTTTTTTCAAAAAAATCTATTTTTTTACCGTGTTTTAGGTGCCTAACTACCAAGTAATGTTATGTATATAATAATTGATAAAAAATTGTAATAAATATAAATATAATTCATTATATAAAAAAATAAAAAATTTTAAAGAAAAATTGACGACACTTTATTTCGCATCATTATTTATTACTAATAAATGCATTTTTTATTCACTTTTTTAAACCAATTTGAAAATGTAGCTCATGCTATTTCTAATTACGTATTTTTTATGGGAAATAAGCCACAATTTTACTAAAAAATGAATTTATTAACGTTTCGAAGCCCAAATCGGGTTTCGTTGTCAAAATACAAAATACTATTAAAATAAAACAAACATGTTGTTGCTGTAAAAAAATTCTTCTAATAATTTATTTAATATGACTCATTTATATTGGCAATTCAGACGTATATTATACATTTTAAAGTAGAAGACTTTAAAATGATAACGCCAATATTTATGAGTTGCGTTCCTGGGACGACTTTACTAAAAGATAGTTCATTCGATTACATGAAATCAATCCCAACTCAAGAATATCCGTCGCAAAAAAATCATAGCATGTGATCTGTCTTTAAAAAGACAACCAAATGCAACGATGACAGTAAAATTCTCGCGTTAGAGATTCCATAGTAAATCACGAGGGAAAACCAGGAAAAAAAAACCTCGTGATACTATCCCGACATCGTAAGTATTTGGTCTTACATTTCATCTACCTTCAAAAAACTAATACCAAATTCTGACTTTAATATGTTTAAATTATAAATAATATTAATATTACATAGATATACAATAAGTAATACTAAAATATAAAACTTGTACTAACTCGATATGTTATTGACTTACTAATCGTGGTATTTTCTTTCTATTGACTTCCTCTTTCAGTATGGGTAACCACATCCTACTGCATTCTACCGAGAAATTTGCGACACATTTGTGCCGCAGTAGGATGTGGTTACCCATACTGAAAGAGGAAGTCAATAGAAAGAAAATACCACGATTAGTAAGTCAATAACATATCGAGTTAGTACAAGTTTTATATTTTAGTATTACTTATTGTATATCTATGTAATATTAATATTATTTATAATTTAAACATATTAAAGTCAGAATTTGGTATTAGTTTTTTGAAGGTAGATTAAATGTAAGACCAAATACTTACGATGTCGGGATAGTATCACGAGGTTTTTTTTTTTCCTGGTTTTCCCTCGTGATTTACTATGGAATCTCTAACGCGAGAATTTTACTGTCATCGTTGCATTTGGTTGTCTTTTTAAAGACAGATCACATGCTATGATTTTTTTGCGACGGATATTCTTGAGTTGGGATTGATTTCATGTAATCGAATGAACTATCTTTTAGTAAAATCGTCCCAGGAACGCAACTCATAAATATTGGCGATATCATTTTAAAGTCTTCTACTTTAAAATGTATAATATACGTCTGCATTGCCAATATAAATGAGTCAGATTAAATAAATTATTAGAAGAATTTTTTTACAGCAACAACATGTTTGTTTTATTTTAATAGTATTTTGTATTTTGACAACGAAACCCGATTTGGGCTTCGAAACGTTAATAAATTCATTTTTTAGTAAAATTGTGGCTTATTTCCCATAAAAAATACGTAATTATAAAAATGTCACAAGGAAATAGCTTCAGAACAACATCATGCTATTTCATTTGACATGTGTAGAATGGTTCTAACATAACTTTTTTCTGACTTATGTTATTGCAAAAAAAGCTCTATGGGATAAACAATTTGAATAAAATTTAAACAACTGAATGAATCGCTTTTAAATTTTTGTCACATATTAAGCACCAAAGAACCCTCATTTGACAAATATTTCAAAGCTGTACACTAATTTTTACAATAGTTATTGCGAAATTAATTTTTTTGCAATTTCGACCTTTTTTCGCAATTACATTAAGAGGCTACAGTAGCGATCAACAGGTAGCAACAAACGCGATCCAAGATTGCAGCTGTAATTTTGAATATTTTGTCGAGATATTTGGCACACATATTCGTAATATAATAAACAATGGCGGTGCAGAGCCCAATTTGAGAAATATATTAGTATGTGGAAATTACTCTGTAATTAAATACAATATTAAAAAACGAACCTGTACCGCTTATTAAGACGAACAAAAAATACACTTTCTTCAAATAAACTTTTTTATCACATGCCTAGATTTTGTGTCATTTTGGACCTACTAATATTTTTTATTTCTAACAAGAAATCGAACATATTATAACTAATAACTAATTAGGCAACATAGAGAAATTGTCACTGTCATTTTGACAAACCTGCGTCAGATTTTCTCTTATCTGTTCTGTTATCTTTATCGATATCTGTCCAGTGCAGTAGTTTTATTCATTCATTTTAAGAATTCGTTATTGTTGTTTCATAGGAAAGTAGTGTTTATTTATAGTTAATTTATTATATTTTTGTGTAATAGACATGTTGTTGGCCTATTTGAAAAAATAGATTATTGTTAATTGTGAGTTTTAGTTATACGTATAAGTATATTTTACGTAAAAATATTTCGAATTCTAATGCGAGTATATAAAGTTAAAGTGCCTTTGGAGTTCTATGAACTAAATAAAATAAGACGGCTCTTGTTTCGATTCACAACGAAATGATTATTTATTATTATTATTTAGTGCAAATACCTATGTTAATATAAAATTTTCACCCATTTTGGTTTATTTTTATAAATATTTATTTACTAATAACAAAATTGTTTTCTATTACTTCCATTTAGCGCGCCGATGAATTAATGTCACATTCACGTTATGTCAAACAATTCCGAAGCACTGTTGCCAAAGTTTCGCAGAACTTTCGAAAACGAGTATGATACTATCTCCCGAAGTTATATTGATGACGCGCTACTGTATACTCTTAACAACAAATGAGTATATCAAACTTTGTAATACGCCATTTTAAACTTTTTCCATGCTCTAGAAGATGTTTGTATTAAAAAAACCACAAGTCTCACCGTTTTCCATTGATTTTAAAAAAAAAGGAAAAAATTCCGTTTTTTGACACTAAATAATTGTTTATAAATAAAAATGGCGCCAGGTCCTACGCAGAAAATAGTTACAATTTGTTCTTATAGGTATTACCTGTCGAAAAAACGCTTCAGTGCCCTGGCTGTTGAAGTGTCATGAAAAAAACTTTATTAACCTGGACTATTCATTATAAAAACATTCATTTATTTTCCATAGAAATTTAGCCAATCAGTCCCCCCTCTTAACGATGCTGAATCCGCCACTGTTTTACACCATACTCTGTATTAGAGTACACAATGATAACGATTCCGATGGGTAAACTGAGATGCGTTGTTGAAATATTTTCCTAAGCGTCGCCCGTTTGATATTTTAATATATGGGTAAACAGTTTACTTGAATCGTTATCGACACTCATTTCATCTTTCCTCGTTAGAAGTCGTTCTAACCATACTTCGGTATAAATATTTTATTATCTATTCCGAGCAGTCGGTGCGTTTTTATTCAGATCAGTCTTCCTGCAAAGCCTCTTTGATAATGGGTAAACCTGGAAATACGTGTCAGGGGATGGCAGGAGACTCGATTTGAATCAAAACGAACCCGTTTATTTTCATTTTGATTTAAGATTATGTTTGACATCAGCAAATCGGTTAGCGATTAGGCGGACAAACTTGTTTTGACTAGTTTTATTTGGTCCTGAAGTGTGATACTCAAACCACTACGACTCCGATTAGCTTAGAGTCCATGTGGTGAGACCGCTCCCGTCTGAAAAAACATTTCTAATTTGGTTTATCTGCGGATTCATACTCAAAAATGTCCCCTTTAAACAAATCTAAAGGCAGAAATTGTTTAAACAATTTTTTTAAACAAATACATATGATCATCACGTTTTATTGTTCCAAAAAATATATTTTAAGGTTTTTGGGCCATTCTAAACAAGAAAGGTATCTTGTGATTTTTCTTAAAAATTTACAGTTTTCGAGTTATAGGCGATTTAAAATCTAAAAAATACGAAAATACGCATTTTCGAGGCTTAAAAACTCATATTTAAATTAGTATTTTTAAGGGTGCCAATAACTTGGATTAAAGTTTAAACATTCCTTTTCAAGATTCCGAAGAGTGATCGGGTCTAACTTCAATTTAGACCGTAGTTTTTTAATTGCTAATTATGCATGTCCATCCGATTTTTTGGACGGTGCGCGGTGCGGCGCGCTCTATTTCAAAAATCTCCTATTTTCCTCCGAAAAATATGTTTTCTAGATTCTTTGGGACATTCTAAATAAAATAAGTTTCTTGAAATTTTTCTCAAAAGTTACTAGTTTTAAAGTTATAAGCGATTTAAAATGCGAAAATGTTTTTTTTTGTCATTTTTCGGATTTTAAATCGCTTATAACTTTAAAACTATTAACTTTTCAGAAAAATGTCAAGAAACTTATGTCCCAAAGAATCTAGAAAAAATATTTTTCGGAGGAAAATAGGAGATTTTTGAAATAGAGCGCGCCGCACCGGCCAAAAAATCGGATGGACATGCATAATTAACAATTAAAAAACTACGGTCTAAATTGAAGTTAGACCCGATCACTCTTCGGAATCTTGAAAAGGAATGTTTAAACTTTAATCCAAGTTATTGGCACCCTTAGAAATACTAATTTAAATATGACTTTTGAAGCCTCGAAAATGCGTATTTTCGCATTTTTTAGATTTTAAATCGCCTATAACTCGGAAACTGTAAATTTTTAAGAAAAATCACAAGATACCTTTCTTGTTTAGAATGACCAAAAAAACCTAAAAATATATATTTTGGAGCAATAAAAGGTGATCTTATATATTTGTTTAAAAAAATTGTTTAAAGAATTTCTGCCCAAAAATTCCGTCCGGCACCCTTCAGATTTGTTGAAAGGGGACATTTTGAATATGAATCCGCAGAGAAACCGAATTAGAAATGTTTTTCAGACGGGAGCGGTCTCACCACATGGACTATTATAAATAAGGCTTTCCTTGTATGCTATTGTGATACAAGATTTAACTCCCACAGAACATAATTTTAGAAGCTCGAGAAAACCAATTATTATTATTACAAATTTCCTGAATAGACTACAACATATAATTACATAAATATTACCACTTATTTATTCCTTTGCAAACTATAAACTTCAATTTAAACAGTGACTTTACTTGTCATATCTAATAACGGCCTGTTTATAGGCCATTTCAATTAAATACTTAATAGAAGTCAAAAGCAGCAAGTAATTAAAATACACGTGATGTATGCTTTTAAATATAAACGAATGCAAGGTTTCCACAATTAAGACTTAACTAACAATGGAATGAAATGAAAATATTTGCACACATTAAAAATAATTATCTTTTTTATTACGTGCATTGCATGAGTTATTTTGTGGGAAACTTCATAATTTCTTTGATAAACAAATGAAATAGAATAACTATTATTAGGCTTTATTTTGAAATATATTTAAGAAATTAAGAGATCGAAAAACTATTACAATCAAAACAAAACCTCTCTTACATTTAAGACGACTGTTTTTAGCTGAACAATTTATTCTCACATGCCAATCTTACAACCAAACTGAACTACTACAAAAATATGTGACATCTTTGTTTCTAATCTATGTAGTCTATAATAAATGGTGGTATAGCAGTAATTTTCGTATTCTAGCAGTGGCATATTCCAACGTTTCTCAGCACCTAAACGGTCCAGGTGAATGAACTTTCTTTCAATTGAATTTCAGTGTCTCTTAGGCTAAAGTCAATGTTTGTTTCCCAAATGTTGACAATGAGAATTCAGTTGATTTTCAGCATCAGACAGTCAAGCACTATAATCCATCCAGCACTTTCACCGATGCGATGGTTCAAAATCGAAATTGGGAGTTGGTTGTACTGTATATATTCCAGATCACCAAGAATAAGTAACCAATGTTCAAGTTAGATAAACGACGCTCCATATGCTATGACGCAGAAATGTTTACAATTTATCAAGCTTTAGAGTGGGTTGTCACCAAAAATAGCTAAGCAACAACACCACATTTCTAACCACCAAGTTGTAAATACGTCAGATCCAAGGTCTGCGTCATTAGCTTTAGAAATGTTACGTAAACATTTATATAAAAATAGCTTGCGATAAAAAGTTAAGCTTTTCTGCAATCGAAGCCACATTCTCTATAGCAAAATTCATCCTGTTTTACCTACTGAGCCTTTTGCCCTCAGAAATTACCCCGATAGAAGTGTCTATTCCATGTTTGTTAGATGTTTCTTTGATCATGCCACTGTCAAGACATGCCTCTATAGACAAAGGGTGCGTCCAAGGTGCGCGCTGGTTTTCGAAATCAGCGCCGAGTCTGTGTGCGAATAATCCTAATCTTCGTTTAAATACGAAGGATTATTAGCACACAGACTCAGACTGACTCCGAAAATCAGTGCCGAGTCGGTTTTTAGTGTTCAAGCGAGTTGGTGCACTTTGGACAGGCCCATACAAATACAAAGGATTATTTGCACACCGACTTATTGTTAACTAAAAGTGAGTTATAGGTAATTAAATGTATATTTTTTTCGGCGAGTACCCAAATCTAAGTATTCAAGCTTAAATAACGGGAAAATGATGCATTTTATAACATAAACGTATTAATCATCTGTCAAAGTACTTAGAAATATCTATCAACTAAGCCACAAACAATTGATCTCATTAAAATGTATGCTCCAAAAATTTTTCAAAATTTATCTTTTAAAAATTTCTCCAAAAAATGATATTGTGTTTTTTTTAAATAATTCCGTTAATTTTTACGATATCAGGTTCACCTGAAAACTATTTGAAAGTTAACTCCAAGGGCTATTAAACCGCGTTGAAATTAATCTTCAAAAACCCTTCGCAGCAAAATTTAAGCTTTAAACGTTTATATCTCGGTTATTTTTTACCCTACAGAAATAGTAAAACTGGCAAAATATTCAATACAGAAAAAACTAAAATTTGGTTATATATCATTTTTTACGTATATTGAATATTTTTGGAGTTATTATCAAAAGAAAATGAAAATTACGATAATTTTAAAAATTCTGATTTTTTAAATCATATCTTTTTTCAAAAATATGCATTCTAAACCGGTCAAAATTGTTGAAATCATTACTTATAGACCAGGGCGCATCTGTAAAAATATTAGTACATTTGGACGTTGAGAGGTGACTCATTTTTTTTTTGCAGAAATTGCTTTAAAATAACTCAAATAATAAATATTTGAGTTATCCTCCCTCTCAAAAAGGTCCGGAACATTGTTTAAATAATCAAAATGTGAAAATATGAAGGAAAAATTCGTTTTTTTCTTCGTTTTTTGATTATAACTTTAAAAGTATTCATTTCCAAGAAAGGTTGTATCGACATAAAAGTTGCGTAATTAAATTTCCTACAATATAGAATTGGTTAAAAATTTAAAAAATAGTCACCCTTGTTGCAAAATAGCAATAATTGCGAAAAAACCATACAAAAACAAGTATTCGCATTTTACGTTTTTCAACCATTTATGCTAAACTTAGGACCTTCATATTTCATTCAGAAAAACATTATGATACAGTAAAACAATACTGTAAATTTCATTAAGATCGGTTCAATAGATTTTGCAAGCCAGCTTTCGCAAAAACATTCATTTTTTCAAAATGTTACAGGACTGAAAATAAAGCAGATAGCAAGTTGAAAGTTTTTTTTACCTATAGAAGTGTACTGTACCATTCATTTGCAATTTGCAAAATTAAAATCGATTAACTACCACGGCGTCAGGAATTTTTTTAAATAAACATTAATAATTGGTGCTACGCGCAGGACAGCGGATAGTTTGCTCCGATTGGGCATTCCAATGACTTTTGATAATGCATTTTAATTTTTATTGCATTTCGATATAAATAAATAAATATGTTTATTGCAAAATAAAAACACATACTCTATCCTTTGAAATAACACTTTTTTTAGCAAGAACTTTCTTTGTTCATATAATTTAAATTAGAGAATATAAGTTTATTATTTTTAAACATATGCAATTGTTTAAACAATATTTCACAAACGATAATAAAATTATTTTGATTTTTGTGGAATTAAAATATTAAAATACAACAAAATATAGAGTAAGAAAATAATATATTAGATAAAGATTGGAAGAAATTTTGGTGGAAATCAACTTGTGTGAATCGAACACCGCTGTCCTGCGCGTAGCACCAAAAATTAATGTTTATTTAAAAAATTTCCTGACGCCGTGGTAATTAATCGATTTTAATTTTGTAAATTGCAAATGAAAGATACAGTACACTTCTATAAGCAAAAAAAAATCAACTTACTATCTGCTTTATTTTCAGTCCTGCAACATTAAAAAAAAATTAATTTTCTTTGCGAAACCTGGATTGAAAAATTTATTTTGCAAAATGTATTAAACCGATCTTAATGAAATTTACAGTGTTGTTTTACTATATCATACAGTTGTTCTGGGTAAAATATGAAGGTCCTAAGTGTAGCATAAATGGTTGAAAAACGTAAAATTCGAATACTTGTTTTTGTATGGTTTTTTTCGCAATTATTGCTATTTTGCAACAACGGTGACTATTTTTTAAATTTTTAACCAATTCTATATTGTAGGAAATTTAATTACGCAACTTTTATGTCAGTACAACTTTTCTCGGAAATAAATACTTTTAAAGTTATAATCAAAAAACCAATAAAAAATCGAATTTTTCCTTTATATTTTGACATTTTGATTATTTAAACAATGTTCCGGACCATTTTGAGTGGGAGGATAACTCAAATATTATTATTTGAGTTATTTTCAAGCAATTTCTGCAAAAAAATTTGAGTCACCTCTCAACGTCCATCTCAAAACAGATGCGCCCTAGACTATTATGTTAATATAGAGAAATTATAGTAAGTATTACTATAAATTTTAATTTTTGTGGAAATGGCGTATGTTTTATTTTTCCCTTTTTCCTAAAAAATTCGAAAGGGTTCTCTTATTTTCATCATAACTTGCGTAATTTTAATGCTATTAACTTCTTCTGGAGCTCATTTGATAGGTATTCCGAAGTACTTTGACAAGAGTTTAGCAGGTATATTTTATAAAATGCATAGTTTCTTGATATTTAAGATTGAATACATAGATTTGAGTACTCGTCGAAAAAATACACATTTAATTACCCATAACTCACTTTGACTTAACATTAGTTTAGTTCTTCGAGTGAGGAGTGTATTAAATTTTTTATTATCTTCAATTTTGGTAACAATAACTTTTTTGTAAAAGCTTATAGTTTTTGAGTTATATGTGAAAATCAGCTTTAAAACATGCATTTTTTTATAAAAATAAAATATTTGACGTTTAATAACTCAAAAAGTATTGATTTATTTTAATAACTTTATATAACAAATTTTGCTTATCATTTATCACTCTATCGATTAGTGGTATTATTTTTAATAAAATACTTTTCTCAAATACTTCATGTCACCTTTGTTCCTTGAGGTATCCTCTAACTACTCACCAATTTTCATGAAAATCGATGAAGGTTCAACGAAATAGGAGGTGAAAACCTTCAGTTACTGGGCTAAGGGGACGCCCGATTGTTTTCACAAGTGATCACATTCTACGTGGAGGCTCCTTTCATGTCCCCCTTGTCGTTGATGAAACCGGCTAAGTAAATTTAAATTATGTTGCTAAGTTTTATTTCAGTTACAGCACAGCCTTGGCTTATCATTAAACCAATGTCAGATTTCCCTTAATGCTGATACCAATGTTCAATATAATTAAACATTTTACAAAAGTCAGCAAGTTCAAGTACCTAAGATCTTGGATCTATACAGCAGCCTAAATCCTGATCTAGAAATAATATCGAGAATAGAACAGGCTAGAAAATCTTTCGAAAAAACCAAAAGACTGCTATGTGATTTATCAAAATGCTACATCAGGTCCACTCTTCTCTAAGCACTTGAAAAGTGGACCCTTAAAACATCAACCGTGAATAAATTGGAGGTTTTGAAATGTGGATCAATCGGAGAATCCTCAAGATTTCATGGACATGACATACCTCAAATGAAAAAGTGCTGCATAGAATATTAGGGCACTCAATGAGGGTATTTGGCTCCGACTTCCATCCTACTGTATCGATTTAATTGATATTTTCACAGTAAGTAGGGAATAGCACAAGAAACAAAGTCTACCCTATACCGATGTGCGCTTTTATCTTGGAGGTAATTCCCACCCCTTCTTGGGGGTGGAACATTTTTTCGTTAAAATAGCCACGGAAGTGGCTAAAGAACCTAATTGTAAGCAAAAACTGCTTTATAATTTTTTTTGAGAACTTTTTGTGTTATCCGTAGTTGAAAATTGGGCTATTTCATTGAAAAATGACACCTTTTCGGACGGTTTTTTGCGAATACCCTAAAAACAATGCATCTAACGGAAAAAACTATATTAAATATTTTTGTAGCTTATAAAAAATATAGAGATTCGTTCCTTCATAAATCTTTTAGTTATAAAACAAAAAGAGATATGGTAGGTGAGAATAGTTTGTTTTTCTGGTGCATGCTCAAATCGGTGTATTCAACTTGAAATATCAGTATAATGCTGTCAATACCTTTTGTAGTGCTTGAAAGGACCTTTAAAATGAGCAATATTAAATGCCGATTAAATTCAAACTAAGCGAGATATGCTGCAAAAAAAGTATGACTAACGTATTTTAAGAAAAAATGAGAAGTATATATTAGCCCCTCATCCATCAGAATTTAATTGCATCGTTTCCTTCTACAATACTTTGTAATATAGTTTTATTTCTATATTCAAAAAGTTGGACGGGTTTAAAATGAACGGTTTTGAAAAAAAAAATAAGATTAAATTACAGAGCGCATTTTTAAGTTTTCTTAAAAATCTTCCTTTTTTTCCATGTAACTCGAAAATGATCAGAGATACGAAAAAAAGATACCACACAAAAATGTAGGGCTTTTTCCAGATAAAAATTGTGTTTTCATCTTTCATTACTGTATCTCTTATCATTTTCAAGTTACATGCAGAATAACAGAGATTTTTAAGAACATTTAAAAATGCTCTCTATAATTTGATCTTATTTTTTTTTTCAAAAATCGTTCATTTTAAACCCGTTTAACTTTTAGAACATAGACATAATAAAGGTTATTGTAGAAGAAAAACGATGCATTTAACTTATGGTGAATGAGGGGTCAAATACGCTTCTCATTTTTTCTTAAAATACATTAGTCATCAATTGTTTTGCAGCAGGTCTCGCTTAAGTAGTTTGAATGTAATCGAGCTTTAGTATTGCTGATTTTAAAGGTCTTTTTAAGAAGTACAAAAGGCATTGGTAGGTAGGATTATACACCTAAAGTAGACCGGTTCTCTGTTATTTCAAGTTGAATATGTATGTTACGGTAAATGTGATTAAATGGGAATTATTAATAATTACCGGTTACTATTAATACAACCCGAATAGCTAGGTAAAAGTAATATATATACCAGAAATAATCACATTGACCGGTTTTTATGAATAAATCCCGTATTCAAACGGTAAACGTGATAAATGTTGAATGCCAATAAGTTCTTAGAAGCTTGTGGGGTGGAGGGTTTACTTATTACATGTCTATACTTACTAAATTTACAATCAAGATGCAGTAGAAATAAACAAACCAAGAGACGTTAAATGCTACTAGGAGTACTCCTGAATCATAATTTACAATGTACCCATATACATTCTAAATCCTAAATCATAATTTCCAAAGTTTATACATTGTAAATTATGATCCGGGAGTGCTCCTAGTAGTATTTAACATTACTTGGTTTGTAAATTTCTACTGCATCTTGATTGCAAATTTAGTATAGTTAGGTTTTTTGATTGATAAGTTCTGTGAATATGTAATTAGACGGTTGACGGTAAGCGGAAATAACATACTTACAAACAAATCTACCCAATTAGCAGCATACGCGGATGATATAAACATAATGAGCAGAACAATGAATGCAGCGGAAGAAACCTACGTTGAGCTGAAACAGAGTGCAGAAGCAGTAGGGCTAGCAATAAACACAAATAAAACAAAACTACTCATACAAACCAGATCAAATAAATAGACCGGCGCAACAACACTTTATTGACGATATAGAACATGTGAATAGATTCACGTACCTAGGAATGGATCTGGTTGCAAGCAATGAAGAAGAACCGGAAATAAATAGAAGGCTTGTGCTGGCAAATAAAGCCTATTTTGCGATGGGCCACATATTCAAATCGCGAGACGTACACCGGAAAACAAAACTCCGGGTATATAAAACAATAATCAGGCCCATAGTAAGTTATGGCTGCGAAACATGGGTGGTGACACAAAAATCTGCCAATGCATTAGATGTGTTTGAAAGAAAAGTATTACGTAGGATACTGGGCCCAATAAGTGAAAATAACAACTGGCGAATTAGGTATAATAGAGAAATATACGAGCAATATAGCGAACCAACTCTAGCACAACACACTAAACTGCAGAGATTACGGTGGGCAGGGCACGTGGTCCGCATGCATGAGAGTAGAATCCCCAGAAAATTGCTGAATGCAAGAATGCAGGGAAGAAGACCTGTTGGAAGACCTAAAAAGAGATGGGAAGGAGAAGTCGATGAGGATGCCAGGAACTTTCTGGGAATGCGTTCATGGAAAAGAACAGCGGTAAATCGAAATGATTGGAGAAGCTTATTGAAGGAGGCCAAGGCTCGATTTGGGCTGTAGTGCCATTGGATGGATGGAAGTTCTGTTTAACTGTCTAGGGCCGGTTGTTCGAACGCTAATCAACAATGATCACTATCAAATATTTAATTACTGTCACAACTGTCAATGCCAACTTTGGTTGGGTTGCTGAAAATGCATTTGATTATAAGTTATGAGATTAGTTAATCAATTAACATAACAATTATTAACATAATTGATTAACTAATTTCATAATTATTCATCAATAATTATGTTTTCAGCAATCCAACCAAAGTTGACATTGACAGTTGTGACAGTAATTAAATATTTGATAGTGATCATTGTTGATTAGCGTTCGAACAACCGGCCCTTAATGTATTGCCAAAATACGAAGTTTGTTAATACATACTTATTACATGTCTAGTTAGGATTTTTGATTGATAATTTTGTTTAAGGGCATAGGCGCAGAATGTCGCCTGACAAAATGTTCAATGTGCTTTAAATGTATTTATTTTTTTCGAATCCTAAGAAAACTAATAAATATTTTTGAAAAATTTAAAGGCAGAATGAAAGACTTCATCATTACCGAGGGCCGAAAGTCCCTGAAAACTTTTATAATATTTTAAAAAGTTACAGTTATTTTAATTGCAAATATTTCATTCAAAAGAAATTTTTTATTCCGATGGACTTGAGGCCCTCGGTAATAACGTAATCTTTCATTCTGCGTTTAAATTTTTTTAAAATACTTATTAGTTTTCTCACGATTCCAAAAAAATGAATACATTTAAAACACATTGAAAATTTTAACAGGCGACATTTTGCGCCTTTCCCCTTAAGTGTTTAACTGTTTTTACTTATTAAATGTCTAGTTAGGTTTTTTATTGATAAATATTGTTTTTATATGTAAATAAGTGTTTTAACTTTGTTACCAAATACAAATCTAGTTAAATAGGTTTTTTTGCTTGATAAATGTTGTTTAAGTGTTTAAATTTTGTTACCAAATACAAGTCTATTATTACTTGTTTGTTACCAAATATAAGTCTAGTTAAGAAAGTAGAAAACTCAAAGAGGTACCACAAAAATGTATATTATAAAAATGGCATACAAGGACGCGTTTCGGCTCTTACCGAGCCATCATCAGCTTGAAATACAGGAGCAAAGTCTAAAACTGTCCAGACCAGGAAGGAGGAAGAATCTAATAGCTTACATTGTATTGGGTTCTTTAGGTTTCATTCTAAGTTATAAGTAGTGTATTAGACATTAAGGGTATAAAAATTCATTTTAAGATTTAAATGACTTCCTCTTTGAGAGAAACCATCTTGCGAACAGCAGATGTTCGCAGATAAGTAGAGGCTACTCTACTAGAGTAGAAAATTAGACAAACTTCATACCAAAGCCACATACTGAGAAATAAAAGTACCGATATGCTCTACCCATAGTGAAAGGAAAGATGAGGGGAAAGAGCGGATTATGAAGGAAAATACTATCGTGGCTAAGAAACATCCGGCATTGAATAACGCTAAATTTTGAAGAGCTAATAAGAAAAGCTGAAGACAGAAGAGTTTGCAATTGTAGTAGCCAACCTCCATTGAGGAGAGGTCACTTTAAGAAGAAGAAGAAGTAGAAGAAAGATACTATGGTCAACAAAACAAGCATATATTGTTTACTTCTAATTTCCTTTCTAACATTTGGAGTTCAATTACCGAAAAATCATGTAATGAATAATCATGATCTTGATTTCTTTAGGTACGACCATTAAACAAAAAATATTTCGATTTCCTCGGTAAATTAACAACCTTTACATACTCAATTTGTAAATTAACATGTATGTTAAGGAATAAAAACACAAACAATACTTATTAAATCATGAATGGGAAATAATAAGATTCATGTTCCATGATTCATACAATTTTAAATCTGTGTATAACAAATACGTCATAAACATAAAATATAAGTTTTATTAGTCATAATAATCAATTATATTTAAAACACTGAAAACTTTTGTTTTCTACACTTCCACAATATTTTTTTAATACAGCTGTTTCGGAAGAGTGTCTTTCTCAAGTAATGTATTTTTACTGTGTGTGTTTACAGTTTGTAGTCTTTAGATTAACAATAAAAAAAACGAATTCCTGAATCGCTTCGAATAATAATTTCTAAAAAAACTACTAAATGAATTATTGTAGTTCTACAAAAAGCTTTATAATATTTAAAGCTTCAAGTAAAAATTATAAGAATATTTGTATATTTATACAAGTGATGAATACCATTAGGTATGCAGACGATACTGTACTGTTGGCAAGAACATCGGAAGAGTTTCAAATTTTAGTAGAGAGTATATAAAAAGAGTAGGCAATAACTACGGTGTACAGGTTAATACCAATAAAACCAAGTACACAATAAAATGCGATCTTTAGGAAAAATTAAATTTATCATACAAATAGTACTATAAATTAACACCTCCTTTCAAACGATGAATAATCACAAATACTTGGTAAAGTCCTTTTCATGAGCATTTTTCAGTGCGTCACAAATGATAGAAAAAAATGTAAGTCCTTGATAATACACATTTATAACATTTTATTCAATCTGACAGTTGTCACATTTTATTTGCAATTTGGCATAAAAACAAATCAATTGTGTTTATTGCATTTATAAAATGGTATTTTCTTTGATTTGTATAGTTTTATAAATTGTACAGATTATATTCGTAGATATATTATATAATTCGTAAATAATTTTTTTTTCGATTATAGCGCCATCTATCGATAACTAGAATAAATGTCTCTAATCACAGACGTGCCTTTTTTTCTGTCACATACAATTTAATGCGTTAGAAAGAAATCGAAAAACTGTGACGCACTGAAAGATGCTCATGAGAAAAAGAATAGCTATGATAAACGAGGCAAGTAATCAAAATATCGATATCAAAAGACGTATTGAAATTTCCAGATTCATTTTCATAAAAATGAAAAAACCGCTTAAAAATCTCTATATTTTTATTTATATCAGTCTCCCTCTACGAATAACAATGTTAAGAGTCAAGATCAAAGATCATAATATGTGTTTAGTACCTTGCTACCGTGGAAGCAGGAACTCTCAAACAGAATAATATAAAAAGCATTGAAGTTTTGAGTTGTGGTGATATCGACAAATATTAACAATAAGTTTTGTTGACTGAGTAACAAATGAAGAATGGACAAATCCTCCAAAGTAAGTCTTCTTATTTCTAGTCGGTCGTCCCATTCGTGTTACCTCGAATTTTCACTAGTAATACCACTAGAGGTCAAATTATTTCCGGAAATTTTTTTGAGATCATGAATATTTTGAAAATTTCCCGAGTCGCAGACGAGGGAAATTTTCTAAAAATATTCATGATCAAAAAAAAATTTCCGGATATTAATTTGACTTCGCGTGGTATTCGGTAAGAAAATTCCACACCAAATTTGCATTTGAAAATCCAAAGCTGCATGAACAGATTAATAGCGCGCCATAGCTTTGTCAGCAATTATTTAGGCTTTCAAATTCGTAATTTCTACTCATTGTAGTTGCATGGGAATACCATTCCAAGATAGAAAATAGTATATTCTTCAATTTTACATAAGTTTTGAGTAACTACAATTGATAGAAAATTATTTTTTGGCGTTTAACTAAATTATGTCTGTCAAAAAAGTTCTGTTATTGTAAACGTCAAAAAATTTCCACTATAATTCGCTGTTGGGTACCCCACGAGCAAAAAATTTCCGATAAAATACCTCCGTTGCCATGGTGATCTGTCAAAATAACGTATTTTGATTGGTTCAAAATTACAGGTGTGGAATTTTCAATGATATCTTTTTTATAAGGGTCGTTTTCACGCTACGTCTTATTGTACGTTTTGTGAATAAACGGATTTAATTTTTTCGATTCGACAAGACGTACGTTTTGCTGTTTTCACGCTACGTCTTATTGTACGTTTTGTGTGATAGGACAAATCCTATCACACAAAACGTACAATAAGACATAGCGTGAAAACGAGCCTTTTAAACTGCCTTTGTCTGAAGCAATACCATAAAAAAGAGAAAATTGTAATATTTGGGCCATATAATGCGAGTAGAAAAATACAAATTCCTACAAAATATAATGTAGGGAAAGATTGAAGGATGAAGGAATCTGGACCACAGAAGAATGTCCTGGATGAGAAATTTAAGAGAGTGGTTAAGTTGCGCCACACACGAACTGTTTAGAACAGCTGTAAACAAAGTTGAAATAGCCTTGATACTATCCAATCTCAGATAGAAGACGAATGAAAGGAAGCGATATCCCAAAATACATTTAAGCTTAAGGGGAAAGGCGCAAAATGTCGCCTATCAAAATGTTCAATGTGTTTTAAATGTATTCATTTTTTCGAATCCTGAGGAAACTAATAAATATTTTTGAAAAATTTAAACGCAGAATGAAAGATTACATTATTACTGAGGGACAAAAGTCCCTGAAAACTTCTATAATGTTTATTTTAATGAACATGATATGATACAGTTGATCCAAAAAACGGCACAACCCAGACATCCAAAGTGAAAGTTATCCTTCAACACCAAATTGTTCTATATGGTCCACATATGGTTCAGTAAAAAGTCACACCATTTTCAGCGTCGGGTTTGGGGGGTAGGTGGGGGAGAAGTCGATGAATTAGGAGTTTTTTACGATTTTCGTCAATATTTCTAAAACTATGCGGTTTAGCGTAAACAATGTTCTATACAGAAATGTACATTCAATTTTAAACAAAAAAGGTCCGATGCATAATCCTTCTAAAATGAACGGTTCCAAAGTTACGAAGGTAGTATATGAAGAGTGGATATACACTGCGGTGCAAAAAAATCGATTCACTAAAAATTGGGTCATTTTTGATGTTTCGAATTTCCTAAACCTGTTGTCCGATTTAAGCTATTTTTTACCACGTTATAGCCTTATTCATTGACAATATCGCTGTAATAATATTGTTGCTAGACAGTCAAACTTTCATTGTATACTGGGTGTACGAATCAAACTGTGCTTTTTTTCTCAAAGTTCGCATCACCCTGTGAATTATTCTATCATTTATAGAATACTGAAATTAAAACCCAACTATAGCCTCAGGTTTTCTTACATTTTGTCTTTCGATTCATTCGCTTATGTTGGATAATAAAAAAGTTAGGTATTTTACCAACTGGCCATGTTCGTATCAGTACAGGGTGTTTCTAAATAAGTGCGACAAACTGTAAGGGGTAATTTTTCTTTACAAACTGACGATTTATTTATTGCTTTAAAACCAGTTAAGATATGCAAATGAAATTTGGTGGGTTTTAAGACGTAGTTATTGCACATTTTTTAACATAAAATTAAAAATTGTATATTCATCATTGGCGTGCGTACGGGTAATATTATCGGTGATAATACCCGTTTGCGCGCCAACGGTGAATATTAAATTCTTAATTGTATGCCAAAAAATGTGCAATAACTACGTCTTAAAACCCACCAAATTTGATTTGCATATCTCAACTGGTTTTAAAGCAATAAATAAATCATCAGTTTGTATAAAAAAATTTAACATCCCGTATCCCTGAAACGAAGCGTTTGCGGACATATGATTATAAAGCAAATTGTCATTATTTTCTCATGTAAAATTAACCCTTAAAGTTTGTCGCACTTATTTAGAAACATCCTGTACTGATGACGAACATGGCCAGTTGTTAAAGTACCTAATTTTTTATTATCCAATATAAGCTAATGAATCGAAAGACAAAATGTTAAGAAAACCTGAGGCTATAGTTGGGTTTTAATTTCAGTATTTTATAAATGCTAGAATAATCTACAGGGTGATGCGAACTTTGAGAAAAAAACACAGTTTGATTCGTACACCCGGTATACAATGACAGTTTGACTGTCTAGCAACAATATTGTTACAGCGATATTGTCAATGAATAAGGCTATAACGTGGTAAAAAATCACTTAAATCGGACAACAGGTTTAGGAAATTCGAAACATCAAAAATGATCAAATTTTTAGTGGATCGATTTTTTTGCACCGCAGTGTATATAACGGGCCAAGTGACAAAAATCAATATTTTTGTTTTTTTCCATTATAGTGGTCTATGCAACAATGCCGTTAACCTTATGGGGCAAGCGACAGTTGCATTGGAAACAGCTCTAAATAAATTCAACAAATAGCGTCCGCCGTTAAGTATAGTGTTCCGTTTCCTGATAAAAACTCATTTTTCTGGTTTGTGTATTTTTGTCACTTGGCCCGTTATATATCTCCACTCTTCATATTATAATTGGTCCAAAAAAGGCCTAACCCGGTCATCCCAAAATAAAGTTTTCCTCCAACACCAAATTGTTCTGTATTGTCCACATGTCCAGTAAAAAGTTACACTATTTTGAGCGTCGGGTTTGGGGTGGAGGGGAGATGTCGGTTTCTAAACTTAAGCGGTTTAACGTGACCAATATTCTATACAAAAATGTTCACATTAAATTTGAAACGAAAAAGATCCTATGCATAATTATTGTTCTAAAATCAACGGTTCAACCAGAAAACTAAAACAATAGTACTCAGTAAAGAACCAATAAGATGTGAAATAGAAATTGATGGCATTGGTATTGAACAAGTAATGGAAATAATAGTATATTGTACAACAAGAGAGAAAAAAGACATATTTCTCACGAGCGCAGAAGTTTGTTGGCACGAGCCGAGGCACGAGGCGAGTGCCGCAAATCAAGTGAGAGAGAAATATGTCATTCTCTCTCGTGCTGTACACTGTACTTTTTCTATGGATGCGTTTTTGTCAAGAGTTAAAACTTCAAAATTAAATAATTTAGGTGCTTTTGGGTATATTATATGCCTAAATTGAAATAAAATACATATTATATACACATAGGTATTTAATATTCTTTATACATATTTATATACTTTATTTATTTAACATTATAATTCACAGTTGAACATTCTTATAAAAGGTAATTTTTGATAAGTTTTGACAAGTGTCAACACATTTTGTTTGACAAAAATAATTGTGTTTGTATTGTACATGTTACCATGGAAATGACGATCATATGTATGTAAACCGGCGGTGAACCCGTGAGAAAAAAATTTTCTCACTGCAATGGCCGACTTTTCTCACTGCCTGAGAAATTGTTCGTTTTGAATGTATGTAAGTAGTGAGAGAAGTTGCACATTGTTTAGCATCCATAGAAAAAATACTTTGGAATTACACTCTCCAGCTACGTAGACCTGGATAAAGAAGTGAGAAATCAAGTACAAAAAGCCAATAGACTGGCAGGATGCCTTAATAACACTCAATGGCGAAACCGACATATTAACACTGAGATGAAGTCAAAAATTTATAAAGTCAGTGTAAGACCAGTAATGACATAATATGCATCAGAAACAAGACTCGATACAGCCATAACACAAAGACTATTGAAAACGGCAGATAGGAGTACTGAGAAGAACTATAGGAAATACGCTGAGAGATTGAAAAAGGAATGAAGACATTGGAAGGAAATGTAACGTACAGTGTAAAAACGAATGGACTTCTTCTTCTTCGTCTAGCCATTCACGTCCACATCTGAACATAAGCCTCTTCAAGTCTTCCTTTCCATTGTTTTTTTTATTGTACGCTACTTGTAGCCAATTTTTCCCGGAAGTCCGTTTCAGATCATCTGTCCATCTCATAGAAGGTCTGGAAAACTAACAAATCCAAATAGTCCAGGGCGCATCTGTTTTGAGATGGACGTTGAGAGGTTACTCAAATTTTTTTGCAGAAATGGCTTGAAAATAAATCAAATAATAATATTTAAAAAAGGTCCGGAACATTGTTTAAATAATCAAAATGTCAAAAAATGAAGGAAAAATTCGATTTTTTTCTTCGTTTTTTGATTATAACTTTAAAAGTATTCATTTCCGAGAAAAGTTGTACTGACATAAAAGTTGCGTAATTAAATTTCCAACAATATAGAATTGGTTAAAAATTTAAAATATACGTCACCCTAGTTGCAAAATAGCAATAATTGCGAAAAAACCATACAAAACAAGTATTAGCATTTTACGTTTTTCAACCATTTATGCTACACTTAGGATCTTCATATTTCACTCAGAAAAACTTTATGATACAGTTAAACAATACTGTAAATTTAATTAAGATCGGTCCAATAGATTTTGCAAAATAAATTTTGCAATCCAGCTTTCGCAAAAAAAATTCATTTTTTCAAAATGTTACAGGACTGAGAATAAAGCAGATAGCAAGTTGAAATTGTTTTTGCTTATAGAAGTGTACTGTAACTTTCATTTGCAATTTGCAAGGCGCCAGGAAATTTTTTAAATAAACATTAATTTTTGGTGCTACGCGCAGGACAGCGGTGTTCGATTCACACACGTTGATTTCCACCAAAATTTCTTCCAATCTTTATCTAATATATTATTTTCTTACTCTATATTTTGTTGTATTTTAATATTTTAATTCCACAAAAATCAAACTAATTTTATTATTGTTTGTGAAATATTGTTTAAACAATTGCATATGTTTAAAAATAATAAACTTTTATTCTCTAAGTTAAAATATATGAACAAAGAAAGTTTTTGCTAATAAAAGTGTTATTTCAAAGGATAGAGTATGTGTTTTTATTTTGTAATAAACATATTTATTTATTTATATCGAAATGCAATAAAAATTAAAATGCATTATCAAAAGTCATTGGAATGCCCAATCAGAGCAAACTATCCGCTGTCCTGCGCGTAGCACCAATAATTAATGTTTATTTAAAAAAATTCCTGACGCCGTGGTGTTAATCGATTTTAATTTTGCAAAATTGGAAATGAAAGGTACAGTACATTTCTATACGCAAAAAATTTTTCAACTTGCTATCTGCTTTATTTTTAGTGCTGTAACATTTTGAAAAAATTAATTTTTTTTTGCGAAAGCTGAATTGCAGAATTTATTTTGCAAAATCTATTGAACCGATCTTAATGAAATTTACAGTATTGTTTTACTGTATCATAAAGTTTTTCTGGGTGAAATATGAAGGTCCTAAGTGTAGCATAAATGGTTGAAAAACGTAAAATGCGAATACTTGTTTTTGTATGGTTTTTTCGCAATTATTGCTATTTTGCAACAAGGGTGACTATTTTTTAAATTTTTAACCAATTCTATATTGTAGGAAATTTAATTACGCAACTTTTATGTTAGAACAACTTTTCTCGGAAATGGACACTTTTAAAGTTATAATCAAAAAACGAAGAAAAAAATCGAATTTTTCCTTAATTTTTTGACATTTTGATTATTTAAACAATGTTCCGGACCTTTTTGAGAGGGAGGAGAACTCAAAGATTATTATTTGATTTATTTTCAAGCAATTTCTGCAAAAAAAAATTTGAGTCACCTCTCAACGTCCAAATGTACTAATGTTTTTACAGATGCGCCCTGGTCTAAAACGAATGGACACTAAATAGAAAAAAAAATAGAATAACCACATAAGCAGAATGGCGAAGATACGTGTGGTCAAAATAGCAAGAGATAATTCACCAATCGGTAGAAGAAGCATCGGCCGACAGCGCAAAAGATGTAGTGACAATCTTCCATAGAGGTATCAATGGGCAAATTAAACAACAGAATTGTTTATAAAGAGGAAGAAGAAGAAGAAAAAATGTCAATATGCTTCATTTTAGACTCCGACACTGGCCTTACCTTTTAAATAGGTCAAATCACCACATCATTGTTGTGTTTTTCAAATGGTTATTTGTGATTAAATGATTGTATTCATGATCTAAATCATTACGGGGTTAAGCGATCCTTTAAATAGTCTTATAGTCTAAGAGCTAGTGAACCCTCCGACTAACGGTCGTCCTGTAAGGCTAGAAATTTTTCTAATGATAATTCATAGCACACCAAGGCTAAAAACCATGACCTGGCAGACATCAGCGGTGCACGTGTATCTACCAGGTGAATCGAAAAGTGCAAATTTAGGGGGTAAAATAAACTTTCTCCTGTAAGGTTTAAATTTAAGTATGTGTTTGAGTAAGTCATTTGGAAGAAATGTGTACAATGACAGGCGATTCTTAAGAGCATAAGACCTTGCCAGGCGAGGGGAAAGATTAGGGGTTTTTCCTAAAATTATTCTTTTTGCATCGAACAAATTTTTTTAGGTTTTTTGAATCATTCCAAACAGAAAACGTCTTTAGTGATTTTTCTCTAAAGTTAATGGTTTTTGTTATATAAGCGATTGAAAATTTTGAAAATTGCGAAATCGGCCATTTTTAACCCTAAATCGGACATTTATCTAAAAATTTTAATGTTGCCAAGGTACGTAGATATTCTTTAAACATTGATTGATGAAATCTCGAAGAGTTTTTTGCAATAAAATATCGAAAACCCCTTTGTTTTTTTAATTGCTAATCAAGCGGACGCGACACTGTAATATAAGTGAGGACGTTTGAGTTTGCTTAAATTTATTATCTCGACAATGGGCAAATTTCAAGAGAAATCCTCAGACAGGTCGATTTTTATTTTTGAGTTAGGACTTTTTGGCATATATATATATATAATACTAGTGACGTCATCCATCTGGGCGTGATGACGTAATCGATGATTTTTTTAAATAAGAGTACGGGTTGTGTGATAGCTCATTTGAAAGGTTATTTAATTCTCTATTCGGTAATATAAACATTAACATAATTATTTGTACAGGGTGTACAAAAAAATTTTTTTTTCTATTTGTCAAATTTAATCAAAGTTAATTTAATAAAAAATTTTTTTGTACACCCTGTATAAATAATTATGTTAATGTTTATATTAGTGAATAGAGAATTAAATAACCTTTCAAATGAGCTATCACACAACCCCTACTCTCATTTAAAAAAATCATCGATTACGTCATCACGCTCAGATGGATGACGTCACTAGTATTATATATACGCCAAAAAGTCCTAATTTAAAAATAAAAATCGACCTGTCTGAGGATTTCTCTTGAAATTTGCCCATTCTCGAGATAATGAATTTATGCCAACTCAAACGTCCTCACTTATACTACAGTGTCGCGCCCGCTTGATTAGCAATTAAAAAACAAAGGCGTTTTAGATATTTTATTGCAAAAAACTCTTTGGGATTTCATCAATCAATGTTTAAAGAATATCTACCTACCTTGGCAACTTTGAAATTTTTAGTTAAATGTCCGATTTAGGGTTAAAAATGGCCGATTTTGCAATTTTCAATCGCTTATATAACAAAAAGTATTAACTTAAGAGAAAAATCACTAAAAACATTTTCTGTTTGGAATGATTCAAAAAACCTAAAAAAAATTTGTTCGATGCAAAAAGAATAATTTTAGGAAAAACCCCTAATCTTTCCCCTCGCCTGGCAAGTAGTGATGTTGATTATAATTACTTTCGAGTATTCATTACAAATCGGTACTTGTGTATAAATTAATCATTTACAGTATTCGTTACTTTGATTACTATGATTACTTTTGTATTTGAGTCCAGTAATCATATCGAGAATCGTATTTCTCAGTAGGTAGGTTTGTATAGGTATTCCGATATAACCAACCTTCACCAATCTGTTTAAGGGATAAAAATGATTTGATTACTATGATTACTTTTGTTACTTTTGCATTTGAGTACCGGTAATCATATCGAGAATCGTATTTCTCAGTAGGTAGGTATTTTGTATAGGTGTTCCGATATAATAACGACCTTCACGAAGTACAAAGTAATCAGAGTAATCAAAGTAGATACAATAGTCGTTACTCATTCTGTTACGATTGGTACTAAGTAATCAGAGCAATCAAAGTAGATATAATAGTCGTTACTCGCTCTGATACGATTCGTACGAAGTAACGAAGTAATCAGAGTAATCAAAGTAGACACAATAGTCGTTACTCGCTCGAATACGACTGGTATGAAGTAACGAAGTAATCAGAGTAATCAAAGTAACGATTTGCCTCTCTGTATAGTAATCGTTACTTTCGGTATTCGTAAGTAACGAGTACTTTGTAACGAATAGTTACTTTTTCAACATCACTACTGGCAAGGTCTTATGCTCTTCAGAATCGCCTGTCATTGTACACATTTCTTCTAAATGACTTACTCAAACACATGCTTAAATTTAAACCTTACAGGAGAAAGTTTATTTTACCCCCTAAATTTGCACTTTTCGATTCACCTGGTAGATACACGTGCACCGCTGATGCCTGCCAGGTCATGGTTTTTAGCCTTGGTGTGCTATGAATTATCACTAGAAAAATTTTTAGCCTTACAGGACGACCGTTAGTCGGAGGGTTCACTAGCTCTTAGACTATTAGTAGGTTATTCAAAATTTGCATGGCCCTACAAGTTAATATACTTGCTACATAATTCATACACATAATTTAGTAACCTCATTGTGGAAACCCCAAGTAACATGAATGATAGCCATGCTAAAGTTATGCTCCTCATTATTCTAAAATTACCCTAGATGATAACAAAATACTAACTTATTTATTTACGGTATTATCGGTATGACTCATTAAAATAATATTTAGTAGTAAGTAACCTTAAAGTAATGCTGATTTTTTAGTTCCATAATAAATTATCCTAATTTATAAATAACCATTTTATTTATAGCCAATAATAAGCAGCATTATTGTTAAAATATAAAATCTATATTTTTACAATAGATATTACATTATGAAGCATATGTGTATATGAATAAATCATAATGACCTAACATTATAGATGTCAATGATGTTTAGTAACTAAGGACAAAAAAAATTAGATATAATTATCAACTGATTGTATTCCTTTTTATACTGCATTGTCCTTAATCATTATCTTCTATTTGAACTGCAATGAACAGCTAAATCTCTTTCTTTGCACCAAACTGACCTAGGTATATTTATATACCTAAATTACTATTAATTACTAGTTATATTTTTTTGACCCTTTTAAATTTTACTTGCTATGAAGCATATCTGTATATGAATAAATCATAATGACCTAACATTATAGATGTCAATGATGTTTAATCACTAAGGACACAAAAGTAGATAATAATTATCAATTGATTGTATTCCTTTTTATACTGTATTGTCCTTAATCATTATCTCTATTTGAACTGCAATGAACAGCTAAATCTCTTTCTTTGCACCAAACTGACCTATGTCCTAAACATACCTAAATTACTATTAATTATTAGTTATATTTTTTTGGCCCTTTTAAATGTTACTTGATTTCAGAGTTGAAATTAATGAATGAACTGACATCATAATTTCGACATGAATCTTTTATAGTATAAGAGCTGTGAGACATTTTTGAGTAGGTATTTTAGGCAACCTGAAAATTTTTCAGGTGACTTTTCCATGATAGCCTAATACAAAAATGCCGGTCTGGCTGGAGGGTAGCGGTTATTTTCCCCAAAAATCCCCCCCAAAATTAAAAAAAGGGTAAACATTGTTATTACAAAAAATATCATTGACGTGACTTTAAAGTAAATTTAAATATTCAAGTATAAAGAAAATAACAGGCCAGGCGATTTGAGGGCGATTTTAACTCTGCAAGATACTTGCATGGGCGCCCCAGGATTATTTTCAGGGGATGCATCTGAACTTCAAGGGATTTCATCTGAATCTGTACATACTATTAACGACTATAAAATATATAACCATACATGCAAAGCTATGTACATTCCTTCAGGACAGGGAAGTACAATTATTATTGTGACAGGGTATTTTTTAATATTAAAAATAAATATTCTAAGACAGATTTTTTTTGGGACATTTTCCAACTGCCATGTGATCGAACAAATTACGCGTGCATATAAATGAAAAGCGCTATATGTAAACAGGAGTGTGAGAAAGAGCGTATACCGATAGCTGTTTGCGTCCTCTGTTGTACCTGAGCGAGTCCGTTCGCTCGAGAAAAATCACGTGACCTGGCGATCCCATGTTGTTGTGCCTCGAAACGTCAGAGTAATTATTATATATTATAGTTTTTTAAGTAACTTTTTCTTAATTAAAGGAAAATAATACGTACTATACAATAGATTTTGCAAATATGATAGAAAAAGACAGATTTATTATTATAAAGATATAGGTAGAAAAGTATAAAAGTATAAACTAAATTGATTCTGTGTCCGAATCTTGTACTTCTTCTTCAAACTCCTCATCTGAGCTTAAATATTCACTGTCTTCTTCTTCGTCAGACTCCCCTTGAGACTCAGATTCCTCTTCTACATGATCTGTAAATAGTTTTAATATGTATTTAGAATTAATTAAAAATTAATTAGTGACTAATTATTGAGTTGCTACATATTCTCTGTCCTTTTACACGGAGTCGAAGCCTGGAGAATCACGGGCGCATCTGAAGATAGACTTGCCATTGTTGAGATGTGGTGTTATCGAATAATGTAAAAAATATCATGGACGCAACACGTAACAAACACGGAAACATTAATAAAGATAAAAGTCAAAAAAATACTCAACGCTATGAAGGAAAGAAAAATGAGCTACTTTGGTCATATACTAAGAAATAAAAAACGTGATGTAATTTACAATATAAGGAAAAGTATTAAGTATTAGTTATACATTAATTTTTAATTAATTCTAAATACATATTTACAACTATTTACAGATCAGGTAGAAGAAGAATCTGAGTCTCGAGGGGAGTCTGATGAAGAAGAAGAGAATGAATATTTATTTTGGCTCATTTTTCTTTCCTTTATAGTGTTGAGTATTTCTTTTGCCTTTTTCATCTTTCTTAATGTTTCCGTGTTTGTTACGTGTTGTGTTCATGATATTTTTTACATTATTCAATAACAGCACATCTCAACAATGGCAAGTCTTTCTTCAGATGCGCCCGTGATTGTCCAGGCTTCGACTCCGTATAAAAGGACAGAGAATACGTAGTAATTCAATTAAATTATCGCTAATTAATTTTTAATTCATTCTAAATACATATTACAACTATTTACAGATCATGTAGAAGAGGAATCTGAGTCTCGAGGGGAGTCTGACGAAGAGGAAGGCAGTGAATATTTAAGCTCAGATGAGGAGTTTGAAAAAGAAGTACAAGATTCGGACACAGAATTAATTTAGTTTATACTTTTATACTTTTCTACCTATATATTTATAATAATAAATCTGTCTTTTTCTATCATATTTGCAAAATCTTTTGTATAGTACGTATTATTTTCCTTTAATTAAGAAAAAGTTACTTAAAAAACTATAATATATAATAATTACTCTAACGTTTCGAGGCACAACAACATGGGATCGCCAGGTCACGTGATTTTTCTAGAGCGAACGGACTCGCTCAGGTACAACAGAGAACGCAAACAGCTATCGGTATACGCTCTTTCTCACACTGCTGCTTACCTATAGCGCTTTTCATTTATATGTACGCGTAATTTGTTTGATCACATGGCAGTTGGAAAATTTCACCAAAAAAAATTCTGTCTTTTTTAGAATATTTATTTTTGATATTAAAAAATACCCTGTCAAAATAATAATTTTACTTCCCTGTCCGGAAGGAATGTGCATAGCTTTGCATGTATAGTTGTATATTTTATACTCGTTAATAGTATGTACAGATTCAGATGAAATCTTCGGAAGTTCAGATGCATCCCCTGAAAATAATCCTTGGACGCCCATGCAAGTATCTTGCAGAGTTAAAATCGCCCTCAAATCGCCTGGCCTGTTTATTTTCTTTATATTTGAATATTTAAATTTACTTTAAAGTCACGTCAATGATATTTTTTGTAATAACAATTTTTACCCTTTTTTTAACTTTGGGGGGTATTTTTGGGGAAAATAACCGCTACCCTCCAGCCAGACCGGCATTTTTGTATTAGGCTATCATGGAAGAGTCACCTGAAAAATTTTCAGGTTGCCTAAAATACCTACTCAAAAATGTCTCACAGCTCTTGGACCATTATGGAGCTTGGTCCGCTCATAAACAAGATTTTACCCTTTGAATCTCAAGGTGGTCTACATCATCAGTCCTCCTCTACTTCTAGTGCCCCTTTGGGTTAGATATTGACATTGTCTTCTAGGAATGTCAATCTATTAGTGTACTCATTATCTGACATACTAGCAATACAGTAGAACCCTGATTATCCGTGCTCCTCGGGACCGGACATGGCACGGATACCTAATTGAAACGCACGGATAATCTCCGAACATGATGTTCTTATTATAATACATATGTGTGTGTATGCATACATATGTACCTCCATGAAAAGATAACAGAAAAAATAAATCTTTCATTACGAGTCTCCCTCTCGGCATATAGAGTTTCCATCGAGTGATTTACAGTGATGCTATTTTGATAAAACCTCCAAAATGCAATTTAAGTAATAGAAAATCATAGCCCAGATAATCCCCAGCCCGGATAATCAGCACACGGATAATCGGGGTTCTACTGTATGTCCAATCCATCTTACCTTTCACAATATCTGGATCTGTGTATACAGGGTGTCCCGAAAAGATTGGTCACAAATTATACCACAGATTCTGGGGTCAAAAATAGGTTGATTGAACCTCCCTTACCTACATACAATAGTGCACACAAAAAAAGTTACAGCCCTTTGAAGTTACAAAATGAAAATCGATATTTTTTCATATATTGAAAACTTTTAGAGATTTTTTATTGAAAATGGACATGTGGCATTCTTATGACAGCAACATCTTAAAAAAAAATTAAAGTGAAATTTGTCCAGCCCATAAAAATTTTATGGGGGTTTTGTTCCCTTAAACCCCCCAAACTTTTATGTACGTTCCAATTAAATTATTATTGTGGCACCATTAGTTAAACACAGTGTTTTTAAAACTTTTTTGCCTCCTAGTACTTTTTCGATAAGCCAGTGTTTATCGAGATATTTTGAATATTTGTCCAATCCACCACATATTTGTATATGGTTAAGTACGATTATAGAGACCTCTTAATAATCTGAAAATTGATTTATAATTTACATTTTTAGGTATATTTTGAAAAAGAAGGCATATCTCGAGAAAAGGTGACTTATCAAAAAAAGACTAAGAGGCAAAAAAGTTTTAAAATCACTGTGTTTAACTAATGGTACCACAATAATAGTTTAATTGGAACGTACACAAACATTTGGGGGGTTTAAAGGAACAAAACCCCCATAAAATTTTTATGTAAATATATTAAAAAAGAAGCCGCATCTCAATAAAAACTGGCTTATCGAAAAAATACTAAGAGGCAAAAAAGTTTTAAAAACGTTGTGTTTAACTAATGGTACTACGATAATGAATTAATTAGAACGCACACAAAAGTTTGGGGGGGGGGTTTAAAGGAACAAAACCCCCATGAAATTTTTATGGTGTAAACAAATTTCACTATAATTTTGTTTTAAGATGTTCCTGCCATAAGAATGATACTTGTGTCTATTTTCAATAAAAAATCTATAATAGTTTTCGATATATTGAAAAACATCGATTTTCATTTTGTAACTTCAAAGGGCTGTAACTTTTTTTATGAGCACATTTGTACTAAGGTAAGTTAGGTTCAATCGAGCTATTTTTGATCCCAGAATGTGTGGTATAATTTATGACCAATCTTTTTGGGACACCCTGTATATTATGTAAAATTATTTCTTCAACGGCATAGCCTATTTTCATTTAATGCTCCAAAAATAATTATTCCAAGTATTTTTCTTTCAAAGTCCATGTTTCAGTCCCTTATATCAAAACCGATCTTATTCAGGTGTTGTGAATGTTGAGCTTTATTTACTGCACGATTTACTTCTTTATTTCTCAAATAATTTCTGAAGACTGAGGAGAGTTCTTAATACTTTAGTGGGGGGCTGAGTCAGCCCCCCCCCCACTACTTAAAAATAGGAATATTGAATCGGTTTTTGCGGCAGAATTACGAGCTATTTATGAGCTCTTGAAATTATATAGTTTCGATTTTTGAGCTCATCCCTTTCACCCCCAAACAACCCTTTAATTGATTAAACTTAAGAGAAAAATGCTGAGTAAACTTAAAATATATCGTATTGCGGATATAATTCCTATAGCTTATACAGGGTGTTTCATTAATAATTGTCCATATAGTAACTGGAGAAACCTTAGCACAAAATACGAAGATTTAACCTAAAACACTTAAATAAAATGTGCTTCCTTACTGAGTTACAGGGTGTTTTATCTAAAAATTTAAAAACTATTTTTGCTCAGAATTTTTAAAATAATCGACGTATCCTTTTCATACTTGGCAGGAAGTATAGGTACTGTACAAACTACTAAATTATGTTAAACAAACGTTTCTGACTATTACCAGAGGCGTACGACGGGGGAAAGTGAATGGTTGACTCTTTCCAAATTCTACGCCACTGGCGAAATTGCTATTTTAGTTCAATTTTTGGATTCTCCAAAACTTTCTATGAAAATAATATACTCTTCATTCGTAACGATAAAGTTATTAGTTTTCGAGATCTTTGAAGTTAAAAATGAAACGACACGGTTATTTTGATTAATGTATTGTGTCGCTTCATTTTTAATTTCAAATATCTCGAAAACTAATAATTTTATCGTTACGAATGAACAGTATATTATTTACATAAAAAGTATTTCAAAATCAAAAAATTACACTAAAATAGCAATTTCGTCAATGGCGTAGAATTTGGGAAGGGTCAACCAGTCACTATCCCCTGTCGTACGCCTCTGGTAGTAGCTAGAAACGTTTATTTATCTTAATTTAGTAGGGTGTACAGTGCCTACACTTTCTGCCAAGTATGATAAGGATACGCCAAATAGTTTTAAAGTACTGGGTACAAATAATTTTTAAATTTTAATCATATGAATCATATCATAAATTAATCAAAATAACTGTGTCGTTTCATATTTAACTTCAAATATCTCGAAAACTAATAACTTTATCGTTACCAATGAAAAGTATATTATTTACGTACAAAGTGTTGGAGAATCTAAAAATGGCACTAAAATAGTAATTCCTCCAGTGGCGTAAAATTTGAGAAGGGTCAACCATTCACCATCCCCTGTCGTACGCCTCTGGTAGTAGCTAGAAACGTTTGTTTATCATAATTTAGTAGGGTGTCTAGTAGTCGCACTTTCTGCCAAGTATGAAAAGGATACGTCGAATAGTTTTAAAATGGCGAGCAAAAATAGTTTTTAAATTTTTAGATAAAACACCCTGTAACTCAGTAAGGAAGCACATTTTATTTAAGTGTTTTAGGTCAAATCTTCGTATTTTGTGCTAAGGTTTCTCCAGTTACTATATGGACAATTATTAATGAAACACCCTGTATACTCTAAGAATAAACTATTAAATCACGTGCATTTCGATTATTGAGCTACAAACCCTTCGCAAGAAAACCACCCTATCTTCCCGGCTTAAGAGAAAGTTGTACTTAAAATGCATTAAATTAATTATTTGGCGACTACATATCATTTAATAATTTATAAGCTCCGAAATTACGAGCATTTATATCAGTAAATTGCAATTTATTTTGTATAGTGCAGTCACTGAAGGTAAAAATCAACGATTACCTTCAATTTCGGTGAACCTTCATCGATTTTCACGAAAATTGGTCAGGGTTAGAGGATACCTCAAGAAACAAAGGTGACATGGTACCACCTTGCGCCTTTACCCTGAGGGTGGATACCGCCCCTTCTCGGGGGTGAAAATTATTTTATAAAAAATAACTGCACAAATCAATAAAAGAACAAATTAAAAGCAAAATTTATTATATAAAGTTATTAAAATAAGTCAATACTTTTTAAGTTAATAAAGATAAAAGATTTTAATTATTCGTGAAAAAATGCATGTTTTGAAGCAGTTTTTCGTAAATCACTGAAAAACTGTAAGTTTTTACAAAAAAGTTAATAGTAGTTTAATTCGGATAGCTTATATTCTAAGAATAAACTCTTAAATCACGCGCCTTTCGATTATAGAGCTACAACCCCTTCGCAAGAAAACCATCCCATATTCCCGGCTTAAGAGAGCCGGGAATTAAAATATTTTTTAATGTCATGTAATAAAAGGTCTATTGCGGGACAAAATATGAAATATTTAGTTAAATTTTCAGGGCATTCTACGATACTTTTTCTTCGTCGAAAATGGAAAATTTGTATTAGCGATTTTTGTATTAAAAAATTTCTACGCCACTGGATTTAGAGTGGCTTCAAATAGCTATGACAAAAATTTCATTAAAATATATTTATTAATGACGAAGTAATGACAACTTAAAATTTTAAAACTCACTAAGCTACGAGTCAAAAAGAACACCCTGTATCAACAGATAACCTTAAACTAATTATTTTTCAAATAATTTTACTATTAATAATTAACAAGATACTTTTTCTTCGTCGAAAATGGAGAATTTGTATTAGCGATTTTTGTATTAAAAAATTTCTACGCCACTGGATTTAGAGTTGCTTCAAATAGCTATGACAAAAATTTCATTTTAAATTTATTTTAAACATTTTTTTGTCTAGTAGTGGTTTATTATTAAAATTATTTGAAAAATAATTAGTTTTATGGTTATCTGTTGATACAGGGTGTTCTTTTTTGACTCGTAGCTTAGTGAGTTTTAAAATTTTAAGTTGTCATAACTTCGTTATTAATAAATATATTTTAATGAAATTTACTGGGGACTGACTCAGCCCCCCCTCCCACTAAAGTATTAAATTCCTGCTCAGTGGAACGAGCTCAAAATTTTTAGTTTGCGGAATATGAAAGCTCATAAATCATTGCTATTTGTTTTTTAATTTTTGCAAGTGGGGGGGGGGGTAGCTCAACACGGGTGTTCTGTTTGCTATTGCTATGCATCTTTTTACTTCATCACTTGTTGTGTTTCTTTGTTTACTAGCGACCAACGATAATGTGAATTATTTGACTTTCTCAAAGTTATAGGGTCACCTACGGTTAGTGTGACAGCGGTGTTAGTGTGGCAACATTAAATACTAATTTATATTGTGCTTTTATATTATAGTCCTGTCGCCAGGGGGGTACAACTGCCTCCTTAATTCAGATGGACTTACCCAAGTTTTTTTATGTATTTTGACCCGTAGAAAACGAATTTTTTGGGTAACAGTTGATCCGGATGTCGATAAGATTGTTATAAATAAAGAACTTGAGGAATTACATAACAGCGATTCTTCGCAAAACAAAATATTTTTTTGTATTTTTTGGGTGATTCTCCGCAAAAAATGGTCTTATAAATTTTTTCGTAGGATGCATAGTTTTCGAGATAAACGCGGTTGAACTTTCAAAAAATCTAAAAAGTGCAATTTTTGAACCCGAATAACTTTTGATTAAAAAATAAAATAGCAATTCTGCTTACTGCATTTGAAAGTTCAAGTAAAATTCTATCGGTTTTGATTATTTGCATTGCTAAAAATTAAGTTTTTATTTGTTAAACAAAGCCATAAACACATAGTGTTTCCCGTGCCCAATGCATGCGTTTTAATGTACGTAATCTACGTAGAAATTGTATGTATGCGCGCCTACTCGTTCGATTTCAAATGAGAAATGCATTGAAAATATCATTCAATCACTATGTGTTTGTAGCTTTGTTTAACAATAAAAAATTAATCTTTAGCAATGAAAGTAATCGAAACCGATAGAATTTGACTTGAACTTTCAAATGCGGTAAGCAGAATTGCTATTTTATTTTTCAAAAGTTATTCGGGTTCAAAAATTGCAATTTTTCGATTTTTTGAAAGTTTAACCGCGTTTATGTCGAAAACTATGCATCCTACGAAAAAACTTGTGAAAACATTTTTTGTTTAGAATGACCCAAAAAATACAAAAAAATGTTTTGTTTTGCAAAAAATCGCTGTTATGTGATTCCTCAAGTTATTTGTTTATAACAATCTTATCGACATCCGGATCGACTGTTACCCAAAAAATTCGTGTTCTACGGGTCAAAATACATAAAAAAAACTTGGGTAAGTCCATCTGAATTAAGGAGGCCGTTGTACCCCCCTAGCGACAGGACTATTACATATGATGTTATATTACACTTCTATTGCATTTCAACAGATTATTTAAAAAAATTGTTTCAGTCCCTTCATAAAATCATAGTATTTATTTATGTATCTATTTTAATTCGAATTTGAAATTCTGATACATTAATCCAAATTTTGGATTTCTTCAAAATTATTTGTATTTAATTATGATTTTTTCTCTGCATTATATTGCATCACTTCATCAGTAACCCCACAGATTTTCACACTGTGGGGTTTCTGTGACAGTGAAACATGGGTATAGTGTGACATGTGACACTATCACGACTAACTACCTTAGTTTGATCAGGTTATGGTTGACAGTATCTTACAACCGTTCATCAGATCAGAAGAGCAAGGGATCGCTGGTTGATCATCTATCACTCTATTAAAAGAGCACCAAATCACTGGTCAATCCTCCAGTCCATTACAAGGGTGTCAAATCACCGAACTTTCTGTTGGGCAAGAAACACCAGAGAAAGTGTTTGAGGATATGCTACTGGAAAAGATAGTTCAAACTAGCATAAAAAAGAAAGTTAAACGAAGAATTGACACTGCAGAAATAATAACAAAAGAATACATAAGTTATTTAAAGACAAAAAGGCTGAGTCCATTAAAGGAAAACAGAAAACCTGTCCAAAAACAATCAAGAAAAAGTCAAAGAAAGATGAATCATATAGTGATGAGGAGATAGAAGATATGTCTTTAGGGGAAAGTGACGAAGCAGAAGAGGAATTCTTAGAGGAAACTGCGACACTAAAACCTATAAACGAGGAAGAAATTAAACAAGGCTCTTTTATAGTTGCAACTTTTATGGGTGGGAAGAGTGGTAGAACTGCTTTTAGGTATGTGTGTGTAATTGAAAACTTTGATGACACATGACACTAAAGATGAAATAGAAGTGGATTAAGAAGTGTTTTGTTGTTAATGAAAAAGACAGTTCGTTTATTAGAATGTCTCAGATTATAGGAATATTGATGGATCCGATATTATCCCTTAATGATGAAAGAATTCAGTATACTTTTAATGGAAAAGTTGATGTTTTTGAATGTTAGATGTTACTGAATTTGTAAAATAAGAAAAAGTTCTCAATAAAATACCTACGTTTAACAACAAAATTGGTGTTTTAAATAAGAAATTTCATATTTTTTTTCTAAAATTGTCGAATTTTTAAATGTCAAAGATTATTACAATATTTTTGTAATGTCTTTCTTTGTCCCATCAAGGCACACTTAATCCTATGTGCTTTTAAATAGCAAAAAAGCTAGTTGTCACACTATCCCTAATCCTAGTCACAGTAACCCCATAATGAAGGGATAGTGTGACACCTTGCCCTCTTAAATAAAACATAATGTAGAAGGAATTTTAAAAATGCAACATGCTTATTCACTGTGCAATGATTGTGACAATTAACCAGAAAGTCTTCATTAAAAATCTGAAACCGTTCAAATAAAACAAATATATATTTTTTATTTTAAAATCAAATTTGTATATTTTTACGTCACACTAACCCTAGGTGACCCTAGTTGTTGTTAATTTGTATTCTCTATTGAACATTTTGAGGGTTTTTAGCAACCAACATATGTATATTTGGTTTTTTCCTTGTTTACAAGTCTTATTTCATTTGCAACATTGATCAACTTTGTAAAACAACGTCTCTCATACTTCTGCCCACTATAAAAAGCTTATCACCGAATGCGAAAATTTGTAGCAAAGCTATAAGTCACAGTCTGTTGTCATTTGAGTCTAAAGTCTAGGCTTTCTTTACCAATGGTGGGAGAAAAGAATTCTCTCTTCCAACTTTGGCATTAGACTCGCATCATACTCCCAGTTTACTGCCTCTTAGAACATAAATATCATTTTCACCATACTCTTTTTACTTAGTTGGTGCATGAATTATAATGCTAACATTGGCAATCTTTCCTTTAAGTCTTCTTCAACATATTCTATGATTGATACCCTTCGGACGAAGTCAATTATGCTGTGTTTAATCCCGATGCTCATATTAAATCTAGTACCCAATTTGTGACAGGTAGGTTGTCCACTGCAGTAAATATTGTAGTTATTTTTTTCCAGGATTCCTGAGGGAGTCCACTTGATCTCCTATAAAGTAATGATATCTGCTTTGACTTACGCATTTCTTAATATGAGCAGAGCTCTAGGGCCAAAAATAACTGCTACAATTTGGAATAGGTGAGATTTTATGTTAATTTTATGAGCATTACGATCTTATCTTGTATTAAGTAGCATACTCATGCAATGTTACTTTTTCAAAAATGAAAAGAGTTGCCAATAATGCCATAGAAATTGTGACAAAGAATGATTAAGTACTCTGTTCATATGACACCTGAGTGTGATATAGATCTAAAAGAATTTAGTGTGAATAATATGAATATGAATACTTCTAAAATAAGTAGTCTGAACATTCATTGATTTGTTATATATTTTTCTGAATTTATTGTTTGTTTTCTCCTTTATTTAAATAACTTAATTACATTGTTATTAATAAATGCAAAAATAAAAATTTCAAAAACAGTATTCAAAAACATAAACAAACAAATGAGTGTAATAACATAAAAATATAAGTTAGTTAGTATCTCAATTAAAACGTATTAAAACACATCATTAAAAAGTTATTTCTACTGAATAATATGCCTCCCTGGATAAAAAAATGTTAACCTTCAATTGAAATACAATTTTTTTTTTTGGAAAATAATGGGAGAATAATAATTTTTTTCTCTTATAAATAAATAAGTCCAAGTCAATTTTGCTATAGAATTGGAAGTGGTAATTAGTATATCCTTCTCACACTGTGTTCGTTAGGCATACAATTTTTAAAAATTTTTAAAGAAACTGGATAACAGGTGGAACAGATTCTAATCAGAAAGTAGTTAAGTCAATGGGTTTTGTTGGAGGAAAATAGAAACAAACAGATAACAGCTAACAAAAAAACATAATATTCTTTGTATCTTTGTAAGACTGATTGATGTATTTATATATGGATGAAACATATTCACAGTAAACATACAGATTACCAAGACATATCAAAAGGATAAAGATTAATAATTATTCGATCACGATTTTAATAGATTTTGGTGATTAAGGGTCTTCAAATGCGGCCGATATTATAATGATATTTACATTGTTGTCAGATCTTCAGTTTTTCTAGAAATTACTGATACTTACTGATTATTTTTCATGTAAGTGATGTTTTCTATACCTAAATACTGTAATTTCAGAGTAATTGCTACACATTTAATTTTAAAATTTTTTAAAACAAATCGTGGACATACTTGGAAAATCCACTAACTCACAAAAGTAAAGTTTTGAGAAAAATGCATTTAAAATTTTAAACATTATTATACCTCTTAAAGTCGGGTACACTGGCTGTTCAAGTTTTGGTACCTGGATATGATTTAACTACAGGTGGTGTGCACATACATGTAAAAATATTTAAAAAAAACATTATTTTATTCATGAAAACTGTGAAAAAGATGGAGTTAGTTGATTTTAAACCAACTAAGTGCACTTAATGTATTTCTACTGGATAAAAATTCCATTACTCAATCATGGTTCAGATTTAAGCACAGTGGATGAAGAATTTGGAGATAATACGGTTTTTCCTCTTTACATATTGATGTTTGTGGATTTAATGGTATTAAAATGTCAAAATTGAAAAAAAAATGGAGTTAGTGGATTTTTCCAGTACGCACACAAAATTATAAAAATCAGCTATTAAAAAGCAATGTCGGTCCAGGCAGACATTATTGTAGGTTCTTTGGATCATTGGAAAGAAAAAAGGTCTTTTGTAATTTTTCTCGAAAGTTGATCGTTTTTGGGTTATAAGTTATAAACAACTTAAAATATGAAAAATGGCGATTTTTAAGGCTCAAAAAACACAAGTAAAAAATATAATTTTCAACAAGTTCAAACCTTCTTCTATCAGCTCTCGATAGGAATGTTGTTCTGAAGCTATTTCCTTGTGGCATTTTTATAATCAAGTATATTCAAATGGGAAATAAGCCACAATTTTACCTAAAAATGATTTTATTAACGTTTCGACGCCCAAGTCGGGTGTCGTTGTCAAAATACAAAATAATACTAAATAAACAAAATGTTGTTGCTTAGTAAAAAATTCTTCTAATAATTTGTTTAATCTGACTCATTTAGTCGTCAGTAGTTGTAGATAGATAATATCAAGTGTCACGTAAAGTTTTATTGAAAAATATACAAAAACAAGTAAATTAAAAAATAAAATCTTAACTTTTTTGGGTCTTTTTGTAAGAGTATTTTAAAAAATTTTAAAATAAATGTTTCTTTCACTCTAACTTTACAAAAATCTACGCGGCACTAACAAATACATCTAATTTCAAAATAACACAAAAATTAGGTCTCTAAGTGCTTTGGTTACAGAGCTATGTGACATAATGTTAACATTGCCGTTAAATGGGACTTCAGGTGCCCTTAAGGTCATTTCATAATGCCATAAGTAAGCAAAATCATACAATAAACAGCCATTTCTGTGTGGTATAAGTTTACATTTTATTAGATGAAATCTCTCAGCCTATTAATGCTTGTGAAACATATTTAGTGCTAATAGTGCATATCTCTGTTGATGGAACAGCAAAAAACAAAATTGTCAGGGGTGCAAAGAAAACAATTTGTAAATATTTAAAATAGTGCTTAAATGAAAATAAAAGCCAGCGCCAGCGTTGGAAGGATAAACGCCATACTGATGCTCCTGGATGATTACTATTCATTTAATCACTATTTTAAATGTTTAAAAATCGTTTTCTTTGCTCTCCTAAACAATATTGCTTTGTGCAGTTATAGTGGAATCTCGATACGTCGGATTAATTGGGACCGCAGCCAATGTGGGTTATCAAAAATTCAGCTTAGCCAGAGAATATGGTAAAAATTAATAAAATACGGTCTCCTTACAGATAAACTCCATTATAATTGCAAAAACATGAAATACATACAGTACGTAAATCGTTCAGCTGGACATAGGGAATATACATTGAGATAATTTTGGCAACTGCAATCTCAGATGACAATATGGTTGTTAGCATTAAGGGGCATTAACCTAACCTCAAAATTGACAATTCATTTCGGCTGACACAAATAAACGTCAATACATGACATAGTAGCTAAATATTTTTGGCCTAAGGGTATGGGGAAACTGTGTTTGTTAAGTCTGTGAAACTGATAACTGATAACGTTGTAAAATTAGTTCTTAAATAAAAAATATTTTAAAAATTAAAGTAAAATTATTAACTCAATCATAATCTTTGTTTTTGATTTAGTTATGGACAGCCTTGCTTCCAAACTCACTCACTCTATTCATTCTAATAGCTCTATTGCACCAGAGTCTCGTACTCGAACAGAAGCTTAAACTAACACAGGTTAGCGCAGTTGCCACAATTATGTCAGTGTATATTCCCTATGTCCAGCTGAACGATTTACTTACTGTATATGCACAGCACATTTAAATTACATACAGCTGTATACAGTATTGTTTATTTCTTGGTAAAAAATGCAGTCAGTTTTGATTGTGTCAATATTACGTTTTTATTGTTAAAATGTTTGTCTGATAAAAATCGGTCCAGGTTAGCCCGACTTCTGGGTTATCGGAGGCTGACTCGTCGGGGTTCTACTGTATATCGGTAAGTTTCCACAAATGCCGTAATTTCGGAGGTATTGCTACATTTATTTTTAAAAAATTTTAAAATAAATTATAAAAATGAATTTTTTTGGCCCGGACAGACAATATTTTAGGTCCTTAGGATCATCTTGAACAAAATAGGTAATTTACAATTTTTCTTTAACCCTTTCAGTACGGATGACGAACATATCCGTCAGATATAAAATTGGCACTCCTGACGGCTGACGAATATATTCGTCAAAAGCTTAATATGATATTTATGCTAATCTCGTGTATATGTGACATCTTTAAAATCTTAACTTGACGCACAGACGGCTGACGATTGTATACGCTCAAAAAATATTCGTCCACAGACGGCTGTCGAAAAACTTCGTCACTGACGAAATTTTACGACAACCGCTGATTAAGCAGCACATGTTTGAAGTTGATGATTCGCCTCAGTTTCATGGATAATTTACGCCAGTTTGCCTTATAGTGTCGTTCGTACAACACGCAGGTCTTTCTCGAGGTTCTAAAATGGCCAAAAGGATTCAAATTGATGGTAATTACTGTGGTTTGAGTGAAAAAGATGTATGACACCTCTTGACAGTTGTAGACGAGGACGATACATATATAAGTGAGGATGAACCTTTTGTGGATAGCGGCAGTGAATATTTTCTGACTTCTGGAAGTGAAACTGAAAGTGTTGACGAACCTCAGAGCTTTGATGAAAATGCTGAAGAAAGTGAACACGATAATCAGGATCAAGAAGGAGAAAATTTCGTAGTGGGTAATGTAATTGACCAAACAGATTTAGAAATTTTGTGGACAAAAAATGAATTTACTCCTTATTTGCACGAATTTGATAATAGTTTTTCTGGTATGCAAAATAAAAATCTGACTGCATAGTCAAAATGACTGCATAGTCAAAAGAAATAGATTATTTTTTAAATTTACTTTCTGACGAAACTGCATGTATTATAGTACAGGAAACAAATAGGTATGCAATACAGCAAAATGCAAAAAACTGGAAAATATTGACCTTCCACAATTTTATATTTTTGTAGCCTTAACTATGCTTATGCCACGCATTAAAAAACTTGACGTAAAAGATTACTGGTCTCAAGACGTTTTACTTCTTACGCCTATTTTTGGTCAGCAAATGTCAAGAGACAGATATTTTCAAATACAACGTTATATACATTTTTCTAATAATGAAGAAGCCCCACCAGACAATCGTTTGCATAAAATTGAGAATATATTAAATATACTGAGGGAGAAGTTCAAAAGTCAGTTTTACCCATTCCAAAATCTTGTTATAGACGAAAGTATGGTCCTCTTCAAAGGAAGGCTAAGTTTTAAACAATATATTAAAGGACGAAGTAGTTAAATGGTATACATTTTTATTTTAATATATTAAAACTAAAAAACATCGTTTTGGAATAAAATTATATGTTCTATGTGATTGTGAAACGGGTATTGTTTTAGATTTTATAGTATACATGGGTAAAAAAACCAATATTGAAACAAAAGATGCCCTAGGCCTTGGCTCTTCTGGTGCCGTTGTTTCCAAACTTTGCAACTCCTATCTAAACAAAGGGCATTCATTGTTCACTGACAACTTTTATACTAGCCCGTCTTTATCAACTTTTCTTTTTGATAATAAAACCAATTCATGTGGGACAGTTCGACAAAATAGAAAGCGTATTACAGTATTTGATCAGAAATTAAAAAGAGGTGAAACTGATTGGAGAAGCAGTGAACACATATTGGTACTCAAATGGAAAGATCGTCGTGACGTAGTTATGCTAAGTACTATGCATGAAAATAAAATGGTTACTCTTTCCAAAATAGATACAACTATAAACGAAAACATAAAAAAACCATTGTCTGTGCTTGAGTACAATAATCGAATGGGGGCAGTAGATAGATCAGATATGATGATAAGCAGCATCGATTGTACTCGCAAGAGCCTGAAATGGTACAAAAAATTATTTTTCCATACACTAGATATCTGCTTTCTCAATGCCCATGCAATGTATTTAACCCAATGCACCAAGAAAATTCCACTTGCAAAATTTCATCTAGCAGTTATTAGAAAGGTATTTTTATATTTATATTTTATATTTCATTAAGTTTTATTAGTGCACGTTTTTAGATATAAATCCACACAATTGAAATTGCCTCATTATGATCTTGGTAATGAAAGGCTGACACAGCGACACTTTCCCGAATTAATTCCTCGAAAAGAAGGTAGTAAAAAAGCCACTAGAAGATGCTTTGTTTGTTCCCATACCACTAAAGGCCAGAAAAAAAGAAGGGAATCTAGCTATATGTGCAAGGAATGTGACGTTGGGTTATGTGTAGTCCCATGCTTTAAAATATATCACCAAGAAGCTGAGTTTTAAAAAAGGACATACAGGCAATATGTTTGATTTTTTGAGTTAATATTTTCGTTCTTCATGTTTCTGTTGATTTAAATTTGTTTTTTTGTTGCAGTGTATTTTTTAGATATTTTTAATAAATATGTTTAACGTCTGTAAAATGACAAATTTTGCTGTTAAAAATCAAAAGATAACAAAAAAAATGAATGACGTATATATCCGTGATCAGGCCGTACTACTTTACAAAAACTGCCGTCGGTAGGACTATATTGACAAAAATATCGTCCGTACTGAAAGGGTTAAAGTTGATCGTTTTCGAGTTGTAAACAATTTAAAACTGAAAAATATTGATTTTCAAAGCTAGGACTCGACTCAGGCTTTCAAACAGAAGTAAAAATATTATTTTTGAAATTACAAAGTGTCTAAATTCAAGTTCAAACCTTATTTTACCAGTTTCCGATAAGTTGTTTGGGCTTAATTAATTTTAAAATATTGTTTTTAGTTGTTAATGCCGCTGTATCACCTGTCCTCTCATAAGCGCTTCATTAACAATTAAAAAACAATGTTTTAGAATAAAGCATGCCAAACATTCCTATCGAGTATATTCAAATGGGAAATAAGCCACAATTTTACCTAAAAATGATTTTATTAACGTTTCGACGCCCAAGTCGGGTGTCGTTGTCAAAATACAAAATAATACTAAATAAACAAAATGTTGTTGCTTAGTAAAAAATTCTTCTAATAATTTGTTTAATCTGACTCATTTATATCGGCAATTCAGACACGTATTATACATTTTAAAGTAGACGACTTTAAAATGATATTGCCAATATTGATGAGTTGCGTTCCTGGGACGACTTTACTAAAAGATAGTTCATTCGATTACATGAAATCAATCCCAACTCAAGAATATCCGCCACAAAAAATCATAGCATGTGATCTGTCTTTAAAAAGACAACTAAATGCAACGGTGGCACTGAAATTCTCGCGTTAGAGATTCCATAGTAAATCACGAGGGAAAACCAGGAAAAACCTCGTGATACTATCTGGTTATTTTTTTTATTATTTTTATTTATTATATTTAATATTATGATATTTTCCTGGTTTTCCCTCGTGATTTACTATGGAATCTCTAACGCGAGAATTTCAGTGCCACCGTTGCATTTAGTTGTCTTTTTAAAGACAGATCACATGCTATGATTTTTTGTGGCGGATATTCTTGAGTTGGGATTGATTTCATGTAATCGAATGAACTATTTTTTAGTAAAGTCGTCCCAGGAACGCAACTCATCAATATTGGCAATATCATTTTAAAGTCGTCTACTTTAAAATGTATAATACGTGTCTGAATTGCCGATCTAAATGAGTCAGATTAAACAAATTATTAGAAGAATTTTTTACTAAGCAACAACATTTTGTTTATTTAGTATTATTTTGTATTTTGACAACGACACCCGACTTGGGCGTCGAAACGTTAATAAAATCATTTTTAGGTAAAATTGTGGCTTATTTCCCATTTGAATATACTCGATAGGAATGTTTGGCATGCTTTATTCTAAAACATTGTTTTTTAATTGTTAATGAAGCGCTTATGAGAGGACAGGTGATACAGCGGCATTAACAACTAAAAACAATATTTTAAAATTAATTAAGCCCAAACAACTTATCGGAAACTGGTAAAATAAGGTTTGAACTTGAATTTAGACACTTTGTAATTTCAAAAATAATATTTTTACTTCTGTTTGAAAGCCTGAGTCGAGTCCTAGCTTTGAAAATCAATATTTTTCAGTTTTAAATTGTTTACAACTCGAAAACGATCAACTTTAACCCTTTCAGTACGGACGATATTTTTGTCAATATAGTCCTACCGACGGCAGTTTTTGTAAAGTAGTACGGCCTGATCACGGATATATACGTCATTCATTTTTTTTGTTATCTTTTGATTTTTAACAGCAAAATTTGTCATTTTACAGACGTTAAACATATTTATTAAAAATATCTAAAAAATACACTGCAACAAAAAAACAAATTTAAATCAACAGAAACATGAAGAACGAAAATATTAACTCAAAAAATCAAACATATTGCCTGTATGTCCTTTTTTAAAACTCAGCTTCTTGGTGATATATTTTAAAGCATGGGACTACACATAACCCAACGTCACATTCCTTGCACATATAGCTAGATTCCCTTCTTTTTTTCTGGCCTTTAGTGGTATGGGAACAAACAAAGCATCTTCTAGTGGCTTTTTTACTACCTTCTTTTCGAGGAATTAATTCGGGAAAGTGTCGCTGTGTCAGCCTTTCATTACCAAGATCATAATGAGGCAATTTCAATTGTGTGGATTTATATCTAAAAACGTGCACTAATAAAACTTAATGAAATATAAAATATAAATATAAAAATACCTTTCTAATAACTGCTAGATGAAATTTTGCAAGTGGAATTTTCTTGGTGCATTGGGTTAAATACATTGCATGGGCATTGAGAAAGCAGATATCTAGTGTATGGAAAAATAATTTTTTGTACCATTTCAGGCTCTTGCGAGTACAATCGATGCTGCTTATCATCATATCTGATCTATCTACTGCCCCCATTCGATTATTGTACTCAAGCACAGACAATGGTTTTTTTATGTTTTCGTTTATAGTTGTATCTATTTTGGAAAGAGTAACCATTTTATTTTCATGCATAGTACTTAGCATAACTACGTCACGACGATCTTTCCATTTGAGTACCAATATGTGTTCACTGCTTCTCCAATCAGTTTCACCTCTTTTTAATTTCTGATCAAATACTGTAATACGCTTTCTATTTTGTCGAACTGTCCCACATGAATTGGTTTTATTATCAAAAAGAAAAGTTGATAAAGACGGGCTAGTATAAAAGTTGTCAGTGAACAATGAATGCCCTTTGTTTAGATAGGAGTTGCAAAGTTTGGAAACAACGGCACCAGAAGAGCCAAGGCCTAGGGCATCTTTTGTTTCAATATTGGTTTTTTTACCCATGTATACTATAAAATCTAAAACAATACCCGTTTCACAATCACATAGAACATATAATTTTATTCCAAAACGATGTTTTTTAGTTTTAATATATTAAAATAAAAATGTATACCATTTAACTACTTCGTCCTTTAATATATTGTTTAAAACTTAGCCTTCCTTTGAAGAGGACCATACTTTCGTCTATAACAAGATTTTGGAATGGGTAAAACTGACTTTTGAACTTCTCCCTCAGTATATTTAATATATTCTCAATTTTATGCAAACGATTGTCTGGTGGGGCTTCTTCATTATTAGAAAAATGTATATAACGTTGTATTTGAAAATATCTGTCTCTTGACATTTGCTGACCAAAAATAGGCGTAAGAAGTAAAACGTCTTGAGACCAGTAATCTTTTACGTCAAGTTTTTTAATGCGTGGCATAAGCATAGTTAAGGCTACAAAAATATAAAATTGTGGAAGGTCAATATTTTCCAGTTTTTTGCATTTTGCTGTATTGCATACCTATTTGTTTCCTGTACTATAATACATGCAGTTTCGTCAGAAAGTAAATTTAAAAAATAATCTATTTCTTTTGACTATGCAGTCATTTTGACTATGCAGTCAGATTTTTATTTTGCATACCAGAAAAACTATTATCAAATTCGTGCAAATAAGGAGTAAATTCATTTTTTGTCCACAAAATTTCTAAATCTGTTTGGTCAATTACATTACCCACTACGAAATTTTCTCCTTCTTGATCCTGATTATCGTGTTCACTTTCTTCAGCATTTTCATCAAAGCTCTGAGGTTCGTCAACACTTTCAGTTTCACTTCCAGAAGTCAGAAAATATTCACTGCCGCTATCCACAAAAGGTTCATCCTCACTTATATATGTATCGTCCTCGTCTACAACTGTCAAGAGGTGTCATACATCTTTTTCACTCAAACCACAGTAATTACCATCAATTTGAATCCTTTTGGCCATTTTAGAACCTCGAGAAAGACCTGCGTGTTGTACGAACGACACTATAAGGCAAACTGGCGTAAATTATCCATGAAACTGAGGCGAATCATCAACTTCAAACATGTGCTGCTTAATCAGCGGTTGTCGTAAAATTTCGTCAGTGACGAAGTTTTTCGACAGCCGTCTGTGGACGAATATTTTTTGAGCGTATACAATCGTCAGCCGTCTGTGCATCAAGTTAAGATTTTAAAGATGTCACATATACACGAGATTAGCATAAATATCATATTAAGCTTTTGACGAATATATTCGTCAGCCGTCAGGAGTGCCAATTTTATATCTGACGGATATGTTCGTCATCCGTACTGAAAGGGTTAAAGAAAAATTGTAAATTACCTATTTTGTTCAAGATGATCCTAAGGACCTAAAATATTGTCTGTCCGGGCCAAAAAAATTCATTTTTATAATTTATTTTAAAATTTTTTAAAAATAAATGTAGCAATACCTCCGAAATTACGGCATTTGTGGAAACTTACCGATATACAGTAGAACCCCGACGAGTCAGCCTCCGATAACCCAGAAGTCGGGCTAACCTGGACCGATTTTTATCAGACAAACATTTTAACAATAAAAACGTAATATTGACACAATCAAAACTGACTGCATTTTTTACCAAGAAATAAACAATACTGTATACAGCTGTATGTAATTTAAATGTGCTGTGCATATACAGTAAGTAAATCGTTCAGCTGGACATAGGGAATATACACTGACATAATTGTGGCAACTGCGCTAACCTGTGTTAGTTTAAGCTTCTGTTCGAGTACGAGACTCTGGTGCAATAGAGCTATTAGAATGAATAGAGTGAGTGAGTTTGGAAGCAAGGCTGTCCATAACTAAATCAAAAACAAAGATTATGATTGAGTTAATAATTTTACTTTAATTTTTAAAATATTTTTTATTTAAGAACTAATTTTACAACGTTATCAGTTATCAGTTTCACAGACTTAACAAACACAGTTTCCCCATACCCTTAGGCCAAAAATATTTAGCTACTATGTCATGTATTGACGTTTATTTGTGTCAGCCGAAATGAATTGTCAATTTTGAGGTTAGGTTAATGCCCCTTAATGCTAACAACCATATTGTCATCTGAGATTGCAGTTGCCAAAATTATCTCAATGTATATTCCCTATGTCCAGCTGAACGATTTACGTACTGTATGTATTTCATGTTTTTGCAATTATAATGGAGTTTATCTGTAAGGAGACCGTATTTTATTAATTTTTACCATATTCTCTGGCTAAGCTGAATTTTTGATAACCCACATTGGCTGCGGTCCCAATTAATCCGACGTATCGAGATTCCACTATAACTGCACAAAGCAATATTGTTTAGGAGAGCAAAGAAAACGATTTTTAAACATTTAAAATAGTGATTAAATGAATAGTAATCATCCAGGAGCATCAGTATGGCGTTTATCCTTCCAACGCTGGCGCTGGCTTTTATTTTCATTTAAGCACTATTTTAAATATTTACAAATTGTTTTCTTTGCACCCCTGACAATTTTGTTTTTTGCTGTTCCATCAACAGAGATATGCACTATTAGCACTAAATATGTTTCACAAGCATTAATAGGCTGAGAGATTTCATCTAATAAAATGTAAACTTATACCACACAGAAATGGCTGTTTATTGTATGATTTTGCTTACTTATGGCATTATGAAATGATATTAAGGGCACCTGAAGTCCCATTTAACGGCAATGTTAACATTATGTCACATAGCTCTGTAACCAAAGCACTTAGAGACCTAATTTTTGTGTTATTTTGAAATTAGATGTATTTGTTAGTGCCGCGTAGATTTTTGTAAAGTTAGAGTGAAAGAAACATTTATTTTAAAATTTTTTAAAATACTCTTACAAAAAGACCCAAAAAAGTTAAGATTTTATTTTTTAATTTACTTGTTTTTGTATATTTTTCAATAAAACTTTACGTGACACTTGATATTATCTATCTACAACTACTGAAAAAAATTTGAACATTCTATCTTCTAAGGATCCAGAGATATTTTACATCAAAAATTAAAAAACTAGTATTCGGGAAATCGCAAAAGAAACATAAAACACTCTAATACGCTATAAGCTACCAGTACACAGTAAGTTGAGTGTAGCCGTTCAAAAAACAAATAATTTTGTAACCATGGATATTTTATACTATAATCTGTTATATATCGTTGGAAAGAGAAGATTTCAGAGAATAATTTTCAATCATAACCCAAAAAAACTTAAAAAATTCAATTTTCGGACTTTGGGTGCCCTTAAAACAAAAGAATACTTTGAAAGGATATAATTACTATTCATCACACATTTCTAGTTCTTTATCACAAAATCTATGCATATTATTTAACATGTCTTGTATCTTGGACCTAATACATCCTACATACTTACTTGGTAATTAATCTCTTACACAAAGGACAATAAATTAAATTATTTTTTGCTCCCCTTCAGTTACCTATGGGTGTGTTGGATACAATAAATTAATTTATAGTTTAAAATTTCATTAAAACAAATTAAGGACATTAATCAAAAGTGTGCTTGATTAATTTTAATGACTGGATTTTAGCATATCAAATATATTTTAGTCACACATTGTTATAAAAAAATCAGTCATATAAAGAAAATAGCAAACCATGACACATTCTACAGCTTTTTTAAAATTGCATTTTATACAAATCTACAATATATAGGTACTTTAATTATAAATTTAGGGTTGTAATGTTAATTGTTGGTTGTTTGAACATTGTTGCAGGTTGAATTATTTTTGTTGTTTTTTGATTATATTTTTTTCTCAATCTATTACATACATCTTACATTTTACTATTTGTTAATTGTAACTGTTAATGGGGTTTTCCCGTAATATTAATAAAAAATAAATAAATAAATAAATAAAATAAGGCCTATGATTTAGTAGACAAGCAAAAGTAAAAACAAGCTTAGGTATTGTTTATGAAACTTTCTATAAAATTTCCTTAGACTTTTGCTAGGGAAACTTAAAAATATAAATGAAATTAAATACCTAATAAACAATAATATTCACTTACATCATATTCAATTTCCAATTTATTGATTTCATCAGTAGTGGAGTTGAGTTTTTCTAGTTCTATTTGAATCCTAGGATCTAATTCACTTTCTTCATCAGAATTATCCATGATTGTATTTTTTATTCAGTTGTGTCATTAAGTATTCTAATGATTAAATGACCTAAATAAAAAACTAAAACAACCTCAGGTGTACGGTGTACCGAAATATAAACAATTGTTATAGTTTTTCGCTTACATTGCAAAAACTCCAACACTAATCAAATAAACACTGAATGAAATCCTATTAATATACTGTGACGTATCTTCACAATTATTGTGCATGAGAACAATCAAAAAATATTTCTATGTACGCTTTCTAATTTTAATTTGTTATAGATTTATCTTATCTGTCTAAACGACTAACAGTTTAAACGGATCACAATGCTTTTTATCACTTTTTAAGTTATGCAAAAAAATTCACAATTTTGTTATTCTATCTACAAATTTCTAAAATACAAACAATACAACTGTCTAATTGACAGTAATAAAACGTGAGTAAATAAAACTCCTCTTCCTCTACGAGGATAGCCTAATTGAGGACCTTTTACGAACTATATACACAGCTACCACTATATGTCATGTCAACTGTCAACTCTATTTACATGATAAAAAGAAGAATTATAGACTTCGAAAGCAAAGAAGAAGATAGATAATGACAGATCGAATTTGACAATTTTATTGTTTTTATTTTTCCTGTCCCCAAAACTTAGAATTTTAGCTCCTTTTCCCTAAAAATCCTTTGTAGTGTTACGACCTGAAAACTTACCTTCTGTATCTATAGTTAAGTAAGTTTTATTTACAAAATTTCTGCTTTTAATACCATACTTCAAAATTTTAGGAAAATAGAAAAACAATTATCATAACCTATAACTTATCCTACCCTAGCCTTTTTGGATATATTTTGATGGATTATTTTAAATGAAAATTATGTCTACAAGCTATTCCACAGCATTGTCACACATTGTTTTAGCTGGTACAAGCATTTATTGTTGTCTTCGTTCAGAATCAATAATATATGCACAATGTTCATTTGCCTCTATTATGGTTAATTCCTTACTGGGAGTGTGGAGATGGGGTAAGTCATCTGAAATTATTTTAAACTAAAAATAAATTTATAATATTTTTATGTAGTGCAAACAATAGACAATTTGTTCTAATGGAAGTTGGCAGTGTATCAACTTGATTTATTCTCTCATTAAACTAGTTGTGCTCAGACAGGACAAAAGGAGTTTATTTTTCATTATAGTTTATTTTTAGTACAATTCTTGGGACACCACTATTTGTGTATATGATTTTATAAGAGAGTTTACCATTGTAATTTAATATGTTGCCTCAGTGGTGACTCCTATCACTTTAAGTAGGTAGTGCCAGAATTCGGGCAGCTGCCTAAATTTTTAGTGACGGGTTCACGATATTGTCAAAAAAGGTATAAAATAGAAATTAAAAAAAATAGGTACTGATTGTACATTATGTAGGTATATACCATTTCTGGGGTGTCAAGAAATTTAAACATTTAAAATGCATCCAGTGATTGATTTGACATCATGTCCGTCCAATAAGTAAAATCTCCAAAATCTCTCAACTTATCGCCCTTTATACAAATATCGGAAAACTATAACTAACTGAAATTCACCAGCGATGCGACATGTGTCGTTTCATCGGCCATCACTGCAACACAAAGATAATTTTCAATTTCTTTCCTTATTTCCTCGTGATAAACATCTAAGATGCACTGAAGGAGTTCATTTTGTGTTGTTTTGAGGTACATGCTTTTAAAGATTTGGAACTTTGAATATGAACCTAAGTCGTTGTATTGAACAGTTCTATAAAGATGCCTCTATTTTCTGAATTTTCCTTTTCGTCGTGATTTCTCAAATCTAACTCGAAAGCTCCACAAAACCATATATATATATAATTTTTAATTTGATTCAAAACATATCGATTCTTTATTCACATCTTGTTCATTGTGTTTATTAGACTATGACGATAAACTGAATTTAACTCGGGTTTTATTAAAAATTAAAAAATTTTAAATTACTTAAAAATATAATAATTTATAATAAAAAGTTTAATCATTAAAAATGTAATAATTATAAATACAAAAACGAACGAGCGAGCGCATAAAGAAACTCGAAAATATAATGTACTACCCTGTACGAGAATCTTTTTGCATCTACGATCCACTATTCACTATGACTATGATCATAGTAAAAAATATTAGATCTTCCTTGTCGAGCCAGGTACGAATAGTCTCATTTAAACGTGTATTAAAAGTGCAATATAGCTCTATCTCTGTCACTTACATAGAATGCCCGTAAAATCTTTCTCTTTTCAGCCGATCTTTTGGCACGATGCGATCATCCCGTCCGCTGTGAGTGGCGACGGTTGTACTACACTTCACAGTTGCCAGATTTTATATAATTTATAAAGAGAAAAGAAATACGCACAAAAAATGAACGGGCATTAAAACGGTTTAAAGATAAAAAAATATGTTTCTGCATAAAAATAAGGCCGCCACTGTGTTGCCTCATACTTCAATCCAGGGGAAGTTGACACACGCCTTAGGTCAATTTAGTCTGAATAAAATGCAAAACACCTAAGTTAGTGATATTATAGATCATCCCAAACCCTTTCTTCAGTGCGTCACTGATTATCGAATTCTCTATAACGCATTACAGTTGGAAATGACAGAAAAAAACATACCTCTGTGATTATTATACATTGAACTTAGAAAATTATATATTCCTTGTTGGGTATTTGCATATTGAAACGACTTATACTCATAGATGTATAATTGGTTGGCGATTACAATACTCTAAATAGCTAACCAATCAGTGATGAGAATTAAGATAATTTGACACAAAAGTAATCGATCGTGACACTATTTTCATACTATCATATGGTAAAATGACAGTTGTAATTTCTAGGTTAGTATTTTTCAGCGACGTAAATATAAATATTTTATGTCATTGGTATATTCGGACATTGTATAGTGAAATTTGGTTTTATATTTATTTATTTTTACATTAAAATATTTTAAGTATTAATATTCTCGCAAATATTTGTATAAATATTGATGTTTATATAAATATAAATATTCTGACAACTGTCAGTCTAAGATTTAACTAAAATGTCTTAAAATCCTATATGACTTCAAAATTAATGACGCACTGAACAAAGGGTTTGGGATTCACTATACATTGAAGTTTAACAGAGGTTTTAAAATGAAGTTTAGAAGTGAAGTGTCTGTTGTCTTTCATGTATAACACCTAAAATGTCTGATGGTATTATTAAATAGAACGAAATCTAAAAGGGCTCAAATTGTTTACCTTTAGCTAAAATACATTGAGAAAGACTTGCTACAAACTCTTCTCGGAACTTCTCTATAACTTTTGGAGTTATTTGTGCAACCTCAATACATATCCTTTCTTTTAGTTATATTTTATGCTCTATTTAGGTACAATTTACTTTTCAAGTATGCCCATAAAAATAAATCAACAGGAGTCAAATCAGGTGACCTTGGCGGCCATTCTATTGTTACTCTTCGACCTATCCACTGGTTTAGAATAGAATAGAATAGAAAAAAGCTTTATTCTCAGGATTCACAAGTTACAAAAATAAATTGTCAATAGAGAGAATGGTGTCAATTACAATTTATAAGGGTTGCTGAAACAACCTACACTTAACATAAAAGTAATATTAAAATATAATAATAATAACAGTGACATTTAGATTCAGATAAGAGCCCTCAGACTTCTTGCAGGTCAGCTTGAAGGTATTCTTCCACTTTGTACGGTTCTAGGTGTATGAGCAACTGTTGAACAGACCTTCTATATTTATTTATGTCAGCTTCTATTTTGATGCTGTAAGGCAGTTTATTAAAGAATTTAATACAGGCATATTCTGTGGTTTTCTCAGATGTTGTTAGTCTATGTATTGGTACATTATACTTTATGAGATTGTTTCGTGTATTAGTATTATGGTTTGTTATGTGTTTCAAGAATTTATGTCTATTTTTAAAAATCAAAAGTAAGCATTCATATATGTATGTTCCAGCCATTGTTAGTATGTTTAGCTTTTTGAAATTTTCTCTACTACATGAATCCCTGTATTTCAAGTTAAGTAGAGTTCTGATTGCTCTTTTTTGTAATATAAAAACCTACCAGCGTAACCAGCGTTACTACCCCCCCCCCAGAAAATTATACAGAATGAAAATTTGAAAAATATACAACTCGTTTACATTTTTCGTCCAAATAATTTGCTGTTATTCTGAAAGAGTAGCAGATAGATGCTAACCTGTTACAGATCTCATTTATATGCACTCCAAAATCTAAATTTTGGTCAATATGTACCACCAGAAATTTTGTGCTTTGGTTTAGAGTTTAGAGTAACCATTTGCAATTGAATTGAGACAATTTCTGGTAAGGTACTCTTATTTGTTTTAGTGACGAAACAGATATAATTTGTTTTTTCTCTGTTCAGTATGAGTTTATTCATATTGAGCCATCTCTGTGCTTTCTCTAACCTATTATTAGTGATATTCAATAAATTATTCAAGGATGACCCTATATGTAGTTAAAATGTTAGTATCATCTGCAAATTCCACAATAATAGTATTCTGATTGTTATCTGTAATGTCTAAAGCTAAATCATTTACATAAAAAACAAAGAGAAGAGGACCCATAATACTGCCCTGAGGAATACCCACTGAAATGAGACCTTCATCAGAGAAGCAATTTCTTACCTTGTACTCAAATTTTACTTTCTGTTTTCTGTTTGATAGGTATGATTTTATCCAATTATAACCTGGCCCTCTAATGCCATATCTGTAAAGCTTTTCCATTAGTATTTTGTGATTTAAAGTATCAAATGCCTTTGATAAATCTAAAAATATACCCATGGATATATATCTTTGTTTTCATAACCCTCATTTATCTTTGTTATAAAATCATAAATGGCAGCCGCTATAGAGTTTCCCTTAAGGTACCCATGTTGTGCATGGCATAACAGTCCCCCACTACAGAAAAAACTGAGAAGTCTGACACACATGACTGTTTCAAAAACCTTAGAAAATGATGGTAAGCGACTTATCGGACGATAATTTTCCAGTAAAGTGGCATCACCTTTTTTAAACACTGGTTTTACTACAGTAACTTTTTTTTTTAGGTTGTCTGGAAATATCCCATTTATGAAGGTATTGTTTATTATATGACATAATGGTGTAGCTAGCTCATATGCACACAGTTTTATTACATTTGTAGGTATCCCATCATAACCTGAAGTGAATTTATTTGTCAATTTTCTAATTAATTCAATTACTTCATTTATAGTTACTGGCGTTAGAAAAAATGAGTTTTTGTTTAACTGTATTTTGGTGCTGAATTCTATTTTTGGTATATTTTCTAAAAGATGTGTAGCAGCATTTAAAAAATATTCATTAAAATTATTACTTACCATGACTGGATCTCCTAGTCTACAAAATAGTCTCCTAGTAATACTAAAAACACTACTGGTTACTCGGCCGAAAATCTACCTTATCTCTATCTAACAAAATATTAGTGTAAAAAACAATCATCCGGCCCATCTGGACATATGGGATTGAACTGTGGGGAACTGCAGCAGACAGCAACCTAGCAATACTGGAGCGGTTTCAATCCAAGGTTCTTCATGCTATCACAAATGCACCGTGGTTCATTCCAAATGCAGACATTTACAGGGACTTGAAGATCGAGACAGTGAAGCAGATGATCACCAAATGCAGTGATAAATATTTAAAACGACTGGAAAAGCACCCCAACGAATTAGCAGTGAATTTATTGGACAACTCTACACAACTAAATAGACTGAAAATTAGAACTCCTCTTGACTTGCCATTTAGAACATAAGCGTTTTAAAGTGTTTTAAGGTTTTTAAGTGAAAATAAGTGACTTAGTATAGTTATTAGTAACAAACCTACTAGGAGTTGATAGTCATTGGACTAAAACCCCTCTCACATTTGTTCGTTCAACAAAAATGCTTAGTGATGTAACAGATTGTATTTAAAAACAAATAAAAAAAACCGCGACTGGATCTCCTAGTATTGCTACATTATTATCGCTAGAATTTGCCTGTGTGATTTCTTTAACGATTTTCCATAGACTTTTTGACTTATTTTGACTATATATTTCTTGCCCATACTGCATTTTTCGTGAATCCACAAGCATTTTATTATACTGACGTTTTGTTTGTTTGTACTCATCTTTGTAACGGTCATCTACTCTACTTAACATTAACAAACGGTCTAAGCGACTTTTATATTGATTTATTTCATTTGTATTATAATATTTGATACGTTTTTTATGTTTATTTATATTTTTTTCTGGAAAGCATTGGTCAAATAACAAAGAAATTATTTTCATAAATACAACCCATTGCTTTTCTATATCCCAATTTGGCACTGAAAAAAGCTCCTCCCAGTCTTCATCGTGCAGCATTTGCCTAAAATTTTCTTTATTGTGGGAATCAAAAATTATTTTCCTAATTTTAATATTTTCCTTTTTTGTTTACATTAATACTGAAAGTTAGTTTTTGACCAAGATGATCAGAAATATGAGTATCTAATACTTCTGCTACATAAAGTTCACAGTTTGTAAATATGTTATCAATGCACGTCTTTGAAGCTCTACATATGCGAGTATATTCAGAAACTGATGGCAATATATTAAATGTTTGTAATAAATAGAGAAAATCTGCTCTATCTTTAGTCTGACTCCTCAAATCTATATTAAAATCCACTGCAATAAAAACTAGAGAACTCTCACCTGAAATATACATTAAAACATTTTCTAGAGTATCTAAAAATTCCTGCACACAAGACTTTGGAGTAGGATATATACAAAGAATTAAAATTTTGCAATTTAAAAAACACACTTCTACACATGAACATTCAAAAACATATGTTTTTGCCTTAGCATTTACATCTTTTCTTATCCCCCATGATAAGCTTTCTTTTATATGGATTGCTGTGCCCCATGACTATTTGCAGCATTTTAGAAGTTGTAGCTGTCAATGTCAAAGTTTCGGCACCATAAGTCATCACAGGCAACACACATTGGTCAAATGTTTTACGTTTTAAAGAAATTGGTATATCGCTTTTAAAGATGTCTTTGAGTTTTCCATAGGTTGCCCATGCTAGGTTTATTCTTCTTCGTAGTTCGCATGTTTGGTTGTCTCTTGTGATCTTTATTTCGTGTCCAAGGTATATGTATTTTTCCACCAGCTCTACTTCGTTGTCTCCAATATTGATATTTCCGCTAGGTACTAGGTTCGTCATGCATTTTGTTTTGGAGATGTTTATTTTAAGACCTACACTGGCACACACTAACTGAAGTTCATGTAGCATTGTACATATCTCCGTAAGGTTGTCAGAGAATAAAACTATGTCGTCTGCGAATTTCAAATTTGTTAATCTTCTACCGTCTATATTCAGGCCTCGCTCTTCCCAGTTAAGTTTTTTACAAGCATATTCTAGTACTGCGGTAAACAGTTTAGGCGATAAGGTATCGCCCTGTCGGATTAAATAGATTACCCTATCTATAATTACATTTTTTTGTCTTACAAGTAATTTCAATTGTCCTTGAACTGTCGCCTTTGAAAACTTGCTTTCTGGACACTTTGAAGGTTGAGAACCGATGCAAACCATTTGACTTAATCAAAATGACTTAAAAATATAACCAAAATATTATGTATTTTAAAAATTCGATATTTTTTAAGGTTTATTACAATGTCAGTATATATTATTGAACTAAAAAAATAAAGTTAAATAATAAAAAAACAATTTCGCAAAAAAGTGCAAGAGTCTTGCAGGTTGGTCTTGGTCTTGCGTAGTCTTGCAAGGTTCGGTCTTGGTCTTGGTCTTGAATACCTGGTCTTGGTCTCGGTCTTGCAAACCAAAAGGCGGTCTTGGTCTTGGTCTTGCTGCAAGACCAAGACCGCAAGACCAAAACCAGTCTCGCTCATCACTAAGGGCAGATCAACCACAGATGCAATTTTCATTATAAGGCAGTTGATGGAAAAATACAGGAATAAAGAAACACATGCTCATATGGTCTTCATTGATCTTGAGAAAGCCAGGGCCGGCGATAACGGGCCTGCAAGGGATACACTGCAGGCGTATGTCCCTGATTGGGGGCACCAAAATGAACTTTTTTTCTGCTGGTGTTATACAAAATACTAATTAAAAAAAAATGAAGGGCACTCATGCTAGTTTTGCACGCGGCACCTTATACCCTAGCGCTAGATTCAAAATTAAATAACATTTTTCACAACTCTTGCCCAAACATGTCGAGACGCAAAAAAGATGTTTTTGTTGCGTTTATAGACTACGAGAAAGTTTCGACAAAGTTAAACATACATTCTCATGGAATGTCTAAACCGAAAAGGACTCAACAAAAATGATATTAACATAGTGAGAAATCTTTATTGGAACCAACAGTCTGTGGTAACATTAGATAGAAATAGCATGGATGCGCAATAGATAAGTAAAGGAGTGAGACAGGGCTGTGTACTTTCACCATTAGTATTTAATATATACTCCAAAGAGTTATTTACACAAGCACTTCAAAACTGTACAGAAGGGATCAAGATAAATGGTGAAAATATAAATAATATTCATTATGCTGACGATACAGTCACTGCTGAAAGTGAGAAACACCTGCAGACACGCTACTAAACACAATTTGTGATACTGGGGAACAGTTTGGTTTAACAATAAACATAAAGAAAACAAAAACCACTGATATTAGTGAGAGGGGCAAAGTCATTACAAGGATCCAATACTCTGGGCAAAATTGAAATTGGACTATTTAAGCGGCCTCAGGAATATTTTAAAATTATAAACAATTTTTTTACTTATAAACAAATATAATATCTCGGGAAATATTAAATTAAATTAAATCCTGAAAACGGTATTGGAAAAAGAGCGGCAGGACGCTTCTTCTAAAAGAAATAACGTTTAATTGTGATGACTGGTTCCTGAGATACAACCGGTTAAAATTGACCGACATTTACGGCAAAGATATAAACAATAGGATCATAATTTTCGAACCATCACCGTTTTATTTTTATCCTCTTTCTTCACACCAATTTTCATATCTTTAAAATAATCATAACATATATTATTATAATAAAATCTATCGATATTACGAGTGAAAATTGCCAAAAATAGCAAAATTCCAATCATAAATCAGGTCGGAGAAAATGTAATCTCAAAGTTCAAAATCGGTAACGTTAAAAAAATGCATTTTCTCGGCTTCCCCTCGAGCAATTTTCTTCATTCTTTTTTTGTTCCCAAGTGACTCGAGTATAGCCATCTAACTAATGCATTACTAAATGTCAAACTTGCTTTTGTTTTGTTATAATATATTAATTTATTTATAGGAAAAGAAAACTACAAATTTTTTCCAGTTGTAGACTTTTTTTAGATAAACTTACAAGTGTACCTTTTAACGTTAAAAACACAAATATTCTCATTTGAAAGCTGTATAATTATTTAAACAATCTTTATTTAAACAAAATAAAAATTTTGTTATAATAAATAAATTAATTTATTATAACAAAACAAAAGCACCTTTGACATTTAATAATGCGTTAGTTAGATGGCTCTACTCGAGTTACTTGGGAACAAAAAAAGAATGAAGATTGCTCCATGGGAAGCCGAGAAAATACATTTTTTTAACGTATACCGATTTTGAACTTTGAGAATACATTTTCTCCAACCTAATTTTTGATTGGAATTTTGCTATTTTTGGCAATTTTCAGTCGTAATATCGATAGTTTTTATTATAATAATATATGTTATAATTATTTTAAAGATATGAAAATTGGTGTGAAGAAAGAGCATAAAAATAAAAAGGTGATGGTTCAAAAATTATGATCCTATTGTTTATATCTTTGCCGTAAATGCCGGTCAACTTTGACCGGTTGTATCTCAGGAACCACTCATCACAATTAAACGTTTTTTCTTTTAAAAGAAGCGTCCTGCCGATTTTTTCCAATACCGTTTTCATGATTTAATTTAATTTAATATTTCCCGAGATACTCTATTTGTTTATAGGCCAAAACATTGTTTATAATTTTAAAATATTGCTGAGGCCGCTCAAATAGTCCAATTTCAATTCTGTAAAGTACATTAAATAGGTACAGTGTCTTTTTATACAAAACCAGTTATTTTTATGTATCATAATTATTGTGGTTATTATAGCGACCGTAAATTTTTAATTAACAATTCAATTGTTGCTAAACGGTTCATTCAATTTCCATCGGCTTCTGGAATTATAATCTTTACGAAAAGAGCTTTTATGCTACCAAGTTATTTAATTATTGATAAACAATTACTTATCTAAAATTTTAGTTGAAAATTAAAGATTTTGTTGGAAAAACTGGCATTTTCCGGGGAAAATTTTCCGTCGAAGTAAATCGGGAAAAACATGTCTCTATGCAGAATTTAATTAAAGGTGTAAAGTTAAAATCTTTGGAGTTATAGAGCAATAATTGAAAAAAACACGATTTTCGGGAGCCATTTTGTTAATAAAAAAAGTAGCACACTGTCTGCAGACTTTGCATACCTATATTATTAATACATATATACAATCATAAGGTTTGATTCCAGCAATAAAATTGCTGGTAAATAACTTTTCCCAAAAATGGCCTATTCTATTCTATTTATACAAAAGCAGAAGATAGAGACAGATTTGCAAATGTTATAGCCAACCTTCATTAGTGGAGTCGGCACTAGAAGAAGAAGAAGATGCACCAGCTTTTGCTATAATACTAGATATAGCTAGATATATATTAAGAACAATAAGAGCCGAAAGAGAAAACAACTACAGAGTGGTGTCTACAAATTAACTTGTGGTGACTGTCCGAAAACTTACATCGGTCAAACTGGCAGAACCTTTGACAAACGGATAGCAGAACACAAAAGGGCTTTCAACAATAGAAAAACAGACACTTCTATATACGCACTTCACCTTCTAGATCATAATCATTCTTTTAATGAAGAGTTTCAAATTCTGCATATTCAAAATAAAGGCCTTAAGCTGTCTTTATTAGAATATATGTAAATTAATAAATTAAAAATACAGATATAATTCTGAATGACCAACTCGAGACAAACAGCTCCCCACTCCTCAACCTCTTCAGTTAAAGACTTTAAAAATTTAAAAAGGCAAACTCATAGTAAACTAAATTACTTGAGAAAGGCACTCTGCCGAAACAGCTGTAGTCACATAGTTATAATAAATTTTGTGGAAGTATAGAAAACAAACGTTTTCAGTGTTTTATTGTTAGAATACTAGATATGTTTTGCAAATTGCACTTATTTTGAGAATAATTCGAATTTATGTATCACTACCATAGCAGTATAGTGTTTCTTATTTCATATTGTTCCTGTTATTGGTAACACTGAAACATCTGTAATAATTTTATTAGTTAATTTTGTGAAATCTGTAGTTTTTTCTCTTTTAGGAAACCCTGATTATGGACCTAATACTGATAAAGTGTACAAAATAACAACACTCTTACAAGACTCAATTGTGCTTCCATTCATAGTTTCAACACTATGGATTCAATATGGATATACTTATGAGGTAGCCTTAGGTAACATGATCATTCCTCTTATACCTGTTATTTCATATTTAGCAAATAGCAATTATAGAAGCCTAGAATTGTTAGATGGTATATTATGTTTAAATTGCGGAGTTCTTCTGTACCTTTCCTTTACTGAAGAAAACTATTTTGGCTTGGCAGCAGGTGTATCTTATTTGGTTAATTATTTTTGGATAAAGAAGGGTGATAGAAGCCAATTTGATATACCTACTCAGGATCTATTCAACTATGCAATGTGCTTTTTCGCATACTTTAGTCTGAAGGCTGTATTGGATTAAATATGGTAATGTATTGTTGAATTCTGGTTTACGATATCAAGACTGAAGATCTAGAAAGCTGTAAAAAATTGATTGCTTTTGATAACACGATAAATATGGATTGTGATAACTTCTGTTGTTTTATTTGTGTTAATTTTTATATGTAAGTAGAAGTAACTTACTTTTAAGGTATAGGTAATGATAAATCTTTTTGCTGAGAAAGTATTTGAGGATAATATTGACTTATAAGATTTGATTTTATTGATAGGTATATTATTATAAATAGAACATTTTAGTCCTCTGTATGGACCGATTTGTACATGAATTTATCATACATATTAACATATTTATATCCCCAATTGTTTCATATTTTAAGAATCTTTTAATTCTACTTTTTATTGTGCATTTTAGTTGACTTTAATTTCAATATGTTTTTTTAATGTTACATTAATATTCTTTTTCTCATGATCATCTTTCAGTGCGTCACAGTTTTTCGATTTCTTTCTAACGCATTAAATTGTATGTGACAGAAAAAAACGCACGTCGGTGATTACATTTCGTCGGTGACATTTATAACATTTATTCTAGGTATTCTAGTTGTCGATGGATGGCGCCATAATAAAAAAAATATTTTTTTTAATTAGATAATAATATTACAAAAATATAATCTGTATAATTTATAAGACTATACAAATCAAAGAAAATACCAGGGTTGAAAAAAAACATGTTTTTTTTATTTTATACAAAACAAACGTTTTTTTTTGTTTTAAACGGTTTTTTTTGTTTTAAACATGTTTTATTTTTCGTTTTTATATTACGTGTTTTAAACAAATAAAATGTAGAAAAAACATTGTTTAAATCATATTTCTTAAAATGAGAAGGATCTGTTTGAGGAATTAGGCAGCACAGATACATATATAATAACTTATGGCTGTTCAGCCCATATTATGAACTTACTTGCCCACGATATAGAAGTGCCAGGAATGAAGAACACTGTCAAAAAATTGCAAATATTTCAGAAATGTACATTTTGCTAGAGCAAAATTCCGAGAAGCTGGTGATTCTGCTCTTGTATTGCATTAGGATGTTCCTTGGAATACTTTATCGGAATGCTTAGAAAGTTAGTTGAAAAACTGGCCAATATTATTTCACATTTGCTCTAAACAATAGAATAAGTATTAAAAAAATTGGAAAAAAATACTTTGTAAAAGGTATAATTTTTTTTTATTAAAATCTCTTAAAAGTGCTACATCACATGGCAACCAGGATAATGCCCTGAGGTAATGTATTGAAATTTCCCAACACGTGGGATCCAAATTGAGTTGTTTACATTTCAATGACTTAATGGCAACTGAGTGCGAAATGAGTGATGTTTCGGAAAAAAACCCTTTTTTCAGAAACATCACTCATTTCGCATTCAGTTGCCATTAAGTCATTGAAATGTAAACAACTCAATTTGGATCCCACGTGTTGGGAAATTTCAATACATTACCTCAGGGCATTATCCTGGTTGCCATGTGACCATCACAGGGCTTTTTATTGAAGTATGCACTTTTAAGGCATCTATATTTTATGTAAAGGGTTTTTACCCGGATATTTTTCTTTTGTGGCTCAGCTAGCATCCAGTTTATCTAACACTGATGATGATTTTTTATAAAAATCAAAAACGTTTTGTTGTGATGTAGCCCTTTTAAGGGATTTTAATAAAAAAAAATTTTATACTTTTTACAAAGGATTTTTTTCCAATTTTGTGATTGATTGAATACAGCCAACTACAGGAAAAACATTTTCTTTTCCTTGTGGATTTTTTAGAATAAGTATTGATAAAGATGTAACAAAGCTTGTAAATGGTACAAAGTTAAAGGCAAATACTAGGTATTTATAAAAATTAAAGTAAATTGCAGTGCAGGGACAAAGTCCAAACAAATACTTGCACTAAAGGAGAGGCTACAGAGATATGGCTAGAACTTCTAGAAGCATTCGAGACTGAACATGCAAATGGCGAATTTTTGGTAAATGATATGAATAAAGTAAAGGAGCTTATGAAAATGGCTTTGATCTCGCTCATTTCTTGAAGTTTGGTTGCTCATCGCTTTAGTGGAAATAAATTTAGTCAAGAGCAAATAAAAACTGGTACGGAATATGTAGAAACTTCACTTCACATCCAGAAGCATTGCCAATTATTATTAATTACCAGGCAAAGTGTGTACCCTTTAATCCATATATATTTTCTAAACATCTAATGTACAACCATTGGCATGGTGGCGTTCTATGGTCATACAACATAAAAAAACTCTTCTTATCATACGCTTTAGTCAATTCCAAACTATGTAACCAGCTAGGCAATGTCAAAGCTGCTAAGTTGGTTTCAATTTTTAAAAATTCTATAAGTGATCACGTGGCTGATAAAATTGATGACTTAGATTACAAGATTACTATGAGACTTAAACAATTTGAGAAAATTATTAACTCTTGTATGCAAAATGTTTTGAGTTTTCCAATTTTTGTTGTGTTCCCATTATTAATAAATAAAAATATATTTGTTACAAAATCTGTATAATAATATGTACATATAAGATTTTTTTTCATATTTATGTATTATTCACAAAAAAAAAATAAAAAAAACGCTTGTTTAATTTACGTGTTTTAAACATGTTTAAAACAGTTGTTTAAAACAAAATGTTTAAAACAAAACAACCCTGGAAAATACCATTTTATAAATGCAAAAAACACATTTGATTTGTTTTTATTCCAAATTGAAAATAAAATGTGACAACTGTCAGATTTAACTAAAACGTCATGTTAGAATAAATGTCATAAATATGTATTATCACGGACTTACCCTTTTTCCTATCATTTGTTACGCACTGAAAAATGCTCATGAAAAGGACAATACATAAAAATATCTTGGTAATTTTAAATTTGTCGAAGTAGAAGAACCTGCTCCAAAATTTTAAATATTTTCGAAGAAATGTTTATGGCAAAATATTCTAAAAAGATAAGATGAAATATATAGCTGATAATACACACAGCGGCAAAATTAACGGAACACCTTAAAAATGGGACATGTTAGATGTCTCGAATATCCTAAACCTGTTGTCCGATTTGAGCGATTTTTTTAGTATGTTATTGCCTTATTATTTAAGAAAATCGATGTAATAATATTGTTGCTAGACAGGTAAATGTCATTTTATACCGGGTGTAACAATCATACTGTGTTATTTCCTTATAGTTAGAGAATAGTCTAGTAGTACATAGAGAGCCTAGGGAATATTCTAGCACATATAAAATATTGAAATTAAAGCTCAATTGTAGCTTTATTAACATTTTCTTTTTTATTCATTTGCTTATGTTAGATAAAAAAAAGTTAGGTACGTTAACAACTAGCCATGTTTTTCATCAATAAATCCTCATTTGCTGCTTAGTTTAATAGACAAGCCTAAAGTGGGCTATGAGAAATTAACAATTTAATAGATGTCAAATTGTTAACAGTCAAAAAGTGTCTGGCTTGTTGTGAAAATTAGTAGATTTATTATTTAAAGTCCGTATTTTTTTTATTGAATGGTGGAAATGGAACGCGCTACAAGGAATTTGACCCGCGATGAGTGAGTTCAAGCAGTGATCTTACATAACGAAGGAATTAGCTACCATGCTATCGGCTCCTTATATTATACAACAGGTAAATCTTCGGACTTTGAATTAACCATCGCATAGTCCAGATCTTAATCCGATCGAACATTTGTGTGACATAATTAGCAGAAGACTACGACAACGTTTTCCACCTCCTAGAACCTCACAAGAGGTAGAAACAGTAGCTCTCGAGATTTGGAATGATACATAACTCTTTTATTATCGAACATAAGCGAATGAATTAAAAAAACAAAATGTTAAGAAAGCATAAGGGTACAATTGAGTTTTAATTTCAATATTTTATCTATGCTATAATATTCCACAGATTGTTTCGAACTTCAAGGAAAAAACATAGTATGATTGTTACACCCGGTATAAAATGACATTTACATGTTTAGCAACAATATCATTACTAGACCAGGGCGGATCTGTGAAATAACGGCTATTTTTGGATGTGCGAGGTTGCATTCGGATTTTTGTAGATAAAGTTAGGTAACAACTTCAACAATAATAATTGACTTATGCTCCTTCTCAAATATGCCCGGAACATTAATAAAAAATTAAAATATTTAAAAATTTCGAAAAACATCGATTTTTTCTACTTTCCTTACTTATAACTTTAAAACGATTCATTTTGGAACAAAGTCGTAGGGAAGTAAAATAAAGAGATAATTGAATTTTGTATGATAAACGATTAATCAAAAATATCTTAAATTATTACCCTTTCTGCAAAATAGCAATAAATACAAAATAAGGGGGCAAAATAAGTCTGTTTTTATTCAAAGGTTTTCAACCACTTTGGTTGCACTTAGAACTTTCGTAATTCGCTTGGCAAATTCTTACAACATACTTAAATCGTTCACCAAATTTCATTAAAATCGATAGATTTTGCAGAATAATTTTGCAATCATTTTTTTTTTAAAAAAGTTAAAATTTTTTAAAAACTGTCTGAAGAAAAAGTAGACCATTTAGAAGTTTGCTAATTTTTTTACATATAAAGAGGTTCTCTACTTATCTAATACACTTTACAGAATTAAATCGGATTATTTAAGCGGCCTCGGTACTGTTTTAAAGTTATAAACAATTTTTTGGCTTATAAACAAATACAGTGAGGACGTTTGAGTTGACATAAATTCATTTTCTCGAGAATAGGCGTCTCTGGAGATAAATCCCGAAACAGGTCGATTTTTATTTTTAAATTCGTGATGACGTAATCGATGATTTTTTAAATGAGAAAAGGTGCCGTGTGATAGCTCAATCGAAAGGCTATTCAATTTTGTATTCACTAATATAAACAATAACATAATTATTTATACAGGGTTTGAATTAATCAAATTTTTTTGAATTAAATTAATTACAATATTTAGATTACGTCATCACACCCAGATGGATGACGTCACTAGTATGATATTTATGCCAAAAAATTATAATTTAAAAATAAAAGTCGATGTGTTTCGGTATTTATCTCCAGAGTCGTCCATTCTCAAGAAAATGAATTTATTCCAACTCAAACGTCCTCACTGTGTTTGTTTATAAGCCAAAACATTGTTTATAACTTTAAAACAGTGCTGAGACCGCTTAAATCATTCGATTTTAATTCTGTAAAGTGTATAAGATAGGTAGAGAACCTCTTTATATGTAAAAAAATTAGCAAACTTCTAAATGGTCTACTTTTTCTTCAGAAAGTTTTTTAAAAATTTGAACTTTTTTAAAAAAATTTAGATTGCAAAATTATTATGCAAAATCTATTAGGTCGATATTAATGAAATTTGGTGGACGGTTTAAGTATGTTGTAAGAATTTTCTAAGCGAATTATGAAGGTTCTAAGTGCAACCAAAGTGGTTGAAAAACATTGAATAAAAACAGTCTTTTTTGTCCCCTTATTTTCCATTTATTGCTATTTTGCAGAAAGGGTAATAATTTAAACCAGTCTTATATTATACAAAATTCAATTATCTTTATTTTCTTTCCTTGCGACTTTTTTCCAAAATGAATCGTTTTAAAGTTATAAGCAATGAAAATAAAAAATCGCTATTTTTCGAAATTTTTAAATATTTAAATTTTTTTATTAATGTTCCGGGCATATTTGAGAAGGAGCATAAGTCAATTATAATTATTGAAGTTGTCACCTAACTTAATGTGCAAAAATCCGAATGCCACCTCTCACATCCACCTCAAAACCGATCCTCCCTGGTCTATACATCGATTTTCTTAAATGATAAGGCTATAACGTACTAACAAAGGCGATATAAAAAACGACGATAGCCAACGCTTGTAAACAAGCACGGCACACAAAGAAGAAGAAGATACTAAGAAGATCACTCAAATCAGACAACAGGTTTAGGAAATTCGAGACATCTAACATGTACCATTTTTAAGGTGTTCCGTTAATCTTACCGCTGTGTATAACTAAATCAATATTATTGATAATTATGAAATCAATGAAAAAGAGAAAAAGTAAAAAAATATAAAGATATTCAAGACATACAGATAATCGCAAGAAAATAAACATAATTGTGTGCCAAAAGATACTAGGCTCGACAGCCTAATTATTATTATTATATGTTAAGGTAGTTATTGTTCAGTGGAACAGTTTTCTTAGCATACATGGCTAATTTGTATTGAGTTTTCTTGTAATAATAATCTGGGGTACCTATTGTTTTATTGTGTATCATTGTTTTTGGTTTTGGTCGGCAACTCAAGACATTCGAGAGAAAGATACTGAGAAAAGTATACGGTGCAAGAGAATATCAGCAGAAACGACGAGATTAATGAATTAAATGAACGGTACGCTATTCAATAGGTTTGTTCCAACTCAATACAAAACCGTTGTTAGCAGTAACACATTTTTCGTTACTGCGCATACTCGAGTTGGAACAAACCTTATATATAAGCTTTGGTAAAAGTTAAAGAATGTCATGGCTGGGACATGTCCAGAGACAAGAAGATACAAAAACACAGGGGCGTCATTTGTCATTTTGATTGGGGGGGGGGGCAAGCATTATATATACAATACATTATACAATACTATAGTAATAAAATAGATGTATTTTTTGTAAATTTCAGTCATTTTCAGGGTCAGGGGCGGGGGCAAATGCCCCCTGACCCTGTCAAATGACGCTCCTGCAAAAACAATAAAGAAAATCTTCCAATGTAAGCCGATAGGAAGACGAAAAAAAAGTAAATCCCAGAACGAGATGGTTGAATGACGTAGAGTAAGATCTAAAAACTATGAATTTAAGACAATGGAAGAGAAGTCCACAAGAGAGGTCTAAATGGAAGAACATAGCCAGACAGGCAAGGACCCATCCAGAGTTAGGATGCCAAATGAAGAAGAATCGTTTTTGAAGATAACCTTGGAGTGATTATTGCCAAAGAGGTTTGAAATTCTGAAGTATTTTGAATATATGAACTAAAAATAAGAGTTACACGAAAAATAATCAACTATAAATAGTTTATGCTTGACACCTATTAATATGGCAACTATGGATTGTTTAAAACCGTATCAATATAAGATATTTTAAACCAGAACTTATTATTCAGCTGTCTATTCTAACTACTAAGCATATATATGCTAACTGCATTTGAGTCATTTGACTAATATTTATCGGATACTATAGAACATTTGAAGAATTTTTATGAAGAAATTTTTGTTGGTCATTAACATATTGCGAGTTTACATTTCAATATTTTGGCTTCAATTTCAGTTAGCAGTGTATGCTATTTGGCCCTAATATGAGTACATACTATGGAAGAAAGGAAATATGTTAAAAGTACCTATCTGGACCCCAGAAGCCAAGGGATCAAAGTTCTTTTGAGAAAAATTAAAGTTAAGTTTCAAAGAATACAATTAGGTCATGTTATTAGTTATGTTGTATTTTTAATATGATTTTTAATTTTATAACTGATTAATTTCGTATGCTGCATTTGAAACTTATGTATAACTGTACTTGGACCCTCTACCTTTTTAGTATAGATCCATAATGACGCTGTTTTAAGAGTAAAAACCTTCTTAGTCTTACTGCACCGTCTCCCTATAAAGTTGGCGATATAACTGGTGAAGGCTGTCCTCGAAACAGTTACTCTGAAGATCTTGGTCAATGTTTTGCCAGGCCAACGTAGCAGGTCCTTGAACCAAGAATTTTATCTTCTTCCTTTTAACCTTTTCCCCTGAATTTTTCCTTTAATGATCAACCGAAGTATTTCGTATCTGTCTCTCCTCATTATATGCCCAATATACGTTAATTTACGCTTTGTGTTCATTTCTCTTTGTATCGTGATGAAAACAAGCCTCATGGTTAAAGAATGTTGGAGAATGGACCTTGATGTGGAGAGTCGAACAATAACTATTCAGAATAGCATAAAGAGTCTTTCCATGTTAATCTCCAACGTCAAGGGGACTTGATAAGGCACGTTAAGGGGAAGTTGGTTGGCATCAGTTCCTTGTTCTTCTGCATTCTGTTAAGATCGTCGGTGTTTGTTCTTTCGGTTGAGGGAATACGTAGTATTATCCTAGAAACTAAAAAGGTACATTTCAAAAGCTGCTATGCTGCCAGCTCTCACAGCCGTAGAGAAGAATTTGGAATACATAACATCGTAGCATTCGTATTGGAAGTCTCATGTCTAGATCCCGCCTGATAAAGATTTTCATTCCGTAAACGTCTTCCTAGCCTATTCAATTCTTGATAGGACGTCTTTCGTCGAATCACAACTACTATTCGTTAGTACATCCAGATATATGATGGGTGACACCTGTTCAACTGTTCTGTCTTTTATTCAGAGGACAGCTTGTGTTTGTAATTTGGAGAAAACCATAACCATTGTTTTGGTAATTTTCATCTAGGCCATAACGCTCGCTACATTATACAATGTCGTCTATATGTTTTATAGTTCCGGCAGGTTGCGGGTAAGAACGACTTCTTCTTTCAGTGCTCAGTCCGATTATCGAACATTGGCGATCATATTGGAAATAATAACTTTGTTTAAGGCAGCTCTAAACAGATTAGCGGTGGTCTCTTGATACAACTCCGGGAGATTTCGGAGCCAGGATGTTCTTCTTAGGCCTGAGCCTCTTCTTCCGGCGACCTTGCCCTGTATTATGAGGTGTAGTAGGTTATACCTCTCTGGATGTCTCATTACATGGCCGAAATATTGCAACTTTCGAATTTTTATTGTTTTTGTTATTTCTGACGACCTTCGGCTTTTGTTATTTGCGACGACGACGCTTTTGTTATTTTCTGGAGAACGACTATCTTCGGCATATCTCTTGTATTAATTGTTTTGACGTTGATTATGATTTCTGCTTTATTACCTTTGAGAGCTTCTGCGAACGTTTTTTGAGTACAATTAAAAAATAGTGGAGACAACATGCATCCCTGTCGTAAACCTTTTCTTACTGCTATTCCCTCGGACATGTTGCTATCCATCCTTATCTTATCTATTTGGTGACAATACCTGTGATGATTCATAAGTCAACCTTATCTATACCTGTTGCTCTGAATATTTCTGCTAGTTTCTGGTGTTGAACGCAATTAAAAGCTTTGCGATAGTCTATAAAGCAGGCTTATATTTCCACATTTATGTCACAGGCTCTCTGTGAAAGTAATCTCGGTGATCGTCATATTTAGATGCGTTAGCTTATTTGAGTAAGGTGACGAAAGTTGATTTCAGTCAGTCTAAAGGTCTTTTCCCAGTTCTATTGATGGTGTTAACAAATCTGTGAAAAGGCAAACATCTGTAACAAATCTAAAACATTTTCGTGTACCAGGAACTTTAAAGTTTCCGCATGTACCTCATCAGGTCCTATAGGTTTACCATATTTTTGTAATAGGACGTCATTTTGTACCTCTTCTTTAATGATGACAGGACTCCTTTCATTGATCTCATTTGCATATGTAGATCGACATGGCCGTTAGTCATTGAACATGTTTATAGCGTTTTCTTTCCAACAGTTTTTCTTTAGTTCCTACAAAGATCTAATTGTTATAATTTTCCAATATTCCGCTGTGCTTTTTGTAATTTCTGCCTCTTATTTCCTTGATTTTTTTGTGTACGTTGTGTAAGTCGTGTTTTTGCTGTAGTTGTTCACAGCATCTCTCTGCCACCAGTTATTTTGCTTCTCTGTACTTTCTACGAATAGTTTTATTAAGTTCCCTCTATATATCAGCATTTCTTGTTCTCTGGGACTGGATACATTTTATGAGGCAACTGGTTATTTCTTGCAGCTCCTGTTTGCTTGGACCCCATTACACAGGAACCCCATGCCATCTTTGACACCATGGACATTTAAGTCGTATATCAAAAGTTGTCGCATGTAGCATTGTCGCATTATAGTTTTGAACATCAAACGTTGGCATCATTTTTGTTGTAGCTCAAAATATATTTATATTGTATGTATCTTCAGATTTGTTCTTGCTTTTTCTCTTTCAATTCTTTTATAGCTTCAGCCTTTCTCAAGTGAAGTTCTTTTTGTTTCCTTGCTAAATCTTGTTCATCTTCCGTACTATGTAAGATTTTCATTTGAAGCCTGTTACACAGGCCACATTTGTATGTGGCCTATGAAAATCTAAATTAAACAAAGTATAAAATATATTACAATAAAAGCTCTCTTTGTCCGTTTTGATTTGTCTTTCTTCACATGATTCTATACAGAGATTATAAAGAATTGACAAGTTTAGATTTAGATATTTTTGGTCAGTTTTTGCCTTGTTATAATGACTTGTATATTAGGAAAACTCCTAACGTGTTCTTCAATAATTGCCACTCGTCTGAAATTTTGATTCCAGGTTCCATTTTACCTCTTTTATTAATTTCACAAACCCACGCCTGAGGGCCCATTCTGTTATAGACTGATATTTCTTACTCATTTATTTGAAACATCAAGAGTTTGTTTGTCGAAAAACTATCTGCAAACTCTATAGGTACGCAGCGAACTTATGCTCAACTTATTTTTTTGCTTCTTTCAGCTCTTGGTTTTCTACTTTTAACATCTCTTAGCTCGACAGCTCTATGTATGAAGGCCGATTGTTTCCAATTAACGAGATTCCAATATGATTAAAATATTTGTCTCGGTAAACTTTGCCAAGTTTCTTAATTTCTTAGTCTTTCTCTTTCAGAGTTCAATCTTCCAGCAGAGTTTAATATGGCAAATTTTCTATTGGTTCAGGTTCTGGTATATCTCCTAAAATACACAAAAAGGAATTTTGGTAAGCTTAGGTAAGTGGGGAGGTTGAGGTTAAGTAAAAACACAAGAAAAAAATTACTGGGTTGTAATGAGTCCTACCTTCTAAAGTCAGACTACTTTCTTGATATATAGTTTCATAATCACTCTCAACGACGAAATTGGTCTGGCTATCGTTTGTGTCCACAAGTAAAGGAGACTCAGTTGGATCTGCACTTAAGCCACTCATACTATAACTGTCTTATTATATTTTATTATTAGAAACACTCCCGTTCTATAATAAAATACTGTTAACAAATTAAATTGTTCAGTCTAAACGATAAGTATGCATTAAATTGTAAATGAATAACCGTTCGCCACAAGACCACAACAACAATGACTTTTTGCGCTGATTTTGGTGGAGAAGGAAACCAAGTGATTACTTCGACTTCTATGGCTCAATCATAACCTAAATTTCTTAGTTAGCGTACGGGTACCCTGATAGGTGACAGCACCTATCGAAATAGACGCTTAGATGACTGCCACTCAATAGACTTGTATTTTTACTAAGTATTTTTGCATTTATTTGTCAAAAAATGACACTCTGACTTATTGGTTTCTGGAGTCCACAATATAAAAATATTATTCAATGGTACTAATAAAAAATATTCTGAATATAATGTGAATATACTTTCACAAAGTACTTTATTTGAATTATATCAATACCAACATTTTTTAGTTAATAGAAAAAATCTTCCTTGTATTGGTACTGCTATATACCTACTGTACCTTATTGTGTATTACCATATGCTTTCCCTATATACTGAAGTTCTTATTCTTTGGTACTTCAGTGAGGTGCTGGGAAAGGTATTTAGAGATACACGTGCTTTAACGGCCTTAAGAGTTATATGAAAAACTCTTATTTTTTTTCCTTCCAATTTTTTTGGTGGAGACTGGTCTATGTATATAAATATATTTTTATTATTAATTTGACTGTTGTTGTGTCAGCTTTGTAAGTTTGTGATGTATGCATATCATTGTTCTATGTCTATTTTTATATACATATTTTAAATGTACATTATAAACAGAGATATAATAAAGTTGATATTATATATTTTAACCAGCGTTTTATTTGGACTTAGTGGGAAGTACAAACTACAGCTCTATAAAACTGCTTAGCCACACAATGAAAGTATGGGAAAGAGTAATTATTGATAGACGGATACGTGAAGAGACCGAAATATCCGACAATTAATTTGGCTTTATGCAGGGTAGATCAACAACAGATGCAATTTTCATTATAAGGCAGTTGATGGAAAATACAGGAGTAAAGAAACAAACGCTCATATGGTATTCATTGATCTTGAGAAAGCATATGATAGAGTTCCTCGAGAGATTCCTTGGTGGGCACTCAATAAGAAAGGAGTCCCTGGTGAATATGTAAAGATTGTGAGGGATATGTATGAGGGAGTAACGACTAGTGTTAGGACAGGTGTGGGAGAGACTGATAAATTTCATGTGAAAGTAGGATTGCACCAAGGCTCTGTGCTTAGTCCGTATTTATTCTCATTAGTTTTGGACCAGATAACAGCGAAACTACAGGTTAACATTAATGTATGCTGATGATATCATGTTAGTAGGAAATAGTGAAAGAGACGTAGAACAAAAACTGAAACAGTGGAGACAAGCTCTGGAGGAAAAAGGTTTAAAACTTAGTAGGACAAATACAGAGTATTTGGAATGTTCATTTAAAGATGGAGTTACTACAAATAAAATGGTATCTTTGGATGGTGAAATGATTGTGAAAACCAATAGTTTTAAGTACCTAGGATCGGTATTACAGAGTAATGGAGACATAGATGGAGATGCATGCAGTAGAATTAGGGCTGGATGGATGAAGTGGAAAGAAGCGAGTGTTGTGTGACAGAAAAATTCCAATGAAGCTGAAGCGAAAATTCTATAAAACAGCCATAAGACCGGCTATGATGTACGGAAACTGAATGTTGGACAGTGAAAAAGAAAGAGGAACAACGAATGCATGTGGCGGAAATGAGAATGCTTAGATGGATGAGTGGAGTGACAAAGAAGGATAAAATTAGAAATGAGTATATTAGGGGAAGTGTAGGTGTGGCACCAATTGATGCAAAAATGAGAGAGCATAGGTTAAGATGGTTTGGTCATGTTCAACGTCGAGACGTTAATCACCCAATACGAAGAATAGCTGAAGTGCAGATTCCTGGAAGGAGTAGGAGAGGAAGACCTGGGGGGAGACGATAAGGCAGGACATGTTGGTAAAGGGGATTAACATTGATATGACCGAAGATAGAATTGTGTGGAGAAATGCAATTAGGGAAGCCGACCCCGCATAGGGATAAGGCAAAGAGAATATGAGTGGGAAGTAGAGAGGAGTTAAATAAAATAATAAATCAAGAACGAATAAGTGAAACTTCCTAAAGAAAAAAATATACACATAGCAAAATTTAATTCCGGTAAATCAGTACAAAGTAAAAAGAAATCGAAAAATTCAATTTGCAATCATTAAAATCATTCGCTTAAAACATATTCCAAAACAAAACAACGAATATTATTTTGTATTAATGAGTAGGTATCATAAAAAACAGTGAAGTCGTTAGTGTAACTAAACACAAAAAAGTGAGCTTTTATCAAAAATTTTTTTAATTGAGCTGGAATATCTAAAATTTCTTTCCTGTGTTGTTATGTCTTGAATAAATCCTGTAGATATTATGGTTCGATTCTAATAGTAGATATTATTGTATTCGATGGTTCGGAATGATGAAACGGAAGGGCCCTTAATCGCCTAAAAATACTTAACTTTTTCTGGCAGTCTACCAAAAATGTAGACTCTCCGATCAAGGTTCTGTATGCAATTAATTTAGATGAGCTATAAGTGAAGGCGCAGCAGCATGCATGCAGATTGGTGTGAACCAGGGCTTCTTAAACTTTTTTCATGCACGACCCCATTTACGATTGCGAGTTTCCTAGCAGAGACCCCATATGTTATAAAATCATGTATTTATATTTGACATTAAAATCTCTCGCGACTCCATTTGGGGTCGTGACCGATAGTTTAAGAAGACCTGGTGTAAACAATAGAGCACTGTAACTGAAATTTTCTGTTTACTGACGAGTTAATATTCTGGGTGTACACGTGCGATGAATATATAGTTACTTGTATGACGATGAAGAAATCAGTGATATAATGAGAGTTATATGGTTCTAAACGCGCTAGACTATGATGGGTAGGGCATATGATACACATTAATGACAATCGCCTTATAAACAATATGTTTTGGAAAAATGAGATGGGAATAGATCTGAAGTATAGCCAAGAGAAAGGTGTAAATATGCAGTCAGAGAGGATCTAGAAAAAATTAGCGTGAGACAATGAGAAATAGTGGGACAAGACCGACAAGAATGGAAGGGAACAGTAAATGCGCAAAGACTCACAACAGTGGCGCACCCAAGGGGGGTTTTGGGGGTTAAAACCCCTCCCAGAGCATATAAAAAATAGTAGTAGGCGAGGAAATAAAGCACTAAAATCGCCTAACTTTTCTTCTAAAACATCTAACTTTTTTAAAGTAAGACCGACCGTTATGAAACCTTTTGCATTCGATTCGACAGAGCTTCAGAAAAATTCTTAAACACTTGGCACGAGGGACAAAGGCAAATTGCATTCTTGTATGCGGAAAATGCATTTTCCAAAGTGCATCTCAAAGTGTTCACAAAATAAAAATTCACAACTCGGAAAGTAATCATGGGAATGAGTTCAATTTTCATATTCGGGGGGTTTTTAAGGTCGCTGAACAGGAATATGGGGTCGGCGAAGCTGTAAGAGGTACCTGGTGCCTGGTATCCCAGTATGCATGTCGACTCCTGGAGTTTTATGGAAATTTATTATGAAAATCGTTGAAACTTGTTATCCCTAGGTTTTTGGTCGAGGTCGCTGAACACTTCGACGATGCTGTACGAGGTACCTGGTACCCGGTAACTACGTCATCTCCTGTAGCTTTATGGAAATTTGTTATAAAATAGTTGAAATTTATTATCCTAAGGATTTGATATCGCTGAACACGAATCGTGCAACGAAGATGCTGTACGTGGTACCTGGTGCGCTGTATCTACGTCGTCTCCGGGAATGTTATGAAAATTCGTAATAAAATTTGTTGAAATTTGTTATTCCGGGGGTTTTAAGGCAACTGGCAGTTTTAATCATATACTCGAGATTCTGGCATCTTTATATCTAAAAAAATTATTATTGACGCTGAAAAAAATTTCAATTATTTCTTTTCTCATAACTTGCGCTCTGAATTAAAATAACTTACTGTTATTGTTACTCACTGTTGAATTTCATAACGAATTTCCATAAAACTCCAAGAAACGACGTAGATACCGGGCACCAGGTACCTCGTTCAGCATCTTCCATGCAATATTCGTGTTCAGCGGCCTCGAAAATCTCGAGATAATAAATTTCAAATATTTTTATAACGAATTTTTATAAAACTCCAGGAGATGACGAAGATACGGGGGCACTAAGTACCGAAAACAGCATCTTCGATGCAATATTTGTATTCAGCGACCTCAAAAACCGCGAGATAATAAATTTCAACTATTTTCATAACGAATTTTCATGAAACTCCAGGAGATGACATAGATACCGGGTACAAGGTACCTAATACAGCTTCGTCGAAGCAATATTCGTATTCAGGGACCTCAATAACCCCGGAAAAACAAGTTTCAACGATTTTCATAAAATGAATTTTCATAAAACTCCAGGAGACGACGTGCCTACCGGGATACCGGGCACCAGGTACTTCTTACAGCTTCGCCGACCCCATATTCCTGTTCAGCGACCTCAAAACTCCCGTGTATGAAAATTGCACTTATTTCCATGATTAGGTATATTCCCAGTTGTGAATTTTTATTTTTAAACACTTTGAGAAGCACTTTGGAAAATGCATTTTCCGCTTTCAACAATGTAATTTTCATTTGTCCCTCATGCCAAGTGTTAACACTCTCCCGAATTGAATCCAAAAGTTTTTTTAACGATCCGTCTTACTTTAAAAAAGTGTAATGTTTTATTTCCTAATGTTGTTCTGAAGCTATTTCCTTGCCAATAGGATAGTGTAACTTGTCTTTCATAAACAATACAAAAAAAATTTGGTACCTAAGCTAACCCCACCCAGAGGAAAATTCTAGGTGCGCCACTGACTCACAAAGAGTTGTAACGCCATTGATGATGAAGAAGCACTGTTTTATTGATTTCGAAAAGGCCTTTGACAAAGAACAGCATGAACCACTAATGCAAGTTCTAATAAAAAAAATATAGACAGCCGAGATATTCGAGTTATATGCAACCTATATTGGAAAAAAACAGCAAATGTGAAGATTGAGGGTAGGCTAACAAAAGAAATTCAAATCCGTTTAGGATTCCGACAGGGATGTATCTTATCGCCACTTTTATTTAATCTATATAGTGAAGCCATCTGTCAACAAGCACTCGCGGAAGAAGATGTTGGTCTGATAATAAATGGTGAGACGATCAATAATATAAGGTATGCTGACGATACGGTTCTCCTATCGAGAACGCTAGTAGAGTAGTAGAACTAGAACATCTCGTTCAAAGTCTCAATATATACTGTAACAGTTACGGCTTGAACATTAATTTGAAAAAAACTAAATTTATGTTACAAACATCCAGGTGCTTGGATCACAGACGATACTGATCAAACAAAATAGATTCAATGCAGAATAGTGATGTTGATTATAGTTACTTTCGAGTATTCGTTGCAAATCGTTACTTTTGTATAAAGTAATCATTTAAAGTATTCGTTACTTTGGTTACCGTAAAACGAGGTCACTTTGTGACAGATTCAGGAGTTTTTGTAAATTTTAAGATATTTTTTATGGAATTATTACATTCCAAAATTTACTTAAGAAACTTATACCTTTTAACTTCTAACTTAGCTGGATTTCACTGGGAAAAATTTACAAACAATACAACAATTTACAAAAATATTTGTCACAATCTCGCCCCTTTAATTGGGGTGACATTGTGACAACGTAAATTCTGCATACAAGTCTAAAGTCGGAGTTTTAATGGGTCGGAAATGTGACAGAGATCGCTTGTAATTATAATCTGAATATTAGATCTATCACAAAGCCGCCGATATGCATGTGAGCATATGTAGTTGGTCTGTCATAAAATCACCCAGTTGAACAGAAAGCTTTATTAATAATAAAAACAAATGTTATTAACCTCAAATAATAAATAAAAGAAGTTAAATAAATCATTTTGAATCGGTAATAATTCTAATTATTCACATAAATGTCTATTTCAGGCACTTGAAAAATTGCTTTTCGAGAAATTTGGACGAGTGAATTTATTTTGGCTTGTACAACATCAGCAAATTCGTACATAAACTGGTCTTCCCAGTCTGGCCACTTCCAAAATCTTCCACATTTCTCCATGGCGCTAACATTCACACCTTGCTTTTCCACTTAGTGGACCATTCCTGGGAACATAGACCCCTCGTATTGGATAATGACGTAGTCCCCTATATTTGGCTAATTTTCTTCTCCCTTTGCCAGAGCGGATTCCGGATTCTGGATGCAAGCCACATAAAACTTCTTTCTTTCCTACAGTGGTGGCATTTTCTTCATCCACAGCGGTGGCATCTTTCTCTACCACAGTGGTGGTATCTTCTTCTTCCACATTCATGGCATCGTCTTCTTCCACAGCGGCGGCATCTTCCTCTCCCACAGTGGTGGCATCTTCTTCTTCCACAGTGCTGGCATCTTCTTCTTCCACAGTCGTGGCATCGTCTTCTTTCACAACGGCGGCATCTTTCTCCCCCACAGTGGTGGCATCTTCTTCTTCCACAATCGTGGCAGCTTCTTCTTCCACAGCGGCGGCATCTTTCTCTCCCACAGTGGTGGAAATTTTCTTTGACACTCTGTTCCCGGTAGCCTCTGGTATTTTCGGGGCATTGCTATTTACCTAAAAAATAATAATAAAATGTAAAAAAAACAATATCACAATCTCACCAACAACAACTATTGTGTCACAAAGTCATCTCATGTTTTGTCGAACTCTCATTTAAGGCGACGCCACTGTTTTATTAGTTGGAATATTGAGACAATGTATGCATGACAACATAACCTAAGCTATGACGTACTTTGTACATATTATAAATTCTGGCTACATGAAACAGTTGGAGCTCTACAAATGAAAGTATACCAACAAAGTAAAAATTCTAAAATACCTACTTTTATTTTAATTACACACACGATCTAGTTACCTGCTTTAAAAACTTTGCTATGGCCAATAATCAACACACACAATCCTTACAAGGCCATTGAAAACAACTGCGGCACGTTCAATCGGTAACTATGGACTCTATATTGGATTTAGTGGGGGTACTACATACTGTCACAAATTCACCTGACTGTCATAAAGCCACCTCATTTTACGGTACTTTTGTATTTGAGTACCGGTAATCATATCGAGAATCGCATTTCTCAGTATTTCGTATAAGTATAAGATCCGATATAACGACCTTTACCGATCTATTTAATGGATATAATTAAATGATATATGTAATTGTTCTATCATTGCTGCTCCACAATATCAGTAATCTGTTTGCATCAATTAAGTGTCAAAAACAAACCCTCGAAACTCTAGATAACGTACTTTAGCAGTAACCCTGGGCACCCATGTGCTTCGGAGGTCCGTTCTGATTGCAAATTCGTGTTCAGTGACCCCAAATACCCCGAAATAAGAAAATCTGGCCCTTAATATACTGATTTTAACATGTTTATGCATTTTTCGATGCGTTTTATACACTTTATAATGTAATAATTCATTTCCACCTATTTTTGTACTGTAGACTTTTTTTCCAGACGTCATCCTAATCCTATATACAATGCAAAAAGTTGCAAGTCTCTATGTACCTACTATATTTAAAAATAGATTTATTCCTGTGTTTTTATAGTGTTAAATGCCCTGGTCTAATAAAAACAATGCCATACCTACATGTAAAATTAAAGTTGATGATCAGGGTCTAGAAATATTATCATCATTTCTACATATTTTCCTGTCGATCTAAGCTATTTTTTTCTAGGCCTGATAAGAATAGTGTGTATTTATTATTAAAATTTAATGTGTTGAATTTTTATTTTCAAAAGAAATAACATCTGCGAAATTCTGTGAATTATCTACCTCGACAAATCGTATAGACATCTGTTTCTGGGTGCATGCTTTGTTAAATGATATACCTCCCTCTGTTTCAGCTACTTCTCAGCGCCCTGTAATCCTGTTAAACTCTTCATAGCCTTCGCCCTTCATAGATAAAATTTTAGTTAACTGTACTGATACCGAACACTCGTGGAATACCGGTCCAACTCCGATATCAACCGAGTAGATACAATACTTAAAATCAAAAAATCAAAATAGGTACTCGCTCTGATACGATTGGTACGAAGTAATCAGAGTAATCAAAGTAACGATTTTGTACCTCTCTGTATAGTAATCGTTACTTTCGGTATTCATAAGTAATGAGTACTTGGTAACGAATAGTTACTTTTTCAACATCACTAATGCAGAATAGAAATTGCTAGATCAGTCTTTAATAGAATGCTCAAACTCTTTTGCAATCGTGATATTAACATAAAGTTACGAATACGAATGCTGCGGTGTTATGTCTTTTCCACCCTGTTATACGGAGTTGAGGCTTGGACACCAAAACATCGAAGCATTCGAGATGTGGTGCTATAGGCGCATTCTCAAAATATGGATGGACCGCGCCACTAACACGCAAGTACTCCAAACTTTAGACAAAAGATGCGAAATTATAAATGAGATAAAAACTAGAAAGATGGAATACTTGGGGCACATTATGAGGGGTGAAAAGTACGAAATTTTAAGAAATATCATGCAGGGCAAAAGATGTGTGGGAAGAAGAAAAATATCGTGGCTTCGAAATCTACGTGAATGGTTCGGGTGTAGTTCGATTGAACTTTTTAGGCGCGCTGCTAACAAAGTCGCAGTGGCCATGATGGTTTCCAATCTCCGCTAGAAGTGGCATGTGGAGAAGAAGAAGCACGCCTTTTGGTGGATGATCACATTGTCTTAGTAATTATCTTGAATGAAAGGATGACTTGTTAAGCGGCATCCTCATTGAGTCGACGTTGTCGATCGACTGTGTTTATCGACACTCTCGACTGAGTGTGTACGAGGCGATCGACAAAAGATGTCGACTGGTTTTCCATGCTCTATCGGTAAAATCAAAGGGTATTCGAGTCAAATCCGAAGTGTGGACCTGCATTCGACCTTCGACATTTAAAAATACAGTAAAAATAATTCAGCGTGCGGCGTAGTCTGCCTCATCTAAAGTCTCGTGTTTTGTACTTGTCGGCAAAATGGAATGGGAAAAAGAAAAAGTGATTGCATTTATTGAAGTTTACAAATTAAAAACAAATCTATGGAACACTAGAAGCAAATATTATAAAGACCGAAACATGAGACACGATGCTTTTTTGGAAATTGCCAGTGAATTTAATATAGAAAAGCAGGTGGTAGAACAAAAAATAAAAAAATCTTCAAAGCCAGTTAGCAAGAGAAATAAAAAAACAAAGGATGGCAATAAATCTGGCAGTGGCACGGAGGATGTGTACAAAAGTAAATGGTTTGCTTATGAAAGTTTAAGATTTTTAATGCGTCATCTTTGTCACACATTTTCGTTTCGACTGTCGACAAATATTCTGCCTACCTGGTGCGGGATCACGCCAAATAGAATTCTATTTTGCTGACGTCACAAAATGGAATTTTATAATGGGAGAATGGACGGTTGCTAGGCAACGTGACGTCACTAAAATAGAATTCTATTTGGCGTGCTCCCGCACCTGGTGTGGACATGCGAAGCTTTTTCGATTTGTCGGGCGACAGTGTCGATAGACAGAGTCGATCGACAATGTCAACTCAATGAGGACGCCGCTTTAGATATCGCGTTCCAGTTATCTGATAATTTTGTTTCTTGGGACAATAAGCGACTGTGTTTTATGAAAGGTAATATCGATATTTACGGTGCTAAAATTCTAATTGAGAGGATACAATATCTTCTTCTTTGAGTACCGTGCCCAAATTCTAGGAGTGGGTAGCTTCCATGACAATTTGCCGATATTGTTCTCGATATTCCGCGACATCGACTGACAAGCCAGTCCATTGACGAAGATTTCGGAGTCATGAATATTTCTTACTACCAATTTCTCTTTTTCCTTAAGGGGAAAGGTGCAAAATATCGCCAGTCAAAATTTGCTATGTATTTTAAATGTATTCATTTTTTTTCGAATCCTGAGAAAACTATTAAGTATTTTTGAAAAATTTAAACGCACCATGAAATATTACTTTATTACCGAGTGACGAAAGTCCCTGATAACCTCTTTTTCTTCTTCTTTTTTTTGTATAGACATGACTCTGTTTTTTCAATGTGCCTCTAGTAAGTTGTCGTTCCATCGTTTTCGTGGTCTTCCCCACTGATCGTCTTCCTATTGGGGAACCGTCTCTCGCTGTCCTGACTACCCTATTTGTTGTCATTCGGCTTATGTGGTCATTCCATTCTATTCTTCTGTTTCTTACCCAGTTATTAATGTTATCCACCTTGCATCTCCGTCGTATATCTGTACTTCTAGCTCTGTCCCATAGAGTCTTACCATCGATTTTTCGAAGGGTTTTCATCAACGCTGTTTCGAGCAATCTTTTTGTCCTCTCTGTGTCGGGTCGTGTTTCTGCCGCGTATGTCATTATTGGTCTGATGACTGTTTTGTAAATTTTGCCTTTCATTTCTTTTCCGATATTTTTATTTCTCCATATTGTGTTATTCAGGCAACCTGCGGCTCTGTTTGCTCTATTCACTTGATCTTCCACTTCTGTTTCGAGTCTTCCGTAGCTAGATAGTGTGATGCCTAGGAATTTAAACTCCATCACTTGTTCTATTATCTGACCTTCCAGCTCCAATTTACATCTTATTGGATCTGCTGTTATAACCATGCATTTTGTCTTTTTTGAGGAAATTAACATGTTAAATTTTCTTTTTTTAGTTCTTACTTTTTTTTATTATTTCGTCCATGATCAGGTTGAACAATATAGGACTCAAGGAATCTCCCTGTCCTTTCCCATTGCCGGCTTCAATTGGGTCAGTTAGTTCATCTTCCACTTTTACTTTTATTGTGTTGTTCTGGTAGATGTTTTCTATCGTTTTAATTATTCCCAGAGGTACCTCTCTCAAGTATATTAAGTGAATAACGTCCTTTAATGTGACCCTGCCAAATGCTTTCTTAAGGTCCACGAAACATAAATATGCCGGTTTGTTGTATTCCAACGATTTCTCTTGAGCTTGCCTGAAAACCTCTATGTTTATTTTAATAAGTACAGAGGTGAAAATAAAAGGCAAAATTTAGTGTGATCAAATATTTCATTCAAAAGAAACTTTTTATTTATTCTAAGGGATTTTCGGCCCTCGGTAATAGCGTAATCTTTCATTCTGCGTTTAAATTTTTCTTAATCTTTAAAGATCGTTGGGTATTAACTGCAGTACAGTATCATGGACTAACAATAATGCCAGTACTTGGCTATATAGTCCTGAATTGTATTGAACACTTGTAATGGCGAGGCAGGTAAACTGGCAAACCAAATATATATCCACATTAAATATTAGAAAATTTTGCTAATGAGGTGTAAGCAATTAATCTATAATTCAGAACTAAGTATATCAATAATTTAGTAAAACAAAGATGCCCAAACTGGCCGGTTGCACATTGCACCCAAGAATGACGGTGATGACGCAGTCGAGAATTCAGTAATTTGTTTCAGGGGATTAAAGATCGTAATGGTCATTTTGTGACACCCAATAACCAGACATGAAATGTATAGGATATTGTGGTAGAATAAAGTAGAATTTCAAGACATGTTTGCCATATACGAAAAGAGTAGAACAAGCATAGCAATCCATACAATCATCATCGAAGATACTCGGCTTATCAAACAACAACTGAAAAACTTCCGTTTATGAAACGAGACTAAAGAGCCTATGTGCAATCGAAGAGGTACTTATAACAAATCCACAGGGTGCCAAGAGGTACCGTGGTCAAAAAAATGTTTAAACCATTTTTTAAAACAATTTCACAAATATAATTTTTTCACTTCGAACAAATTTTTTTAGATCATTTAGGTCATTCTGAGCAAAAAAGGTCTTCTGTGATTTTTCTCTAAAATTGATTGATGTGTCGAGTTACGCGATTTAAAATTTGAAAAACGCAAAAATAGCTATTTTCAAGGCTTAATAACTCGGTTAAAAATGATTATTATGAAAGTCAGGAAGTGCCCAAATCAAAGTTTAAAGTCCTCCCGACAAGATCCTGTAGAAATTTTTGTCATTATTGTATCACTAAGCGGTTATTTTTAATTATTAACAATGAGCTTTAAACGCGTAATAGACGGCCGTCAATGGTGAGTGCGAAAGAGGTGCACCATTCCGGCCGTCCGCGTCCAATGATGCATCTCACTCGCACTCACATTGACGGCCGCCGGGCCGCCTCAATAGGCTCTTAATGATCATTGTTAATAATTAAGGGACTTGGAAGTAAAAGGTTTTAAGTGCACTTTTTTCAAATTCTGACCTAAGTACAGATTCGCATACCTAAATGGTATTATAACTTGGTGGTAAATTGATCGAAGCATATTTCGCCCTACAGGCGCCAGCTATCACCATTACATTTTGTTCAATGAAAACAATTGCAGTTTGCTTTGGTAGTAAACAGGTTTATCCGTGCTCTTGAACCGTTTTACCACAAAACTATTTTTAGTATTTTGTAATGTGTAAACACATGTTATTACAGGATTAATTTCAAGTAAACAAATATTAGATTTGTGACCAATTTTGAAGACTAATTAAGTATTATGCAACGTGCCAGTTGTAGTTACACTGTGGATAACAGCTGGAACAAAAATGATTAGTAATATATGTAGTTAACATCTGCACTTGAACCGTTTTACCAGTAACATTTATCAACACCATATACCGATTCAAGCACAATAATTGAAAAAAAGGAAGGATATAGTAAGGTTAATAATATACCCTTATATTTTTACAACTTTATAGTAGGTACATTGTACACACTAGACAAATTTTAGTTTAATGACTCCTAGAATTTATAAAACTCAAACAACTTTGAAGCTGATTATCTTCGAACTACTATAACTGCACTTAAACCCTTTTACGTCTGACGGGGCGGAATTTTGAGTTGGTCACTTTCTGACTCATATATTATAGTACATACATTTCTGAATAGTAAGTATCTATCGTATTTAGAGATTACAATTGCTGGATCCAGCATCCAGCAATCCAGCTGGATCCAGCGCTTTTTTTACATGCTGGATCCAGCAAACCGTGCTGGATCCAGCAGCGCGGATCCGCAAACGTGTCAAATTCGAAATAAGTTACTTAATGTCTTCATTAGCCTCTTTATTCAAAGCCGTGAGTCGGTAACTTGCCATTCTATCGCGCTGGCAGTAGCTCCGTATGCTGGAAAGTTTCTATAGCTTAAAAGTTTGCATCGATAAAGCGTTGATGTACATTGATTCTGCGATAAAATCCTTTGCTGGCAAGTGGTCAATAATCTATGAGTTAATCGCCACTTTTAACCGGCTGTAGAAGCTCTTTGCAGAATAGAGTCCACTTTGATAACGGCCGACACAATCATGAAATTTGTCTTAGACAAACTAAATAGCCAGGACTCTAGCCTTAATGCCGATCTATCGGAAGTACTACGCAACAGAATCACGGAACGGCGCCTCTATGAGATTACAGGTACATTAGTGTATTTACAAAATCAAAAAAAGTATGACGAAGAACTAAACAATCCTGGTTACTTCCCCATGCCGAAAAAGAATGCAATGCGACAAGAGATGAAAAATATGTTGATTCGTACACATAAATAAACAAGTAACTGTGGAATTAGTGCAAGAGATAAAGATGGGCTAACTAATCCGGAGCCCGTGAATTTTACTTTGGAACAAGAACTTGAGATTGAATTGAAACGAGAAAGAGAAAACATTTATAGCCAAAAAAAACTGGTTCTCAAAAATATTACTAAAAGATTTTGGAAAAGGAAATGGTGGTTTATGAGACCGAAGGAGTGAACAACGATCGTTTGTCAATGGGTCTATGACTATATGATGACGTTAAAACCGACCAGCACAGAGGCAGAAAGGGCTTTCTCCGCAACCGGCTATATGTGCAGTTCTGTGCGAAGTAGGTAAGGCCTATGTTCTTAAGGTATCACTTTAAAAAAACTAAATAATTAATGTTTCTGTTGTTTAGAAATTTAGCATAATATAGACAAAAAAACATTAAAATCGTGTTTTTATTTTGATTCCACATTTTGCTGGATCCGCGCTGGATCCAGCTGGATTCAGGCCAATCTTGCAAAAATTCAGCTGGATTGAAAATGCTGCTGGATTGCAATCCCTAATCGTATTCGTCGATATCTGGCTACCATTACATTACCTTACAGCTCACCAGCCATATAGTCATATCAGGACCTTTCTCTGCCGCACCAGTGTGTTACCCGCTGTTCTACTAGCTTCGACTACTACAGCATCTCCCACAAACCTTCCTTCTTATTGCATATTCCAATTGATTCTCCCTCTCTTGATTCCACAGTGTTCGCATGACTTCGCAGTCTTCCAATTTTTGGTCAGCGTTGTGTAGGTATTACGCCCGGTCATAATGAAGTGTAAAAAGGCAACTGGTATTGACGACATTAATGCAGAATTTTTGAAAACAATTTCGCCATACATACTCGAGCCATTGGTTCATATTATCAATATATGTATAGAAAAAAGAATATGGCCTAAAGCCTTCAAAACAACAGTAGTCATAACAATATACAAAAATGAAGACAAAACTCTTGCTGCAAACTATCGACCTATATCTCTTATTCCGCATATTTCTAAAATATTTGAATTATTATTGAAAAATAGGCTTACAGCATATATCAAAAAATATAATTTAATTTCCCCTCACCAATTTGGTTTTAAGCAAAATACTTCTACCCAAGATGCCATTTTGAATTTAACATCCAAAGCATATGAAGCACTTAACAAAAATAAAGTTTGCTTATGCGTATTTCTTGATTTGGCCAAAGCTTTTGACACTGTTAGTCACAATAACCTCTTACAAACCTTAGAGAAAATTGGTATAAGAGACAACTGTTTACAATTATTTAGAAGTTACCTCTCTGAGAGACAACAGGTAGTAAGGGTCTCCGAAGTAATAAGCGGACAAAGAGGTATAACATATGGAGTGCCACAGGGAACAGTATTAGGTCCTGTCCTGTTTAATCTATATATAAATGGATTATTTTCATTACAGAGTACAGGGCATATAATTGGGTTTGCTGATGATACTGCTATTATTTATGATGCTGAGAATTGGTATGAATTAAAAACAAAAGCAGAATATGATCTACAACTAATAAAAGAATGGTTTGACTACAAAATACTAACAATCAATTTTAAGAAAACTGTTTATCTACCAATATTTAACTCTAACTTGACTACTGATCTTTTCAAACTCCTTCAAATATCACATAATAAACAAAGTTTTTATATTAAACCCGTAACAAATGTTAAATATCTAGGAGTTTTTTTATAGATACACATCTAAAATGGGACTTTCACATTAAACATATCATTAAAAAGCTACAGTTTTTCCTGTATAAGTTTAAACATCTTAAAAAACACGTACCTAATATACATTACCTTCGCACACTATATTACGGACTAGTAGAAAGTCATCTCCGTTATGGTATACTGGCTTGGGGAAGCGCCCTGAAAACACACATTCTCCCACTGGAAATCATACAAAGAAGATTTCTGAAAATTATTATGTCTAAACCATACACCTACTCTACAGATAGATTATATAAGGATAGTAATATATTTGACTTGAAACAATTATACTTTCTTTGTGTGTCTTTAAAATATCACACCATGAAAACAGACAACAATTTACCATCACATGAGCATGATACAAGAGGCAAACACCTCTATATGATTCCGAAAATGACAAAGTCCTTCTGTCAAAGAAGTTTTCTATTTCTCGCCCCAAAAATATATAATCATATCCCCACTGATATCAAAAATACTAAGAATGTTCCTCTATTTAAAAAGAAATTAAAATCATTTCTGATGGAACAAACAAGAAATTTTTGTGACATCATTATAGTAGCTTAAATTTACATACATTAAAAAACAAAAAAAAAATAAATGAAACTCTAGAGTCACTACCAATTTTTATACCTATATTTCAAATTTTATATTGTTTTAAACTGATTTATTTTGCTTATTACTTTTATCATATTTAATAAAACATGCGTAATCATTCTTCAAAAATATTACTAACTAATTGAGCCATACATAATTGTTTAAAAAAAATATTATTCGTGCTTTATTGTTAAACTAAGTATTTATTTTATTGTTTTCATTATATTATTTATTCTACGTATCATATTTACTAAAATATAACTGTGTATTTACAAAAAAACGTACCTATCTATTTATTGTATTATATTATATTGTATTATGTTGCTATTTATGTTATTTATGTTATTTACGTTAGTATGTTATTATTTATTATTTTATATCCTATTTACCGAAACAGGTGTATCCACACCTCTCGGAGACCTTCGGGATTTATTCACTTTATATCTAATTATCTAAAAAGATTGTACCTATCTATTATTGTTGAATAAATCTGTCCAGATTTAGCCATACGGCTCACACTCCCTCTAAGAAGAAAATTGACTCATCCCAGATACCTACGGTATCAAAAGGATTGAGCTCTGGTGGGACTCTTTCCGTGTTATCGAGCCCTAGGTGACGTGGAATGCAGGTGTATCTCCCAGAAATTTTCGTACGCATCTGGCCGTCGCGAGTAGTACAGCTTTCTGCATGGTCTTATAAAGATGTTCATTCAGACCTAGCTTTTTTATGATTTCGAGGAGGGTCTTCGGAATGACTCCAGTAGTAGAAATAATAATCGGTATCGTCTGGGTACTTTGCATTCTCCATTGCCTTCGTATTTGAATTTCTAGATCTCTGTATTTGGCGATCTTTTCAGTAAATTTACTACGTAGATTATTGTTGTTAGGTATCGCCACATCAATTAGTGTTATTTGTCTTGTTAATTTATTAACTAGTACGAGATCTGGTCTATTATGTGCCACTGTTTGGTCTGTGAGCACAGTGCGGTCCCAGTATAGCTTGTAGTTGCCATCCTCAAGCATACTCTCAGGGACGTATTGATAATACGGGAGATGGTCTGTTTGGAGAAGTCCCAGCTTGATAGCTATCTCTTGATGAAGGATTTTTCCCACGGCATCATGCCGTTCCTTGTATTCAGTTGCAGCAAATGCCTGGCAGCCCCCTGTAAGATGTTGGATGGTTTCTTGGGCTTGACATCCATATCAGCATCTGTCGTTTTGAACCTGAGGGTCTTTGATGATATATTTCAGGTAATTTCTGGTTGGTATAACCTGATCCTGAATGGCCAGTAATGAACCCTCCGTCTCAGGGAACATCTTTCCTGATGTCAACCAGTAGTTCGACGCTATATTGTCGACATAATCTTGGCTGACCTCATTGGGATGTCGCCCGTGCAGAGGTTTACCCATCCAGGCGCGCACTTTTTCGTCCTTAGTAAGGTGGTTTATGCGCATTTCTGGTTCCCTCAGTTTGATCGGTGTTGTGTGATCTACTGCGCAGATAGCGCGATGTAGAGTAGATGTCTCAGCCTGCATCTGAAAATAACTTCTTAAATTAGCAATTTGTTTATCTAATTGCTCACCTATATCCATAAGTCCTCTTCCTCCTAGATTCCGTGGTAATGTTGTTCTTTCTACTGCACTTTTAGGATGGTGTTTTTGTGCCTTTGTGAGGTGTGTTCGTACTTTTCGCTGAAGAGCTTCTATATCTGTTTTTGTCCACTTAACAATACCAAATGAGTAGCTAAGCGCGGAACATGCGTAGGTGTTTAGTGCCTTAAACAAATTTCTACTGTTAAGGTGTGAGCGAAGCAGCTGTTTTACCCTTCGTATAAACTCAGTAGTTATCTCTGTTTTCATTTGTTTATGGTCAATTTTACGCGCTTGCTTTACTCCAAGATATTTATACATATCATTTTGACCCATGGCCTCGATGTTCTGGCCATTTTGCATATCGAATCCTCCGGACTGTACTTTTCCTCTGACTATATTTAAAATACGGCACTTGTCTAGTCCGAAGTGCATACTAATATCATTAGAAAAAGTTTCTACAGTTTTTAGCATTTCGTCGAGTTGGTTTCGAGTAAAAGCCATTAGTTTCAAATCATCCATGTACAATAAATGATTAAGCTTCGCCACCACATTATTGTTATTTTTGATGCTAAATCCTGCATCTGTGGAGTTCAATAGCTGAGATAGTGGGTTCATAGCTAGACAGAACCACAGAGGACTCAACGAATCTCCTTGAAACAGGCCTCGGCTGATTGCGATATTTTCAGTTTCGATGTTACTTTCACCAGGTATTTGAAGGTGAATTCTAGTTTTCCACTCGTGTCATTATATGTTGTAAAATGGTCACTATATTATCATCGTCTTTATATATTCTCAATATATCTATAAGCCATTCATGCGGCACTGAATCAAAAGCCTTCTTGTAATCAATAAAAGCAGTAAATAGCTTCCTCTTTTTGGAATATGCTTGATTAGAAATGACTGAGTCGATGATAAGTTGTTCTTTGCAACCCATGGAACCCTTAGCGCATCCTTTCTGTTGAGGCTCTATGATATTGTTCAGAGCACAGTGTTGGTAGATACGCCGGGCTACACAGGATGTGACCAATTGATACAAAGTTGGAAGACAAGTAATTGGGCGGTATTTTGCTGGATCTTGGGTGTTATTTTGATCCTTCGGTATTAAATAAGTGGTTCCCTGAGTTAGGAATGATGGTATATCCTGCGGATTAGAAATAACATAATTAATTAGTGTTGATAAGCATTCATGAGCACTCCAAAACTTCTTGAGCCAAAAGTTTTGAACTCCGTCTGGTCCAGGAGATTTCCAGTTATGAAGCTCTTTGATGATATTTGAGACTTCTTCAGTGGTGAAGGGTTCGTAGAGAGTAGTAGTGTAGTGTTGGCAGTTCTGTGCCGTATCTTCTATCCATCCAGAATTGTTGTTAAGAGCAGCTGGTGTGGAAAGTTGATTTCCCCAAAACTCATGAATTTCTTCTTGGCTTGGATAAGACTTATCGAGATTTTCTACGGTGGAATTGAGTTTTCGATAGAACGCCTTCTCAGCAATCTCAAAAAGGGCATTGTCAGATTTTCGGTTGTTACTCACTTTGTACCTTCTTAGTCGTCCTGCATAAACTGAGAGTCTTTGTTTTAATGTATCCAGGCACTGTTGGGCTGTGTTGTTTTCTGGATTGTATCTTGAGTGTCTTGCAGTATTCCGTATTATTTCTTCAGCTCTCCTGATGACTGTTGTACTTCTTACACCTCGTATATATTCTGTGACTTGACCAATATCCCTACGCAGCAATTCAATCTTTCCGAGCAGTCTTTTTTCCCAGGGTGCAATTCTGCTACCAGTCCTTCCGTTATTAGTACCCCGTCGTGTTCTGATCTTAATGCCCATTACATTAGCAATTGCTGTTGCTGCACAGTAGATTAGCATGTGCAGATACTCTAATGCAGTGGTTCTTAACCTTTTCAAAGCTGGGGAACACTTGACAAATTTTGAAAAAGTCGCGGAACACCATTGTGTTATTTTATAGGAAACACTAAATAAGGGGTGCAAATGTAAATACAGTAGAAAAAATGAAAGAATACCCATGAACGAACATAACACGCTGTATTTTCCTGTCACCGTGTCACAAAGAAAATTGTCCAGTTCAAGTACATGTAACAATAATTATTACATGTTACTTGCGCTGGCCAATTTTTTGTGTGACACGGTGACAGGAAAATACAGTGTGTTTTATATGTTCGTTCACGGGTATTCTTTCATTTTTACGACTGTGCAAATGTAAATAAAACACGTTCTTTAACTGCAAATATATGCAAAAACAAAATATAAGAATAAAAACATATTCTAAAAATAGAAATTAACAAAAAATATGTAGATTAATAAATACATTTTATTACATTTTATTTTACAATTAGATGTATGGGCATAACTAACAATAACATAAAAATTACACAAATTTAGTGCGACACTTGAGCCTGATGACTTGCAAATTTTAGCAATGTCCGGTCTAATATGCAATAGCACTATCCTCATTTCTTCATCAATATTTCCAAGTCTTTCACGTTTCTTCGTTTTTATGTTTGTGAAGGTTGAAAAACCTAATTCACACAAGTATGAAGTTGCAAACTGTAGTAATACCTTTAATGCTCTTGTATATATTATTTTCTTCAAAATATGATGTAATGCACTTAAAAATATTTTGACCCGTTGTATGTTCAGTAAGTTCCTTACAACATAAAAACTGATTTACTATTTTGTTTTCAGAAATAAAACGAATGAATCCTGTTAAGTAGGCTTTGCCACTAAAGTCAGTGGATTCGTCAACTTGCAATGTAAAATTTTCTCGTGTCATAATACCAAAAACTGTACTTTCAATATCGTCTGACATATTTTTAATTCTATTTCTTATTGTATCGTCGGAGTGGGGAATTTTCATAATTTCTTTTTTTGCATCCTGCATCCTCACCAATCATAATTTTTACCATTTCTGCACACGCTGGTAATACCAAAGATTCAGTAATAGTATGCGGTTTCAACCTTATAGCTATTAATTCAGCCATTTTATAAGAAGCTAATTGTGCTTTGTCAGAAATTTTAACAATTTTTTCAAAACTTCTTACCTGCTTTTCTTGCATGTTCAACAATCTTTGAAAATATGCTTTGCTTTTAGAACTAAGATTGGCATGTTTCGTTGAAAAATGGCGTTTTAGTTTAGCCGGGACCATTGCCGAATTTGATAAATTTTCATCACCACACACAAGACAATTTGACATGGGACAATCTTCACCACCTTTCCATGTCAAGCCATAACTCAAATATTCTTCCGAATACTGGCGATTAACTTTTTTGGTTGGTTGGGAAATGGGAAGCTGTCCCTCCACAGAGGTACTGGTACCTGCTCCATAGTTTATATCTTGTGCATCGTCAGCACTACGTTTTCTTTTAATAAGGAATTTGTCCATTGCTGCAATGCGAAACAAATTTTATTTTAAAAGGTGATTAGTTACAAAAGTAAATTAACAATATTCATCGTTGTTGTTAGCTCTAAGTAACCTTATTTTTATTTGAACTTGCTGTTAAATCTTAAATAAACTAACCTAAATTACTTACCTATCAACTGGAACTTAAAACTCAATAAAAATAGTGCGTCGTTTTCGGCGAGAAACGGTTGCGTGCACGTGAAAAATAGGGCGTATTCATATTCAAGCAAATCAAATGAGCAATCTTAAAGCTTGGAGTTCGCACCACTACCGAAGACTGAGACCAGTAGTGTTTCCAGGTACACCAGAAAACAGGTAACCGGGTAACTGCGACAATAAATACACGCATAGCATACGCTGACGAGATTGTCAAGAGAATTTTTCATTCTTCCCCATCTCTTGGAAGCGACACAATTTCACGTTGGTCTGCGAGATTAACGTATATTTTTCGCGGAACACTCGCAACACATTCGCGGAACACCTGTGTTCCGCGGAACACCGGTTAAGAATCACTGCTCTAATGTATGGGCTTCTACGACATAATTGGGTAGGACTTCAGTGTTCACAATTTGTAACAGCACACCTAGTCTCTTACACGTCTTGAATAAATTATTATTATTATTATTATTATTATAATCAACTTAAAGTGAGCATTAACTAAAGTTCACTTTTTTTTGTTTTTTTTGTCTTCTATTCATACATAAAGAAGGCAATGAGGTCCTTAGAGTTCCATAGAAAACTCTTCTACAGCTCTCTACTCAGTTCAAAAGCTGCAGCTGGCCGCTATGGACTATCCAAGTTCACTTTAACGTTGACATTTACCCATATGAATTGCATTGATAAAGGTACCAACTTAAAATTTAAAGTCCACTTTAACTGATTATGAAACCGACCGTTTAATACCCCCCTTTCTTGAAATTTCGAGTTGACATCCAGACCCGTTTTCAACGCGATCTGCGTCGACAGTTCCGCGATTTTACCCCTGTGTCCTATCAGCTCCAGACGTAGGTCTCCTTGTGCTATGTTCCTTTTTGATGCCAATCCCGCTATTTTTACTCTACTTTACTTTACGCGCATTTCTTAGTTCTTCCCAGTTTGTGTTTTCTCCTACGACGCAGGACGCCGTAGAGATGTTGCTCCATCTTTCTCTTGTTCTACATGTTTCAAAAATGTGTTAATAATTTTAATATCTACTTACGTTAACAAAATGCCAAGTCAGTGATAACACCAGAAATTTCTTTTATGTCAAGTCCTGTTCCGTGTCTACTACAATCAATGGTACAATTTAAAAATCCAATAACATACGGAGTGTAGGTAACAAAAAGGCAGATCATAAATTAATAAAATCACATATTCTGGGACCAAAAATAGTTCGATTGAACCTAACTTCTTCTTTTAGCCCATTTCTATCCAACTTTGGACATAGGCCTTCCCAAATCTTTCCATTTCCGTCTGTCCTTGGCTGCGTTTTTCCAGTTAGTTCCTGCAGCTTTTACAATATCGTCCTTCCATCGCATCTGAGGTCTTCCTCTTCCTCTTCTTCCTGTCCACGGTCTCCAGTTTTGTATTTCAGCATTCCATCTTTTATCTTCCTGTCTCGCATTGTGGCCCGCAAATCTCCATTTTAACTATATGTTCAGTTACATTTTTTACTTTTGTTTTCTCTCTTATCCATTTGTTTGATTTTCTGTCTTGTAGATATTCCCAACATGGATCTTTCCATTTTTCTCTGAGTTATTTCAATTTTCTTTATGTTGGCCTTTGTTAATGTCCATGTTTCTGAGCCATACGTCAAAACAGGAAGGATGCACTGGTCAAATACACAGGTTTTTAGGTACTGTTGTATCTTTGTGCTTTTTAGTATCCATCTTAACTTTCCAAATGCTGCCCACGCCAATCGGATTCTTCTCTGTACTTAAATTGTTTGGTTCTCTTTATTAGCTTTGATTATTTGACCCAGGTATATATTCGTCAACAACCTCAATATTGACATTATTTATATTTACATTTATTCTGTCGTTTGTATTTGTCATGATTTTGGTTTTACTCATGTTCATTTTTAATCCTATCTTCTCCGATGCGTGTGCTAGTTGAGTCAGCATTGTGGCTAGTTCTTCTTGGTTGGTTGTAATAAGGACATCATCATCGCAATATCTGAGGTGATTGAGATTCTGCCCGTTTATGTTGATAGCCATGTCTTCCCATTCCAGTTCTTTAAAGATGTCTTCCAGAGTTAAGGTGAAGAGTTTTGGGGATATTACATCTCCTTGTCTTACGCCTCTACGTATTTCTATGGGATTAGTTTTGTTTGTTTTATTTTCCCATTCGACTGTCATAGTTGCTGTTTTATAGATGTTATGAACATAACTTACCTTAGGACAAATGTGCAGATAAAAACTTACAAAACAAAACTAGATTTTTTGCAATATATCTAAAACTATTAAATATTTTTTATTGAAAATGGACATGTATCATTCTTATGATAGGAACAACAATTAAAACAAAATAAAAGTGAAATTTGTGCATTCCATAAAAAATTTTTGGGGTTTTGTTCCCTTAAACCCCCATAAATATTTGTGTACGTTCCAAATTAAATTATTATGGTACCATTGGTTAAACACAATATTTTTAAAACTTTTTTGCCTCTTAGTACTTTTTCGATAAGCCAGTTTTTATCGAGATATTTTGAACATTTTTTAAAATCCAACACTTATTTTTAATTTAGTGACCTGGTAATAATATGATAATATTTTTTAGTTAATTAATAATTAATGACTTGTTATAGGTCGTATAAACGGCGGTATATATTACCTCAGTTTTCAGTAACAATTAAAGAGCATTATTTATACCCATGACTAGTGTGACCAACTCCAATTCAGTCGAATTCGGGACAAGGCTGAAAAAATACCTGAAATCCGGGACTTTTCAATGAAAATCGGGCCATTTTTTTAATATAGAACTTTAATATCATCATTTTATTAATTATTTAACATTTTTATGTTGACAATGATATTCAAAGTTCACAGTTTGAGTTTTCGTGGAACTATAATACCACGATGTAAAATGCATGCGTTTTGGATGGAGTATTAGTATTACACTCTAGACTCTAGAAATTGTCGACTTTTTTCGTCTCACCAATTTAACTTGATGTGAATTCATAGAAGAATAACGTCTTTAAAATTTCAAAATAGAATTTTACCAAAACGTCGAAAATTCGGATGGCCCGGAAGCCTTGTCCGGGACGCCGGGACACAACTTCGTAATTCGGGCCATGTTCCGGATTTTTCGGACTAGTTGATCCCATGACAGAAACTACCCATGAGAGAAATTTAAATAATTTATGCCTTTCCTCAGTTTTTTTTTTGTTAAACATCGTGTGAAAGATGAAGAATATAATGTAAATACTCATCATCATCATGACATCTACACTCCTAGCGGAGTGAATGCCGCCCTCTTTGGGCTCTTCCGATTCATTTGTCGAGGGGAATCAGTCCACATTAACATTTTGATGTTACAAAATTAGTTGTGTGACTTGGAGTATTCTACAATATTTCTCCATTCGTTCCTGTTTTTGCTTATGGTTGACCATTCTCTAACTCCCATCTTCTTAAGAGGAAACAGTAGCGATCAACAGGTAGCTAAAACGCGTTCCAAGATTGTGGCTGTAATTTTGAATATTTTTTCGAGATATTTGGCACACATATTCGTAATATAATAAAGAATGACGGTACAGAGCCAATGACCCAATTTGAAAAATATATTAATATGTGGAAATTACTCTGTAATTAAATACAATATTAAAAAAACGAGCCTGTACCGCCATTAAGAAGAACAAAAAAATACACTTTCTTCAAATAAACTTTTTTATCCGATGCCTAGATTTTGTGTCATTTTGGAACTACTAAAATTTTTTATTTCATTAGTAGTTCCAAAATGATACAAAATCTAGGCATCGGATAAAAAAGTTTATTTGAAGAAAGTGTATTTTTTTGTTCTTCTTAATGGCGGTACAGGCTCGTTTTTTTAATATTTTATTTAATTACAGAGTAATTTCCACATATTAACATATTTTTCAAATTGGGCTCCGTACCGCCATTCTTTATTATATTACGAATACGTGTGCCAAATATCTCAAAAAAATATTCAAAATTACAGCCGCAAACTTGGAACGCGTTTTGGCTACCTGTTGATCACTACTGTATCACCTTAAGGTCCGCAATTATATGGTTCTGCCATCTCGTTTTCGGTCTTCCTCGTGGTCTGCCTGATACACTGGTCTCCATTTGGTGATTTTCTGGACATAACTGCTGGTTTTTTCCGTTCTGTATGCCCCATCAATCTGAGTCTCTGTGCCTTGATAAATCATCTGACGATGTCTTCTCCTTTCAGAAGTTCTGTCACTTTGTAGTTCATCAGTTTTCTAAATTCATTATTACCTAAGTTTAGTGGGCCTGCTATTCTTCGAATGATTTTTGTCTCTAGGATCCTCAATCTTTTTTCATCTTTCTGTGTCGAGCACATTACTTCAGCACCGTATGTGTATACTGGTCTAATTGCTGCTTTGTAAATTTTCAGTTTAGTATTCTGAGTAAGCTTCTTATCTTTGAGGAAGTTGATGTATTTCCAGTAGGTTCTATTTCCTGCCGTGATTCTTTCATTGATTAGGTATGTACTATGTTTCTATCATTAGTTTCATTAGCCATTACCTAAGACCCCAAGATATTTAAAGTGCTCTTCTTCTTTAGGTGCCGTGTCTGTATTCAGACGTTGGCCGTCATCATGTTTACAATTTCCTGAATCCTCTCTCTATCGGCTGCTGCGCTAAATAATTCTTCTACTGTGCAGCCACACCATTGTCTAATATTACGCAGCCATGAAAGTTTCTTTCGGCCAATCCATCTCTTTCCCTCCACTTTTCCTTGTATTATAAGGCGAAGCAGATGGTATTTAGGTCCTCGAACTATATGGCCGAAGTAATCTGTTTTTCTCCTCTTTGATGCTTATGAGCAGACGTTCTGAATTCATCATTTGAAGAACATCTTCATTGGAAATGTGCGAAACCCACGATATCTTTAGGATTCGTCGATAGCACCACAATTCGAATGCTTCTATTTTGTTTAGCATTGTGGTTTTTAACGTCCATGTCTCACAACCATACAATAAGATAAGTCACACAACACTTCAGGACCTTCTTTCGAATATTCATCGACAGGTTTCTGTTACATAAAACTCGTTTCCAGGTCATAAAAGCCTTCCGTGATATTTCGATCCTAGTTATTATCTCTTCATCAGAGTCACAATTTATGATTCACCCGTTATAACTCCTCTCCATCAAGAGAAAGCTGACCCCGATCTATATTAATCTTTTCAAGTACCATCCACTTTGTTTTTGAAATGTTGATTTTAAGGCCTCTCCGATAACTTGCTTCACTGACTAGATTTAGTAGTGTCTGAAGATCTTGCAAATTTTCAGCACGAATGGCTGTATTATCAGCGTATCTAATATTGTTGATTACTTCTCCGCCTAGCTTTACTTCCTCTTGTCTGTCATCCAAAGCATCCCTAAAGATTTCTTCAGAGTACAGATTAAAAAGGGTCTCCAATTTGGATAGAGGCTACTTGATTGTAATATAAGTATTTCAGCAGTCTTATAGCATAGTGGTCAAGTCCTGCTGCCCGCAGGTAATCGAAAAGTGTATCATGTTGTACTCGGTCGAATGCCTTCTCGAAGTCGATGAAACAAAATAGTTTTTATTTTAAGATAATATAAGTCTTTCTTTAGTCAATGACTGTGAAATAATTTCTTAATTGTTATAAATAAAGTCACTACGATTTAAGGAAACAAAAACAATTATCTCGGCTTCAGTTGGTCGTAGAATATTTTTATTTGGTTTTGAATATTTATTTTGGCTTCAGCAACAATAATCTGCAAGTTAGAAACTCATAGGATGTACAGGGGCGGCTTCAGTTCTAAATGTTTATAACGAAATTTGCCCCCTTATTTTCAAACCCGAAATAAGAGGTTGAAAAATGTTATACGCATTTATTTACATCAGAATATGAAAATATAAGTCTTAAGAAGGAGAGTGGATCTTGGATTAACTCTGTACGATTTTTTTTTTCAAAAAGTTATAGCCTTGGACATTTGACCTCTTGGGATAAACAAATTTTAATATCTAAGCAACAAGTTCACAAATCGGGCACTACAATTTTTTTATGTTTAGTATTGAAAGATCTTCATTTTAAATCCTTAAAAAATACATAAAAGTTATTTTTACAATAAATAACGCAATTGCAAAAAACGGCCATTTTGGACTTTCCGCAGGCTGTTTTGCAATAACTTATAAACGAAATTAAACTTACAATAGCTCAATTTGTAGTTTTTTTAATTTACTACAATTTTCTATTTAAAACTTTTTCTCTAAAATGAATATCCTAAGCTGCAAAATTAAAAATCTTTAAAAATTGCAAATTTAACAAATGAAAATCGTCATAAATAAAAAACCGCACAAAATTTTTGGTTACATTTTAGTATAAGTTATTCCTGGCATCGTCCTTTACAACACCTGATAGGTTTCAAAAATTCCTGAATTATATCCTGAAATCGACCTATTTTTCACCCACAGCTTGGACTGTAATAGCTGCATGGTACATCGTGTAACAAGGGGAATACCCGAATTGAAAACTCTCAGACTACTGGATGGGATGGGAATAGTTAATATTAATTATACTAATTATTGTTAATAATAGACATTTTTGAATGAAATACCAACCGCATAACTATAACTTCAAAATCGCATAAAAATAATCCGCATAAAAAGAGACCTTACTGTATATTGTAATAGCTGTTTTATACCAGCATCATTCAGATTCAAAGTTAATACTTAGTTTCAATTCCAGAATTTCATAATTTTGGAGACATGCATATGTACCTCTCGGTGTCATGCTGTTGGGTCGTAAAAATGGCTGTATTATAACTGAGTTTTCAGTAATAAAGAGCATTATTTATACCCATGACAGAAATTTAAATAATTTATGCCTTTCCTTAGTTTTTGTTGTTAAACATCGTGTAAAAGATAAAGAATACTTATAAATACTATTTACATATAATTTACATATTATCCTCGGTATTAGGTAAATGGAAATTGTATTTAAACAAACAACTGTTGTTTGTATTGTGAAAGTACATATGGCGTTTAAAACACCGGAGGTGCAATGAATACATAGGTACATTTAAGTTAATTAAATAATGATGATCAATGCATCAAATTTTTCGGTACCTCCGTCCTAACGTACCTATTTGTTATCCTTATGTTGTTTCGATTCCAAAGCTTTCGTATTTCGTACAGAACTATATTTATTGTTGATACACTTTGGTAAAGGAAAAAATAAACAATTCATTTTTTGAATTAACATATCGGACATCTGAATGTGAGGATCGCTGCTAAAAAACGAAAAATTTTCAGAACTCGGCGATATATCTGAATAGTTCTTGAAATAACTTATCTATGTCCTAAAATTTTGACACAAAATATTTATCGATTTTTTTTTTGTTAATGAAGAAATTTATTTAAACATTAACTAGTTATCATATAATATCATAAAATAGGCAATAAAAAAAACTAAGTTTTCAATCTAATAGCACATAAAACAACATCCAAAAATGTTACTCTACATCCTACCAGACTGAAAACAATGGGAACCTTTTCTGCACCTCTACCGGTTTCGAAACTTATTAGTCTCTCATCAGGAGACACATATGCTGCTCTCTCTGACCCAACTAGGACAAACCCCGGCGTGCAGTCACGGATTGCAACGAACGAAATGGCAGAGATGCCCTAGCGGCAACTGCTATCAAATAACTAAGTTTTTAATCTAATAGCAGATAAAACAACATCCAAAAATGTTATTCTACATCCTGCCAGACTGAAAACAATGGGAACTTTTTCTGGTAACACCTCCGAGGCTTCTAAAATTTGCAAGCCATAACGGATGCTGAGACTAAGGAAGATGAGGGAATTTTACAATTTATAATTCACGTCCCATCTGCTCAGCGCGGTAAAGTTCCAACGAGAATGGTTCCCTTCGTACTCCAATCGGAGAAAACATGTAAATCAAAAATGAATAACCATTTTCAATTTCGTTGCAACACGAAACTACAGCCGCATCATTATTCCAATTCAATCAGAGGGTGCAGCAAGCACCTCTACTACTGGTTTCGAAACTTATTAGTCTCTCATCAGGAGGCACATATGCTGCTCTCTCTGACCCAACTAGGACAAACCCCGGCGTGCAGTCACGGATTGCAACGAACGAAATGGCAGAGATGCCCTAGCGGCAACTGCTATCAAATAACTAAGTTTTTAATCTAATAGCACATAAAATAACATCCAAAAATGTTATTTCTTTTATATATGATGGTCGTAAAAATTTTATTTATGACGGTAAGCAAGGTTATTCCTCTCTAATTTTTGCACAGTGTGAGGTTGCCCTTTTTTGGAAGCTTGATAATGTTACATTTTTTCCAGCCCGCTGGAATGCGGTTTGTTTCCCACACCTCTCGAATTATGGGGAGCAAAAGTTCAGCGGTTAGATGCGGGTCAGTTTTAAGTAATTCGGCAGCAATGTTATCGATTCCCGGGCACCTGATATTTCCATATTTCTCAGAGATTTGATAGGTGTTATTATCTCCGTTTTGGAAGGGGACTCGCAAGATATATGCAAGTCTATATTCTGCGGGTTTTCGACAATTTCATCTGTGTTATCTCTAGGCGTGTGCCTAGCATCTCCTGAAAGTGCCCTTTCCATCTCTCTACGTGGTCATCTGTTGTAGTAAGTAATTCACCTGTCTTGGATCTTACAATGTTCGAACAGTTGGGCCCATTTTTTGTTAATCGTCTAGAAATTTGGTACAGCTCTCTAGTCCTGTTGTGTTGTGCAGCAGTTTCTGCTTGTTTTGCCAGTTCTTCAGCTCACCTTCTTTTGTCTCTTCTTGCATTCCTTTTAACTGTTTTATTTAATATATTCGTATTCTTGTTGTCGGTTCGTTCTTCCTTCTACAGTTCTTGCTTGCAAGATATCTTTTTATCGTTGTTTTCTTTCCTCGATAAGATTCCAAATTTCATCTGATATCCATTCCTTTCTCTCCTTCACTTTTTTACCCAGTTTGTCTTCAGCTATTTCTGTCAAAACATCTGCCAAGTCTTCCCAGCTATTTACTTCACATTCTCTTGTTTTTACTTGAAGCTCCTCCCTAAACATAAACATGTGTTTTTCTGGGAGCATTTTTTATTTGTTTAGATTATATGTGGATCTGTTGGGGTTTCTTGTTATTTTGTTTTTTGCCATCTTGATTTTAATGGTACCAATTAAGAGATGGTGGTCACTTGCGATGTCTGCTCCTCTTTTATTACGTACATCAAGAAGAGATGATCTCCATCTTTTTGATATGGCGATGTGATCTATTTGATTTTCTCTTGTATGGCCAGATGCAGTCCACGTTACCTTGTGAATATTTTTATATGGGAAGATGGTTCCACCAATAACTAAACGATGATTGGAGCAAAAATTTGTAAAGCGCTCTCCATTTGTATTTATCACTCCCAGGCCATGTTTGCCCATTACGGTTTCTAAATTAATATTGTGTTCATGAGTATATGGGAGCGTTCAAGTATTACGTAACGTGGTTTTTGAAGATTTTGACCCCCCCCCCCTACGTAACGCACCTTAATGGAGAACGCAATTTTTGAAGATATTTAACCCCCCCTCAACCTATGTTACGTAATACTAGAACGCTCCCTATAGGACATGTAGAACTCCGATTATCCTTGCTCTTCGGGACCGGAGGTGGCACGGATAATCCGAACATGTATTTCTTATGTATAATACATATGAGGCATGTCATTCAAAAATTAACAATCTCCAGTTTTTATTAAAATTTAGATTTTGTTTATTCGTTGCTCTCTAGCCATTTCTTTATATGATAAGTCGAAGTATTTTCGTCAAAGTTGACAAATAGGGGTCTACTTTGACGAAAATACTTTGACTTATCATATATAAAGAATTGGCTAGAGTGCAAGGAATAAACAAAATCTAAATTTTAATAAAAACTGGAGCTTGTTAATTTTGATATGACATGCCTCATATGTACCTATAGGTACACATACATATTTACCTACCATAAAGAGATAACAGAAAAAATAAATCTTTCATTATGAGTCTCTTTTTCGTCATATAGAGTTTCCGTCAAGTGATTTACGATGACGCTATTTTGATAAAGCCTCAAAAATGCAACTTGAGTAATAGAAAATCATAGCACGGATAGTCCACACCCGGATAATCGGGGTTCTACTGTATTTGAAAAATGTGTAAAAAACATTAAATTTTATGTACCTAGTTACTAGTTAATTATTATTTCCGTTTACAATCCCTGGATTTCGGGTGATTCGCCTACTAAAATTCATTCTGAATATTTCATCTCCAGGTATCAATATTTGTACTGTATGCGATTAAGATGGAGATTCTTTTTAAGTCTTCGCTGACAGTGGTATGCGGCAGAGGAGTAACCAGGATGATCCTAAGGGGGGATTACATCTACTTGAAGGTCTCTGGGGAGTATGGAATAATAATGGTGTTAAGCGTATAGAGCTCAAAGTACATCCAAAAGGGGGGGGGTATAACCCAAAAACCACCCCCTGGCTGCGCCTATGGTATGCGGAATTTGCAGAGTATGACTAACTCGTCCGGTATTTACTTTTGGATTAGTCTCAATTAAATTAAGAATATTTTCCATTAACGTTTTGTTTTTCATTACATTCTTGTAGTCTTATCCAGATAGCACAAGTACGTTTTATGGACGTCCGATGGACGTACATCTCTGTACATTGGAACATCCAATGGAAGTCCCGCTAAGGTACAATGGACATCCGATGGACGTCCAACGAACGTCCAGAGTTCACAAAATTGGACGTCCATAGAACGTCCGCAACAAACGTACAATGTACGTTGTTGTATGTACACCTTATGTACATTCAATGTACATCTGATGTACATTCAATGTACGTCTTATGGACATTTTTAGGATATCTATATAGTATCCATAATTTTGTGAATATATAGCAAAAAGCCTTTATCGGAAATAGTTCCTATAATACTAAATCTTATACTTGCTTATACTTTAAAATATTACACAAAAGATCTTTTTTATTTTTCTTTACTATAACTTTATTATACAGGGTGAGGCAGATAAAGGGCCTATTAGAAATATCTCGAGAACTAAAGCTCAAAGAATCTTGAAAATTGGAATACAGGGGTTTTGAGGTATGAACTATTTAATGAAAATATTTTCTTCTCTTTGTTACTTCCGGTTATACCGGAAGTTGATTGTAACTTCGTTTTTTTAAATGGGACACCCTGTATATTTTTACGTTTTTTAATTCTCCTCGATTTCTTCTTTCTTAAAATATAAGGTTTTGTAATATTCTACAGGGTAGGTTAAAAGATAATTACGTTTTCTTATTAATTTCGTAGCAACATTAACACCCTGTAGGATTGTAGTAGATTGGTATAATAAACTCTATTAATGTTCAAATGATTTTTAATATATTTTACTATTGTTAAGAGTTATTGGTATAGTTAAACTTTTCATTTTAGGATACAGGGTTGGTCGAAACTCGGAATGAGTATTTTCTGACTTTTCTTAAATGGAACACCCTGTATTTTAGTATTGTAATGAAATTTTATTTTATGGTACTTTTTAATTTCTTAAGCATTCCCTATACCTAACTTCTTTAATTTGTGAGTTATTGGTGATTAAAACCAAACATTAATTGCAACACAAAATAGGTGAAATTGTATTAGGTTGGCCGTGAAAATATTCAGTCACAAATAATTTTTTGGAAATAAATACATATTAATCTATACTGATACTTAAAATTGCCAATAGCGGTTGAGGTATCAAAATACCATCGAAGTTAAGATTGTTGGTGTGATTAACAATTAAGCACAAACTAAATCAGTTAGGTATAGGGAATGCTTAAGAAGTAAAAAGTACCATGAAATATCATTTCATTACAATACTAAAATATAGGGTGTTCCATTTAAGAAAACTCAGAAAATACTCATTCCGAGTTTCGACCCACCCTGTATACTAAAATTAAAAATTTAGCTACACTAATAACTGTTAACAATAGTAGACTATATTAAAAATCATTTGAACATAAATAGAGTTTATTATGTCAAACTACTACAATCCTACAGGGTGGGAATATTGCTACTAAATTAATAAGAAAACGTAATTATCTTTTAACCTACCCTGTATATTATTACAAAACCTTATATTTTAAGAAAGAAGAAATCGAGGAGAATCCAAAAATGTAAAAATATATAGGGTGTCCCATTTAAAAAAACGAAGTTATAAGCAACTTCCGGTATAACCGGGAAGTACCAAATAGATGAAAATATTTTCATTAAATAGATCAGTCTTCAAAACCCCCTTATTCCAATTTTCATAATTCAATTGTCTTTAGTTCTCGAGATATTTCTAATAGGCCCTTTATCTGCCTCACCCTATATATGTATAGGTACTTTATTATACGAACTTCATTAATGCACGACTGCACTGGCACGATAAACAGCAAAGACAAAGGTATAATCACTGGATGTATTAATATTATATGTAATAATTTAATAAAAACGAGATACAGATAATGGCGGCCTATAAAGCATGCACATAGAAAAGAGGGTTAGGACTGCATAAAGATGCTAGGTAACGGTAACTAAAAAAATATTCGATACCCGACCCGATGACGGACAATATTGCAAGGCGGAAAATTTAAGTTACAAAATGCACATTTAAGATTTAAATTGGTAGTGTCTAATTATTGTAAGGTCTATAATTACCGATGTATTACCATTATACGGAAAAAGTTTACGATCATTTTATTTTCGTCTAATATTATATAGGTTTAATTAAAATAATTTTAGTGGTTCAGTGTTTTAATTCGATGATGAAAAAATATGCGACTACATTTATTAGAAGCTTCTTATATTCTACTAATAATATTGCTTTGAATAAAACAAGAAGCTATATAATTGCTAATAATAATAGTCTCGTTTTGTGTAAACTTTCCATGGACCACAAATGGATGTCCATTGTACGTTGAAATCAAACGTCCAATGGACGTTGCGTAATGTACGTACATAGTACGTCCAGTTTTGGTCCATGGACGTTTGGACTTTAAATGTACGTTACATGGACGTCCATCGGACGTTGTGTGCTATATGGGTTACAGTTGGAAATGGACTGTGTCTTCTGAAATAATCATATACCTTTACAAAGTTCGATAACTTGGTATTCCCCGTTCAGGATACCGTGTTTCATACTCTTTTAGCAGCAAAGAGATCCTGTCTTTGTCACCGCAGACTAAGCTAATAAAATTTGAAAATATTAAGTCATACTCATTTAACTTTTCGTATTGTAGGTTATTCAGACATAATAGTTTAAAAATACCAAGTTTTTGATGGTGGTCATTTTGAATAATTACAGTGGAACCCCGATAACTCGGCCTCCGATAACCCGGAATTCCAGCTAATCCGGACCGATTTTCATCGGACAAGATAAACATTTTTTCAGTTTGACTGAGTTTTTTAGCAAGAAATGAACAATACTGTATATTACTGTATGTAATTTGGGTCTACCCCAAAATCACGACAGCCACAATCCCGACAGGTTTGATAAGTTTCTTGTTAACATATAATTACATTTATTTCTTGTTTTTTGTTTATGGCCATCTGTTTTTTATTTTTTGTTACCAAACAAAAGTATTTTGTATTAAAAGTATTAAACAAAAGTCGGAATTTTTATTTATGCGAGGATTGTTGCATGTCGGGATTCTGGCGTGTCGGTGTTTTGGCCGGCACCGATGTAATTTAGATGTACTACTGTGCTTATGTATTTCATGATTTTGCAATTATAATGGAGTTTATCGGTAACTATACTGTATTTTCTTAATTTTTACAGTATTCTCCGGTCAACCCGGATAGGCCGCGGTCCCGATTAATCTGTCTTATCGAGGTTCCACTGAACTTTAGTTTTGAATAGTTGTTTCTGCTCTGCAAAGCACTGCTTTTTTTGTTTTCAAGATACTTTGTTGATTAAAGTTATGTAGTTTTTGGGGACTCTTTATTCCTTAATTAAAGGTGAATCTGGTGAATATTGGTTATGAATAATTATTTTGTCGCACGTTATAAAACAAAACACTGAAATGTTAACATTTTACCAATTTAGATAAATGATATTAATTCAAATTAATAAGTCACATTTCAATTTTTTCTGCTTCGAGCTCTTGCAATTCACATAATTTCAGAATTCAAAATTTTACCAAAAAAAAAATTCAAAATAAACCAATAAATTAAGTTTTTCGTCTTTTTTTAATTAGATTAGATTCGATTGGACATCTTAAAGAATATCCGCGTGCAAAATATAATATAGTGTGGATAAAAAGTTAAGAAACAATTAAGAAGTTGAAAGCAAAAAAAAAGATGAAACATCCAATATTTTTGCTATTAATGAAGTAAGACTTATGATCATGAAGTATGGGGTTATTGAGATCGCCTAAGTGTCCCCTGTGAAATAAAACACTTGTATAAATATGTACATTTTTATTAATATCATTTATAAAATATCTCATATAAAATAATACAATATCTATAAAAAGTTTCATAGGATCAGCCAAGCTGAAAAATATACAATAAGATAAAAAACAACTTTATCAAGATATTTCACAACCTATTGGTGTAAGGTCACAATATATTTATTAATACATAATAATAAAATCAATATTTACATAGTTTAGATAAGATTATATACCTACAAATCACATCAATCGATTGCAAACATCATATGGAGATTTAAATTATAAGGGAGTCTTAACAGAAAAACAATCAGTTTTCATATTAATTTGTCAATTCTTTATACATCACGAGCTGATCTTATATCCAACTACATAGATATTTTGCTTGTCTATGTAACACATTAAAATCATTTTTTAACACAATTCTCATTTGAACCCTACCTTGTTTCATTTTTCTTATTTCTTATTATTCCTCAATATCCCAAATATCGGATAACATTTTTCTATATGGGCCATTCCACGAACATACGCCTGTTTTGGATTACTTCGACAACGAATATTTTACTGTGCAACATAAGAAGTACGAAAGTAAATGGCGCTAATAATTATTACAATAAACAACAATGTAATTTGCAATTTACTTTCGTTCTTCTTATTTTGCGCAGTAAAATATTCGTTGTCGAAATAATCCAAAACAGGCGTATGTTCGTGGAATAGGGTATATCAAAAATTGGTTCATGATTCACTATATTTTAACTTTGACTGGTTGATCAACCAGAGTGCTTTTTTTTTATTTTGGTACACAGTTGAAATACGCATTTATAAACATTTACCAAAAATGTTTACTAAAAACAAATTATTTAATCACTCTTTTTTTTAAGACAAAATAAGTAACTAGTTTATAGCTTAAAAGCAGCAAAATGGACATTATATTTTAAATTCGATTACATAATTCAATTTTCAAACGAAAACACTATTTCTTTTCTTAAGTTTTGTCCAGCAAAACTTTTTTTTTGCACGGTCCCGAAATATTATTTAGCGTGACGCAAAATATAAGGACGTACGCAGAAACCTTGCGGTATACAATCATACAGGGTGAGTCATGAGGAACTGTACATACTCCTACCTCGTATAGAGGCTCCTATGGGGAATAACAAATGACCATTAAAAAGTGTCTGCTCCCCTTGTTTAATAATATACAGGGCGAGTTATAATTTTTTAACGGTCAGATCGATGTGTCTCTTATTTTGGTCAATCGTTACACTATTAACACCTAATCAACTGATTTACTCAAACTAGAAAAAAATCAGGTCCGGCTTTAAAAAATTAGTTCGTTTGGGTCTTAGAAAAAATATCACCCTGTATATGCTTTTTGAAAACTCTAATATGAATTTTACAAATTAGACAAATAGGTAATTAAAATGGCATATTTATTTTTTCCCCACACGATTACAATTTTTTATAAAAAAATCAAATTTGACTATGAATTAAAAGTTTGGTAAAGTAAACTTTGGTAAAATTAATTTTTTTTAACAAATATTTGATTTATGTTACCACCCAATCAACTGATCTATTCAAACTAGAAAAAAATCAGGTCCGGCATATAAAAAAATTAGTTCGTTTGGGTCTTAGAGTCTTAGAAAAAATTTCACCCTGTATATGCTTTTTGAAAACTCTAATATGAATTTTACAAATTAGACAAATAGGCAATTAAAATGGCATATTTATTTTTTCCCCACATGATTACTTAATTTTTTATAAAAAAATCAAATTTGACTATGAATAATAATTAAAAGTTTGATAAAGTGAACCATAGATTTAAAAAAATTTACTTTTATTACAAAAATTAATTTTTTTTGAACAAATATTTATTTTATGTTACCACCCAATCAACTGATTTATTCAAACTAGAAAAAAATCAGGCCCGGATTTAAAAAATTATTTCGTTTTGGTCTTAGAAAAAATTTCACCGTGTATAAGCTTTTTGAAAACTCTAATATGAATTTTACAAATTAGACAAATAGGCAATTAAAATGGCATATTTATTTTTTTCCCCACACGATTACTTAATTTTTTATTAAAAAATCAAATTTGTCAAAATCGGAATTTTAACCTAAAAATAAAAAAAAGATGAAATCACGGTTTAACTCGCTACAACGTTCCATTTAAAATTTTTCTGAAATTTTTACAGCACATATCTCTTACCATTGTGAAGCCTATGACAATTGTTGTAGACTTTCAGTCTTCTTCTCGTAAAAGTTATGAATTTTAAAAAATAAAAGGTGCAGATTCGTGAATTGCAAAGTTAAATCGCAAAAATTAAGTGAAAAAATTTATTTTATCACGTCTATGTTAAACTATAGCCAAAGGGAAGTGTTATGGGGAGTTTTAGATATAGACGTGTTATAGAAAAAAAAATGGTGAAACATTTCATTTTAAGAAAAACGTTGTTTAATTTTTTTTATTTTTATGGTAAAATTGCGATTTTGACAAATTTGATTTTTTAATAAAAAATTAAGTAATCGTGTGGGAAAAGAAATAAATATGCCATTTTAATTGCCTATTTGTCTAATTTGTAAAATTCATATTAGAGTTTCCAAAAAGGGTATACAGGGTGAAATTTTTTCTAAGACCCAAACGAACTAATTTTTTAAAGCCGGACCTGATTTTTTTCTAGTTTGAATAAATCAGTTGATTGGCTGGTAACATAAATCAAATATTTGTTTAAAAAAATTAATTTTTGTAATAAAAGTTAATTTTTTTTAAATCTATGGTTCACTTTACCAAATTTTTAATTCATAGTCAAATTTGATTTTTTTTATAAAAAATTAAGTAATCGTGTGGGGAAAAAATAAATATGTCATTTTAATTGCCTATTTGTCTAATTTGTAAAATTAATATTAGTTTTCAAAAAGCGTATACAGGGTGAAATTTTTTCTAAGACCCAAACGAACTAATTTTTTAAAGCCGAACCTGATTTTTTTCTAGTATGAATAAATCAGTTGATTGGGTGGTAATAGTGTAACGATTGACCAAAATAAGAGACACATCGATCTGACCGTTCAAAAATTATGACGAATATAAATTTATGTCAAAATGCGAAACTCGCCCTGTATATTATTAAACAATGGGAGCAGACACTTTTTAATGGTCATTTGTTATTCCCCATAGGGGCCTCTATACGAGGTAGGAGTATGTACAGTTCCTCATGACTCGCCCTGTATATTTATACTTTTTTACTTTTCACACTAATGACTGGAGTTCGATTCCCCGTCGAGAAGATATTTTTTGTTTTTTAAATCCATCACAATGAAATACGTATAATGATAATCAAAATGAAGTAAACAGAAATACAAGATAATAATGGAAATGGTAAATGACGAAAAGATTTTATATTCTATTTAACACATTTTGAAAATTACTAAAATCATTTAACAAAATTTTCACAAAAAATAAGGTTTTTTAAATTTTAAAGAATTTATATGTGTGGTTTTATTATAAAAAATAATAACAGTTCAGTAATATGCAAACGAAAAATTTCATTAACCCACCTAACAACGCGCTATAAGAAAGAGTATTCACTTCTGCCGCCACTCCTCAGGTGCCACGCGTTGTGCCTGGGGAGTGAATTTATCAATGTCCACCTTGCTCTTTTGAAAAGCTATTTTAATGTGGGTAAAATTGTTACAGAAAACTTTTCTTTTTCTGCTAAGATACATCCAATTTGATATATAAGAACTAACTAGTTTAGTTGATTCTATTATTATAGAAAAAATATACAGAACTAATAATAAATAATAAATAAGTAAATAAGATATTTGGCAGTTCACACTCCAAATATAAAATGGCAAATGTAAGGAAGACAAAGAGAAGAATTTCAAAAACAGAATACTAGAACATATTGCATAATTTCAGGTATACCAATAGCTGCCTCCCGTTCAATTTTTGGCACATGTTTTCCTACAATCTAACAAGGCACATTGTCATATGCTGAGCAATAATTCTTAAATTAGCACCCACATTTGTATAAGGCAAATAAACAAATCGGATATGTCATTTTCTTAACAACTAATAGACTCTTGGCTTGGATTTATACAGAGTTTGCCAAAATATAATGTCAACACTTAAAAAATCACAGAATTTAACAAATAATTATTTTGTTACATAATTTTTGAGCTTTCATATGATCAAACTAAAATAGCAAGCTTAAATATGGTAAATCTATACTGCCAGTTGATCTATAATTTTGATAATACTGATAAATATTCCCAAAAATGTATTTAAATGTATTTATGCTATAACCAATGTTTATAAAACAAAAGTAAATGATCTTCTAAGAGTCGACCATCTATTTTGGATACTCTTACTAAAAAGTTAACAATAATCTACCTTACAGCATGTATCTGTTTTAAAGATTCATTCCGGAGTCTCAGTTCTTCAGCCTGCTTCAACCACTTTTGTATCTGCCTCCGATGAATATTATACTTTGTAGCGACTGCTCTCTGGTTTCCCTTACAAATAGAGTCTTGATAGTAACAATCTATGGCACTCAATTTGAAATCTAAACTATAACTTTGTCTGTGTTTTAATGGAGCCACATTTTGGCCATAGCTGATATCTTCACAGCAGTATCCATGGCATTCATACTCAGTACTGGATGGGTAAGATGGGTAGTAGTAATAATTAAGACCTGTGTTGGGTTGCAATTCGTGTAAGGTGTACGAGCTGTTATATTCTGATTTGATATCACATACATTACTGCAATATAAAGGTTCACATGGTGATAACGCAGCAGAACAATACAGAGGTTCTTCTTTGATTTCTTCAGTAGTTTTTATACAATAGGGAGGTTCTTCTTTAATTTCTTCCGTAGTTTTAATGTCATCTAGGTAAGGTTTAAATAATTTTACAGGTTTTGGAGATACTACAGGTTCAGGACTAGGACTCTTACGTTTAATGCCTTTCGTTGATAAGTCCCAAATGTCAGAATGGGGCTGCTGAGGTATGACAGGTTCTGGTAGTGGCAAAAATATCTGAAAAAAATATACATCGTTATTTGATTTGTATTGCATAGTAAAATAATCAATATTAATCAAAGAAAATTACGATAAAACATTATGATATGGGTTTCAATTTTTTATAAACTTTAACAAGCATACACCTGTAACAGAATATTTTCTGTTTGTGTGAAATTTCTAAATTTTTTAAATATATTCTTCACTGTCATTAATATCTTGTTTTTCAATATTTTACCTTGTTTTATTATTAATGAGGTTTTAATATTATGAAAAATTACATTCATAGACTTGAATAATTAAGTACTTTTAATTTCAATAATTAATTTTAAAAATAAGTTCTAAGCTATACTTAATGTTTGTTCTTAATACAACAAGAAATATACTGAACAAAATAAAAATAAATGTTAGCAGATCTGTAACGTTATCATATGATATACAAAATATATAAAAACTTGTCAAGATATCTATATAATCCGGTCAACTTAGACATCAAAATGCTTGGCAAATAACAAAAATTGCCGGAGAGCCAAATTTTGGTGGAGAGCTAGGGTATACCATAAAAAATAAAGTTTAAAAAGTCCCCATCGATCCCATGTGTGCGTCAAAAGTTATTCGGGGTCAAAGGTCAAAATTTGAGATTTTTTGGATTTTTTTCGAAAACGGTAAGTTTTATCAAAAAAAACCTTTAACCAAAGTTGTAGATCTTAAAATTCTCTACAAAAATAGTTCTTACTGTTTTTTTCCTAAGAGTTGCCATTCCTGAGATATCGCGATTCAAAGAGTCACACTATACATGATATGCACACGTTTCCACACCACCTGCACCTGTGAGGTAGTGTACTCGGCGCGTTTTTTTTACCGTGGTTTCCCCTGTAGGCATACTCCACTAATTGACAATTTTCTGACAATTTTGACTTTTGACAATTTTAGGATAATTTAAGGAAACAATACCGGTCAAGTTCTAGGATATTACCTTATTATTGATATTGATTATTGATATTGCTATTGATTATTAGGTTAACTATTGTTTTGATTTCTTTAGATATTTTAATCAGATTCATATTCTTGAAAGTCTACTTCAACAGTCAAGTCTTCTTCGATTTCATCTTCCTCTTCCTCTTGCTGGATGTTCAAAAATTGTTCAAATGTGACTGAGTTATTGGTCTCTTCATTAAAATCACAGGAGTCTTCCTCTGTTGTACTAAACTGGACATTTGAGAAAGACTGACCTTGGCAGTTGGTACACACTAGAGAACACAGCAACCCGACTTTTTTACATCCACATTTGGCACTACAACCTTTTTTGCAATTGCAAAAAATAGTGTTAAGGAGTTTTTCTGGACCAGGTGGAAGTAAGGTTTTAATCGGTTCCACAGTATTATCTATTAATTTCCAACCCCAGTCTTCTGGATTCAGTTCATTGCCTAGCCATGTTTGAACTTGATAATATACTCGATACAAATGTTGAAAAGCAGATGCTGATGTTGGAGGAAGACACGATAGTTGTACTTGTTTCATGTTTCGCGTATTTTTTACAAAAGTTAAGTATCGTTATTTATCAAGACAAATAATTTTTTTGAGCTCCATAAACCGCAAGAAGAAAGCGAATTCCTTCCGTAATTATTGTTTGCGGTGTAGAATTAAGTTCTGTAAAAACTTTACAGCAGTCAGTCAAATCTTTTTTTTTTTTTTTTTTTTTTTTCGAATAATTTAAGTACTGACGTTTTGCCCCTTCTGTACATTGCGGACGTAGTGTCGCAGCCGGTTATCGCATGTAAAAATAAAATGTACTTTTGACATTTGGGATAAGCCGATAAACTATTCGAAGAATATATCTCTGTTCGCTGTTGAGCCCTTCCAGGTTTCAGAAAATAAACAACTTTATCTACTGGAGTCCTTGCAGTAATCAGTACCAACAAATCAACACCTTTACCAACTACAATTGTTGTGTTTGTTGCCTTAAATTTTTCAATTGCTGTCTCAATTATAAGGACATCTGCGTCATTTTTAGCTTGTTTCACGTCAATATTCACAGCTGTTAATTTGTCAGTTAACATTTCAGCTTTCTTTCAGCTTTCTTCTTGTAATTTATGGAGCTCCAAAAAAATTATTTGTCTTGATAAATACCGATACTTAACTTTTGTAAAAAATACGCGAAACAAGAAACAAGTACAACTATCATGTCTTCCTCCAACATCAGCATCTGCTTTTCAACATTTGTATCGAGTATATTACCAAGTTCAAACATGGCTAGGCAATGAACTGAATCCAGAAGACTGGGGTTGGAAATTAATAGATAATACTCTGGAACCGATTAAAACCTTACTCCCACCTGCTCCAGAAAAACACTATTTTTTGCAATTGGAAAAAAGGTTGTAGTGCCAAATGTGGATGTAAAAAAGTCGGGTTGCTGTGATCTCTAGTGTGTACCAACTGCCAAGGTCAGTCTTTCTCAAATGTCCAGTTTAGTACAACAGAGGAAGACTCCTGTGATTTTCATGAAGAGACCAATGACTCAGTCACATTTGAAAAATTTTTGAACATCCAGCAAGAGGAAGAGGAAGAAGATGAAATCGAAGAAGACTTGACTGTTGAAGTAGACTTTCAAGAATATGAATCTGATTAAAATATCTAAAGAAATTAAAACAATAGTTAAACTAATAATCAATAGCAAATAGCAATATCAATAATCAATATCAATAATAAGGTAATATCTAGAACTTGACCGGTATTGTTTCCTTAAATTATCCTAAAATTGTCAAAACAGTTAGTGGAGTAGGCCTACAGGGAAAACCACGGTAAAAAAAATGCGCCGAGTACACTATCTCACAGGTGGTGTGGAAACGTGTGCATATCATGTATAATGTGACTCTTTGAATCGCGATATCTCAGGAATGGCAACTCTTAGGAAAAAAATAGTAAGGACTATTTTTGTAGAGAATTTTAAGATCTACAACTTTGGTTTAAGGTTTTTTTTTGATAAAACTTACCGTTTTCGAAAAAAATCCAAAAAATCTCAAATTTTGACCTTTGACCCCGAATAACTTTTGACGCACACATGGGATCGATGGGGACTTTTTAAACTTTATTTATTATGGTATACCCTAGCTCTCCACCAAAATTTGGCTCTCCGGCAATTTTTGTTATTTGAAATGTCTATATAAACCGGGTTAATATACACGGTACCTAGATCTAGATCAAATAAGAGTTTTCTTTAATATACAGGGTGTCCCGAAAAGATTGGTCATAAATTATACCACACATTCTGGAGTCAAAAATAGTTCGATTGAACCTAACTTACCTTAGTACAAATGTACTCATAAAAAAAGTTACAGCCCTTCGAAGTTACAAAATAAAAATCGATTTTTTTCAATATATCGAAAACTATTAGAGATTTTTTATTGAAAATGGACATGGGGCATTCTTATGGCACGAAAATCTTAAAACAAAATTATAGTAAAATTTGTCCACCCCATAAAAAATTTATGGGGGTTTTGTTCCCTTAAACCCCCCCCCCCCCCAAACTTTTGTGTACGTTCCAATTAATTCATTATTGTGGTACCATTAGTTAAACACAACGTTTCTAAAACTTTTTTGCTTCTTGGTATTTTTTAGATAAGCCAGTTTTTATCGGGATGCGTCTTCTTTTTTAATATGATTTCATAAAAATTTTATGGGGGTTTTGTTCCTTTAAATCCCCCAAATGTTTGTGTACGTTCCAATTAAACTATTATTGTGGTACCATTAGGTAAACACAGTATTTTTAAATCTTTTTTGCCTCCTAGCCTTTTTTTGATAAGTCACTTTTTATCGAGATGTGGCCAGTGGCGGTCTCAGAGTCAGATTTTGGGAGGGGCGATGGTCTGTTGCAGGGGGGTCTGGGGGTGCAGCCCCCCAGCCGGAAAGGGGGTCCGGAAAATTTTTAAAAATATGGCAAGATTTTGAGAGTTTTAAAGGCATTTTATTCATTTGAACAGTTGATGGACCGAATATGGACTGACTGTCACTTAGTGGTTGTGACGAACGGAGAAAAAGGAAAATCACTTATTATTATTACAATTAGTATGAGTGGAAACTGTTTTACACTATAATAAAAAATAAAAAAGCTAGCCTCTAAAGCTTGTTGTAAATATTGTTCGTCTAACTTACAAATAAAATATTCAAAATATAATTGTATTCTTGTGATTGTATCAAAAACCAATTTAGAACTATTG